>NC_050586.1:41518611-42167222 GCF_013368585.1 Megalops cyprinoides
TTGGATTTTAATGGCAGGCCATTTGAAAACTGAATTGCTGACAAAACACTTAAATGTCTTATAGTCTACTGTAGGTATATCAAGTGAAGCTAAAGATGTTTGTGCAAGCTGTTACCAATATATTATTATATACTGTAATACGATTATAAATCATTATTCAAACCAGTTCCAGAGAGCCAAAGAATGAACACAACCAAAAGAATAGCACACATTAAAAATGAAAAGAATTGCATATTCAACATTTTAATGCATAATATAAACATTTTCATGATATAAGTTACATACATATACAATATCAATATCTATGCTAGTTCCTCAGAGATATAAACTTCAGAACAAGGTGAATTTTTGAGAGTTACAAACTGATGGGTCAACCAAAGAGCCAGTATCAAAAGGGAAATGGAGTTAAACGTTCACACGAGCATTCAAAATGAATGGCAACCGAAAAAAACAAACGGAAAATGACTTTTTCAATTGACAGAAATTGGAAATATTATCAAAATTAGGAGTAAGCTTAAATAGGCTTGTGTGTTAGAGCAAGGATGAGGAGTAACAGTTCACTTACTTAGCAGTGGACTGAGTTGTACAGCTCACAATAGTGTGGAAATTAAATGGGTATGTGTTGCTTTTCACTGCTTTCAGCACAAATGGCTATTTCTTCCATTTTGATTGCAGGACCATTATCACAAAATGATTGAGCTGTCATCCCAAGCTAGGAAGGCTTATGAAATGATGATTGCAAATGTGGAGAAGTCATTGCAAGACCAGCAGGAAAATCATGCTGATGAACAGAATAGTCACTCAACTGTTGACTCAACCGAATCCGAGGAGCCAGAATACAGTAAGTTCTCTTGGACAAGTGGAAGGATGGATACACAGTACTATTTCAGACCGACTCAATCATCATTTGTTTTTGTTGCCGAGCTGGGCTTGTGTTTATCAGTGACATTCCAATATTGAAATGTATCAGAACTACATAGAGATGCACCGGTTTAATTTGTTAGACAACACTTGCGCCATCATTCTGCGCAGCATTCAAATTAGGCTCTGTGGTAACGATATGTTAATGATTTCCCCTGTGATTGGTTGTCATCGAACAAAATGACGGGTAGGTGGTAGGGCTGTGACGGTAATGATTTTTTCTTCCCGTGGTAATAAAGCAACGAATTACTGCGATTTAGCGGTTTACCACTGCTTGTATAAAGTGCTATAATGTAATATAGTGTAATAATGAATTATTGAAATTAAAACATAGCTTTGTAGGAGTCAAAATGTCACCTATGAATCATTTTAACTTGTATGAATTTGTTGCCAGTCTCTTTCTGACTTGTGTTTAGACAGCTTGCCCACCTTTCAAGAGAAATATCAGATTGTAATTCTATTTCCCATTTTTCTTCACTTTAGTTAAAGGATCCACCTGTTGATTGAGAAGACAAGAATAGATAAGGGAGGTCAGACCTTTCCTGTCATAGTAATTTTCATAGTAATCAAGTATTTTCTTTTTCAATGGGGTTGGCTGCCAGATTTAATTGACAACATGTCAAAGAGTTCTTAAGTTACAGCCTAGGTGTTTTCAGTACTGTGATTTAAAAAGACCCTAAGTTAATTTGGATATACAAAGCATGGTTGATCCTTTACAAAGGTGCCCCTAGAGTTGAATGTCTGCATTGCACCACATCCCCCAGTCTAATTTTTCCTTCAGTAAACACTACGGCTGCCCCCAACCAACGATTTTCCTAGTTGACTAGTAGTCGTTAGTTCAAGCCATAAGTAGACTAGTTGTCGCACGTTTATGACATTAATTATTTAAATATATATTTTTTGGGGCATCAGAAAATGGTTTGAGTTCCAGAGCTGAGGAAGAATGTTACTTCTAACATTAACACTGTGTTACGTTACAGAGAAATACAAAATAATTATAATAATAATAGTAATAATGAGCCTTTAAAATATACATCTTACAAGCGCACGCACAAAGCAAGCCGCCTGTTAATGACAATGCTAACGGCAAAAGTGGTAATGATTCTGAATGTGTCAGAACAACCAGCAAAGAGACTGAACATTTTGTTCATTTATTTCAACACAGTATAACATAATACAACTTATGAACTTGTAACACCAACACAATAGGCTAACTTATAAAAGAAATGATAGGCTAAATAAAAAACAGAACATGAAATTAAACATGCGGTAGGCCTAAGCGAGGTAATTTAGCTTCCCCAGTCCCCACAAACACTTGGATAATCCTAATAGCGCATATGACAATGTATTTATTTAGCTGCATATAGCCTTAACTTTGCAATTTGTTAATGTTAATTAGGCCATTAATTATTTAACATAATGGAATAACCCTTTCGCACATAGCCTACGGTCACACCGGTGTGATTAGCCGTTTAGCGCGTAGCCTATGCTAAAAACGGTGCGATTAGAACACTAGATTGGAAATATTCTATTATAATTTTAGCTTTGAGGAAAGAGTGATTTAACGTTAAAAAATATAGCAAATGCTAACTGAAAACTATGAGAAGCTTAATAACGCTAATGAAAACATAATGAACCATATAACGTAACAGCGCGCTACATTGCATAAAAATAACTTACATGCAAAAGGGATAATAACGTGGACGAAAGTAACACTTTTCAGATAAACGTCATTTTATAAGATAACGTTACAGACAGAAACTAATTTTCGTTGTGATCAACAACTCACATGTGTGTTCTATCATTAGGCCTACCAGGTGCTATTTTGTATAAATGTGGAACGACTTCGGTATAATAATATAATAAGTATTGTCGTTATTGTAGAGGGAGGAAAGAAACAACTGTTACAATCGTCCCGACAATGACTCCTGACAGTTAAACTGACATGGTAAACTTAAAACAGGATGTGTTAAAGTAGCCTATGACACATGAAACTATAGACACCAGTGGCGGCTGGTGAGCTGGACACAGGAGAGGCGGAAACATTGCCCTTAAATCTATCATTACTTTCAACCTGTTCCCCTTTATCCTCCTTGATTAACAATAAAACAAATAATTCACAGAATAATTGACACCAATGCGTAAATGGAGTAAATGTTAATTAAACAATCTCACATTGTAGTTTTCGCAAGCACACAAACTACAGACAATCTGTGCTGTTTCACGAGCATAAACATTTACTCCATTTACGCGATTGGTGTCAATTATTCTGTGAATTATTTGTTTTATTGTTAATCAATGAAGATAAAGGGGAACAGGTTGAAAGTAATGATAGATTTAAAGGTAATGTTTCAGCCTCCCCTGTTTCCAGCTCACCAGCTGCCATTGATAGACACAACTTGTCATTCAAAAAAAAAGAATTTACTTTCCGTGATCGAAAACAGTTTCTCGGGTATAACTCCGCGAAAGTATGATACATCCACACGATTTTTCGGGGTTCTGGTAAGTGTTGCGTGCTGTACATGTTGACACAGTCAGGCATATGAGCCTTGTATGGGCTTGGAGAAAAATCGCTGTGTTACTTTCGTCCCGTGTTACTTTCGTACCAGCTCTCCCCTACATGTTTCAGATGACAAGTCATGTTTGAGGTCGACGAATGATAGGTGAATCTTTGCATGCAGAGTTTGCATGTCACCTTCTTGGGGTCGTCCTTTACACGCTCAAAATGATCCCACACTTTGGATGATTTCCAGCCCGACATAGTCTAATAACTTTTTAACGACAAGGCGTAGCTCCCGAATGGACCACTGAAAACTTGGTCGACTAAGACTCTTCTCATCGACTAATGCTTGATCGACTATTAGGGGGCAGCCCTAGTAAACACTAATTAGGGTCTCGGGACAGGATAATTATTGGGTGATCATGTATGCTAGTAGTCAACTGTCTAAATTCCCAGCAGCAGGGTGAAACTCCCTACCCCGCAGCCTCATCCATGGAGTACCAATAAGGATGACCACTCCCCTTCCATCCTGGTCTACAGACACTAAACAATTTTAAGTTCTGGCCCAGTGAAACCATTTAAATTTGGGGCAGCCAAATCCTCCTCTTGTTGCATGGGCCTGAAGTTTCTTTAGACCCAGGTGATGATAGGTCTTTCCACAAAAAATCTGTCTCTCTAAAATTAAAATCTGGAATTGGCATTGATATGTGAGCGAGATAATGAATCATTTGGGAAAATAACTAGATAATCCATAGTTTCAGATTGTTTGCAGCTAAATTAATATCCTTATTAACAGTCAAAAGCCATTTCATTATCAAGTGACAAAGCTATACTTGGAAGGGCAGGGTCCTGATTCCCCAAAGACCCTTTTAAAATGAATAATCTTCTAAGGATGTTCGTACTATAGCTTTGCTGTAGGAATCCTGATTGATCTGAATTTTTAATAGTTCCCACAACCTTGGTCAGTCTATTTGCTAATACATTGGCAAGCACTTTTTCATTGTCCAGAAGCAGTGAAGTAGGTTGATAGACCCCCTTGCAGCAGGTAGCTGTTCCTGATTTGTGAATCAGAGAGATGGTAGCCATGCACATAGATAGAGGCAGTGTAGCTAATATAAAGGAATACTGGAATACTTCCAATACCATTAGACATGGGCTGAGCGACCTGAAGAAAGACATACAGAAATCGTCTGGCAGGCTGTCTGTTCTTAAAGAGTTAATTATATAATGAATACAGACACATAAAGACATTAATAGGATAACAGGAAACGGGAATTGACCTACAATAGAAGGTAGGAGGTGAATAATAAATTGACAGAATTTATCACTGTTTTTTTTTTTATTCATTACCATTTGAATACATTGTTACATGCAACTGTTGCTCTCCAGTTGCGCAGTGCCTACTAGTTCACAAGTACCACAGTGTATGCAAGCTCTATTATGTCATGAGTTAGAAGGTCATAACAGTTAATATCAAATACTTATTGATCAAAAGCACTGAGATTATTACATTACGTTGCTGCAGAAATATTTCTTACCTCTCTGCCGTCTTTCCATTTCAAACAGTGCTTGACACTAATGGCAAAGATCAGGGTGGGGGAGGATATGATTTAAAAATGTGTCTTAAAAACCCACTCTCAGATTTTATAAGTATCATGCAACACTGAGCATTATGATTTTGATGTAAGGGCACTTACTCTCCCAATTCACTGAAATGATGACAGCAGAGTGTGTACGTGCTCTACCAAAAACACTCTTCCCCCTCTGTCCACAAGTACAGTATATAAAGAAGGCAACTGTATTTGTGTCATGTCAAGTGAAGTATGAACTCCTTCACTTTGCTCACTTGTATTGGGAGGCTGCTGCATTCTCTATATCTTCTCATCTGCTTTGTGGAAAAAGGACATTTACTCAGCCTTATGGAAAAAGAGAACAATAACATCTGTGAATATTCATTAGTTCATCTACGTACCACTGCAGCAGGAGATATAACAGATTTAACTGGTGCATCTGTAGCTATTACAAAGGTATAAGTATATCTTTATGACAACAAAATGTCCAAGAATTCCTGCTCTTACAAAATCATTAAAATGTCGTTTCAGTAAAGATCTGGAAGGAGATGCTTGAAAAGGAGTGTAATCATCAGTTTTTAAACTTTGAGGAGCAGTTGGCCACAGATACTATGTCCAATGACATGAGACCTCAAGTGGATGAAGACGAGAGAATTTGATGAAGAATGAAGTGTGTAATAAGTGGATTAAAATGTGTCTTGAATGAAATGGGGTGCACTACCTGAAGTGATTGCACATTATGGCATTACTAACCTGAAATTTGTTTTCTTTTTTCCCATCTTGTTCATTCTCTTTGTTTCATTCTCTAGCATGAGGATGAATGGTGAACCAAAGACAAGTTGTGAAAATTATCCAAAAGTAAATAAGGCCATGCGGCTCAAATTTAGTTTCAAACATGCTGAGACCAAACCAGTTGTCTGGAAAGTAGAACCTGGGACCAGATTCAGTAGTTCTCAGATTGTCAGTCATGCAGATTTTGTGTTTAGCATGAGTTTAAATATACCCATTAGTTGTTCAGTAATTGCTTTTGCACTTAAACCACTAATGTAGCTATATAGTTAACGAAATTCCTTTTAGTCGTGAACTGAATCTTTGACTTGTTTTATAGACTGCAGTCAACCTGAAGGTCATAATACAACCATCTAGTACCCAGTAATTGTAATTTGATTATGGGGCCAGATTAAACAACTTAAAGGAAAACAAAGTAGTTGATTCTACAAGAAAACTACAGCACCCTTCACTAATTTTACATTGTACTATAATGATAATTATGTATGTCTGTTCATCCTTGATTACCATTGACTATTTTGTGCACCAATAAAGCTGATAGATGTATTTTAGTTATCCTTTTAGGCATCTGAGGCACATGCATTTCTGAGCAACTTGTCTATTGGAGATCTGTTGATCTAATTTATCCGTAATTGTTGAAAAAAAATTACATTTTTGCAAACCTGATCATGATTATTCTTGGAGTTTGCCTGACTAAAAACAGACAAGAGAATACCATTTAATAAGCAAGTGATACCATTTTGTCAAGTTTATATAATAGATTACACAGTTTCAATAAAATGGTGCAGGTGGTAAGTGAAGCCCTTAAGGGGCACTCTGTTCTTTTTTTTTTTATTTGATACTGTATTGTAGCCTAGAGTCAAATCTCCTCACCCTCATCCCACCCTAGTGTAACTGCGATTATGGCAACTTCAGAAGCGCTGTTGTAAGTCAGTGGGAGAAACCAAACTCTTGTAGATATGACTGAAGAATTACGTGGATGAGTAAGGGTTTAATATAAGCTTTTTCAAAGAAGTGTCCGCATGACTCACAGAATATATCATCAGGTTGAAGAATAACATGCCTCTGTAGGAAGGACCTATAGCAAAAGTTACCAGTTACCAGGTCAATAGATTCACCACTCTCTTAGGAAAGCCAAAATCATGTTTTCAGTTCTCAGACAATCATGGAACTGAACATCTGTCTTATAGCACTGCAATACTTCACAAATCATACTTTATTGAATATCATACTCAATTACTGAACAAGTAGACAATTACTAAATTTGCTCTTTAATCTGCATTTTCCATCTTTAACTGAAGTTATGTATGACAAAAAGCACAGTCCGAAGGTGTTGGCAGAAGTTAAAAGGAATATGTTGGGCTTCAAAGTTTGAATCATTTGAAATGAACATATCAACCTTGTTCAGCCTTGAATTTCTTTTGTCTAGAAAATGCCTCTTCCAGCAATTATTGCTTTTATTGTAGGACTGGTGAACTCAGTAAAACTAGTTTACAAATACTTTACAAGTAGTAAAAATACTTATTTTGTAAACTTCTATGCATTTTTCCAACCAGGTAAGGATATGAAAATGAACTTGCTATATTTGTAATATGCCCTTACTTGTATTTTTTTTTTTCAATAAATAGTAATGTTTTTAAATCCATAATTGTTGGAAATGCTTGACTTTATGGACATTAATAAGATGGTTCCATTACCCTGTGTTTTCATTTTTGAACTGCATTCTTGAGTTCAAACCACAGATGTTCAAATTCATTGAGGTCTGAATATTGCCATGTCTAACTGTGAATATTTGCTGTATTTTGTGCTGAGTTAACCATTTCCATTTTACTTGTAAGTCTACATGAATGCTTTGTGGAGTGTCATGCTGGAATGTCCATTTTAGCTCCTTGAGGTTGAGCTCCTTGAGAGAGAAATCCATGGGTTAGGTTAAAATGTCCTGGTATGGGAGTACAGAGAGCTTTGAACAAGGGCTCCAGGACCCACAGATACAGGGCATTCCCTTTTTTACTACAAGCAGAGCTGTAGGGTGCATTTGATACTGACTGTCATCATCCAACAATGACCAGGAGTCCACAGCAGGGGAACATATTTGCTTTATTCTGCGGAGGGGTGGGTGGGTAGGTCAGCGATGAATTCGTCTGTCTCCTAACACACACAGTCCCTGCTGGTCAACTGATCACAACTCTGTCCTTATAAAGCTGTGCATGAATTGTCTTCCTATGACTCATGTTTGTGCAAGCTTGACATGTCGAATGTGGTATTGAAAAGAAGCAGTGATTTGCATCACATATTTCAGAGGAGAGCACACGTGGTTGTTGCGCGTGTGAGTAGGATCTCTATGATGCAACTGAGCATTCTAATTTGGGAGAAATGTTGATAAAATACTGCAATTCCCCATAAATAACAAAAATAATGTTCAGTATAGCAGAATCAGTGTTAATTTCGTTGACGAAAACTGTGATGAAATACATTCGTCAATGAACCTTTTTCCAAGACGAAAACAAGACGATGAAATAAAAATGCACCTTCGGAAATAAAAAGTGACGAAATACGAAATATAGTACAATTCAAGTATGAAATATAGTACAATATTATTTATATATATATATATATATATATATATATTATATATATATATATACATATAATATACACAAAATCAGTGTGAAAAATAGTACATACATTGAGGCATTTGAAGGTGCACCAACCAGAAATATATGATAGGGTAAGTTCTAGCTATCAAAATCATCTTAAAGGCTTGACTGTTAGCTAAAAGCAGACTGCTGTCTTTTCTTGTTTACTCGACTTAACGTTAATTGCATATCGGTAGGTAAGTTGTTTGGGTGCAGGATGAATGTTAACATTACATGATCAACCTACTAAGTCAATGTTCCTTGTATTATGGCTAGCTGGAATGCTCCTTAATTCGGACTGCCTCTTACTTCCCTGCTTTACAGCATAGATACAAACAGCGCTCACTCTCACTCTTGCCATTCGGTGTTGGCAAGTTAGCAAGTTTATAACTAGGATATCCAGCAAGGCCAGAATTGTTCTGAGCTAGGTCCTACACTGTAAGACAAAGTCAGTGGAAATATAGTCTTTTTTCACTTTGTCATTAGGAACAGTATTGCAAATGAAGCGGTGGCCAATATGTGTTATTTGTCAGTGTTTAGGTTAGCTTGCCACCGCAATAGCGATCTTTGGCGCTGTTTGTTTACAGGTCAGCTAGTGCACCGTGCTTGTCATCATGCTTGTGTCATAGAGATATTGTAAATTCAAAACCATTATTATAATTTTCGATTGTTTTCATGTACCATGTAAATATTATGCTAGTTACTGTCAGGGCACAGGCACGGACACAAATGCAAACCAGGCGTACTCAGGTTCCAAGAGGCTTTATTTGAATGGGAAATTGCAGGGCAGGTTCGTAGTGGCAGAACAGGCAGGGTCAAAAACCAGGAAGGCAGTCCGAGGCAGAATAAACAAGGAGCAGGGGTCAAAAATGGGAGTAGGCTGGGTCAAACTGGGCAGGCAGGTAGATCAGGCAACCAAGGCAGGGCAGTGGGTAGGGACGAAGTTGGATGTCAGGCTTAAGTCAGCACAGGATCAACACAACAAGTAATTAGGCGGGTATGCAACAAACAAAACTGAGATGAACTGGCAACGAGACAGAGACATGCAGGCTATATAAAGGGCTGGGCTAACGAGGAGATGGAATGCAGGTGGGCAGGCAGGCAGGTAGAGATGATCAGGAAATCAGGTGGGCGGGGAAAGGGCAGAGAGCGGGGCAGGGCAGGAACACAAGGGAACTGTAAACAAAAGCACATGGACGACACTGACATACAGGGAGAAACACAAAAACAACAGCTAGGGGCCAAAGTACTGACAGTTAGGCTTTATTACTGTGTCTGCTTCCACTCACGCTAATCCTATTGTGAATGTGGTAACCGCAAGTAAGAAGCACCGCTCTGATAATAGACTGCCTGAGTTTTGCTCGACTCAGTTCTGGGTTGAGACTACTGCTATTTAGTCCCTAATGCATTTTAGGCAAAATGCATTTGCCTAAAATTCAACTAAACCTTCTATAGTTTTCATCGACTAAAACTAATAATAATATAAAAGACTAAAAAAAACTAATATGCATTTTAGTCAAAAGACTAAGACTAAATCAAAATCAGCTGCCAAAATTAACACTGAGCAGAATGTGGTAGATTCAGGTTTGTGAATAATTGTATAGCAATCTCCCAACTGCTGAGGCTCAAACTATATCTGCCAGGAGTATTCGGTGAGTTTCTGACTTAAACTGTAAAGAATCATGCTAGTAATGAATTTCTTTTGTGCATTACCCCCTTTTATACCCCAGGATAATTTTCAGAGGGCCCTAACAGTCCCATCCATCCTATTGCCATTTATAAAAATGCAGAAAAAGGACTGTAGAAAAAATTAAATGACATGTATTTTTAATGAGGAAAATATGGAACTTTAAGTCTGTGGAATCCGTGAGAGTAACGTTTATCAAATCATAAATTTATTTCCAAAAAACAGGTGTCAAAATTATTGGCAAATTGTTACTTGTGTTTTTTGAAAATCTTGTGAACATAACGTTTCTCTGTAGTATCAACATTAAAGCATAACATTTAAAAAATATATATAGCTGCATGCAGCAATGAAGGGGCCAAGCACCACAGGGCCACAAGGTAGATAACTAATCAGAACAACCCCTGAACAAGACACCATTCCATCACGGGGTGAACAGACACTCTTACACTCACACCTATGGGCCTAATAGCATGTCCAATTGACATTACCTGAATGGTGTTTGGACTGTGGTATAAAAAGTGCATCAAATGATTTGCTATTGAAATGAAAATGACAATGATTTTTTTTTAATGCAAACTGACGACAAACCCTCAAATTTTCCGGATCCTAATCTCTGCCCACAACAGTAAAAAAATTAGCCCTGTGGCCCCCTCCATTGTTAACTAGTATCTAACAGAAATAATATTTTATAACATAGCTGTGTGAGAGGCACTGCTCAAATAAATGTACTTGTTTGTTGGTCAGTCCCTACAAACATTTTAACAGAACAGTTCTCTTTAGTTGATTGATAGCCAGCAAGCCATCACCTGGATACCATCTATTGGTTGCAAGCAAAGTCATGATTGCTGTTGCTCATGGGTATAATGAGCTGGTTAGTTAACAAGCTGGTTGTCATAGCTCAGCTATGTTGCTGAGTTGTTATGGTTAGTGACCTCATTATTATATTTCTAGGAAGCTAAAAAACTAGCTAGCTTATGTATGGTTGGGCAGCTAAGTATCTCCTTGTATGTCAACACATTGCCTGGCTCCCTATTGACATTCAGACTCTCCTGTGCTGTGTTTTGACAGCCTAGATTAGTCACCATCTCTTCTCATGAAACCCAAACCATCAGCCTCATTCTAGTGGGTAGTCACTAGTAGCGTTAGGAGATGAGACCACATCCATAGGTGAAAAGACCACAGTTGCCAAGGCTATAGCCCTGTGTCTAGGCATGCTGATAGGAGAATGTATTAATTAATTAATTAATTAATTATTGTATTAATTAATTAATGTATTAATTAATTAAATTAATTAATAATTGAGAGTGTACAGAGCAGCTTGCTCATTTCTGCTATTCTGTTTGCTAAGATGTTCCTTAAAAACATTTCACATTACATGATACCGAAATACTAAATCTCTGCTGGCATTGTCCTATAATTCTTTCCACACATAAATACAGGGTTTACATTACTAACATTCCTCTGTGGCAGAGAAATAGTGGCAGTCTGAATGTATTCTTCTCAACCTTTTCCTACTGGTGAGCAGAGGTGGACATGTGAAAGCCCTACCATGTATTTGTTCTAGGCATTCGTTAAACAAGGTGATTTCACTAATTAGCTCCTCTACCTGGCTGAAGAGTTGTGCTAATTAAATTCAGCTGGTGTAGTGCATGGGTGGAACAAATATGTGGCAGGACTTTTACTTTCTGAAGCTGGGGTGTCCACCTCTGCTGGCAAGTACCAGTACTTCACGCCTATTGACTCTGATGAGGTAACCATTTAAGAAGTCATTGATCTTATGAAAGTCCCACTTACTACCCCCTCATGCATTATGCCAATGCCATGTTCGTGCTGACTGAAGTGAGATAGAACAAATGCTTATGTGGGTAACCATGGTTTATGAAAAAGGTCAATATGTCACATTATGTCACAATATGTCATTTGGGATCATTTTGTGGGTTGCAGTTGGAAAAAGAGGGTGTTGCTGGCATGCAATGGTGTTATCTTCAGTTGGTGATGTTGTGAATACAGCAAGCTTCACCTGAGACACCAATTAATGTAGTAGATATACAGTAGCTATCCTCACACAGGACACCAAATACTGTCATGAATAAAGTGACACTCTTATGATCATAAATTGTCAATTATAAAGAATTAGTGCACCATATCAGGAATTTCACCTAAGTATTCCAAGGACTTATTCAAATGAGGAATACAAAGGGAGAGGATATTAAATTTGTGGACTTAACTTACTGAGTAATCAGACAACATTCTTCATTTACACAAATAACATTTATTAATAAAATATTTACAGAATATAATGAAAGTGAAAATGTGGTAAATGCGTATTGTTAAAGGAAACAATAATTGCATAATACAGATTTGATATTCAGCATTAGAGAGACAAAGAGTAAAGATGTTGAGAATCTTATCATTGATGGGTTATACTCAGTCTTTGTCTTTGCTTCCTCCTTGGTTGGGCACAGCAGGAAGTTCTATGTGTCTTGGCTTTCTCTGTGTGCTGGGTAGGGCTGCATCTTTAGCCTGGCTCCTCTGTATTTTGAGTGGGCTGTAGCTGAATACCTTGTCCCTCTTTGAACAGGCAGTCTGGTTGTTTCTAGTGTGTGGTTTCTTGTAGTTCTCCTTGGTTGCATTCTCAGGCAATGAAATTGGAGCTGGCATATCTCAGAACTCCTTGAATTCTTTAAAAATGTCACTGACTTATTTAACTTAATTCACAACTCACTGAAGTTGTATTTTAACATTGAGCTGGGCTCAGTCTCACTTTAAGTTTTCTAATGCAAGCTACAAAGACTTGAATTCTAATTACTTTGTTCACCAGATGCCAGTTTCTTTCTCAAGAGACAAACAAAGGAGCCCTGTGGTGAGGGCTGGGTCCTTTTGTAGACCCAGTAGAAGGAGGAGGGATCTTCAAAAGATCTGAAAATCTATGTCTGCAGTGGTTATCTTACATATGTTTTCAGATAAGACTAGTAGAGATTGGATGTCATTTGATCCCAAGTGGTCATAATGCAGAAAGTGAAATGTGAAAGAGAGTGCTTTGTTGAGCACACATAGGAAATGGAGGGAACATTCCTGTATCTCTCTAATGTGGTACAGAAAAGAAAGTAGCACAAGCAAAGTCATCTTCACTACAGTAATGTCATACTCCAAGGGAGTCAGTTAATTTGATATACTATTCAAGTAATCACCTTCAGATTACCCTGATCTCTTGACATGATATGTTGATCTCATTAATAGAACCAATGTTAGTCACAAACAGTTTGTTGCCATACGAAATGGGAAAAATGTGCAATGGACTGGGATAATTTCAGCTGCCACAAGCCTCTGCTGTACATATGGGTAAATGCACAGAATTTGACAGTGACAGTGATCAGATTTCAGGAAGGAAATTTCTAGCCAAGGGAACTAAACTGGTCACCCCAACTGTGGCATTGCCATCTGGCTGGTACTACAGGTGATGCTGCTGTCCCCTTCTTTTGCTGTATGCATTGTCCTTTGACTTATTTCTGTGGAAAAAAATAGTTATCTAATTTGAACAATTGTTGGCCCTACAACACACATTGCGTGGTTAAAAGGTAGTACAAGTTCATGATTAATGAAATAAATTAGAGGGAGCCTCAGAGATAGATAACATGTGTGACACACTGAAAGGTTACATACATGGGTAACAGGCATAGCCACTCACCCATAGCAAGACGGAAAAGCACAAAGACTGATTGAATCTGTAGACCCCATGCCTGGGCACTCTGCATGGCCAGCAGGAAGTGCAAATCCTTGCAAAGTGCCTTGATACCAACCCATATCTCATAAGAGGATGAGGAAGATGTCGAGAAAGAGGAAGAGGATGAAGAGACTGAAGGAATGCCCCCTAGAGTGTACAGGGCTGAGCTGTCAATGGGAGAGTGAGGTATAGGAGAGTCTGTGGATGAGAAATTGGGAAAATGAACAGAAACAGACAACTCTGAGGACAAAGGCCAGGAAAACCCCGAAACATCAACACCGAAGAATCTGAGAAGGTGGGCTGCACACAAACTCAGGGGCTTTGCCAAGGATTTGTGCTGGGATCTACATTACCATAGTGAACACAGGGATCAAGCTTTAGAGTTTAATCCATGAAGAAGCTCAATGCTTGCAATCTACTGATGTACCAATATAGCTATATATCATTTGTAATATGCAGTTTTCTTAATTGTTGGCCGACTTTATTATATCTTTACAAAATTGCTTTCATGCAAAAAATGTCTACCATTTTAATAATTGGTATAAAAAGGCAAGTTATGTTACACAATTTTGGTACCATGACCTCACACAAATTAAAAAACAACTATTCAAAGGCAAATCTACCCATTGATTCCTAGGGCTGCCTCTTGAAAGTCGACGAGTCGAATCATTTGTCGGAGACCTGTCAGTCGACTGAGATTCTTCAGGTTGAGCAGTGTTTTTTTTTGTCAGTCAGTGTACATTACAATAACAGGATAAACAGATAGAAGCTTACAAAAATGCACAGGGATAACAGTTCAATGAGGAATTATAAATAAGGGGAATCATAAATATATTTTCATATTCTAGCAGGGCTAGCTGGCACGCTTGCTAAAAAAAAAAAATCCACGTGACAACATGCGCTAGTGGTTAACTGATGAGAGAAGCTGAAACCTGAGGTGGAGTGGTTGGTAAACTAGGCTAGCTATAACCATGTCTCAGAAGAAGTCTAAAGTATGGCGGTATTTCGAACTTTTGAAGGACAACCCTAACAAAGGTAAATGCAAATTCTGTATGCAAGAATTTGCTTATCATTCAACAACATTGAACATGGCAAGCCACTTGAAACGGGGAAGTTGCATAGCTAAGCGGCCATTCTGCAATTATCAGGGCAGATTTACTATGCATATAATGCAGACAATAAGTCTATTTACAAGGCTAATTTAATCCTTTTGCATGTAGCCTAACTTATGTTTGTATGCTATGTAGCACGCGTGTTACGTTACATGGTTGATTATGTTTTCATTAGCGTTATTAAGCTTCTCATAGTTTTCAGTTAGCATTTGCTATATTTTTAATGTTAAATTGCTGTTTCCACAAAGCTAAAATTAGCTAGAATTTTTCCAATCTAGTTTTCTAATTGCACCGGTTTTAGCATACACGTTAAACAGCTAATCACACCAGTGTGATACGTGCAAAAGAACATTAAAATTAAATGCTCAAAAACATGTTCCCATGACTGTTGCATTTGACTATGTTAATGTTGGCAAAATCATCACTGAAACTCATGCCAATGGATTTTCTGCTTGCCAGAGGAGTCTATAATGAATGAATAATCGAATCGTATTGAACTGCCAAATCTGATTTGACTGACAAAATTCTGAGTCAGGTACAGCCCTAGTAGTAGGTGAATATTCAAGCAACTTGAAGCATGGACATCTGGAGTGTCATTTCTCAACTGCCATGGATTACATTCACGGAGAACACATATCACACTCTAACAGTTGTAACTTTATGTAACATATCGAGACCACTATGTATTTGGATGATAAAACAGATAAACACAGGACCAGTTCATGCAAAAGAATATCTGAAACACTGGGTAGCTGTACTGTTGAATAGTACTGGTCCAATTTGTGTGAGATTATTTTATTCAAATTGTGTACCATAATGTATCATGACTTTGATTTGACATCAGTTATTTGAATGCCAATCTTCATAAATGTCAACATTAATTTCATCAATATATGTGTAACTTCGCATTTTAGCACACCAAAAGCATTTTTGTGGAGATACTTTAGTATTGTATGCATATGGGTTAGACTGATAGTATGTGTTTGAGCAAAACGAAAACAGTGAAAATATTTATTGCAGGTGTTCAATGAATAAATAATGAATGTGCACATGTCAGGACAGGAAGGCAGTAAACTTTGAGATGTAAATATCAGTGTAGCTATCTAGTTAGTTAGCAATTGAGCTAAGTGACAGAAAACAGAAGCTAGCAAGTAAGGTAGCTAGTAGAAGCAATAAATTGTCAACATTATGTAATGTGTATTTGCTTAGCAAACACAGTCATGAAGCTTATTATTGCAACATTGTTACAACATGGACATATTTAATAGATCAATATCATGATTGAATGACATTATCTTTCAACTGTGCTAGCTGACAGAAAATCAAGGAAGATAGCTATCCAGGTAGATAGTTAGCATGCAGTCATCAGCAATGCATTGTTAATGCTACCTATGTAGCTGATTGGCCAACAGTCAATAGTGACACTTCTTAGCTTATTAGTAAGCTGAGAGTTCATTCTGTCACCATGTTGTAGAAAAAGTGACTCTGTTGTTGAATATATTAATGAATTTTATCTTGGTGGAGCACTAGAGTATCCTCTACAGTTTTCCAGAGGAGTCAACGAGCTTAACTGCTGAATTCCGACTGGTGAAAGCCCAGACTCATAACAAAGTGGAAATATGTTGCCACAAGTTGAGCTAGACAAAATCATCCTGTCCAGAGTTTTTCTTTACTTCTCTTTGCCAAACAACCCCAAAACATAATGGAATCCAAGCTGTATTTCACAGCAGCCATGATTTTTTTTTTCTCAGCATAAGCTTTGCCTTTATTAACTTAATGCTAATAAGCACATCCAAATAATTAAATTTTTATTTCTTCTGAGTAGAAGACATGCTTCTCATCAACACTCAGATATAGTTTGCCAAAGCCAAATCACCTCTTTTGATGGTTTGCCTTCAGAGGAGGCTTTTTCTTGACACCTGGACAATGAATGGCACATACATAAGAATATAAGAACATATTATGAGGATAACAGGCCATTCAGCCCAAATAAGCTCGCCATTACAATTAAAGAGACTCCAAAACTGCATCAAGTCTGGACTTGAACACAGCAAGGGGCTGTGCCTCAACTACATGACCTGGCAACCTATTCCATGTATTGATAACTCTTTGTGTAAAATAATACTTTCTTATATCGGTGCGGAGCTTACTCTTAACTAGTTTCCATTTATGTCCCCTTGTTCTACAGACTGAACTCATCCTAAAAATGTATTGTAGTTAATCTTATAAATAAACAAATAAAAAAAAATCCTTTTATAAATTTAAAAACCTCTTTTAGATCACCCCTAAGACTCCTCTTGCTAAGTCTAAATAGGTTAAGTAACTTGAATCTTTCCTCGTAGCTTTTATATTTCATGCCATGAACTTACTTAGTTGTCCTTCTCTGAACTTTTTCAAGAGTCTTTCTCATAGTGCGGTGCCCAGAACTGTACACAATATTCCAACTGAGGTCTGACTAAAGCATTGTATAATTTCAATATAACTTCCTTTATTTTGATTTATTGATTGATTTATAATCAATACTTTTGGCTATATATCCCAGCATCCTGTTGGCCTTTTTTTACTGCTACAGCACACTGCCTAGATCCTGTTAAGCTTGGGTCAACTATTACTCCAAAGTCTTTTTCAAATTGAGCACATTCTAGTTTTTCCCTTCCATGAAGTAGTCTTGTCTAAGGTTCTCATTTCCCACATGCAAGACTTTACATTTAGCTAAATTGAATGTCATCTGCCAGGTATCTGCCCACTTTTGGACGCTGCTTAGGTCTTCCTGTATTACCTTAGTTGATTCTAAACTGTTGGCTAGACCCCCTAGTTTTGTATCATCTGCAAATTTTATATCACACAAGTGATGATGAATAGTGCTTTTTGCACTTTGTATCCTGGTTTGTTCTTGTCTGTTTAGGAAATCTCTATCAGTTATCAGTTCATGGTTGCCTCCTTCTCCTACTGCTTATGGTAGCAAAATAATCCTCTCTCTTTTCCTGCCAGGGTTAGCACTGTATCAGTAGCCACAGATTTCATAATAGACACTACAGTGCAATATGGTCAATTGATGTTTTTGTGAATTCTTTTATTGCCATCTTTCAAGTTGTGGATGTCAATGACAATTTATCTGCGGTGTGTCAGGTAGCACTCTGACCTTAACCAGGATAATACATACTATCAATGACATTCAGGGAAACAGGCCTTTACATGGGTCAAGAACCTTCCACTGTCAAATGAACCTCCAAAAAGCATAATGTTGTTCATTTTGTATCTGATCCAATATGTAATTTTTTTCTTTTATATCATGTTGTTTGTTTTGTTTAAACAATCAGGGGTTGCTTCATTGTCATATTCAATTGGATGAATTTCACAAACAGCATCTTCAGGAAGGATCTTTTCAGTGGATCATCTAATTTGCATGCTCTACCTCAGTCTAGGACTCAGTATCCTTCAGGGCCTCCTGCTGTGCTCTGTTCTAGAGACACTGATCTTTGAGGTCAGGCCTCTGACCTCATGCCATCATGATCATACCATGATCTACTAGCCCCATCCACACATCCTAGACTATGTACTGGGGGCTAATGCTTACTGCCCATCAGGGTTGTGTACTCTTTCTGACATGGAGCAAGCAGGCACAGAATGTAACAGCTGTAGCTGATGACAGCTAGAAAGAAGAAAATGAAAAAGAGGAAGAGGAAAAGCAGGCTACAGTTGTATTGCAGGTATGCAGTGGTGGGGTCACTTGCAATTGAGTTTGGATCAGCAGGGTACAAGAGGTTCTTTTGCTGGTGGTTAGCCATATTGATGAATGCTGAGGTAATGGCTGTGGGGGTAAGACGCGGGTGGTGGAACTGGGTGCTGCTGAAGTTAGTGAGGGTCTTCTGGCATTACTGTCACCACATTCAACAGCTGTGAGATGCTTGTGGATGGTGGCAGGGCTGAAATGAATTTTGCAGTTGGATGTGAATGTCCTCTTACCCAAGTCCAAACTCAACACGTAGCTGCTGACTAAATGGGTAAAGTTCTTGGCACCAACTCTTTCCAGGGACCAGCATTCATAGTGGCCTAGCTCCTCTGGGCCCACACTGTAGATGAGCAGGCTGTCTTTGCCCTGCAGGTGGAAAGGTGATGCTTCAGCCAATACTCTGCTGTTAATCTTCCACATCGCCTGCTCCAGATTTGAGCTCAGATGGCATGGTAGCTCTGCAGAGCATCCGAGTTTAACAGAGATGTGGTGGAAATCCTTGCCAGTCAGGGTCATCCCTGTATGGTGGAGAAAAGGGTTAAGGGTGGGTTGTCTACTCATTTATAATTTAACCATTGTCTTTGTATACTCTGTAAATATTTTTAAATACAAGGCAAGGCAAGTTTATTTATATAGCACATTTCATACACAAGGCCATTCAATGTGCTTCACACAAGGCATATAAAACATTGGATAAGAATATACAGAACAAGATAAATAAAAACAAATAAAAAGAGGTAATGCAATGTATAAGGGAGAATAAACAAGAATTTAACAAACATAACAAAGAATTAAAATTGAAAGTAAGACAATACATAACAAGAATAAGGTCATGGTGCATAAGCAATGCAGAACAAAAAAGTTTTAAGTTTAGATTTAAAAGTGGTCAGAGTTGGGGTGCATCTGAGGCCTTCTGGAAGTTTGTTCCAGCTATGTGCAGCATAGTAACTAAATGCTGCCTCACCGTGTTTAGTTCTAACTTGGGGAATAGTTAGCTGACCAGTCCCAGCTGACCTAAGGGATCTAGAGGGTTCATATGGTGAAAGCATGTCAGAGATGTATTTTGGTCCTAAGCCATTGAGTGATTTGTAAACAACCAACAGTATTTTAAAGTCAACTCTTTGACTAACTGGAAGCCAGTGCAGAGATCTGAGAAATGGTGTAATGAATTCAATTTTCTTGGTTTTAGTTAGAGCTCTGGCAGCAGTGTTTGGATAAGTTGCAGCTGTCTGAGAGCTTTTTTGGGGAGACCAGAAAAAAGACCATTACAGTAATCTAACCTACTAGAGATAAAGGCATGGATGAGCTTTTCTAAGTCTTGTTTGGACATGAATCCTCTAATTCTCACCATATTTTTAATATGATAATAGGCTGATTTTGTTATTAAGTTGAGGTGGCTATTAAAATTTAAATCTGAGTCCATAATTACACCTAGATTTCTGGCCTGGTTTTTAGTCTGCAGAGAGAGATTCAAGGTGGGCACTGACTTTCAGCCTTTCTTTACAGGCGCCAAAGACAATTATCTCAGTTTTGTCTTTGTTTAGTTGAAGGAAATTCAGGCACATCCTGTCATTAATTTGTTTATTGCACTGAAGCAGCAAGTCTCTGGGACCATAGTCACTCAGTGAAAGAGCTATGTAAATTTGGGTGTCGTTCGCATAATTATGGTAAGGTAAGCAATGGTAAGCAATTTTATTTTTTTGCATAACTTGGCTTAATGGCAGAATGTAAAGGTTAAATAAAAGAGGCCCGAGGATTGAACCTTGGGGGACTCCACATATAATGTTGAATTGCTCTGATGCATAGTTGCCGATGGAGAGAAAGTAGTCGCTGTCCTGCAGATAGGACGTAAACCAGCAAGATGCTGCCCACCACATTGAGATCCTCATCACTACTGTTATTATCATAGTAATGATTACTATCATTCATATGCTTCGAAGATGCCCTAATCTAAGGCAGCCTGCATATAATCGTCAGTCTTTTGGTCAGATAGATACTTAATGAAAGATTCAAGCTAAATACAATTAGAACCTGAACCCTTCTGGCCCAAAGCCAAATTGCTGAACTTACATAGCATACTGCTAGATTGAAAGCATTATAACTGGAGACCTCTAATCCACAAACCTTTAGGCCTCTCAATCGCTCCTCTTTCCTGAGTGATTTGTTTATTTGCCAGTTCAAAGTTTATCTGGTTATAATTTGATAACGCTGTGTAGATAGTATCTATCTGACCAAAAGACTGACGATATCTCGACCGGTATCTCTTCTCTCATTTCTATCTAAAACCTTGGAACGTGCAGTACTTAACCAACTCTCCCCTTTTCTTCTCAGGAACAACCTCTTAGACCCCCATCAGTCAGGATTCAGAGCTGGACACTCAACAGAATCTGCACTCCTGGCCGTGACAGAGGCTCTCCACACGGCTAGAGCCTCCGGCTCGTCATCTGTCCTCATCCTCCTCGACCTCTCTGCTGCTTTTGATAAAGTCAACCACCAGACACTATTATCAAAGCTGTCTGAGATGGGCATCTCTGGAACTGCCCTCTCCTGGTTCACGTCCTACCTGACTGGTAGATCTTCCCAGATCTACTGGAAAGGCTCCACCTCTGCACCCACCCCCCTCACTACAGGAGTTCCACAGGGTTCAGTACTGGGACCCCTACTCTTCTCAATTTATATTAACTCTCTTGGCTCAGTTATCAAATCGCATGGCTTCTCCTATCACTGCTATGCTGACGACATCCAACTCTTTTTCTCTTTCCCTCCCTCTACCCCCCCAGGTCAACGAAAGAATCTCTGCATGCCTGGCTGACATCTCCAAATGGATGACATCCCACCACCTGAAGCTGAACCTCAGTAAAACGGATCTCCTCTTCATCCCAGCCGGCCCTTCCCCCCTGCATGACCTTTCCATCACCTTCGATGGCACCACAATACCATCCTCTCAGACAGCAAAGAGCTTGGGCATCACCCTCGACAGTAACCTGGACTTCAAGGAGTACATTGCTCGCACGTCACGGACCTGCCGATTCCTCCTCCACAACATCAGGAGGATTCGCCCGTTCCTAACCACATACGCGACGCAGCTCCTTATCCAGGCCACAGTTCTCCCTCGACTGGACTACTGCAACGCTCTCCTTGCAGGCCTCCCAGCATGCACCACCCACCCTCTCCAGCTCATCCAGAATGCAGCTGCCCGACTGATCTTCAACCTCCCCAAATTCTCCCATGTTACTCCCCTGCTGAAATCCCTCCACTGGCTTCCTGTCGCTGCCAGGATCAGATTCAAGACCCTGACCCTCGCCTTCTCTGCAGTCAACAGGACAGCCCCTGCCTACCTCCAAGAACTCATCCAGCCCTACACACCAGCCCGACCCCTGCGCTCAGCAGCAACTGGACGCCTTGCTCCCTGCATGGTCAAGGCAGGAGGTGCTCGTTCTGCCAGACATCGGCGTTTCGCCTACATCGCTCCCCAGTGGAGGAACGAACTCCCTGTCTCGCTACGGACAGCTTCTTCACCCCAGTCCTTCAGACGGGGCCTGAAGACGCACCTCTTCAGACTCTACCTGGACTGACCCAGCACACAATTGCTGCCCCCCCCCCCCCCGCCCATCAGTGCTGTCGTAAATTGCTGTGCTTTTTAAATTGTGCTTTTAAATTTGTCTCTTGTTGCCGCCTTTACCCTGACGCTCATTGTGCCGTTTGAAGTTGTTGAAGTTTGCCGTTCGAAAGTGTATCGTACTAGTTGCCCTTTAGGCTGTAATTGTACAAATCTGATAGTACTGCGTCCTCAAACAGACCTTGCTCTCAGCTGAGAACTGTCTCATTGTGGAACTGTACACATCCTGTCCCCGTACTGTCGCTGTACCTACTGTATGCACTTTTGTAAGTCGCTTTGGATAAAAGCGTCTGCTAAATAAATAAATGTAAATGTAAATGTAGATATGTACCTTTAGGGCATTCGTCTGCATCACCTTTAAGACTTTGTATTGAGTTCCTGTTAAACAAAAGAATAATGAATGCACACTCAATATGTTTACAATGGTTAAATCCTACAAGTTCTTGTTAATGAATCAGAGATTAAAAGTAGTATATCAAATATAATTTCATTATGAACAACATTTAATCATATAAAAACAGGAAATAAAACATTTTTAGGCCGAGTGGCTCATATGGTCAGAGTTTATGGTGATTTCTCTAGCGTGAAGTACAGCATGCCAGTCCATTGCACAATTCATCTCTTTTAATGCTAAAAAGAGAGGCAAAGGTTTACAATATTTGGAAACACATGGCTATAGAGTAGCATCATGGTGGGAAGATAAGTTCTGTTTTGTTATTTGTTAGCTAATCATCAGCATACATTGAAAAGCATACCATTGTGTATTGCTCTGGTCTTGCAATATATTGAAACAAGCTTGGGAGTTAGGGTCCCATGCACAGTAGGGGTCCCGTGCCAGGATGCATTTCTCACAGGAGTGGTACTTGTGACAGAATGCTTTAGGAGACTGCACAATCCGTGTGTCTGACCCAGCATAGAGGAACCCCACCTGTCCACAACATCAATGCTCAGTGTCACTTTTCATTAAAGTTCAAGAGCAGGACAGGTATTGTAACTAAGAAAAGAAAACATCACAAAGTAATTCTTTATACACTGCACAGAGGAGGAATGCACTGTGGTGTAATGTTACAAATCATGACATGAATCGAATACTTTGAACTAACCTTGAAAGGTAAGAAAAAGGTGAAGGTAAGAAAAATTACATGTTACAAGTTAGCACTAACAAATTAATTTGCACTCCTTCAGCAAGAACCACAAAGTAAGAATAACTATTTCTAAGCACTGCATGCTAATTCCATTACATTTTATCACAATAGACTTCTACAATGTAATACATTTAATAATCAGTACTAGTGGATCTAATTTACCATCTCATGTAAGTATGGCATTTTTGTTATGAGAGTATTCTTTTCTGTTAGAATATAATGAGATAATGAATTATGTTTCAGGTGTGCCGTACCTGCTTATACTGGTGTGTTTTTGTTGCAATTTTGTTCTCTAAAGGATCCACCTTAGATTGAAATACCATGAGTGTGCCACCAAACTAACTACATTTGGGGTACAGTGTTCATTGACCTTTTTCATATAAAAAGATTCAAACGTTTTAATTACCCCCCAAGAGGAGAGACGCAGGGTCTTTATAGGTTCAGAATTTGGAAACAGCTGTATTTCTTCAACTGTGTAAACTTCACTGTCATAAACAACAGATTTGTGCAGGAGTCCTTTATCTGCAAAGAGAGAGAAAACTTGTACCCTACAATATAAACAGTCAAAACAGTTATCTGTGCCTCTTGGGAAAAAAAACACAAAAGCAGACTCTCACCAGTCCCTGTGAAGATGACATCATACACCTTGCTGTTAAGAGCCCGTACCCTCTCCACAACAATTTGTGTGTAACTGACATCCTTCATGATAAGTTTGGGGCCGTTGCCAATGGGAAGGACAGGGTCTTCCAACAGAGGGTGGTCTTTGATAAACTGCAGAGTTTTATCTGGTAAGTGAAGTGAGCTGGTGATATTCTCTAGTCGATTGCTGTTGTTGATGCACTGTGAATTAATTTAAAATAAGTTCAAAATGTAACAAATGTACAGAAGGGGCAATACCCTTTAAAAATAAGTTTGGACAGGCTAAAAAACATGATTTTGTTTTGCATTACAAATGCATTTGTAGCATTTTTACATTAATTAAACCAAAACAATAATACAAAAACAGTGTCTGCTATGTTGCCAAGATAAGGAATTGACTGGTGAATCAAACTGCACAAATTGCACAATATGGCAAAAACATTGTCTATGTGCAACCCATTAACTTCCACTCTTTATCTCCCAGTTCTATAGTAACTGCTGATGGAAAACTGACAATTGTTACTGTTAATGGTCATGCCACAAAAAATGCTTACCGCTCCTGGACGAGGACTGGGTGTGATCCCACTATACCTCACCCACTTTGTGTGGGACTGTTCCACTGTAGCCTTCTGCATGTACTTCCCCTGTGAGAACACTTCATTCACTGATAACATGCTGTAGGCACACACTGCTGATAAACCTATGTTTCCCCTGAGATAGAAACAGATGTGCTGTCAATGCCTTTTATAAAGATTTGATCATTCATAGAGTATGCCTAACTAAACAAAACCTCCTCAAGTTGTATTTCTCTGATCTAAACAAGCTAACACTGCACAAGTAATACTCCTGACCACTTTCTTCAGGTTTGACTGTTCCAGCCTTTTGATCAACTCTGGGAAACAGTCTCAGACAAATTATTCAGAATCCTGTATAACAATGCCATGTATACCCACCAATACCTGACTTTGATCTATCAGACCAAAAACATTATCTCCTTACCACAAAATTCTAATATTGATGGCTATGAATAAAAAATGTAATAATTTTTAGTAAAAAAAAAAATGTAAAGACAGAAATCAGCTGACACACATGAACTATTTTAACTATTCCTTACCTTCTTACTCAATAATAAACTTATTTAAAAATTCAGATGTGTAAACAACACTTATGTGCTCCTGTGGAGAGTTGTGTGCCTGTTACTACTCAGGGCATTCAGACATGGGCTGCTGAAGCTGTTGTGTGGGGAATATGCGTTTTGCGTAGTTTGCCTAAAATGAGGGTGTTTTACCTGTGTCATATTTGTTTCCAAGTAAACATATTCTGGAGTTGACAATTAACTCTTCTCTCTCTGTACCTCTTCCATGCAGGAAAAGGTCAAATATATTGTGCATTACTATGTCCATCATGTATAATAACAGCATTGTTGGTAACTAGGCAGTATGATGAGAATAAAAATAGAAAACTGAGTTTCCATTTAGCATATACTGAATTTTACATTTACATAAATTCACCCTATTTGATAACCTTGCACCATTAGTCTATCAATGAAATGTTGAAGTTTTACCTTCTTTAAACATGGCATAATATTCTCTCTGTTGTCTGAAAAGCACTAACTACAAGATACATTCATTAATAAACATTTGACTCAACCGGAACCGAAACTCAACTAATCTGGCTACTTTAACATTCTCATTGGTCATATCTGCACATACACATACATAAATAAGTGCAAATAATGACCCCTGTTATGTGGTGTTCTATAACAACAAGTTTACATTTACATTTATTCATTTAGCAGACGCTTTTATCCAAAGCGACTTACATAGGTTACAGTTCTTTACAATGTTATCCATTTATACAGCTGGATATTTACTGAGGCACCAGTGGGTTAAGTACCTTGCCCAAGGGTACAGCAGCAGTGTCCCAGAAGGGAATTGAACCAGCAACCTTTCGGTTACGAGTCCTGCTCCTTAACCACTATGCTACACTGCCGCCCTAGTTGCCATGTGTCCTATAGTTGCCATTTGTTTCTGAGGTTACTGCATTCAGTTTTCTCTGAAAAGTGACTAGCTGGCTACAGAGCACAAAAGGAAATAATTTTATTGCAACACATTGCGCTGCAACACTGTCATTTGAAAGGGAATTGGTGAGACAATTCAAGCATCTGCTTGACAACAACATTGTTTTGCTTTATTAACATCACTACTACTGCCACTCACCACTGTGATGTGAAGACACCATAAATGATAGATTCCCTCCAGTCTTTGGTCTTCAGGATGAATATGTCATGGACCACATTGAAAACAAAGTTGATCTCAGGCATGGAGCATATCAACTTAGCCTTCAGAAAGGTCGTCCACTTCTTCTGCAGAGTTCTCTGTCCTCCAAGATCACCCTGGTTAGCAGAACAGGTTTCAATAATGCTCCATTTTCATTCTAATTAACATACTGTTACGTCAGCAGCAGTTCTGTGGTAACTAATTATTGCCAAAGTAAAATAATATTAGTTTGCTATGTTGAAATAACAAGCCAAATATATGCTGCCCTTGATATTTAGTCATACCCTGATTACACAGGAATTAAAAGCTTGATATAAGAAATGTATGTATTCATATTCATATGCTGTACTTTAAACTTGTTAGTATTGCATACAGCATACATTGCATACATGTCATATTTATATAAATAATATGATTTACTTTACATCTGGTGATCCTGATAGCCAGCTGAGAACATTTATTTTGTGCTCAGTTATCCATTTTTTGTAGATTGGAATGAAAGCTTTGGATAACTGTCATGAATGTCCATTTCCATCCAAGTTTAAGCTGCTTGGCAGAGGGAACTCTTAAAACATAACAGTTTTCCCAATCATATTTCACAGTGGATATTGTTTTTTTCCTCAACATAAGGTCTTTTTATGGCAAACATCAGATAGATGTGCATTTCAAAAAAGCTCAGTTTTAATTTCATGTCACCATATTAAACTACTTCTGAGAAAAATTTGCCTGCAGTCTTTGGAGAGCTCTTTGACCTAACCATGAGTGACTTTTAGTAAGGTATCTGAATATTGTTAGACTGCATTTTCTTGAATTACCAAGCCAGAAATTTCAAGTCTTTCTTTGTAGTTCTGTTTGTTTTACACAAGTGCACATCCTTGCAGCCAGACCAAGCAGAAAAGAAGATGCCTTTTTGGGAAGACAATGAGATGTCTAGAAGAAGACAGTATGTTAAATAGAAGTTAAGTTTAGACCACTGTACAAAATGAAAAGTATTATATTCCTTCATTTTCTGTGGTTAATTGTTGTGTTCTGAGAATGTCTAGCTTCATTATTAACTGATTGCTTTGCCTTTGATTTAAAATTTAAAAATGTATTTCTTCACTATGTTTGTGATGAATGTGAAATTGTTCAACATTGAACTGACTGATCATGCAGTTTTAAAACTTTCATCATCAATATTACATAATGGTAGTTGGCTACACCAGTAAGATGCATCAATATATTTGTTTGTATTGTACGAGCAGCACCTGCCACATTTGCATTGTCATTTGTTTTCTTGATTAATGTCTTGCCCACAGTAACTGTTGCATATGCAAAGTGAAGGTGAATTTCCTGAGAAAACAGTCATTCCAGTTTGTAAAATTCAGCACTTTCACAGATCCCTGAATGTTTCAAGCACTGTCCTGTGCCTCTACCACAATTATTGCATATAGATTGGTTAGGGTTGAGT
This sequence comes from Megalops cyprinoides, assembly GCF_013368585.1. Taxonomy (NCBI): domain Eukaryota; kingdom Metazoa; phylum Chordata; class Actinopteri; order Elopiformes; family Megalopidae; genus Megalops; species Megalops cyprinoides. The sequence continues at coordinate 41,546,417 of NC_050586.1, forward strand.
GAGATGCCCAAAGGTAGGCTTCTGATCATATTCAGAGGTCAGTTGGACAGAATTAAGTGGGTTACATAATTATATAATGGAATGAGGCAAGTTAGCAATTTAATAATTAGTATTCCCTATAAACTTCCAAACAACTATTTTAATTACATTAAGAATAAAACACATTGACAGATGAGATCCAAATATAGCCTGCTAACTACAGTGTCATATTACACACTGAAGTCTAATGACATAATTGAAAGCAATGTTCTGTTTACTAAGCAAAATCACATTTGCAACTGCATATTCAATGAGGAAAAAATAATGCCTACATCTCAATGAATCAGAATTATGCTGCATTGGATCAGATTTTACATGTTCAGTCTGAATTCAACTGCAGTGCTGTCATGGCAAGAGGGAGATTTTACCACACCTCATCCCATTGAAAATGGGTATGGACTGCATTCCTGATAATAGGATGGCTGGCACAGAATGTGGAAATACAAAAGGTCAATTTAACCCAAATTTATGAATTTATTTGTACATTATACATTATTACAACTGTAAGGGAGTAGGGGTCATGAGTATAACAGGAGTTCTGTTTTTGGTTTTGTTGATTTATATACAGTAAGTCTTAGATAAACTTTACACACTGTGCCACACAACCCAAAACTTACAGTTTAAATTCCTGGTAATAAAGAATAAAATTCACTGAGCTTATGGTTTTACTGTGAGCATGTCATGATTAAAGTTTTAGCACTGATGGCACTTTTCTGTACTAAAACTTAAACTGCTCCATTCCTGTCAGTGATTTATGGAGCAGTTAAATTCTGCAATGAATATAAAATTTAATAATAAACAATAAATAAATCTCAAAGTGAAGTCAGTTACAATTGTTGTTGACATGAGGAATAGCCAGAGAGGATCCCCACTCAGAGCTGGTTGAGGCAAAAATGTGGGCAGTCTGACAGTCTAACAGCACTGAGAGAAATAAAACAAAACAATAACAGAAAAGCAAAGACGAAACGAGAGCTGGTGCTTTAGTTAGGCTCATCACACAGGTCTATTAGAGGAGGTTTTTTTCCCTCCTTTTGGTCATGAGGAGGGCTATACATCTTAATTTGTGCCGAGAGTCACTATGCATTTCCCAATTTGCTTTAGATTGAGAAGTGATACGACAAGAGAAATTGTTTAATCCATACTGCTATAACATACTATGATTTTGCCATGAGTGGTGGCTAACTGTTTTCCTAGTTTATCAATTTCAGTCTCCTGCTCTCTCAAGAGGGAAGCAAATTCAGAAATTTAAGTACATTCACTTTAACATTTCCACATTTATTGGGAAGCTTGTGGGCCTTCATCAGCCCGTCAGTAGACAATTCAAATAGGCAATTTAATGCTGGGTGAGACAGCAGCCTAACCAAATCAAAATTCTTTGATCAATAGCACTTCTATAAACTTCCTAAGACACTTCTGTGCTTATTGAGGCCATCCATTCCATGACAGTTTTAAAAGTTTGAATTGCCAGCGCTGACAGCATAACTTTTGCCGTGCTTTTACCGTGATCACTTGAGCAGCGAGGACTAGCAACTATTCATACTGTCATGGCTTTACATTTACATTTTTTCATTTAGCAGATGCTTTTATCCAAAGTGACTTAGAAGTGAGGTAGAGTACAACACAAGCAAAAAACCATAAGGAGTCAACAATATTAGAAGCGCTGCATGACCAGGTTTCAATGGTTGGCCAGACAAGGTACAAGATAACTGGTAGAGCTAATGAGTGCGTGAAACCATTAGATTACTTTTTATAGTTTAAAAGAAAACAGTTTAGAGAAGATTATAGTTTTAGAATAGAAGCAACATGGCAAGTACCCATGATTTACACTTTTTTAAAATTTTTTTTTTTACAACTTTTTATTAAGAAAAGAAAAGAAACATTATACAACATACATTTTCTCCCTTTTTAACCCCCCTCATAATACACAGTTACACATATAGAATGGGTTCGTATGAACATAGAGAATTAAAAGTTATCAAAACCTCTGTATTCCCCTCCCCACCCTCCCAATGGTGACCCCATACACACCCCCACCCCAGATCTCTCCCCACAAAAAAATGAACAAACAGAAGATTAAAGCAGGTCACGCTGCACTCTCTCTTTCACTCACTCCCACGCCCGGAGAGTCTTAAGGCTGGCTGCATGCATTTGGGCCACAGACCCCTCCATCAGGACAATTTCAAGAAAAGAGCTGGCCCATTGTTGCCAAGCCAAGGAATGCGGCGGTTGCCATCTCAAGGCCAACATTTTCTTGGCTGCAGTGAGACCAGCCCATAGAATATGTGTCTGTTGCAGAGACAAATCTAAGGATAAGTTGTCATTAAGTAGAAGCAAAGTCGGTGAAAGTGGGATCCTAACTTCAAGCATGTTGCTTAAAGTGAGAGATATTTGCTTCCAGAATCTAACCACATCAGGGCATTCCCAATACATATGCATAAATGACCCCAGGGTGTTAAGTGGACATAGGTCACAATTGGGAGATGTAATGTTCTTCATAGAGTGACGCTTTCTGGGGGTTAGTTACATCCTGTGAGCAAATTTGAAATGTATTAATTGATGATGAGGGTTTTTAGATGTACCACACAAATTTTCCAAAGCTCTTCATTGTATACAGCAGATACACTATATGGACAAAAGTATTCGGACGCCTGACCATTACACCAACAGGGACTGTAATGACATTGTATTCAAATACATACCATACCATTATCCCTCCTCCACCAACCTTCACAGTAGGCACAATGCAGTCAGGCAGGTAATATTCTCCTGGCATCCGCCAAACCCAGACTCGCCCATCTGACTGCCAGAGAACAGAGAAGCGTGATTCGTCCACTGCTCCACAGTCCAGTGTCGGTGTGCTTTACACCACTCCGTCCGACAGTTGGCATTGGACTTGGTGATGTGAGGCTTGCATGCAGCTGCTCGGCCATGGAAACCCATTCCATGAAGCTCCCGCCACACAGTTTTTGTGCTTACATTAATGCCAGTGGAAGTTCGGAACTCTTCAGCTATGGAATCAGCAGAGCGTTGGCGACTTTTAAGCACCATGCGCCTTAGCAGTCGTTGACCCCGCTCTGTGATTTTACGTGGTCTTCCACTTCGCGGCTGAGTTGCTGTTGTTCCTAAACGCTTCCACTTTCTAATAATATCACTTCCAGTTGACCGTGGAATATCCAGCAGGGATGAAGTTTCATGAACCGTCTTATTGCAAAGGTGGCATCCTATCACAGTACCACACTTTAAGTCACTGAGCTCTTCAGAACGACCCATTTTGTATCACAAATGTTTGCAAAAATGGAGACTGCATGGCTAGATGCTTGATTTTATACACCTGTGGCAACGGGTCTGATTGAAACACCTGAATTCAATAATTAACAGGTGTGGCCAAATACTTTTGTCCATATAGTGTAAATCCTTATGCCAAATAGCTTCTACCAGTAATGGTCAGAAATAAATTTGTAGAGTTTAGAAACCATCCCTCGTGTAGGTCCTACCGAGGCTAATAATTTATTAAAAGGATGTGTAGGGAGTGTTGCTCCCCATGGGACACCGTATGCTCGGATGGCTGATCTTAACTGCAGGTAAAAGAAAAAAGATGATCCAGGTAGATCGTAATCAGCTCGTAAATCATTAAAGGCTCGTAAACCACTGTCATCATACAGGTCTCTTAAAACATTAATTCCCCCATTCTTCCACTGTGGGTATGAAAAAGGTATATTGCCAGTGAGTAGTGAAAAGTTATTGGATATCGGTAAGTGGTTGTGCCATTTATAATCTGCGCGTACATGCTTCATTACAGTATGGCATGTTGTGAGTAGACATGAAATTACAGTGCCTAAACGTAATTTGGCTTTTTTCAGTGGTATGTTGGAATATACTAAATCCTACAGTCTGTGAGGTAACGAGAGATTCTCTTCAATTGGTCTCCAAGAGAGGAATTAGGACTGAACCATGTAGAGAGAGGATGTAACACGAAGGACCAAAAATACATCTTAAAATCTGGCAGGGTCTAGTCCTCTGTGTGTTTTGTCTTGCTGGAGCATTGTGAGCTTTAAACGAGGCCTTTCCTTTCCATATGAACTTGGAGATTAGCAAGTGAGGTTTTTCACAGTAGAAGAGGGCGAAAAGTAGCAGAGAAAGGGGGCAGCCCTGGCTAGGTCCCCTAGATACTGGAAACCGGGCAGAGCAAATATTGCCCATGCAGACCACTGCCGGGGGATTTGTGTATAAGACTTTGATCATGCTAATGAATTGTGTACCTAGCCCAAATTTGTCCAAAGTAGTCCTGAGATAATCCCACACCAACCTATCAAATGCTTTCTCAGCATCTAATGACAGGACCGAGCAGGAAGAATCAAGACAACCTGCCGTTTGAATGATGTGCAACAGGCGACACACATTATCAGATGCTGGACAGGTTTTAATGAAACCGGTTTGATCATTGTGTATCAGTTTTGTGAGATGTGTCTCTAATCGGGTTGCCAGCATTTTGATGTATACTTTAACATCCACATTCAAAAGGAATTTCAGCCTTGCCCTTTACGCACTCAGATTTGACTGGATTCCTTGAATCTTTTAATTATATTGTGCACTGTAGAGGGTGAAATGCCCAAAATCCTACCGATTTGTCTTTGGGGAACGTTGTCCTTATAGTGCTGGATTATTCGCTGACGCATCTGTTGGCAAATTGGCGAGCCTCAACCCATCCTTGCTCTTGAAGGACTAGGCCTTTCTTGGAGGCTCCTTATATACTATAACACGATTGCCTCACCTGTTTAAGATCACCTGTTTCACATCACCTTGTTATTTCAACTTGTCACATCATTGTAAGAATTGAGTAAGGCACGGGTCCGATGATCGGCAAAGCGTCACCAAAAAACAGTCTCTTTGGGTTCGCGGAGTAATTGAACCCTGATTGACACATTGAGGCACTTTATATACCTTATCTGCATTTCATTTACTGTCTCAACTTTTTTGGAATTGGGGTTGTAAATGTTTTGTTAAAATATTTGTATTTTTTATGTTAATGCTAATATTTGATTATAAGGGCACACTAAGCGGGTTGCAAATCATTTTAATAGTATGTTAAGTTTTTGTACATAGGTTCTTTGCTGTTTTCCTGTAATATACTGTTAGAATAAAGCAATAAATGTATCAGTGTCTCCTCATATAATTTGTAACATTACAGTATACTGGGAATCAGTAAATTTAAAACATATTGTGGAGAAGGCTTGCTGTTGTTTAGGTGGGTGATTGGCAACTCCATACCAGACAACGAAGTAACAGTTTGATCTTGTGTTGACCAGTGTTGATCATGTAGGCCTATGTTGACCAGCGTTGACTCTTGTTCGTCCGTGACTTCATAAAAAGTCAGTATCCCATGACCATGATTTTAGAGTGTTAAACCATTATCCCAAATTGCGCGAAATGCCTCATCAAGCATAGTATAAGCTTAAAAGCTGAGATGTTTTGCTCACAGTTTGGTCCCCCCCACTTCAAAAATCTCTCCTGCGCCCCAGTAACAAAATAGGACGCAAGTACATTTAGCATTACCACAACAGGTTAAATTCAAAGTTGTAAATAAAAATAAAAACACAATTATTAATACAATTTTGTATTACAGTCCTCATAATAAAGGTGCTTCCTTGCATTGCCTAAAATGACAAGCAATGCCGTGAGTGGATAGGTAGCTGGCCTGTATCTTTGACACGCTAAGTTTGGAGACTGCAGTTCTGTCCTGTGATAATGTTTTGTACAGGTCATCTAGCGCTGGCGCTATCCTGAAAGACAGGTCAAGTTCCACTCTAAATGTAAGAAAGCGGACTTTATGATTGCACATGTGGTCTTGTATGGATGAAGCAGCAGCAGCTACACTGGCCACAGCTCCTGGCAAAATTGACGTATAACGAAGAGCCCGAACATCTGCTTTGTGTGAGGGATCTGTATCATGCCGTGATAATGCCTTTTTGCCACTTGTCTAGGGTTGCCAACTGTCCCCTAAAATACAGAATCATATGCATTGTGCAGTTAGGTTGCACGGTGAGAGGTATAAATTCAGGCCAGCACGTGGTATTGTTTACAGACACAGTGGCTGACAGGCTTGTAGGCTAGTTAAGCAAAATAAGCAAAATGAGCGACACCGAAGAAAAAGTAGTGCTCATGACCAGCTCGAAGGACAAAGACATCATCAACAAGAAAGGTCAATCAACTTCAGTAGTTTGGAGATATTTTGGCTATTTACAATCTGACAAAAAAGAGAGCAACACCACAAACCTGTTTCATCATTTGAAACAATATCACCCATTAGAACATGCAGACAGTAAGAAATTACAGTCACAAACAAATGTTTAGTGGACTCTCGACAAACACCAGGCCAGTACCCAGTGCGACTACCTAGCAGCAAATGATCGTATCAGCATTTTCAAGCACCGTGCCTTATGACAAAAAAAAAATAAATAAATAAATAAAAATAAATAACGAAAAGGCACATCACAAAGACATCACAAATGCAACTGCATATTGCATTGCAAAAGACATGCCTCCCATTAGCACTGTCAAAAATGAGGGATTCAAGAAGCTTATCAGAGTCCATCAAATGTAGTTTTTATATATATATTGTTTTTCTTAAAATACAGTTGTTTTATTCTAAAGAATGAGAAAATATATGTAAAACTGTTGTTTTGCACAGCCCAAATAAAATTCTTGAATGATAATCTGTTACACACGTATTCCTATCGCTAAAAAATACAAAATACAAATTCAGGTTTGTGTGTTTGCTTGTCTTAATACATGGGCTTATAGATACATGTCTGGTAAATGGTTGAAGCCATTGCAGTTTCCTTGATGTGATTATGTAGTATGGATAGGACAACCAAGTATGTGGGTATTTTTATGTTATATATTTAGATACAGTACGTCTACTACTGAAGGTTAATGCAGGTGTAAGACCCGTTATATTTGTTATAGGTCCACAGTAGTCGGAGATCCCCAGTCCAACACCCCCCGTTCCAAATTTCCATTTCAGGAAGTTGGCAACCCTACACTTGTCCCAGACTGTATTTTTTTTTTCGAACACATGGTGCAAAAGCAGGTCCCCGGCTCATTTAATTTGTGACACCATGTGCCGAACGCTTGTCCGTCATTACCATTTTTATCTAACCAAGCCTGTCACCATTTATTTGTTTTTTTACCTTCACAATTTTTGCTTCCATGCTCCATCTATTTCAATGCATGCTAGCTTATAGTGCAGAAATCAAGTGATACAGGCACCGCTAATGCTTCCTGGCACCGCCTCACAGAAAGTTGAAACTAGTTGCCCGATTGGATAAGAACAGTCCTCTCGTGTCAGTACATCGCCTGAACAGGCTACTATTTGGTTAAAACTCATCCGAAAAAACACCACACCAGTGACTGTTTTTAATAGAATTGTGTTCCAGTGTGGTAATATCAGAGCCCATATACACTAGTAATAATTCATTGCCTGATGTAAAATCGCTGCAAGCTGGGGCCTGAGATCTTTAACCCATGCATTACAGCAACTGTATTCTGCGGTTTTTGTGATTTTTAGCAAAGTGATCAACAAATGAGTCAAGACCCAAAGCCTTTGCCCTCCTAGGCTCAATATTTAGTACACCAAGATTACTCAATCTCTCATCGGTTATGGTGGACCTGAGGTAAGTTTTCACCAGCTTCAGCATATTATAACAATGGAGAGGAATGCACAACACTTCAGCAACCCAGAATATTAATAAACTGTTGTTGGCTTGCTTGAATTAATTTGTGTTGTGGTAACCTTTGTGCTTACATTTCACAAATATATAGCAAAACTGATGGAGATGAATGTATAGCGTGCCATCAACTCAGGCTAACCATTCACAAAGAGAGACATTTTCTTCCAAACACTATTGAAAAGCTTACAACAAGTATTAATACAAGCAAACTGTTACCTGTAGCTGTTTACGCTGGCTGCTATTAAGTTAACTAGTCAACAACATTATTTCCTGACCAGAAGTCTTATCTTGTAAAAATTACTAAAATAAAATAGTTTTGCTCACCTTCAATACTTCGTGGTAGTCTCACAATGTTTAGCTTCGATTCTTGCTTCTAGTCAGAGCTGACAGGTGGTTGGTAGCCTACTTTCTTTCGTACTATCTGACTAGAATGCTGAGCCACATTTGTTCCGCCCTTCGCATCAGCGCCATATCATCGCAAGAAATCGATAAATTTATTATTATTGTATTACTCTTTGTTCGAAGGGGGGCCACAGAGGAGTCCAAACTCAGTGTTACAGGGGCACTGGCCCCTGTTGGCCCCTCCCTAAAACCGCCTGTGTTAGACAGAGAAGGCAAATTGAGTCCTTGAAAAAACGTGTGCATGCGCTTGTCCCAAGTGAGATTTCAGACTTATAGAGAGTATAAAAAAAAGTTTAAAAGTCGGTGTTGACATCACGAGGGTCAGTGAGAGTACGAACATGTGTTTTATTGGCCATGATATTCAAGTATTTTTCATGGTTTTTCAGTCTTAAAGCTAACAGATGACTTGGTCGGGCTCCATTAAAATAATATGTTCTTCTGGTTCTGTGTATTAAGAACTCCGCTCTATGTCTTAACAGAGAGTTCAATTCAGTTTTTGTCACAGCTATTCTCCCTTGTAAAGCCTTGGAGTGTGTAGCTTGTTGATTTGCCTCAAGTGTGGTGAGAGTGTTCTCCAGCTCACTTATCCTGCTAAGTCTACTTTTATTAAGGTGAGATGAAAACACAGAGTCCCTAATACAGCCCTTTATGGCATCCCATAAAAATCTAGAGTTGTCCACTGAGCTTGCGTTAAGATCTATAAAGGTACTTAGTTTGTCTTTGAGAATTATGTCAGTATATATAAGTATTGAAAACAAACAGAAAAATGGTTGATAAGGATTTGTAGGTTACAACTGTCACTGTGCCAGATCCATTTGCTAATTCAAACACACAGTGGAAACTGATCGGAACATCCTAGCAGGTTGTGTGCAGTCCTCATCAAGCACCGTGTCGGAGTTGTATGCTAATGCAAAACATTTAACGTTAAGCAAGCCAGCTGGCTAAGTTACCTGAATGAGTGAAGTCTCTACTCTCTGAGGGAATCAGTGAAGTCCTTCGCCTCTTGTGGGGTACTGAATATACAGTATGACTCACTCCTCCACGTGTCACCTTGAGTCTCGCAGGATAGGGGAGAAAGGTACGAAAGTCTAATTTCTGCAAAGTATCCATCGCGTCCGAGAAAGCCAGCCTGCGCTTGAAAGTATGCGGGCTATAGTCGGGGCTGAAGCGGATGTTCTTTCCCTCCATTTCCACAACAGCGCTCCGCGCAGCTTTGAGGATCTTGTCTCCATCGGCGAAACGCAGCAGCTTCAAGGTAAGGGTGCAAGGAATGGGCTTTCCATTTGCATCTTCCTTGGGAATTCCTACTCGGTGTGCGCGCATAATTTCAACTGCACCCAGCTTTGGAAACCACCGTGGAATGGCATCTGACAGGTATTTTTTCATCAGCGTTTTCAGGGACCCCGTGCACACGTATGTTGTCTCTGCACGACTTGTCCTCCATGTCAGCTATCTTTTCCTCCAACCGGGCGTGTTGTGCAGCAAGCCTCTTCACAGAAGCAGAGAGCCGGCTGTACACCTCCGCCAGACGACTCTCGCTTTTCTCCATATAATCCCTACGATTTGAACATGCTCAGCGAGCTCCTCATTGTCGACTGAACAAGAAGTTATCGGCTGCTTACCAGCCACCTTTCTTGAGCTTGCTGCCATCACGGTGTGTAATAAGCTTTCAGAAAGCAAAAAAAAAAAAACGACCAAAAGCTTAGAAAAGTAGCGTAAGGTATGAAATTATTATTAAATTTTGGGGGGATTCTGCGAAGCAATGGTTGAAACCTTCTACATCCCTCGCGATGGTCACGTGACTCCACTATGATTTACAAGTTTGTAGATTAGTGCTATAGACCTTTTTAATGAATATTCATCAGCAAAGATGCTTTGTTTACAAACAGTGGGGTCTACTCATCGGTCAAGCTATTTTTGATTTTGCTTTTCAGCACACTGAACTTTAAACTAACATGCCACCTTTGGGACCATGCTGTTGTGTGGTTGAGTGTTCCTCGATACCTGGAACAAACAATTTATCCTCGATATAGAACTTTATATTTCCAAAAAAGAGGTTTCAACAGGAGGAAAGGATCACTGCTGTTACGTGAAAAGATTGGACACCGACAGCACATTCAAAGATTTGCAAACCATGACAATTAGACACTGAAATTTTTTTTGAAATATATTCCAAGAGTCTATAGGTAGCCACACTGTTTGGGTTGGTGGTAATTTGTGGCACACAATGTAATGTTCACAGGCTCACTGAACAGGTTTCTGTGAAGCTTGATGTACACAGGGATCACCAAATCAGTAAATTCGCTGAAAACTATATACAGTTGAACTTACAATGAACAATGGAACACAAACTCTTACTGCACAAATTTAACAGCATCTAGTGGACTTACTTCCCAGTTCAATCAAGGGTTTGGTGGACTTACTGTACAACTGCATCAAACTAAGTTTGACCAGCCTAAGCATTGTAACACGGGTTCAATGGACATACTCTGCATTTGTGACAGGAATTTGTGGTGTTTAATGAACACAATATGACATAAGATATGCTCAGATACACTCATAAAAACATAAATAGTGTTGGGGTGAACTTACTGACCACACCAATGTGACACCAAGTTTTGGTGGAACCAGATTAGAATTTATACAAACCACATACGCAGGCAACAGTACGCCGTGCTTGGAGCGCAACATATCTCGCACCTGTGTACCTACTTTGCTTTGCTTTAGAATTCTAGGTTAATTCTACCTAAAGTCTGAATTTGTACTGACAAAGAGCTCATTTCAGTCTTAAGACCTCTGCCAAATCAATGACCATTGTACCTAGCGAGGAAGCCAGAAGACGTGAGCCTCCAGTGACAGACCTGGATGATGCTTTTTTTTCTTAGACCTGCGTCCCATTCTTTCCATAATAGAAACTTATTCTCCAGCTTGGATCAATTTGCCTCCAATGGCATGTTGGTTATGGATACAGGATTTGCCTTCCACAGCCAGTCGTGGATTCAGAGCAGAGTGTGTCAGTTATTGGGGAAGAATTCTGCCTTCCAGAGCTGGCTGTAAGTTGAGGATGCCAGGTGCATCCCTTTCTCAGAGCTCAGGAGGGTCCCCTTTCAGAACTGGTTGAGGTAAAAATATGGGCAGTCTGTTTCTGGGGAAATCTGTTTCAGGGAGTCCCACATCAAAAGTTTTAACATGATTAATGTTGAAACTAGCAGAATCCCTTTGTTATACTTTTTTTGTCTAACTTTTTTGACATTTTGTGGAGCTCTGAATATTTACTCACTGTAAAAGCCAGTCACTCCTTACTATGGATATTTACATGTTTTTTTCTTTATTTTGATTGTTAGCAATTTGTTTGCTCAATCTTTACACAGTCACTGTGCCAACTGTAAAGGGAGTTGTGACAGTTGTGAAAATTGTCAGTGACATGCTCTGACCTTGCATACGCGAGCTATCCTGGGGATCAACAGTTTGCCAAAGAAATCGTACTCCACTGACACCTCCGTGAAGAAGTAATAGATCTTGTCATCCTCACCATCTGCATTTTTGCTTTCTCTGATGACGTCTGCAAAAACAAAACTGGGCTCTGGGTGGAAGAAGGAAATAAAATGCATAATCATCAGTCTGAGAACACTCTCTGTGCTTGTCCAGAATGCATGAAACTTTCTAAGATCCATGTTTACTGTGATGATTTATCTAAAGAAATTCTGTACTACCCACAGTGCTGTGGTTTTACTGGGAAGATACTAAACTTAAGGGCAAAGAGCAGTTGGCACATTTGGGGTTTCTTACCTAAGCATTAGTTAGTATGAATATAAATACTATACATTCAGGTCATTGTATTTAAACAGTGATTGTACGTAAGATAACTGTTGGGTCGTAGGACTGTAAGACACCAGTCATATTTATCACCGCTCTCAACCTGGAGTGTCGGCCAGAACACTACTTAAGGCCAGGATACACTTTACTGAAGCACAGGCACAGGCATAGTCTTCACACAGGAAATGGGAATAAAGGGATGGTACAACTTAATTGTATTGAGAATGTGTGTGGTTATGTAAACAAACAAAGAAAAAAAAGTAATGCTACACATACATTGTGCAGCACTCATAGCGTTATCTGAACAGGAATATGCACCCTGAAGTACAACTTAATACACAAGCAACTATAAACAGCACTCTTATACACAGGCATACAACCAAACTTATCTAACATGAAGTACACCTGATAAGGTTAAAGATTCTTTGGCTGACTTAATACAGAAGCAACGTAGCAAGCTAACTACAAAGGTATATGTAAACACGTTTCAATTCACGCTAACAATAAACTGACATTTAACTGCCCATGAAGACATAATTAACATATAAATTACATCAACTTACTTCTGTCATTGACACACAACTTAAGGAGAACAATAAGTTGTCCATAGTTTGTAATATCAAACCGCTGAATAACTAGCACACCACATAAAGGAGCACAATGTGGCTTTCACAGAAAGTCCGTCCGTGATGACATAAGCGCTGCACCCAAACACTACCTCAATGTATCAACTAAAGAACACAAAGGTGCAATGCAAACTGAAATTATTATGTCCGACCTGTGTCAATAAATGAATATTAAATGAAATTAAAGTAAGTTTAGAGCCTTTTGTACAGTGATAAATGAATTTATGAAACAGGATGCATTTAAAAATCTCATTTACTGACGGATTCAGGTTTGTTTCACTTCCTTGTCAGAATATGACCAGCAGTAGTTTCTGTACGGTAGTATTGACTGTCACATCTGCAATTGTACCATCCCTCTTACCATTCATACAACTCTCTCAACACTCTTACCACTCTTACCATTTAACCAGGATGTTGAGTACTCTGTCCGCAACAGATTTTGTGAACCAGAGTATCTGGAAATTATTGGCTCACTTCCTAGGAAATTGTAAGCAGTCCCAGAGAAAAGCTCTCCATCTGAAGAAGAGTATAATGTTATCCTGCTGAACCTCAATTAAATTAAATAGAAATTCATTAAAATCTGGAATTCTGACTCAAAAGATCTTGATTCCATTAGATCAAATGCAATAATATCCAAAAAATCTATATTTTATTCTGAAAAACTGAAATGAGCAAATACATTTTAAAGTATATGTTAGTATCAGAACATTCATCATGTTATAAAAGTTAACTCCTCAAGTGTTACAGCTTTACAGCAAGTGATGCTCTTATACAAAGTTATGAGTTATGGTATTGAAGATGTTTGAAACAACGACAAACAAGGACCCTCACAGTGACAGATTTGATACAGGTATCTAATAGCAATAACTATGTTTTTTTGTCAAGACGTGAAGTGAGCAATACAGGTGTCAGTAATCAACTTACCAACCATGACTGTGGTGAAACTTTGTGCAGGATCAAAAGAACACTTTCCTTTACCATCTTCTAGATTGTGTTCCAATTTAAAATCTTTGATAGACTGCAACCAAAGAGATACAACACTTATATCTAGTCTGATAGAAAGTAAAAGAATTATAGATATTTGGTCTCTTTGCTTACCAGATAGTCACAGAGGGGCTGGAAAGCATGTGTCCCACAGACATACAGACTGTCATCATTAAGCACTTGAAGAACTCGGATGTAATTAAGGCACTCTGTCTGTAGTAAATACAACTACATTACTGGTCATTTACACATGATGCTGCACAGTATTTTGTACTTGTATTGGTTGTAAATACAGGATTTTGTGCATTTCTAACATACCTCTTTAGACTTCCCTTTTAAGGTGCACATAGTAATACTGCCTTCTGGAACTTTCCAAATTACCTGAGAGAGAGAGAAAAGAAGAACAGAGGAAAATACTGAAATATTGTTCCCTACAGTTTTAACTCATAATAAACATCACAACATTGGATGGATGTGAGTCTTGTGGTATTTATAACAATAAATTTGGTAATTCACTGATATTCTTAAAGTCACATTATACCTTTTTATTCATGACTGACACATTTCTCATGTTCAGCTCAAAGATGGCTTCCCTTGCACCCACATACAGCACACCTTTATCTTCACTCAGTAACAGAGTGGAGTAATTGAAGACTCCTGGTTCTGAGAATTCTATCAAAGTGATATCTGTTGATAAAATCAAGATGCACAACCACATCAGTTCAGTCATCTGGAATGACTTTTAACATTTCCCCCAAACAAAAAGTTACCCAGTAATATTTAATGAATAATTCCACAGTGTGCAGTATCCCCTGTTGAAAGGGACATACTAAACAACCATAACTGTAGCACTAATAACAAGAAAATTCTTGAATAAACTTTGGGTGAATGGTCTACTTTATTATAATTGACATGTGGAAACAATGTTGTCATAGTAAATCTATGATAAGTTGAATAAGTGTCCATATGTTACCTTGCCATTTCCATGATGTCCTTGGAATTATGGTGGGGCTGTATGTCAACACTTCCAGAACAAACCTCAGGAACATTCCAAGAACCATCAATGTCATGTTGGACTCTGAATTCTTTGGCATTGGAGTTACTTTTGCAGACAGGAGAATACCATCAGTTATCCTTTTATGAGATACATGAGAAGCACCAATTCTATAGATTCTTCCCTTTAGAGAGTGGCTGACATCACTTCCCTTAACAGTCTGAAAATTCATCTCATCACTACATGTATTGCCTTGAGGTAAGAATAATGTGAAGCAATTTTCAAATCAGTGATGAAAAGTGATGCATTTCCACCTGCACTTGTGTTTGCTCTGCTTACTGGTTACTCTGTTTTTTTGAGAATATTGGTGTATTTTACATATATTGACTTAGTATGTGACTTAGTCGTCTGCTCCTTTGGTCTGGTCCAGAGTATCTTCTGTTGACTTGAATTGTGTACAGTATTTACAGCATTTATATTCTCTCTTTATAAGATGAACACTGTTGTAAATGAAATATGTAGAAATAAGTGCTAATAGTTATATTTTTAAATATTAATATGTATACTATTTTATCCATATTACATATTATTAACACAGAATTTTGAGTATCCCTGAAATGATAAATAGGGCCATCTGGCCATACCCATAAGCACCACTCCACAAACTGATATGCCGCTGTACGTACTAAGTAATTCTTTAGACATCGATTCAGACTTCAGTTTGAGACAACAAATGCGCACGTGTTTATCAAAAGTCAACAACACCTGAAGCAAATTGTAAAGTATAAATAAAACCAGGTGAGTGGGCTAAATAAAATAATTTCGTATTGTCACAGTATGGGCCAGTATACTCAATAATAACTCCCTGCCGTGTCCATCTGGGAGACAGCTAACTATCGGCACACTTGCTAGCTAGCTAGCTTGCTCCTGCTAGTAGCTCGGTTAAGTTGAAGACATTGCAATTCAATCTCAAAGCCACCAACGCAGCCCAACTGCCACGAGAGTCTGCTGAAACAGACTACAAACGATAAGATATACAGAAAAGATCAAATGTTTAGCTGGCAAAGACTTTATTCCCTTGATGCCCAGGCTAAAATCTGCAAGAGAAATGTTTGGCTACTTTAATCACACTGTGTTCAGTACTATTACTTACAAATTCATTACATTATGTAATTACGAAAAGTTTTTTTTTCCCGCATGAAAATGAAAGCAGGTCAGGAGGAGATCGTTTTTACTTCCCACCATCCGTATTCATTATAGGGACAGAGCGCATTTAGGCCACGCCCACGTCGTGGGGGAAAACAACGCTGCAATTTCCATTGATTTGAATTGCACAGTTCTCTTTCTTGTCTTAAAACTAAAATTGCAACCACGCCAAAAGGCGCGGTGGGTTACACGGCAAATAAGATAACTAACCCCGATTTAAGCTTTTACAGGATTCCAAGACGCAAAACGGCGCCAAAAAGACGTCATAGTTGGCTTAAAGCTACCAGACAGGAGGGCTCCCTAGCCACGGGGACCTTATGGGATCCCGATACTATTTACGTCTGTGTGTGCAGCAGATATTTTGTGTCAGGTAGTTCAAAAAGTGAATTAATTCTTTATCTGAGAATTTGTTGTTAAAAAATTGTATATGATTGATTCCAATTCTCCAGATATATGGATGGGATGGGGTGTGGGATGGCATGAAAACCATCACTGGGTGCAAAAAGAACACAACAGGGGTGGTGGAGGGGGGTGTTGAGAGAGCAAACGAATTCAACATCTTTTTCAATCGGTTTGACTCAACACCTGCCCGCCCACTCACCCCCCCCACATCCCCAGCCTCCCTATCTAGCCCCCCTCCTCCTTCTCCTCCTCCTCCTCCTCCACCCCTCTCCAACCCCCCTGACTCCTCCACTTCCTCCATCTCCTTCACCATGGACCAGGTCAGGCAGGAGCTGAGGAGACTCCGCCCCAGGAAGGCAGCTGGTCCGGACAGGCTGTGTCCGAGGCTGCTGAGGGCCTGCGCTTCAGAGCTGACCGAGCCCCTGCAGCACATCTTCAACCAGAGCCTGCACCAGGGGAAGGTCCCCACCCTCTGGAAAACATCGTGTATCATTCCGATACCAAAGAAGGGACGGCCCAGTGACCTGAAGGACTTCAGACCTGTTGCCCTCACTTCTCATTTGATGAAGACTTTGGAGCGGCTGGTGATGAATGCCCTAACACCACAGGTGCAGCAAGCCCAGGACCCTCTTCAATTTGGTTACAGGAAGAATGTGGGAGTTGAGGACGCGGTGCTGTACCTCCTGCACCGTACCCACACATTCCTGGACAGAGAGAGTGGCACTGTGAGAATTCTATTCATAGATTTCTCAAGCGCCTTCAACACCATACAGCCTCTACGCCTGAAGGAAAAACTCACCAGCATGCAGGTCGACCCACCCCTTGTGTCCTGGATCACAGACTACCTCACTGACAGACCTCAATTTGTCAGGTTGGGGTCTGTAACATCAGACATGGTGACTAGCAGCACGGGGGCGCCACAAGGGACTGTGCTCGCCCCCCTCCTCTTCACCCTGTACACAGCAGACTTCATGCACAACACCGAACTGTGTCACGTGCAGAAGTTTTCTGACGACACCGCCATCGTCGGGTGCATCAGGGGGAGTGATGAGGGGGAGTACAGGGCCCTTGTGAAGGACTTTACCACCTGGAGTCACCTGAACCACCTGCAGCTCAACACCTCAAAAACAAAGGAGATGGTACTGGACTTTAGGAGGCACTGCACATCTCCTCTGCCTGTTGACATCTGTGGTGAGGAGATTGAGGTGGTCACCTCCTATAAGTACCTGGGCCTGCAGCTGGACAATAAACTGGACTGGTCTGCCAACTGTGACTCTGTGTACAGGAAGGTGCAGAGCAGGCTGTACTTTCTCAGACGACTGGCATCTTTTAGCATCTGCAAAAAAATGTTGCAGATGTTTTATCAGTCGGTGGTGGCCAGTGCACTTTTCTACGGGGTGGTGTGTTGGGGGGGGAGCGCCAAACAGAAGGACACACAGAGACTGGAGAAACTGGTCAGGAAGGCCTCCTCCATCATTGGTGCGGAGCTGGACTCTGTGGCATCGGTGGCAGACAGGAGAGCACTCCTCAAACTGCTCTCTGTCATGGATGACAGCAGCCACCCACTCCACAAGCTGGTGGTGGGGCAGAGGAGCAGCTTCAGTGAGAGGCTGATCTCACTGAACTGCTCCTCCGAAAGATGCCGCAGGTCATTTCTTCCCAGAGCCATAACACTGTACAACACCACACGTGGGAGAGGAGGGGAAAGGAGGAGCACTGTGTAGTCTTTTAGTCATTTAACTTTTTAGTCTTTTTACCCATGCGCTGTGTCCTTTACCCATGTACTGTTCACTGTTTTTATCTGTTTATTTATTTATTTATTCTTTTTGCACTTCCGCACTTTTAATGGTTGTATTATGGTTTTTATTATGAATGTACTGTATGTCAGCGAGCAGCTGGATAACTTAATTTCCCACTGGGATTAATAAAGTACATATCTATCTATCTATCTAGTTAGTTAGCTGGCTATCTAGCTACGGTAGCTTGCTCTAGGTTAGCTAGCTAGCTAGCTACCTAAGTACTCAATCTATGTTCGATCTTCATGTTTGCAGGGACTAAATGGCTTATCCATTAGTCACTTTTAATAAGGCCTTCTGGAAAGTACATGTGGAGAATAACATTGTAATGCAGGGTTTGACATTAACATTTAGCTACAAGCCACTGTGGCTAGTTGATTTCCAAAGTTAACATTAGTCGCCAGCAGGGGTGTACTGGGAAAGAAATTCAATCAGTACTGGACTTATTTACATTTACATTTATTCATTTGGCAGACGCTTTTATCCAAAGCGACTTACATAGGTTACAGTTCTTTACAATGTTATCCATTTATACAGCTGGATATTTACTGAGGCAACTGTGGGTTAAGTACCTTGCCCAAGGGTACAGCAGCAGTGTCCCAGCGGGGATTGAACCGGCAACCTTTCGGTTACGAGTCCTGCTCCTTAACCACTATGCTACACTGCCGACCTACTCATCTGCCGGCCCCGGGGGGTGTGCTTGGGAATTAAAGCGTATTTGGATACGATTCTCAAGTTCTGTCTACAACTGAGACTACCTTATTGCATGGACTTTAAAAACGATTATATTCTTCTGAATACACGTCACATAGCAAGTTTTATATCATCGCGTTTAATGCTAGCTAGGTATAACTTGGACCAGCGGTTCTGAAGTTCCCTTCAACCTGGTAGGTAGCAGCCAGCTAGCTAGCTTGCTTGCTTGCCGTGATAACGGCACACAGCTAACATTGAAAACTTGTCTCTTTTTATTTAGTGTTAATAAAAAACCGGGGGTGACATTGCATTATTTTACTTAGGTTAGATGGGCGCGTTGTTGGTAAGCTTACGCAACTAAGCTCTGTTTGAACTAATCGTGACGTGACTTTGTCATGTCAAACGATTACATACGAACGTGTGTCATTGAAAACTGCTGTGCAACATGCCTTAGTGAAAGCATTCATGAAATTATGGTATCTTGTTATTGAAATAAACGTTAATTTCTCAGTCCTCCCAAATGAACCATCAGATGATAGGCACCCAGGGGGCCAGTAAAAACTTAATTGATTATTTGACGGTCCACCGGGATTTGTCCCGGTATGCCTGATGGCCAGTACACCATTGGTCGCCAGCCATCATTTTCACCACGCAATGTCTTTATGCCTCAAGTGTAACTGCAATTTATATTTTAACTAAAAAACAAACAAATATAAAAACATATATACATACAACATAAATATATTAACATATGCATATAACACTGATTTTGGGATAGAAAAGGCACACTGAGGGCTTCCAGTCAGACTTAGTTTCTCTGTATATCTGGCCCTTTCTTCGGGCAGAAGGGTGTTGAAATAGGCTGGCTTTGACAAATTTTGTTAAAGCTGTTTCAAGACACGGTGTCCTGCAATTTCCCATTCACTCCCGTTCAACTTCGCGGAATGTTTTCCCCCACGGGGGGCGTGGTTTTCCCTTCGATGTCTCTATAGTAATCCTTTTTATGCTTTCCCCCTCAAGAAACGGTTTCGAATTGCCACTTGTGCATTAGACTTGTCTCACCCCAGCAATCTCTGCAGGAGTGCAAGTGTCGAAATGAGACCAATACAATCCTCTAACACGCTCACAAAGCCAGTGGCTATTTTCACGCTGGAGGATAGGAGCTACTCCTACTCCTACTGATGTCTGAGCAACTTTCAGGTGCCCGACAAGCACTAAGTATGCAATGATATTAAACAGACGTACAAGAATTCCGTTTACCCGTGGTACGCCAGGGAATAATGTCAAAAATAGGAACAATGGGTCGGAAATAACCTTTTTTAAAATAACACCCAGTTGTCTCGAGACTTGTAGATGCTTGTCCTCAACTTCAGATCTTTTCCTTAAAATACAAATCAAGAGCACAAGGTGGTAATTGCCTATAACATACTACTAACAAGTATTAGTAGTCCTATATTTCGGCTATTTGCTGACATGAGTGGAAAAACACAAAACTGCGTATGCAGCGTGTCGGAAATGTTTATTTGACTAAATAACCTCAATGCATTAATATTCTCACGTGTTTCTCAAAACTTAACCAAGTTTAATGTAAGGTAGCCTTGCTAATGAGCTGTCAGGCAGGAAATAAAGCCAGAAACCTTACTTGGAGTAGCCGCCGGTTGGCGCTGTCCTGCATTGATTTCGATGTAATCCTAAAAGAGAAAAAGAAAGAATTCAGTCTGATAGTAAAATGGATGCATAAGTACAGCCTGTCATCTTTGTTACTCCCTGTTGCAAGAGAAAGTACACCTCATAAAAAGGCCTCTTGACTCAGTCATCTCTCCTAAGATACTACAGTTAGCGAGCTAAATGAAACAAGCATTTAGTGTATTGGCGCACGTCACAGGGCGGGCCAATGTTCTAAATAGTTCTCTTCCGCCTCTCTCTTGGGGAGGCAGGAAACCTTCCTATAGGCACAGTTGTAACTAGCCTGCTTACCCCGGTAGCAGCAAGTTACAAAGGCACAGCAACCAACACGCGGTATTCTTCTAATGAAACAGATTCGATAGGCTACAATAAAATCTACAGGAGGAAAAAGTGTATAACATTACCTGGCAGCTTTTTGTGCCTGGTGACAAGACTAAGGACTGTGACTGGGTACACGACAGTACAGGACTACTTTACCTCGTTCAGTTCATCCAGTTCCTTCAGTATGTGTGACTCCTTCTCTGACCATAGTGTGGTGATTTGACGACGTTCACTGTGTTTATTATAATTAATAAACAGACATACGTAGCAAATTGTGTAATTAATCCGTAGGACAGATGACAAACCATTTAAATTAAATTGTACTTCTCAACGTAAAAACAAAAAGGTGACCATTAAAAACTAATCAGTTGCTCTCTCTTCCTTATTTCAAATATTTACCAAATATTTACAACATCGAAGATCCTAAATATTGGTAATTGATAATGAAAGCAATTCATATATGCATAAATGTATTGCTAGACGGGTGAATGCTGAATTTGTCCAATGTGAAATACTGACATAAAAACAGCTCAAACAAGAGATGTTTTTTGTGGAAAAACAGTCTCGATGCTGAATATCAGTAAACGAAAAACCTTACATATTCTTATGAAAAATAACCAAGATCAATAAAGAAATAGCAGCACACCCATTTGACAAATAAATAACTACTACTAATAGACCTGCCGACTTCTTCATGTCAGCTAACAACTACTGCACTCATTAACATTTCACAGCAGCAAAGAGTCTTTTTATTTATTGTGCGTTGAAAAGCACACTTGGGTGCACTTTAGCAGTATTTGCAGAAAGAGTCGCCCATCGACTGTGAGACAAAAATAAAGAATCAAAAATAGCTTCTTCAACGCAATGTAGCCTAGTCCTGTAATCTTATTTTGCTCTTTTACACTTTTAAATTCCTTAGTAAAATGTCTCTTTACAGCAATAACATCTTAATGGTACTGCCAAAATTAGTATTCCTTTCGTAACGATACATAACATCTTAATTAGTACATGTTTTAAAATATTTACTGAATGTTAGAATATTCTTTACACGATTGTTTAAACACTAGATTATTAGATCATTGTCGTAGTATTAAAACAGAGTACACTATTATCATGGCTGGCGTCACCCTATGGTTGGAGAGGGAAATACACTGAATGAACTGAACGAGATTCACTGAACAAGATGTACTGGAAGCACTGAGAGTTCCTGGTCACTTTAAGCACAGCTCACTAGCTCTAATAGCCTAAGAGTAGGCACCAGAAAAGTATTTCCTGTCATGCAGGATGTCAACATTAGGTGGAACTCCACCCATGACATGTTTAAGACACTACAGAAAAACCACTTGGCTGTGAAATCACTTGTCATGGAAAACAAGAAAAAGCAGTGTTTCTTCATGACAAGACAGCTTAAATAAAGGCTACAGTTGATGGACTGGTGCCTTGTGGACAGTCATTGACCCCTCTGGGAGGAGAGCAGTATCCAATCACTTGAGTCACTCATCAGATGTTCCACACTCCACAGAAGACCATGGCAAGAGAACTTGGAGATGGATGCTGCTACCCTGAGGAACACACTAGCAAAGCATCTACACAAGAGAGAAATCATGCTGAGCATTTGTATTATACTGCATCCTTACTCCACTTTAAAGCCCTGTGCTTCTTAGCTGAGGAGGAGAGAGAGGGGATCTGGGCCACAGTACTAGTAGAGATGAAAGAAGTGGTCACCGAAGCACACAAGGGTGGATAAGGCCATACACAAATACAAAAATTACTTGTATTTCATATGATGAATCTGTTATTCCTGTTATGAATGAATCATCCAAGGAGATAGCGCATGGAAGCTACCTTTTTCTGCCCGAAAGCAATATGAAGCTCCAAATGATATTTGAATTAGACTACATGCAGTAAAGCTTGGAGAAAATGTTACACTGACCTCAGTTTTAAGGCTTTTCAATAAAGTCTTCTGTTACTGCTACCTACTGTACCAAACTAGCTAGCTAACAATATTATTGTGATGAGTGAGCATTCAGTAACTAGTGAGTCACAACTGTTTGCAGGCAAATTGCTTAACAGAGTGCCAAACATGTTGTGATGTTTCTATGTTAGGAACATCACCAACGGATTCCAACTTTGATTAATATATTGAATGGCAGATCTGTTGCAGCACTGCTCTCAACATAATTAAGCTAAATGCAATGAGACATAACCAACACAAAGCTTGGCTTATTTTTTTAGTTAACTTTAGTTAATTAAAACCAAACAAAACAATATAGCAATTTAATAACTAGTTGATACTGAGAAATTGTACCTTTTAACAAAACGTCACCTGCATTTTAATATAAAAGTTAATAACTGAAGTTCAAGAGGACAGGAAATTCTGATATCCACACTTTCCCCAAACTAATCCAAACTAGCAAATGTATTTAAACTCCCTAATAACGTCTTCCTGTTGCATTAGCTCTCTGCATATTCATAATCCTCCTTTTAACTCCTTTTACTTTTAACTTCACACTTAGCTACCTAGTTCAAGCTTGTGTCTTGCCTTAGCTACTGCTCTGCATGGATCCCCATTCAGCTCCAATGGATTCACAAACCAGCACCTTTGAAAGTGAGTTCTCTTGCAAGCTGTTTGGTTCCTCTTCCTCTTAAGACTGTAGCCCTCCACCTTTTGCCAGCTCTGCTCTGTAGTCTCTAGTGGTGCCTCTGCTGTTTCCTCAGCATTGACAGGATGGCCTATGCTCGGGATCTGTCCCATCCACGGTTCCCAAAACACTAGGGGAGAACGGGGTAAGTTGAGCATAGGGGTAAGATGAGCCATCCCTTGTTTCTAAGAAACAGGAAACAAAATTAATCATGTGACAGCATTTTAAGGAAGAGGGAACCATTCCTCACAATCTGTGGAGAAGGTCGGGATGTGGCAAATGTGGTAAGAAATCTATGTGTAAAAATATTTTTTTGCTCTCCTAGTGAATTCTATTCATGTCCAGAGTTAAGGTGATTTAGAGAAAATGTGAATAGAACAATATTCAGATGTATTACACCTCAGTTGGTACCCTTATAAACTATGATGTGAGGGCTATACAAAATTGTGAATGTAACCCTAGCTTGCTGTGGGAAGGATTTTTTTTCAAAATGGTGGTTGTGGGGTAAGATGAGCCACCAGGGCTGGGGTAAGTTGAGCCATGTCAATGACACATTCAGTTTTCACTTTTATTGTTATTATTACATAATAATAACATATAATTGTAAGTTATGTGATGCCTCCATCTCTTATATTACAGAATAGATTTCAAGATGCCACGCTGTTATAAGAGAAAGACAGAGAGGGCTTCAAATCCCACTGTGGATTTGGACAGAGCAGCTGAGGAAGTAGATTCAGGGAGGTCCATTCGATCAGTTGCAAAGGAGACAAATGTGGACAGAATGAATCTCAAAAGGTTTATTGAGAGAAAAAAGGAAGGAGAGGTAAAGACAGGATATTCCAGGTTGTCAGTGATGCACATGGTATTCAGTGAAAGTATGGAGTCAGACCTTGCCAGCCATATTAAGAAACTGTCTTTCCAGTTTCATGGGTTCATGTAGACAGTTTGCATATGAATATGCAAAATTGAATGGTGTGAGAATGCCCGAGAGCTGGTCCAGTCAGGAAAGAGCGGGTCAGTTTTTAAAGAAATATGATTTTCAATATTGAACTTCCTGTATGAAATTTTGCATTGTATTAATTAAGTCCACATCTGTTGACAGGAGTGGACTGGTTGGCATCTTTTATGAGACGTCACCATTTATCATGCCAATCACCACAAGCCACATCATTAGGGAGGGCCACCGCCTTTAACAAACACACTGTTGGGGAGTTTTTTGATAACCTCTCCTCATGG
Organism: Megalops cyprinoides; assembly: GCF_013368585.1. Taxonomy (NCBI): domain Eukaryota; kingdom Metazoa; phylum Chordata; class Actinopteri; order Elopiformes; family Megalopidae; genus Megalops; species Megalops cyprinoides. Next base: position 41,570,990 of record NC_050586.1, read on the forward strand.
ATAGGTATATCACCATAAATAATTTTACAGTTTTGTAGTTTTATAGTTTTACATTCTTATTCCTCAAAACCATTCACCATCTTTATTGTACTTAGTTTAATATTTAACATTTCCCACCCAATATGATGTACAATCTTGACAGGCATCACCAACGTGCAGACTCCCAAGCAAATAGTAACAGAGAGGGGAAAGAAGCAAATTGGTTCAGTGACATCTGGAGAAAGAGGGGAGCTTGTCACCCTTATTTGTGCAGTGAATGTTGTGGGGAATGTGATTCCACCTATGTTCATCTTTCCTCGTGTGCGCTACCATGATCATTTCTTCAGAGGTGCTCCTGTTGGTTCAATAGGCTGTTCTTCAAAGTCTGGTTGGACAAATCAAAATGCATTTGTCCAATTCCTCCAGCACACCATCAGTCAGACTCATTCATGCTCAGTCATGCTCACCAAGTAACCATCTCTTGCTGATCCTCGACAATCCTGATTCTCATGTCACACTGCAGGCTGTCAGTTTGGCAAAGGAGAATGGCATTGTGATGCTGACACTCCCTCCTCATACCTCACATCGACTCCAGCCATTGGACAAATCTGTGTTCGGCCCACTCAAGACATACTACAACCATGCAGGTGATGGCTGAATGCGATCAAACCCTGGAAAGACCATCTCAATTTATGACATTCCAGGACTGGTCAACACAGCATTCATGCATGCAATGACCCGCAAAAATATCTTATCAGGGTTTGAGTCAACTGGAATCTTCCCTTTCAATAGGAACATCTTTACTGATGATGATTTCGAGCCATTTGAAGTGACAGACAGGCCTACCCCTGAGCAGCCAGCCACATCTGCAAGGCCTAACCCTGAAGAACCAGCCACATCTGCACCTGCACTTCCTTTCTCAGTCACACAGATCCAGCCACTCCCTGAAAGTACTTCTGATGAGTCCTCTGCATATTCCAGCAGATACATGTCTCCTGAGACCATCATTCGCCCGCCCAAAGCACCGGAGAGAAAAACAAAGCAAACAAGAAAGAGGGTTAGAACAAGGATTGTAACAGACACCCCAGAAAAGGAACAACTAGAAAGAGTAGTGACACAAAAACAGGTGAAGAAAGCAAAAGTGTGTAAAAAGATTCCCCAAGACAGCAGCTCAGATGAAAGCCCAGGAAGTGTTGTGTTGAATGACAGTTCTAATGACAGCCCAGATGACAGCCCAGACCTTACCTCTGATGAAGACGATCTTACATTAAATGTTGATGATTTTGTGATCATCAAATTTGCGGGGAAAAAACAAATCTATCACTACATTGGTCAGCTGGTAAAAACTGATGAAACTGAACTTGAAGCAAGATTCCTTAAAAGAAGCCACACAACTTATGGATCCGATCAGAGGCCAACATTTACTTTCAAAGAGAGAGATGAGGCTGTTATACTGAGGGAGGATGTTGTGAAGAAACTGCCACAACCTTTCTCTGTGGGAGGTACAGCAAGGAGAGAGAAGCAACTGGTGTTCCCTTGCAACTTGAAGGAGTGGAACATTGAATAACAAAAATGAAGACCGTCATTAACAATTAAAATTCCTTTGTTCTACAGGCTGAACAGGCTACAAATGGGCTATGTTATAAGTCTAAATGTCTTGTTTGATCCTAAAATGTCTTTGCTGTATTTGGCTAGTTCTCAGTTGAATTTTGCTGTTTCTTACGGTTTTCCTTGACTTTTTGAATAAAATAAAAATGTTTTACCTGAAATCTTTGTTTTGGCTCAACTTACCCCACACATAGGCTCATCTTACCCCACACATGGGGTAAGTTGTGCCACAAGACCAACTTTTTTGCAGAGAGTATATCTCTTCACCCATAGAAGTTGTCAAAGAGTTGTTGGTTACAGAATAAGTAGAACCTTAAACTTTTGTTTGGTGTAAAGATCCTCCTGGACTGTTGCCTACATACTGTCTGCCCTACGGTCAGTGTTTATTTTGTTTCAGGAATGGACCACAAGGCTTCCCTGTTTTCCATTTACAGGTGCTCCCACACCTTCCCTGGACAGTCCGGGGCCTCTCTGCTGGATGCTTGGCAGTGCAACCTCCTCGTGTTCCTGCTGTCCCCTCCCCCCACTTTCCTGTGTCACTACATTGTGGTGTTCCTCCTGCCGCTGATCCTCCTCACTCTCTCTTTTTCCTCTGCTCCCCTGTGATGGAATGCCGTCACTACGGTTGAGTATGCGCTCTGATTGCCATACCAACGAGCCAGGCTTGGCCAAGTCGCATGTTTGGTACCCCGTAGACCTGGGTTCGAGGCCGGGTGGGGTGACTGCTCTCGCACTTCACTGCACCCTCAGTCCTGGATTGTCTGTCCTCATGGATGCTCCTTGCACTTAACCTATAATCTCTCAGCCTTCCTGCCCTGCATACCTGCCATGGCATTGGCCTTTCTCCAGTGATCTGGTGGTGACTTCCACATACCAATGGCCTAACCTTTTACTCCCCTCTTCCACACGCCTTTTCTCTCTCTGCCCTGCTCACAGGTTCTTCCCTCCTACCCCTGCCTCACCTTTCTGGCCACTGGTCAAGCTTTATCCACCCTCCTCTACAACCCATCCCCCTTTTAAATTTCTGTTAAATAACTAAATATTCTTTAGCATGAACATGATTTTTTTAGCCTTCCTCATGTCTGCTTCCTTTGATTGTTCTGTTTGTTTTAGAAAGTTTCACTTTCATACTTATCAAAAATTGTTTATGGCAAAAGCAGCTGCATATCTCCTGAGTGGATCCAAGGGGTTTACTGGGGTTGTAGAGATTTTAATCTTTATACACAAAGGTGAGTATAAATAGTGGCAAACAGTGAATGTATGGTGTCTGTTCTGATTTATGCACTGTTTGTGGCTTGTTTGAACACTCTTCACATCTTTGTGCCACCTCACATCCCATTCCAATCACATTCCCTTCCTCAATCCCCCATCTCCTTGGCTTCTGCTCCAAAACATTAGCCTGTGACTCAAAATTTTCAACCTCTACACAGAAAATATCTGTATGGTTGCCCCCTGTCTATCTTACAACTGGGAGCAAAAACGTCTGTAATTTTTCCAATTTCAATTTGCACTCCTGTAGGAACTTCCGATTATGGCAGCTTGCTGAGTGGACGTGTGTTAACCTGCTCCACTACTCTGACAGCTAAAACCTTTCTAAAACTCGTATTTTGGACTGCTGTGTATCCAGTTTTATTAGAAGAACCAAAGGTAATGCCTTTGTCACAAAGAAAAGCAAGCCAAGGTCGTAATAAAACACTTCAAGCTAAACTGTTGAACTTGGCATCGCCAAGCGCCAACTCCAAGACTACTGCTAATGCCAAAGCTATGGATACCGACAAAACAACTAATGCTAGCATAGCACCTGAGGATACAACATCGGATAGGGACAACCCTACGACTACCGAGCAGTCACGTGCCATATCAGAAACCATACTGGCAGCTATCAACAACATGAAATCTGAGTTTTCCACCAGATTTGACTGTATATGGGCCGCTATTGAGAATGTTAGGAAAGACATTACTGACTGTGCAGAGTGGATCACACAGGCAGAGATGAGGATCTCAACAACTGAAGACAACGTCACCATGCTCCAAGCTAAAGTAAAATCCCTGGAAGGTAAAAATAAAGATTTGGAGGAAAAAACACTGGACCTAGAGTCAAGATTCAATTCAATTTTCAATTCAATTTTATTTGTATAGCACTTTTTACAACACAAGTTGTCACAAAGCAGCTTTACATTGTTCCCAGGCCTGAGACCCCCTGAGAGCAAGGCTAAGGCAACAGTGGCAAGGAAAAACTCCCTAATTAACAGGAAGAAACCTTGAGCAGAACCCAGCTCTGAGGGGGAGCCCATCCGCTTCTGGCCAGCACTAGGCAGATAGAATTAGAGAGAAACTTAAAGTTGTACAATGTACTTTAAGACATTTGAGTTCACCACTGGCTTCCTGTCGCTGCCAGGATCAGATTCAAGACACTGACCCTCGCCTTCTCTGCAGTCAACAGGACAGCCCCTGCCTACCTCCAAGAACTCATCCAGCCCTACACACCAGCCCGACCCCTACGCTCAGCAGCAACTGGACGCCTTGCTCCCTGCATGGTCAAGGCAGGAGGTGCTCGTTCTGCCAGACATCGGCGTTTCGCCTACATCGCTCCCCAGTGGTGGAACGAACTCCCGGTCTCGCTACGGACAGCTCCTTCACCCCAGTCCTTCAGACGGGGCCTGAAGACGCACCTCTTCAGACTCTACCTGGACTGACCCAGCACACAATTGCTGCCCCCCCCCCCCCCCCCCCCGCCCATCAGTGCTGTCGTAAATTGCTGTGCTCTTTAAATTGTGCTTTTAAATTTTGTCTCTTGTTGCCGCCTTTACCCTGACGCTCATTGTGCCGTTTGAAGTTGTTGAAGTTTGCCGTTCGAAAGTATATCGTACTAGTTGCCCTTTAGGCTGTAATTGTAAAAATCTGATAGTACTGCGTCTTCAAACAGACCTTGCTCTCAGCTGAGAACTGTCTCATTGTGGAACTGTACACATCCTGTCCCCGTACTGTCGCTGTACCTACTGTATGCACTTTTGTAAGTCGCTTTGGATAAAAGCGTCTGCTAAATAAATAAATGTAAATGTAAATGTAAATGATAGACAACAGTAATTAACAATAGAGTAATTATAAAATCTATCCTACAATGTCCGGTTCTTGGCACGCAGTTGGCTTGATGGGCAGGGCAGCGAGGTAGCAGGAGTGGAAATCGGGATGTGACGCTTGGGCTACAGCTCCAGGCAGGAGCCCAGAGCAGGGATAGGAAACAAATAGAAAACAGTGATTAGTGGATGTTAAGTGCAGGAATGGAAACATAAAGGCATAAAGACAGAGGGGGGAAGAGGGATGCATGTGTGTAATAAGGAAAAATCCCGGCAGATAAGCACTATGGCAGCATACCTAGGGGACGAGAGGCAAGGGGCCAGCAAAATCATGAGGGTGACCCTAAGGCAGTCAACACCAGACCACAGCCAGATCAGCTGAACACAGAGTACCCAGGCCATGATGTAGTGACAGCAATGACCACTTAGTCCACCAGAGGCTCTACAATCAATGTCAGCACCATGCCGTGTCCCTCAACTAAAGGATTTGAAATAAAGATACATTTTTAGCCTAGACTTAAAGGCGGAGAGAGAGTCTGCTCCCCGGAGTAGATTGTTCCACAAAAGAGGGGCTCACTACAAAAAGGCTCTACCGCCTGTAGTACTTTTACCCACTCTTGAAACAATGGGAAGTCCCCTGCTTTGGGAACGTATGGTTTGTTTTGGAGAATATGGGTGAAGAAGGTCCTTAAAGTAGGGAGGGGCAAGCCCATTTAAAGCTTTAAATGTAAGGAGAAGTATTTTGAAATCAATGTGGTATTTGATAGGCAGCCAATGGAGAGAGGCTAATACTGGGGTAATGTGCTCAAAGCACTTTGTTCTGGTTAGAATACGAGCAGCTACATTTTGAACCAAATGAAGGGGCTTTAGGGAGGCATATGCACATCCTGACAAGAGGGCATTACAGTAGTCCAGTCTGGACATGACAAAAGCGTGGATTAGCTTTTCAGCGTCGTGTATTGATAGAATTTTCATGATTTTGGCAATATTCCTCAAATGAAAGAAAGTGGTCCTGGAGGTGTTTTTTATATTTGTTTCAAAAGAGAGCTCAGGATCAATCGTGACACCAAGGTCTTTGATGGTTCCACTTGAGGCCAGTGAGACACCATCAACATTTAGTGTAATATTGGCGAGTTTGCTCCTGATAAGACTTTGGGCCGATAACCAATATTTCTGTTTTGTCCGAATTTAGAAGGAGGAAATTATGGGCCGTCCATGTCTTTGTCTTTGAGGCAGGCTTCCATGATTGATATTTCCAAGGAGCCATCAGGTTTGGCCGACATGTATAACTGGGTATCATCTGCGTAGCAGTGGAAATTAATGCCATGTTTACAGATGATATTGCCAAGAGGCAAAATGTATAAAGAAAAGAGCAAAGGTCCAAGCACAGATCCTTGTGGTATTCCATGTCTTACTCTGGAGCGGTTGGAAGACTCATTGTTACGACAAAGTGATGTCGCTCTAATAGAATAAGATGATCAATGGTATCGAAGGTTGCATTTAGGTCTAGGAGCACAAGTAGGGAGATACAGCCATTGTCAGAGGAGAGAAGTAGGTCATTAATTACTTTTAGGAGAGTGGTTTCTGTGCTGTGATGTGGTGTAAACCCAGACTTCCAGAATATTATTGGACTGTAAAAAGGAGCAGAGTTGCTTTGTTACAACTTTTTCTAAGGTTTTTGAAAGGAATGGCAGATTTGAGATGGGCCTGTAGTTCGACAGGTCATTCGGGTCTAGAGCGGGCTTCTTCAAAATGGGCTTGATGACTGCGAGCTTGAAAGACTGAGGTATATGTCTGAACGTAAGGGAGGCATTGATAAGACTTAATAACAGAGTGCCAATTTCAGGTAGCAGCTGTTTTAAGAATCTTGTTGGAATGGGGTCTAGTAGGCAGGTAGCATTTTTAGATGAATTAATTAGGGAGAAGTCGCTAAATTTAATGGGTGTGAAAGAGTCTAGGCATGTGGCTGGCCTATTAGACATCTCTACGTTATCTGAGTTTGAACAGGCCAGGCTGGAGGCAGAATTAGAGGAGAGTTTTTGAATTGTGTCGTGTATCTTTATGATTTTGCTGTCAAAAAAATTCATGTAGTCATCACTACTATGAATTGCCGGAATGCAGGGGTTGGCTGATGCAGGGCTCTTAACTAGTCTGGTGATGGAGCTGAACAAATACCTGGGATTGTCCTTGTTTTTCTCTATTAGGGTAGAAAAATATGCAGATCTGGCAGCGGTGAGCGCATGCTTGTAGCTTAGAAGACTTTCTTTCCAGGCCAGGAAAAAGACCTGTAATTTGGTGGAACGCCATTTCTTTTCAAGTTTCCGCACAGTTTGTTTGATAGCACAGGTCTGGTCACCAAGGTGCTAGCTTTTTGTCTTGGACTTTCCTCTTTTTAAGGGGTGCAGCGGCATCTAGGGTATTACGTAGTGTGAACTCAATATTTTCGGCGAGTTTGATTTATTTTAGTCGAATTAGGGTTCAAGCATATGTATAAATATTCTTTGTTGTGCAGACTGTATGGTGCAGGGAGCTCATCAATAAAGGCTTTGGTAGTAGCAGAGGAGATGGTGCGCCTGAGAGAAAATATGAACTCTGAGTTCATGTAACAAGCTGAAGGAATGTTGAAAGTCACCAGGTAATGGTCCGACAGTACGGGATTGTGTGGCATAGTTACTACATTGTTAATTTCAAGTTCTCAGGGCAAAGGCCCCAATAGATTTCTTTAAACAGTATGGGACCGAAGATGGGGGGGGACAGGGCTCTTCTAACAGGTTTCTCAGTCAGTGTGTTACTGAGGGGAGAGAACCTATTTGAAACGTGAACCAGGGGTTGGTGGTGCACCGTAGCCTTGTGTTTTCGTCTGTTTTCTGTAACTATACATATTACACACAATGCAGGGGAGACAGCGAGAGGGAGCAGAGTTGAGAATAGACGAGACAGAAGAATTGGTAGAAGTATTGGTAGAAGCCATTATCTCAGAGATTACTTATGTCTATATTTTCCTTCTTTAGATAAGTGTTGTAGTTTGAGTTGTAATTTTCTGTTTAGTTGTAACTTTTCTTTTTGGAAACCACAGACACTCTGAGTTTGGGTCCTGGCTGGGTCCTAGCCAATCGGCATCTGCGTCTGGTGTTTGGGAAGCGAACAACAGGAAGCAGGTAGGAAGCAGGTAGCTCCAAAATCAAAGCGCTCCAACTTAAGGCTTGTCAATCTATATGAGGGAGCAGAGGGTGAAGACGTGTGTGCCTTCGTAGAGAGCTGGATACCAGAGGCGCTGGAGCTGGCACCATTAAGCACAAAACTCACTGTAGAGAGGGCACATAGAACTGGTCCAAGAACAGAGATCAACGCTTCACCTGGAATGCTCATAATGAAGTTTCTGAGCTATAAAGGTAAAGAAACGGTGGTGAGAGCAGCCAATACAAAAAGACAGGTCCCTGACAAGAATCAGCCGGTGAGGTTTTACCAGGACATGGCAGCAGGCGTATACAAGAAGCGAAGAGTTTGACGAGGTGAGGCGTTAGCTCCGATCATTGGGGCACCGGTACGGCATGATTCCTCCTGCTCAACTCCTTGTGACATAAGTTTGAAATGCACTTATGTTTAGAGATGTTTGTTAGGCTACATCACTTCAGTTGCTTACATACTCTGGACTGATTTCAAAGACTATTGAGGATGTATCAATCTTGACATAAAAACTGGATATATTAAGAAAATGGGAATTCTCTACAGAACAGATAGGCATTATTTAACTCCTACTTTACGTATTTCTGTCCTCTTTTGTTTTGTTTTTAAGTAATGAACGTAATGTCGCAAAACTCAAGACAACTTTAGGGCGCAATTGTTACTCGGTTAATGTGCTAGTGGGCACTACAAGGAACAATGGGGTTTAGACTCATATATGTATACATATATATATATGTATGTATTTTGTTCACTTTTTTCCAAAAATAATGTTACCATCTGAAAATAAGGCACGTTACAGTCCCCATTCAAGCTATGGTGTTCAAGAAAGAGATTTCTGTTTTCATACCGTAGCACGGGAGGTTAAGGTTAGAGTTATATAGTTATTTGAATAGCACAGCTGCGCTGATCCTCACTTTTGTGTGGAACAGTTATTAGCCATCTGGAAGCCTTAAGATTTAAAGGGGGAGGAAATGGTAAGGGACCTGAATGGGTTACAGTTTTTGTGTTTATATAATGGCTGTGGGTTGTAACATTTATGTTAGACTAACATAAATGTTACAACCCAATTATAATTACATCATGGAACTGTAGAGGGCTACAAAAAATCAAGAAGGTTAAAAAAGTTATGATTAGGATCAAATCAATGCAGTCTAGTGTAGTATTTCTTCAAGAAACACATCTGATTAATGAGTTTAAGATTAGGGGGAGGTGGAAAGGCAATGTTTTCTTAGCTCCCTTTACCTCCCAAGCAAGAGGTGTCATTACTTTGGTTCATGAATCTATTCTATTACAGGTGAATAAGGTCATTAAAGATAAGGTGGGAGGATATATTATCATTCAGGGAAATCTGCTTAAGGAGCAATTAGTTTTGGTGAATATTTATGCCCAAAACATTGATGATGATTGATGAACTTTTTCCGAAACCTGTTTCTTACTCTATCCACTCTTCCTGGCATTTGTGTGATAGCAGGTGACTTTAATTGTACTTTGGATCTGGTGAGGGACAAGAGTTCAGGAGTTGACCAGTCTCATCCACGAAGTAGGGGGATAATACACCACTTCATGAAAGAAATGAACCTGATAGATATCTGAAGGAATGCTAATCCTAATGACTTAAAGTTTTCATGCTACTCCAGTACATTACTCTCATATTGATTTCTTTCTGATGTCAGCAAATTTAAAGTATAGAATTAAAGAGTGCTCTTATGACGCTCCAAATTCCTTAGTGTATCAAGACTTCAAATTAGTGAGAGACTCCCCCAGGTGGCGTTTCAAGCAAAAATGGTTGGCTGATAGTATAAACGTAGGAAAAACACCAGGGCCGATGGTCTACCCATTGAAATATATAAAAAGTTTAAAAACAGACTGCAGACACCACTTTTAGAAATGTTTAAAGAATTCTTTCATAATGGAATTCTGCCGCTCTCCTTAAGAGGAGCCTTGATTACTTTGTTCACAAAAGCTGGTAAACCAAATAACAAATGCGAGAATCTGAGGCCAATTAGTCTTCTAAATGCAAATGTAAAAGTGCTGTGTAAGATTTTAGCTAGAAGGTTTGAAGGAGTAATACCAAAGATAATTGGAAAAGATCAGAATGGTTTTATTCGTGGCAGACAAGGCTTCCATAATGTCAGAAGGCTTCTGAAAATACTTCATAACCAAAAGGGGGCGCCAGATACTGCTTTACTGTCACTGGACGCTGAAAAAGCCTTTGACAAGAGTTGAAGACCCTACCTATTTGAAATTCTTGCACGGTTTGGACTAAAAACTATCAAGGTAAAACAAGGATGTAGACAAGGGGATCCTCTGTCCCCATTGTTATCATGGAAATTGAACCACTAGCAATTGCAGTAAGAACGCATAATAACATTTCAGGAATAACCATAGGACAGCAGGAACACCATCTGGCTTTATATGCGGATGATGTCATTATCTTTCTCAAAGATATGGGAAAATCTATCCCTGCCCTGTTGGATCACATCATTTGGAAAGATCTCAGGCTATAAGATAAACAAATCTAAAACCTCAATTATGCTATTAAACCATGTAGACAGGAAAAACCCACCTGAAGAAGCTGTTCAATTCAAAGTTGTTGATTGTTTCACATACTTGGGCATTCAAATTGTACCATGTCTTGAGAATATTGTAGAAACTAACTACAGAGCAGTGGTGCATGAAATCTCAAATTCAGTAGATAGATGGACATCTATACCAATGTCGTTAATAGTGAAAATAAATATTCTCAAAATGAACATACTTCCTAAGATGTTGTATTTTTATTATTTACCATTGCCACCACTGAGAGTTTATTCTCTCATCTAAAGAGACTTTTCATCAGATTTTTATGGAACAATAGACGCCCCAGGTTGCGACTGTCACTGTTGTACTTACCCTTTGATAGAGGGGGGCTTACATGCCCCAGTCCGCTCTGGTATTATTGGGTAGCACAGTTGAGAATGCTGATGTTCTCTTTTACAGAGGAGGATGCCCCCTTATGGAGGGAGATGGAAGGCCACCTATTGAGTCTACCTCTTCCCGTTTACCTGTTCTCGGCTAATGTTAAAAAGCTTAAAAAGAACACAAAAAATCCCATGGTTAGAAACACGACTGGCGTGTGGCACCAAGTCAAAAAACATCTGGTGGAAACTGCCTCTCTCTCACTCTTTAGTCCAATATGGGGAAATGATTTTTCCCCCCCAGGAAGATCTGCTGGGGGATTTAAAACTTGGGATGCAAAGGGACTATAAAATATAGGACAATTATAATCCTGACAGTGAACATCTGATGTCATTTGAAGAAACAGCTGATAAATAAAGCTGCAAGATGGAAAACATGCTCAAAGATGGCGGCGCACATGAGTGCCACGGCTTTTGGCTCTCTTGTATGGTGTGTTTTTTGCGGAGTGTATGTGCCTCTTATGGTGTGCATGGCCGAGCTTTGCAGTGCAAAGCCTGTCTATAGCCGACAGGAGTTAATAAATTGTGGACTGCTGTCCAGAGGAGTTGTTACGGAGGACTTTCAATGAGCTAACAACATCCCTGTGGACATAGCGAGACCACCGGACTCTACGTGGATTGTTGTCGGGTCCTTCAAGTGGCGCAAACGGCGAAGGGAGAGGAAGCAAAAGCAGGGCTGCAGAGCAGGCCTACTAGCTAGGCTAAGGAAACAACCACACAAGCCACCGCTACCGAGCATATTCCTCTCCAATGCCAGATCCCTTGTCAACAAAATGGACGAGATGGAACTCCAGCTAGCAAAGAACAACTGTGTGAGGGACTGCTGTGTGTTAGTAATAACTGAGACCTGGCTTCACTCGGCTATCCCTGACGCCACGGTACAGCTAGCTGGCCGCACCATCCACCGACAGGACCGCAGCAAAGACTCCGGTAAGAACAAGGGAGGAGGACTCTGTGTATATGTGCACAATGACTGGTGCTCAAACAGTAGAATTATACACAGTCATTGTTCTCCCGACATAGAGGCCCTGTCGGTCATGTGCAGGCCTTATTATTTACCAAGAGAACTGACAGTTGTGATTGTTACGGCTGTGTATATCCCCCCCGGATGCCAACGTTAGCACAGCGCTAGCCCACTTGCACTCCACCATAAACAAACAGCTGCAGGCTCATCCTGAAGGGGGTCACATCATAGCTGGTGATTTTAATCAGGCATGCTTGAGGACTGTATTACCTGAATTCACCCAACATGTGAAATGTGCCACCAGGGCTCAAAATACATTAGACCATGTTTATTCAAATATTAAGCATGCATATAAAGCAGTGCCCTTACCACACCTGGGACTGTCTGACCATCTCTCACTGCTACTCATCCCAGCATATACTCCCCTCAGGAGGAGACCAAGGTCTAACATAATGACTGTGAAAACCTGGCCGGGGGGGGGGGGGGGGGGGGGGGGGCTCTTGCACAGCTACAGGACTGTTTCACGCACACTGAATGGGACATATTTGCACAACAGGACCTGGAGGAATACACACAAACTGTTCTGTTTTACATCACTGCCTGTGTGGATACTGTCACCATGAACAAGCATGTCAGGATTTTTCCCAATCAAAAACCCTGGATGAATAATACACTCCAGGCTCTCATCAGGACCCGCAACACGGCATTCAGTTCCGGGGACAGGAACTGGTACTCCAACGCCAGAGCCAACCTGAAGAGGGGCATAAGGGAGGCTAAACGGGACTATAAGAGGAGAATAGAGGAACACTTCATGAAGAATGACCCACAGCGAGTATGGCAGGGGGTAAAGCATATTACCAACTCAAAGAGCAGCAACTCCACACCCACCAACTCTGATGCCTTGTTAGCAGAGGAGCTAAACTGTTTCTTTGCTCGCTTTGAGGCCAAAAGAACGACTTCGGCCACACTATCTCCACCTGCCACCAACACTAACCCACTCACACTGCAAGAGTGTGACATGAGGCAGGTACTTAGATCTGTGAACACGAAGAAGGCTGCGGGCCCAAACAAAGTACCTGGAAAAGTACTTAAAGCATGTGCTGACCAGCTTTCAGCAGCCTTTACCAACATCTTCAACCTGTCCCTCACACAAGCCGTCATCCCATCCTGCCTGAAGGCATCCATCATTATCCCAGTCCCAAAAAAGCCCTCCCCTGACAGTTTGAATGACTATAGACCTGTTGTACTCACCCCCATAATTATGAAGTGTTTTGAGAGACTTGTACTAAAGTACATCAAACCTGTGTCCCATCGACCCTGGACCCACACCAATTTGCATATAGAGAAAACAGATCCACGGAGGATGCCATCGCCACAACCCTGAGCCACCTGGAACAAAGTGGAAACTATGTGAGGATGCTTTTCATTGATTACAGTTCGGTGTTTAATACCATCATCCCGGACATCCTCATCAGAAAGCTGCCTGACCTTGGCCTCTCCTCTCACATCTGCTGCTGGATCATGGACTTTCTCACCAACAGGCCCCAAACAGTCAAGCTCGGCCCCCAGCTGTCCTCCACCCTTACGCTCAGCACTGGCTCCCCACACGGCTGTGTGCTAAGCCCACTGCTATACTCACTTTATACTCATGACTGCACCCCCACCCACCCCACCAACACCATTATAAAGTTCGCTGACGACACTACGCTGGTTGGATGCATCGCGGGGGGAGATGAGTCAGCCTACAGAGCAGAGGTCGACAGACTGGTCATGTGGTGCAGAGAGAACAACCTGACACTCAACACTAAAAAAACCAAAGAACTTCATAGACTTCAGGAAGTGCAGTGCTGACCCCCTCCCTCTGTCCATCAATGGAGACCAGGTGGAGAGAGTTCACACATTCAAATTCCTGGGAAGCCTTATCTCTGACAGACTCACCTGGACCGACAACACCACGGTTGCTGTAAAGAAAGCCCAGCAACGCCTGCACTTCCTGAGGCTCCTCAAAAAAAAAAAAAAACAGTCTCTGTGGAAAAACTGTTGGTGGTCTTTTACCGCTCCACCATCGAGAACATCTTGATGTACTGTGTTACTGTGTGGTACACTGGATCCTCCGCAGCAGATAAAAAAGCGGTACAAAGAGTGATAAACACAGCGCAAAAATCATTGGCTGTGCTCTTCCCTCCCTGGAAGAAGCTGCAAACTCCAGACTCCTCTCTAAAGCCATAAAAATTTCTAAAGGCACTTCCCACTCAGGACACTAGCTTTTTGACCTGTTACCCTCAGGCAGACGCTACAGGTGTCTTAAAACAAGGACCAGAAGAATGAAAAACAGCTTCTTTGCTTAAGCAATAAACGCTTTAAATCACACAAAACTGTCCTGATCACAAAGACACATAGATATTTATTTATCTACACACATATTTAAATTTTATTTATTTATTTAATTTTTTTTATTTATTATTTATGTATTCTTATCATTCATTCACATCATTCACATTATTATTTACTTATTTTCTACTGAGCTTTTATTGGGTGAATGAGTTGTAAGTGAAGTATTTAATGAGTGAATGTGTTTTACTGTGTGTTTTATGGAGCCACCTTACGAGAGCAGCACAGCAATTTTGTTGTATTTTTAATACAATGACAATAAAGGCATTCTGTATTCTATTCTGTAAGTAGCAATTCTGGGGTCCAAGCACAAATAAGCTAATTGCCTGGGGGTCTTTAATTTTATACAGTAAAAATCTGTGATGAAGATTTTCACAGGCCAGTGTTAAGAAGAATTTGATGAAAGATAAAACTGTTGGCTCATTGTTAATAAAACCGTTCGAAAATAGTTATGAAGGCCTTGGGGAATGCATTATAGTCATGCCAATTGGCCACACAGTTCAAGAAAAGTTGACATTTAAGAGTCTTACAGATAATTCAAGATGGTCACCAAATTATGTGACCTATGGCATTCTCCCTCATTGGGATGATTGTTGACAGAGGGAGAAACTTACCTATTAAGTCTCAGGAGTTCCCAATGTTTTGTTTTGGTAGGAGGACAAACTGAATTTGTAACATAAAATTTAATGTAGCAGCCAAACCATGTCATCAGTGTACAAAATTTTCATATAGAAGAATCATCCTTTGGGCTTATAGAAGAATGCGAAGTATTGACACTTTTTAAGCAACTGAATTTATACCCATTTGAACACAATTTTTCAACATTTTGAGACCGTTGAAAATTGATTAGCACGTAGCTCTGGTGTTATTTGATGTAGAAACTACTCCTTCGCAATTTAGATAGAGCATACCCCAAAGGCAATACACTGGAAATTTTGCATCAGTTGAAGTTATGGTTCATGAAAAGAAGATTTTTATGTATATTTTTCATACTTTAAAAATTGGGTTAAAAATGGGCGTGTTGAAGTGCTTGTAGTGCTTGTCCATGTTTTTTGACGAAAACAATATAAATAGTTTATATAAAATGACCACATGCAAAGGCCTATTTCGTATTACATTTTGAATTATATACTCGACAAATAAAAGGTACTTACTCATATTTGATTATCTTTCTCCTTTTATTTAGAACCATTTTCAATTTACGCCTCGTTTCCATATAGCTCTGTGAACGTATGCGAGTCAACCGGAACTCCTTTCATTCCTATGGGAACCTCCATGATCTCCGATGTGTTGGCGAAACTCCTCCTTCCGTTTTTTAAGGTCCAGAATTTGTCTTCGAGTGCGTTGAAAAAATTAACTTTTGCGGCGGATTTCAAAGGGACCGTATACACTGCGTGCCAGGAAGTTAAACAAATTAGCCTATTTCCTTCAATTCAGTTGCTTGACTAGTGATCGAAGTTAAATAAATGTGAGAGTTCATTAAACACATTTTAAAGAAAGAATTTGCGTAATCAGGCAACCTTTTGCATCGACATAAACTGTGCTTTAACCAATAATCTTAAGAAATACAGATCATCTTTATCACTTTGATATGAAAACTTTATCTCCCTCCCATTCTACCGCTGCGATTCCCCTCCATTATATTACCGCTCATTTGACATATAGAGGTTGCTTCACCGTTGCATTTATTCCATGATGACACCGACACGAGTGAGAGTTACGTTTTGATCCATCTCCTTTTCCTTCCACTGAACACTAGAGGGAATATTGCATATATTATACTGAATTACGGACACCAAACAAAACTGTGTGGAAACAAGGCCTAACCCTTTTGTACGGTCACGCCGGTGTGATTTACCGTTTAGTGTGTAGGCTATGCTAAAACCGGTGCGATTAAAACACTAGACTGGAAAAATTATAGCTAATTTTAGCATAAAATGAAACGATAGACGTTTTTCTATTGTCACACGATATATATCGTCATATCGCACAGCCCTAATTGGCTTATAGCGGCCATGTCTTTTGATATAGCAACTTTGGCTTCATAAAGTAGACAGAGGTCAGTGTGAGGGTTTTACATACCAAGTTTTGTGTTGATCAGGCTAGGGGTTCAGAAGCACACGAGTATTAAATGTCAAAAAACTCATTATGTGACCATTGCAATTTGATTGACACATAGCTCTGATGTTGTTTGACGTAGCAACTACTCCTTCACAATTAGAGCATAGATAGAGCATACCCCAAAGGCCCTACAAGTGAAATTTTGCATCAATTTAAGTTTCTGAGTTCATGAGAAGAAGATTTTTAAGTATTTTTGACATATTAAAAATTGGGTTAAAATGGGCGTGTTCAAGCGCTTGTGGAGTCTGTGTTTTTTGACAGATTGCTTTCAAATGTGGAATATCCTGTCAGTGAGGCCTTGTCATTGTGCACAAGAAATTTCAGAATGATTGATGCAATGGTGAATGATATTGGGCAATTTGCATATTAATTAATAAATGAGGCAACTGGGCTTGTGGTGGCCATGTTTTTGATGTAGCAGCTTCTTTTTTGCAATTTAAGTCATAATTTGGTTCAAGATGACATGTTTCAAGTTTCGTGCAAACGGCCCAACCATTCAGGAGAATATGTCATTTTTGCTGAAATCATAATTATGCAAGTTAGTTCAAAATCCAATATGGCGGACTTGAAAGGTTCAGAAGGAAAAGTTGTTCCTTGTGATGAGGGGAACCTGTATACCAAGTTTCGTAACTTTTCGTCAAAAATGGGTCAAGGGGGCTGAGCTTTTGAAAATGGCGATTTCAATCCAAGATGGCTGACAGGTCATGTGACCTATGGTCGCCAATTGTTCAGGAGATGACCCTCTACCATCCTACTAATTTTGGTGCCTTTTCGATGTACGGTTTTGGTTTTATGGGCAAAATTGTAGGGCTGCCTCTGACCAAAGATTTTCCTAGTCGACTAGTAGTCATTAGTTCAAGCCATTGGTCGACTAGTTGTTGCACTTTATTACAGTTATAAGTAACATTGTTAACACTGTGCTACGTTACAGAGAAATACAAAACCTTAATAATGAGCCTTTGAAATGTTACAAGCGCACGCACAAAGCAAGCCGTCTTAATGTCAATGCTAACGGCAAAAGCGGTAATGATTCTGAATGTATCGGAACAACCAGCAAGGAGGCTGAACATTTTGTTAATTTATTTTAACACAGTATAACATAATACAAATTATGAACTTGTAACACCAACACAATGACTTATTAAACAAATGACAAATAAAAAACAGAACATGAAGTTAAACATGCAGTAAGCAAGGCAATTTAGCTTCCCCAGTCACCACGAACACTTGGATAAGCCTAATAGCACATATGACAATATATTTATTTAGCTGCATATAGCCTTAACTGCAATTCGTTAATGTTCACTAGGCCATTTATTATTTAGCATAATGAAATAACCCTTTCGCGCGTACAGTCATACCGGTGTGATCTAATTTTAGCTTTGAAGAAATAGCGATTTAACATTAAAAATATCGTTCTCTTTCATGTACAACATGGGCTGGAATGACAATAAAAACATCCTTATCGTTAATGGCAACCGCAAATCCACATTTCGGTGCCTGGATTCCAGCTTCTTCTACGAATTGCAGCGATCTGTTTGCTTCTCTTTAGCTTTCAGTAGTCTGTAAAAAGATAGCTCCGATTTCTTGTTGAATGTATTTGTACAGCATATATATACAGCATATATATCGCACAGCAGCTCTTTCCCATTTTAGACGTGTTTTTGTGTTTTTGCGGCATTCAAGCTGAATGCTAACACTGCCACTTAGTAAGTCTTTCTGCCACTCAGTGGGTGTAACCAGCAGTGACTCCGCCTACTGTGACGTCACGTGCATAACCTCTTATTATGTTATGGTTTACAACAATTAGCTTTGATGATGTTAGCTAGCTTGAAACTACATAATGACAGATCTAGCTGTATTTCTGATCACTGCCTTTACTATAATTCCTGGCAAAATCCATCTTTCTCTGCAGTAAACATTAACAGATTGTTAAATTCCATGATGAATGTTGGCATGCAATTTCACGATGGGCTGTTGCATATGCTGTGCTTGTGGACTGGACTGGTATTAGAGCAGGAGAGTAGACTAACACTATGTCTTTGTGAAAAGCTACCCCTTACTCCAGCAAAACTGACCTGCTCCGCTTGCACTCCACACTGATTACATGTTGTGCCATACAAAGCTGCAAAGCTCTCGATGATACAGACATCATCGACACGAGTTGCTCAAAAAATGCGACATGCTATGCACTTTCTCAGCTGCCTGACATTAATCTGCATCAAAAACCAGTTCATGAGACATAATGCTCACATAGAAAATGGTTCCACAAACAGGTAAGGGCATTACTCACCCTGCTGACCAGTAATCCAATCATTCCTGTCACATAGGAGCAGCTACAACTGCCCGGCCCAAAGGCATGCCTGACCACCTCATTAAACAGTTGCCTTCATCTCCTATAATCATTCCAACCTGAAAAGTCTTCACAAAATTTACAAAAGCATCTCTGTGAAATGTGTACATTTCTCACTTTCACAAGTTCTACCTTTGAGAGGCCCTCTCAGCACCATTCTATAGCCGGACTGACGTGCTTGCCTTCCTGATCAGATTTGCTGACACTACAAGCATCATTTAATTTCCTCTTTCAAGGGGCCTCTCTGCATGGTCCCATAAATTCATTACTCTAAAATTACTTAAATGTTCTGTGTTAATCTAGATTTTATCAACTTTGTGTGTGCTGTAAGGCAGACCTTTAAAGCCACTAACAGAGGCTGGATTATTATTCATACATTTCCAAAGATGGAATTTTTAAAAAAACAACGTTAAGTCTATCAACAAATTGATCTATACAAAATTTTCTGTAATTATTTTCTTTTATTTTTAATCAAGTAGAACATACTGGCATAAACCTATAAAATATGCTGGTAATACCAGCTATTAGGGACTACAGTGGATCCCTCCATATGTTTAAACTGAAATTATTTCATATTTCAAGTAAATCTTAAAATCATACCGAGATCTATACTTTTATTTAAATTTTATCTCTTCACTCTGTAAACGTAATTCTGCACCCTTAGCTAACATTACATACTAAATTATTGCTTGTTAAGACACCATAGAAATGGGACTCTTAATATTTCAACCTGAGTAAGTGTTAATGAATAAATGTTTTTAATTCACAAGATGTTATATCATCTGCAAATTTTACTATTTTACTACTAACCTCTGCATCCAGATCATTTATGTATGTAAGCAGTGATGGCTGGTGGTGATATTGGGTGGGTGGGCTAACAAATGCATTATTCCCATCAATAGTTCACACTGCAGCAACAGCAGCATCACATCCGAGATACCAAGTTACAGCAACAACACTATATACCTTGTTATAGCAAGTGCTCTACAATAACACTATAGAGACGTACCCACAAGAATGGCCTGATGCCAAAAATCTCTCTCTGTATCTTTCTCTCTCTCTCTCTCTCTCACACACACACACACACACCATTTGACTTTTTCTCTGTACACATTAGAACATGCCATTTTTAACAAAAACAAAATATGTAAGGAATCATAGAATGATAGGCTACATGATAGTATGGTATGATAGCAGACATACGATGGGGCAGCTGTAATGAGCGGCGGATCATGGAGGCTCAAATAGCTCCTAATAGTGGCTAGTCACAAGCACCGTTTGCCATTCTTTGAGGAATAATCTGAAGAAAAAATATCCAGCAACAACGTAAACAGTTGAATCAGTCTGATTTTTTAATATTCAACTTGCTGGTGCAATAAGTTAAATTTGAAGAACAGTCAGGGATTCATTTAATGGAGTATTTTCTGTCATTTAGCTACTGTTTTTAAAAGCTTTTAGGGATAGGTCCAAAATCACCTCTTATTTTAACCAACAAAATAAGCCTTCAGTATATCATCACTATATTGGATTGACTGATAGCTATTTGACAATACTAGCTAGCTAACGTTGGTTGACAAATAGTGAAAACGTTATCTAGCTAGAGAGCTAGTGATAGCTATTGTCAGCCATTCTTTTTTTTTTTGCGACTCTACTTTTGCCATGATCATGAGATTATTAGAAGAAATGTGCAAAACAGTCAATAGATGTCAGTTACTTGTATTCTAGATGACAAATATATAGTCTGATACAGTAAATGATCTAGTTTCGCTGGACTTTCTCAGATACTTCTCAATAGTTTCTAATGGAAAACGGCATTCAGATTGACCAGCGAGAAACTATTTGAGTCTCCATAAACCACATGACCGCCTGAGACTTCCGGGTACTTCAACGGCTCTGGGCTGAATGAATTTAGCCCAAATGATAAGCAAATCAAGGGGACGTGCCACGACATCTGTCTCTCACTTGACAATAAGAAGATGAATGGAAGGTGATGCTACTGTGTGTGGGCTGTAAAAAATAAGCCCATTTAGAGATATCCTGTGTTTTTCTTGTGACTGTTTGGTGCTGTTGCTCCTTTAGGTTCCACCAAAAATTTTAAAAAGTTTTTTAACAATAATTTTCTCACCTTTATTGTAAAAGATAGGGAGGGCTTAGCCCTGTTAGCCCATTTATACCAGCCGTCCCTATATATTAAGGAATAGCAAAGGCCCTTTGGGACTCCAGGAATTTACATGTGATACAAGTTAAGCTGACAGGCCTATAATTTCCTGGATCAGTCTGGTCTCCTTTCTTGTGGATAGGTACTACACTGCTATGTTTCCGGTCATCTGGTATTTCTCCAGTTTTAAAATACACTAAAAAGTTCTCTGCCACCCCTCTTGCAGCAAACAATGGGCACATTTGCCAGCTAGCATCTTAGCTTGCTCCTGCTTGTAGCTTGGTTGATTTGAAGATGCTGCAATTCAGCCTCAAATCTAAAACCTCAAAGCAACCAACACAGCAGTAGCCTTATTGAAATGTATGTGAAAATCAAAAGTGATACACAGCTCACAGGGAGGTGGATCAGAGATATTTTGGCTGCTCCAATCAGTGTTCATGTATTGATTGACAGCAGTACTATCAATTACAAAATTGCCAGATTAAGCAGTTAGAATTTCACACATGGGGTTCATAAAGTTTATGAATGCCACAATGTTTTTTTTCTGGACGAAAATAGGTACTATCAGGTTTTAGGCAGGAAAAGACAATTTTGACAATTATTGTTTTACATTTGCTGGTTGTATTATTATTTTTATTAATTCATTTTATTGGGTAGGCATCCTATGGTATTTGCGGGCTTTGTTACTACAAGCACCTCAGGTGTGTAGGCCCCCTATTGCATTTGCTGTTCTTCCATTGATTTTCAGTTCAGTTCTGGAAAAATAGTTTTTTTTAATTAATTTATTTATTTATTTTTACCAAATTTGGTTAAACTTGGATTTTCTGCCATTTTGAATCAAAAAAGCTTAAAAGATTCCTCTGAAACCGTTTGATGTATCAATACACACTTGCACTGATTTGTTCCTTAACATATTCTCTTCTCATACCGAAAGCTGCTACATGATAAATATGTCTGCAGTAAGCCAATAAACTTGCATGTGAGTGTAGCTTTTCACAAAAAAGGTAATAAATCCCAAATCCCAAATCCCAAGGATGAAACTGTGCATTGATCAGTATGTCAAAACTACAGCCCTAAAGTATTGGCCAAATCTAAATATATAGTTGCACTATAAAGCTATAAATATACCCAAAAAAAAAATCATCATTGCTTCACAGAAATTTCTCAAGTGCTTGGCCCCCTGCAGCTATATTTTATTGTTGGGTTTTTTACATGGTGAGAGATTGTAAACATGAACCACCATTGCAAGACAATGACTAGAGCAACTGTTTTATTTCAAGAGGAAAAGTTTTCTTAATTAACATATTTTTGTTTTACAAGCTCTGCAACCGGACAACAGGAAATGGTTCTCAAAACCTTTTGATCGGTGAAATATGGTTGTCCCAGGCAACTGGCCAGCTGTTAATGTCAATTAACATTTTTGTAATAAGGATGTGAAGGGTATAATTGCTTTTGTAAGCTCTGTCATTCCACATCTTTCTGATTTGGTCTTAATTGGTGTTAAATAACAACTGCAAGATATTTGAGAGAAAAAAAAACTTTTTCTGTTCCTAGAAGATGTCATTCCATTTCTAATTCATGTGGCCCAAATTGGATTTTCATCAGAGCACTTTACCATATTATGCTGAAAGCTAGTCCACTCTAAACTCAAGCATGCCTTTGAACACAAAAAGGTTTTGGCAGGATTGTGCTACTTTTCCCCTGACTGTCAATTGCTTTCAGTCCCATCTTCACACATTATAGAGTATCTGTTTCCTCTGTCAAAAGTATTGAATTTCAAACTCATTTTGTCTGTTTCACAGAATGAGGGAGGAATGACCATTATCTTCTTTAATATTCATAGCACTGTAGCCTCTTCCCTGTGCAATCAATACTAATGTACATATTTTCGGAATCTCTACAGGTGGTAAAAATGAATATATACGTTCAAAACAATTTTTTATGTGTAATATACTTTAAAATTAAACAAATACATTGTTATTATTAATTATTATTATTAATATTAATAATAAACATACATCTATAGAACTGGGGGTCCAAACAATGGTCATTGGGTGCTATAGGATAGATTGTCTTTCACATAATGGAGAGCACCCTCCACAAAATGTAGGATCTTGGATGTTGATGTTGCTTGGAATCTTATTGATAATTTTTTCCAAGACTTTTTTACAATTAATTTTACTTATAACCTAGAGCTCCTATAACCACTGGTATAATTTCTGTGGACATTCTCCACATCCTTCTCGATCTAAGTCTCAAGATCGTTGTATTTAGATTTTAGTTTCTCAGTTGACAGACAATATTATTATTATTATTATTATTATTAATAATAATAATAATAATAATAATAGCAATGTTCAACAGTATTATCCAATCATCTAATTTTGAGAATTGCTGTCCGGAAAGTAATCACACCTACAGCAATAATCAAGGACAGGGATACTTTTCTAGGAACATTTTTCTGACAAACTGAAACATCAGAACAACATTTAAAGTTATTTCTCAGAACAGGTTTTGCTTTATCTTGTCAGAATTTACAGTTCAGTGTACAACTCAGTGTAGAGGAATAGCACAGACTACAATCAACATGAATCTTAAGTGGGTATTGTTTTGAAACTGTTAAATGTGAAATTTCCCCATTTACTTTGCTTCCATGTCAGAACATGCGTCATTCTTGCTGACAAACAATTGTGCTCCAGCACGGACCAGTACAGGCTGAACAATAAACAAGTAAATCAGGCCCTACATCATTCACTGCAGTGGTTGCTAGGATACTCCCAGAAGGATAGCATTTAAAGACTTTTGTTGGCCTTGATTTAGTGTACTTTGAAATTCAAGTACTTTGTGTGATATTACAAATGCAAATTCATTACTATCAACATTGTTAAATCTCTTTATTTACTTTGGTCACATACAAATAAATTTTCTTATATATATTGTGTATTGTATTAGATGAATATATTTTCATTTGGATGATAAAACTGTGGGATGTTTCACTGTTCAGTAAGACTCATACAAACAAATTTCTTCTTAGCATACAGCAGATATTGAGGAATAGCAAGCTAATATTTGGCAATAAAAGTCAGAGTTGTTTGAAGCCAAAAAGGGAATTCACATGAACACCTCAGCTCTTAACTTCAAGTGAAATTTCAAAAATATGGAAAAAACTGGTAGCGCAGTTTGGAGAAGTACGAGAGGAGGTGAACTTCATAATTACATAATTATGGTTATATAGTGTTCAATGATGTTCAATCAAAATGTTAATGGTGTGGGGGGAGGGGTTTGGAATACACACAGAAACATTACGGGTTACAATGAATGGTGAATAGTACCAGTTGAGAAGCTTCCTCTACTGTGACATTGATATGCCTGATTCACTGTGCTCAATAGGTGCAGTTCATCATGTCACTGGTCTGACCTGCCAGGGACCATCACAACTGACCATTTAAAAATACACCACAGTGTGCATAGCAAGTTCCCAGATCACATCACAGTAGCCCAGGACCTTAGTAGACTGCCTTTGCACCCTTTCTATCCACCATAGTTTGAACTAGAGCATTTCAAAATTAATATTAATCAACAATGCACAAGCTGTAGATTCAGGCCACCTGGGTTTGCTAACCATGAACTGTGTTGCAAGATGTAGCATGGGTACTTTAAGAGCAATGCATCATGGGTAATGTAGTACTGGAGCAGGGATGCATGCGAAAGAAAGTAATTTGGAAGATGGCAGAAAGTGAGCTGTGCTGGGAAGCAAATATTTTGTTTTGGACTATGTTTGTTTCACGGCAATAAAGCCACTCTGCCTCAAGGTGATCCACAGAGTGCTAGAGTCATTTCTGCTGCTGGCTGCAGGGAGTTAAAGTAAAGTTTTGGGAAGTTACCCTGAGTTGGCTACCCGAGCGGCTAGCACTTTGGCCCTGAAGCCTGCACACAGAGGCTTCCCTTTATGTCCTGACCACGGTTGGGGGAAGATGACAGGAAAGGTAACAACTGTTGTAAAAGTAACATTTGCAGAATCATTCTGTATCAATGCCTGTCAGTGGAAAGAAAACCATGAACCACATGAACTACCAGGTTTTAAAACTATTGTGCAGAGAGGTACATATTCAAGCATATTAACATAGATTGCACTGAATTGTTAAACATGCTGCATTTGTACTTTTGAATGGCTCCAGTCATCTGCCCACCACAACAAGGCTACAGTCTGAATTAGATCTGACATGCCTTTTTTCGCTTATTGTTCTACTACAACAGCCACTCTGTACAAGACACATATCTGGGTTTGTTGATTTTAAAATAGTTTTAACATGTTTGTACAGTTCTATTCAACTGTTTTTGTTTTTGGTTTATATGTTAGTACATGTCCACAACAATCCTTGCAATGTTCTGATGAAAAAAATTTTATTTGAACAAATATTTGATATTTTGAAAAAAATTAAAATGGTATGGTGATGCTAATGACATATCTGTTAAAATAATGTTTTAATGTGTCTGGAGATGGTAGTCAAGGTAGACAGAGCACTGGAGACAGTGCACCAAGTCTCAAAGGCAAAATGCTCTGCTGTACTGTGCCAAACACCACTGTACCCCAAATATCCACAACTACTCTATAAAATTTTTGATCACTAACCCTCACCTTCCTACACAGGGTGAAGCACTAGCACAATGAGAATGAAGATTAGCAAAAATTCCATCAGCACCAGGTTTGCAATCGAACTCACAAGAAGGGACCAAAACCCACTGCACGGCATGCATTTGCTGTCTGCAATGCACAAATAAAGGAAACACTGGTGTAAATGAGGGATACAAAATATATTGAAGGCAGATGCTTCCACACAGGTGTGGTTCATGAGTTAATTAAGCAATTAAAAATGACACCATGTTTAGGGTATATATATGTATAAAATATATGTGTAAAAATGCTGGGCAGGCCCAGTTGCCCATTATTTTGACTACCATGGTTACAGAAAGAGATCTCAATGACTTTGAGAGAAGGGTGATTGTTGGGGTACATTTTCCAAGAGCTTCAGTGGCGAAGACTACTCAACTTACTGATGTTTCACCAGGAACTGTGGTTAAGGTGATTTTGGCATGAAAGTCTGAGGGAAAGATACCATCAGCTAGGGGCAAAAGCTGTGGGCAAAAGCACATATTCCTGTGCACTGATTCCAGATGCAAGGCAAAACAGGAGAACAACTCTGAATCAGTTAACTACAAGTATCAATCTAGGGCACTGATTCCCAATCCTGCTCCTGGGACCCCCCTGCTCTGCACGTTTTCCATCTTTCCCTGCTCTACCTACCTGACTGAACTCATCAGTGGCACTTTTGATTAGCTGAGCACACCTGATTTAATCAAGAGCATGTTAGTCATTTCAATCAGGTGTGTTTGGAGCAAAGATAGATAGAAGATATGCAGGACAGCGGGGCTCCAGGAGTAGGATTGAGAAACACTGATCTAGGGCATGAGAAGGCAGTTTTGTCAAGAACAGCCTTGAAATTCACTGAAAGGGACACTATGGTGAGGTTGCAGGACACCAAGAACCCACTATTTGTGAGAAAAGCGGTGTAAAAAACACAGGCAGTGGTCTACTGAGCACTTCTCTCCTCTGTTCTCAACAAGCTGATTAGTGCACACCAAAAGAAACCTATGGGCCCAATTGTTTGTTTTCCAAAGTGCTTTGTTATTGTGTGGAGTGCATCCACCCGGCATGGTTAAACGTCCATTCAACCCCTTAAAGGGCAATGTAAACTCTAATAAATACAAAGCCTTTCAGAGTGATCATGTTCATCCTGTGGTGAAGCATATCTATCCTCAAACAGGGCACAAGTGGTCACTGAATGATTTCATGAGTATGAAAACGATATCAACCATATGCTATGGCTGCAATGGCCATATGCTATGATGGCACATCCCTCCAAAAGATATCTGGACACTTGTAGAATTTATACTATTGAAGCTGTAGTGATGGCTTGTGGTGGCCCAATGCCCTATTAATACACTTTACGTTGATGTTTCCATAATTTTGGCAGTTACCTATACATTACATAAGGAATTCAGAATAAACAAGTGATGCTTATTACTATGAAATAATTTTTCTACAAACCTGTTCTCTTTAAACTATCAGTAGTCTTGGTGAACAAACTTTGTGAGTCCAGCTGCCCCTGGTGGTAATTGTTGGATAACACAGTTGAGCATTTTAAAATAATAAATGGGGTACTGAGACAATGACGTTGGTACCATTATTTAAGGCAGGGATGTCACAATGTTCATCCCATGACAGACAGAATTATTAGTTTGTGTTGTTGACATTATGGAATATCTAATTAAATCTATAAAAATGCAACCTCTGCTTTGGTTAGTCAATATCATCAAAATAAATCCTTGTAAATTTCCAAGATATGTTTCCTTTCCTAAAAATGCTGAGTTTGATGCATCCAGTCATGACTAGAACAGTTTTAAAGCTTTGAGACAATTCCAAATTGACTTTTTGCCAGAAGAGTCACAAGCTCTAAAAACCTCCATGAATCATCATAATCATCATTTAACAAATAAATGCCTCTGCTATGATGAATGGCCACTGGTAAATTGTGAATCTCAGAGTAAACAATACCCAAGACTTACTTGGGTCTGACATCCTTGTCTTTCCTCAGTGGATGCTTTACAGCTGCTATAGATGCTGATGATAATGATGATGATGATGATGAAGAAGACAATTATGACAGCACCTTATTTCAGCCAAGAACTCTTTGATAATACAGACCAACATGTACTGAACCAAGAGAGTATAATTACCTTCAAATGCAACCAAAAAGCCATGACTTACATTGTCATGGTTTCAGACTACAGTCTCTAGGGCTGTGTCTTATGAAAAGGTCTAAGATGAGTACAAATTTAAAAATTAAACAATGGCATTCACCCAGAAAAATAATGCTAACCCTGCTCATATGCTGCAATTGTCCAGGGAATGTCCTTCTTTTAAAGTACTGCTGTTATCAATAAATGACATACAGGTCTAATAAATACATAATTAAAAAAAAAAAATCTGAATAAAGCAATTTTGCTGTAGTCTCTTGATATTATTTTCAACTCGCTAGGACATAGGAATACGGAAGAATAGTTAGGGAGGAATGCGAAATGAAGTAGTGCACTCCTCCACTTACCACAGTCCACTAATTGTGCGACTGCTTTATTTTAGTATATACGTGCTACACAAGATCGCATTTGTTTTGCACAAATAATACAATGATGATTTATACAAAGCAATGGAAACCACAAAAGCTTTGGGTTAGCGCTGACTTTGTTTAACTAGGTCGTTGCATTGTTACAGTAACGATCAAACTCTGTTCTGCAGCACGGAAAATATCGGTTAAGTCTTAGGTGCTCTGATATAGGCATGCCAAATGTCCACTATAAAAGGAACATACATATGCCGTCAACAGGTGGACTGTATGCTTAAAAGCAACAATGTAACATGGATCCCCCTATTTAACAAGTGTAAGGTTCGGTGTCCTGCGCGCACGACAACACATTCACGCAGCATCTGCTGCTACTGTAGGAACTACATGCTGAAAAAGTCGGGGATAAAATTCCACAACTTTTTGTATAGGTGTCTGTAACATACTTTATCTTATTTAAACACATGGAAAAACTCACCAGATGAAGGCAAATGTGTTCCCTCTCCTGGAAGGAGTAAAAGCACCGTTCCTGGTGCAAACGATTAAGAACTTGGTATTCACTATGACGGCTGCATTCAGTCGTTAAATCCTTTCCCACGGAGTCAATGAAGTCGTTATGGAGGAACACTGGACAGGGTATTAAACAGTAAAGGTCTGCCCATGAGAATATTTCACGTGCAGCTTGATAATGCACATCCACACGGTCCAGGAGATCTGTCAATTGTTTCACGCTCATAATAGGGGGGGTTTATTTTAGATGCCTCTAAATCATGGGCTTAATGGCTATAGCCAAAGAATATACTTGTTTGCTACATATGTTAACAATGGATTGTTGCATTTATTTGGTAGGTTTGCATTTTATTAGCAGGTTAATATTGAATTTGAAGGAAAAAGGATCTATTCTTCAGAATCACTAGACTTCAGACTACTGAATAAAGCTTCTAAAGGACTGTGTTAACTGAACAGTATTAGGTTACACTGTCCTGTCATTATGGATGATGTAGTACTCCTACACCTTATCAAGAACTATTTCTATATTACATAGCAAAGTATTATACATATCAATGAGTAGTGGTGTGTGTTTGATCTACATGTGCATACATTCTCATTTACAAGTATTGTTCATATTTGACCAGTATTAATTGTGGGTTTAAGGTACAGATTCTTATCACACAGGCTCAAGGGCCAGTTATCAAAACACTGTAAAACCTAACAGTATATCTTGTCTATATATAATAAAAGAAGTTAACATAACTTACTCTTGGAAAAGTCATTCCCATCAATTTACCCTAACTCAAAAATGAATTGTTGAAGTAATAACTCAATTGTTTTGAGTGCACTTAAATTTTTGGAGCATTTTAAGTATTGGTGATATAATTCCAGTTTGCTCCATTGACTCATTTTCTTTAAGTTGACTTTATATCATTACAAAAATGTAAGCCTTACTGGTGGTTTGATAATGCTGAGTGGCTTAGGATTTTTCAATTTTTGTTTTTATTTAATTTTATAAATCATCATATTGTACTGCAAAATGCATTGTACATATTGTATTGCAAATGAATTGCCATTTGAATACAGAGGTCAAAAAACAGCAATATGAAATGCAGTCGATTGAACTTTAATTTTAATTTTTAATCAAACTGAACTGAGGACTGCATTGCCACTTTGCATATTGAATTGCCAATTGCAAAATGCATTGCCATTTGAAGAAAGAGGCCAAAAAAACATGCACAGTAAAAAATTGGGTGTTAATATTTCAGTGTTGACTTATTTAAACCCAGAGTGAGTATTTTCAACATTGTGGAGAGTAAAGGCGCTGTAATGGTGGAGTTAAAAGAAAGTAAAATTCTGCAGGCATGCAGTGAAAATTCTACTCTACAGCGTGATAAATACGTGCCACTCTGCTGGTGGCTGATGGATCATTTTGTAAAGCTGCTCTGGAGTGCTGACATTGTCTGTTAAGTAACGTTACTGTGTTGTCAACAACAAATAGCTCATTTTTCAACTTGACATAAATTTAAAAGAGTTGTATTGATGTTAATTGAGGTCACATTTGTTAAGTTTATGTCTAATGTTGTGTTGTCGAGCTCCAATGTGGCGGTACAACATACCGTTACCTAACGGTAACTTCGTTAACTGTTACAATATTTTTTTTGTACGTGTTAACGTCCCAGAGGTCCCCAATGGCGTCCAGGGGTATGGGTGAGGGACGCAACACAAAAGAAAACAACCAACCACCGCTGCCTTGGATGGTGCAGAGACGGAAAAACGCACAGACACGGGAGCAATTATATAAGGGTGTGCGATATATTTAAAATATTTACAAAGCTATTTACAATAACAGATTTACACAGGGAAAGGGGAAAGGAGAACAGACGGTGCCAACAAAAAGAACAAAACAGAAACAGCCCTAAACACCTTCACCCAAAACATACAACTGACTACAAAAGGGTGGCAGAGACAAACAAAAACCTAACGACACTAACTACCTGAAAACAAAACGTTCAAAGGTGGCACCCGCCTCTAACCTACCGCTAAACAAAAGTGAACACAGGGATCCCCACCTTACCTGCCGTCCTCCCACGACAACCGAATGCAACCAAACCAAGACACAATCCAGAATCGAGGTCAGTAAACAATGCAAGGTTAAACACGGTAGGGGCAAGTTTGTAAATCGTAAATGACGAAAAAAACACAAAGGATCAGATTAGCGAGAGATCACTCTAAGAATCCGGTATCTTTAAGTTGTGGCGCTCTGTCTCTGGTTGGCCGGGCCATAACGAGGAGGCGAGACGCAGCGCAGCGGGATACCTGCGTCAGGAGTAGTGAGAGAGGAGAGAGGGAAGAAAACCAAGATGCAGATGGCCCAGACCCCACACGTACAGTGCGCCGCATGTAACACCCCCACCCACAAAAACAAACTTGCCCCGCAGAACAAACAAAGAACACCAAGTCAGGGTACAAGACACAACAAAAAAAAAAAGCAATGGTTCAGGTACGAGATAAGGCATTCGCCAATACAATGTCACAACCCTTCTTGTAGCGGATCTCAAGATAGTAGTTCTGCACGATTAGCGACCAGCACATAAGGCGTTGGTTTTGGTTCTGCATGGAGGCTAAGAATACAATTGGGTTATGGTCGGTGTACACCTCAACCAGGAGGGAACTAGATCCTACATAAACTTCAAAATATTGCAAAGCTAACAAGAGGGCCAGACATTCCTTCTCAAAGGTGGCATAGTAACACTTATGTTTTTTTGAATTTCTTGGAGAAATTGGT
Organism: Megalops cyprinoides; assembly: GCF_013368585.1. Lineage (NCBI taxonomy): Eukaryota > Metazoa > Chordata > Actinopteri > Elopiformes > Megalopidae > Megalops > Megalops cyprinoides. Next base: position 41,602,245 of record NC_050586.1, read on the forward strand.
AATGGGATGATCAATGCCATCGTCATCCTCCTGTAACAACACAAGCGGTTGCACTGGCATCCGCCTCTAGCTTAAAAGGTCTGCTGTAATCAAGAGCAGTGAGAACAGGTGCGTGCCAGGAGTCTTTTCAGCACGTGAAGTTGCTTTTGTGCCACTCAGGCATCCAGACAAACACATGCGAAGGGCTCAAAAGACTGGTGAGAGGGGCAACTATGGTGGAAAAATTCTGGTAGAAACACCGATAATAACCCACCATGCACAGGAAATGTTGGGGTTGCCATCTCGTATCAGGCACAGGGAAACAGCGGATGGACTCCTTTGGCTTTCACGGGATGCACCTGAAGATGGCTAACTGTCTTGCCCAGGTAAGTTACTGTGGCCTTGCTGAACTCACACTTAGCCAGGTTAAGAGTCAGGGAAGCACAACTCAAGTGGTTAAATATAGTCTCTGCATTCACCTTATGGTAATCCGTACAAAAACGGGCTGTGCCATCACTTTTGGGTAGAAGAATGCACGGTGAACTCCAGGGGCTCGAGCTAGGGCTGGGCTAAGCCATGGTCAAGCAGGTAAGACACCTCCTGGCACATCAAAGCTTCCTTAACTGGGTTCATGCAATAAGCATGTTGCTTAATTGGCCTGGCCCTATTTACGTCAATGTCATGCTCAAGCACACTTGTTTGAGTTGGCACATCATTAAACAAAGAGGGGTACTCTTGTATTAACTGTAGCACGGCTGCTTGCTGCAGGGCATCTAAATGAGTGAGGTGACGGGGGAGCTCCTGTAAAGCGGCAGAATTCTGCAGCCTGGCACACTGCTCCGGGGGATTCCGCAGCACAAGACTATCCGCGTCCTCACCGATAGCCAGCACCGGAACAGTGACTGCAGAGGGAAGAGAAGCTTCCACCTCCGGACACAGAGCTTCCGGAACCTGGCCACGCACATGATAGGGCTTCAGCATGTTGAGGTAGCACACGCGAGTTTGACGCTTTTGGTCAGGCGTCCAAATCACATGTTTCAGAGAGCTTATGGTCCACCACATAAGGGCCAGAAAAATGAGCCTGCAAAGCCGAACCAGGGACCGGGAATAATACCAGAACTTGGTCCCCAGGCCTTAAACAGCGTGGCACTGCTTTCTGATCATAGTGGGCTTTCATTGCTGCCTGCAAAGACAACAAGGATTTATTAGTGTAAGCACAGGCAGAGTGAAGCCGCTCCTTGAACTCGCTAACATAGTCCAGTATGTTGGATGGGGGCTTCGGGGTATCACCCAACAACTGCTCTTTGAGGAGCTTAAGAGGACCTCTCACTGTATGCCTGAATACTAGTTCAGTGGGGCTGAACCCTAGAGATTCCTGTACTGTTTCACAAACAGCAAATAAAACAAAAGCAATGCCAGTGTTCCACTCTTTTTCATGTTCTACACAGTAAGCACGCAGCATGGACTTCAGGGTCTGGTGAAAACGCTCTAAAGCTCCCTGTGACTCTGGGTGATATGCACTTGAAACCTTTTGGTTGATGGAGAGCGTTTGCATAACCTGCGCGAACACTTTGGACCTTGCCTTGATCAGTTTGGTTCAAATGGTTCTCCTATCACCGGTATGGGGTACAGAGCCACAGGGGGAATAGTCTGATTCAGTTTTCCCACAAGCTGGCAAACAGGTTCTACAGTAATCAGCCACCACAGACTTCATACCAGGCCAAAAGAAGTGCCGTAGCATACGGTGGTAAGTCTTAGTGACACCTAAGTGTGTCAGGCAGCACAGGCTAGGACTCAGTCGCAGACCCGAAAGCGCGAGGGTTTCCGGGCAGAATAGTGAAAACACACGGCAGGATCGAAAAACCAGTTCACAGGCAGGGTCAAAACCAGAGAGGCAGTCCAAGGGATAATCCAGAAACGGGAAAGTCAGAACGGGCAGGGTCGGAAAACGGGAGGGCACGATCGGGCGAACAAAGCAAAGCGGCAGGCAAAAAACGGAGTCAAAAACAGGCAGGTCGAATCTCGGAAAAACAGCGAACAATGATAACGGCGGGGACGAAACAGGTAGAAACTACTGCTATGAACTAGCAAAGACTGCACAGCAAGCAGGGTATATAAAGGGACAGAGCGACGAGGGGATGAGATGCAGGTGCGCAGGTAATCAGGCGGAGACAGGGTGGAGAGAAGGGCAGGGCAGAAACACAAGGGAAAAAAAAAGAAAAAACAAAAGCACAGGGCTAGGAGGCGGGAGCACTGACAGTACCCCCCCCCTACAAACGCCACCAGGCGTAACAGTGGGTGAACCAGGGTGCCGGCGGTGGAAGTCCCGGATGAGGGCAGGGTCCAGGATGTCTCTGGCGGGGACCCAACATCTCTCTTCGGGGCCGTAGCCCTCCCAGTCTACCAGGTGTTGGAATCCACGTCCCCGGCGCCGAACCTTAAGCAGACGGCGCACGGTGTATGCCTCCGCTCCGTCGATCAGGCGAGGTGGCGGCGGAGCCCGGGGAGCAGGGCAGAGAGGACTGCGGACGACGGGCTTGATCTTGGAGACGTGGAACATGGGATGGATGCGACGGAGGGAGAGCGGGAGCCTGAGCCGGACCGCTGCAGGACCAATAACCTTGGCGATAGGGAAGGGACCGATAAAACGAGGAGCCAGCTTACGGGAGTCCACCTTCAAGGGAAGGTCCAGTGTAGAGAGCCACACTCGTTGGCCCTGGCGATAGCGAGGGGCTTTGGAGCGGTGACGATCAGCAAACTGCTTAATCCGGGCTGTGGAACGGAGCAGCGCGAGCCGAGCACGTCTCCAGGTACGGCGGCAGCGTCGTATCAGCGCCGCCGCCGAGGGGACGCCGACCTCCTCCTCCTGTGCCGGGAACAGGGGCGGCTGGTAGCCAACACAGCACTGAAAGGGGGACAGACCCATGGATGCAGAGGGTAGGGAGTTTATGGCATATTCCACCCAAGAAAGGTGTTGGCTCCACGCCGTGGGCTCCTGGGATGTCAGACATCGCAGCACCGTCTCCAGTTGTTGATTCGCCCGCTCGGTCTGGCCGTTAGACTGGGGGTGGAAGCCGGACGACAGGCTGACAGTGGCGCCCAGTAGCCTGCAAAACGCCCTCCAAAAATGAGAAGTAAACTGGGAACCCCGGTCAGACACGACGTCGGTGGGCAGACTGTGTAAACGGAACACATGGTTCACCATTAGCTGGGCCGTCTCCTTGGCGGAGGGTAGTTTAGGCAGCGGAATAAGGTGAACAGCTTTGGAAAAACGGTCTACGACAGTGAGGATGGTGGTGTTACCGTCAGACAGGGGCAGACCGGTAACGAAGTCGAGGGCGATGTGAGACCAGGGTCGTCTGGGCACAGGCAGGGGTTGCAGCAGGCCGGCTGGTGGTCGGGTGGTAGTCTTATTCTGGGCACAGACCGAGCAGGCGGCTACGAAGCCCCGGATGTCTTTAGCCATGGTGGGCCACCAGAGTCGTTGACCGATGAATGCCGTGGTGCGACGAGCACCGGGATGGCAGGCGAGTCTTGAGGAGTGCCCCCACTGCAGGACCTGAGAACGAACAGACTGGGGAACAAAAAGACGGTTAGGGGGACAGGAGCTAGGACCCGGTTCGGTCCGGTCCGGAGAGCGGTGCGCACGGTGGTCTCGATGTCCCAATGCGCCGCCCCGACGATACATCGGGCGGGCAGGATGGTGCTGGGCTCCTGGGTCTCATCTGCAGGGGCGAACTGACGGGAAAGAGCGTCTGGCTTACGGTTCTTGGTTCCCGGGCGGTAAGACAGGGTGAAGTGGAATCGGGAGAAAAACAGGGACCAGCGGGCTTGTCGAGGGTTAAGGCGCTTAGCCGACCTGATGTATTCTAGATTCTTGTGATCCGTCCACACCAGGAACGGCAGACTTGCCCCCTCCAGCCAGTGCCTCCACTCCTCCAGCGCCAGCTTGATGGCCAACAACTCCCGGTCGCCGATGTCGTAATTACGCTCCGTGGGCGAAAGGCGGTGGGAGAAGTAGGCGCAGGGGTGGAGCTTGTTGTCAGCCGATGAGCGTTGCGACAAGACAGCTCCCACACCCACATCCGAAGCGTCCACCTCCACCACAAACTGCCGGGCAGGGTCTGGCTGAGTCAGAATGGGCGCCGAGGTAAAACGGGACTTCAGATTGCGGAACGCCCCTTCAGCTTCCGGGGACCAGGTGAACGCCCTGTTGACCGAAGTTAGAGCCGTGAGGGAAGCTGCCACCGTGCTGTAGTCGCGAATAAAACGTCGATAAAAGTTCGCGAATCCCAGAAAACGTTGCAGCTCCCGACGTCTACTGCCTGGACCTTCTGCCGGTCCATCTGCATGCTCCCTGCCGTGACGATGAAACCCAGGAAGGAGATAGTGCTACGGTGGAATTCGCACTTCTCCGCCTTGACGTACAGGTGGTTCTCCAGCGGGCGCCGGACCTGCTGGACATGTTCTGACAGGGAACGGGAAAAAACGAGGATGTCGTCCAGGTAAACGAACACGAACCTATTAAGCATGTTGCGAAGGACGTCTTTAACCAGGGACTGGAACACGGCAGGGGCATTAGTTAAACCGAATGGCATGACGAGATATTCGTAGTGCCTGGATGGAGTGTTGAAGGCCGTCTTCCACTCATCCCCCTCTCGGATCCTAACCAGATGGTAGGCGCTGCGAAGATCCAGTTTCGTAAAAACGGTGGCCCCCTTCAAATGCAGAAGTCAGAAGTGGCAGGGGATAGCGGTTCCTCTCCGTGATGGCGTTGAGGCCCCGATAATCAATGCAGGGACGGAGGGAGCTGTCTTTCTTGCCCACAAAGAAAAACCCGGCCCCGGCAGGTGAGGAGGACGGACGAATAATGCCGGCGGCGAGGGATTCCCGGATGTATTTGTTCATTGCCTCGGTCTCCGGTGCAGACAGGGAATACAGGCGGCCCCTAGGAGGTGACGTTCCCGGGCCGACAGGCGATACAGGGACCAGAGCGTCGCAAGGGCAGTTGGAGTGACAGAATCGACTCCAGCCCAGGATCTTGTTTCCCTCCCAGTCGATGTGGGGGTTGTGCTGGTTCAGCCATGGGTAACCCAGAACCACGGGAGCTTGAGGGGTGTCAATGATGTGCAGCACGATCGCCTCGCGTGGTTGCCGGAAATGAGGAAATTCACCGGGGGAGTGGCGTGGGTAATGCGAATCAGCGGGGCTCCGGTGATGGCGTGGGCCTCCAGAGGTGAATGCAGCGGGATGCGGGGGAGACGTCAATGAAGCTCCCGTTGGCCCCTGAATCGATCAAGACAGAGACCGCATGAGGCTGATCCCCGACGAGCAGGGAGGCAGAGAACAGGGGGCGGATTTCAGGGGACTGGCAGATAGGGGTAATGCTCACCTGTAATCCCCTCGCTACGGGTGAGCGCCGGCTTTTACTGGACAGGTCGCCACAAAGTGACCAGTCTGCCCGCAATACAGGCACGACCTGGTGCTGAGTCTCCTCTGATGTTCAGCGGGGGACAGGCGAGTGCGGTTAACCTGCATCGGCTCCGGGGAGGCAGGAAGCGGAGGCGTGGGGCTTGGTGCTGCGGGCGCTAACGGAAGGGCTCGAGAGGGACCAGGCAGTCCACCGGCAGCTCTCTCTTTACGTCGCTGCGTCAGGCGCTGGTCCACACGGACGGCCAGTTCCACCAAAACGTCGAAGCTGGGGGTAGCTCCCGGGTGGCCAGCTCATCCTTGATGGGTTCTGCAAGACCGTGGAGGAAGGTGTCGTACTGTGCCTCGGTGTTCCAACCGCTGGTGGCAGCCAGGGTGCGGAAATCGATGGCGTAGTCCGACACCGACCGGCGCCCCTGGCGGATCAGCAGCATCTCCCTGGCAGCCTCGCGCCCGTGCCTGGAGCGGTCGAACACCTTCTTCATCTCCTCGGCAAAGGCGGCATAGACGTGGCAGAAGGGGGCATCGGCGTCCCAGACCGCAGTGCCCCACTCCCTGGCTCGGCCTGTCAACAAGGTGATGACGTACGCGATCTTCGCTCGGTCAGTAGGGAACGTGGAGGGCTGGAGCTCGAAGATCAAGGAGCACTGGGACAGAAACGATCGGCAGGTTCCCGGATCCCCTGCGTACGACTCCGGAGGTGGCAATCGGGGCTCCCGGCTCGGAGGCGCGGGCAGGACAGGCGGAGAGGCCGCTGCGGACGGAGGGGAAGAGGATCGGCTGCCCAGGTTGAGCTGCAGCTGCTGCAGCTGTGCAGTGACACCAGCTAGGTTGGTCGCGAAGCTCTCCAGGGATCGACCGATGGCGTCCAGCTGATTCTGATGCCCCCCCAACAACGCACCTTGCAGCTCCAGCGCAGCCTTCAGGTGAGGTAGGTCTTCTGGGTCCATGATGGCTAGTTCGTAATGTCAGGCAGCACAGGCTAGGACTCAGTCGCAGACCCAAAAGCACGAGGGTTTCCGGGCAGAATAGTGAAAACACACGGCAGGATCGAAAAACCAGTTCACAGGCAGGGTCAAAACCAGAGAGGCAGTCCAAGGGATAATCCAGAAACGGGAAAGTCAGAACGGGCAGGGTCGGAAAACGGGAGGGCACGATCGGGCGAACAAAGCAAAGCGGCAGGCAAAAAACGGAGTCAAAAACAGGCAGGTCGAATCTCGGAAAAACAGCGAACAATGATAACGGCGGGGACGAAACAGGTAGAAACTACTGCTACGAACTAGCAAAGACTGCACAGCAAGCAGGGCATATAAAGGGACAGAGCGACGAGGGGATGAGATGCAGGTGCGCAGGTAATCAGGCGGAGACAGGGCGGAGAGAAGGGCAGGGCAGAAACACAAGGGAAAAAAAAAGAAAAAAACAAAAGCACAGGGCTAGGAGGCGGGAGCACTGACAAAGTGTCCCGCAAGATGATGATCATGCGCTAAATGTAGAACGTACTGTCAGTACTACAATCTGAAAAACAGTGTTCCACCCTGAGTCATCAGATACTGCGGGTGACCTCCTCCGCATAAGTAAACTCTTTTCAACAGAATAAGCACTTGGTTTGCCCCGGATAGTCCCGGACTCCCCGGCAGCAGACAAACATGAAGCGAGAGAAAGATCAGTACATTGGTCAGTGTCAGACCCAGCATTGTCTGGACATTTCATCACATAGTCTGCAACTGGCGATACCTCCTAAACTGTGGCTTGGTCAGAGGAGGCAAGAAATGAATCAGACAAATAAACCATGTCTCCATTTTTACAGGACTGAGCACGCGTCATTACACAAGCAGGAAATGCGCAAGGAAACTCACAAGCAAGGCCATCATCCTGGGGCTGCTCCAGGGGCGTAGCAGTCACTTCTGGTAAAGGCAGCACCTTACCACCCGCCAGGTCAATCCCCAAAATTAAGGCAACCCCTTTCATCAGCAACAAGGGTCTTACCCGGCCAAGCTCTCTCCTCTTCAAGAGCTTGCAGTTACTGTTGACGGCACCACAGTAACTTCCTCTACATTGGTGAAGAGCCTGGGTGTCACTCTCAACAACAGGCTGGACTTCAACGACTACATCTTGCAGACAACATGCTCCTGTCGATTTCTCCTCTTCAACATCAGGAGGATTTGCCCTTTTCTGACCACCTACTCCACCCAGCTGCTTGTCCAGGCCACTGTGCTCTGGACTACTGCAATGCCCTCCTACTGCAGGCCTCCCAGCCTGCACCATTCAGCCACTGCAGCTCATCCAAAACGCAGCTGCTAAGCTGATCTACAATCTCCAAAAGTTCTCCCATGTCACCCCTTTACTGAGATCCCTCCACTGGCTCCTGGTCGCAGCCAGGATCCGCTTCAAAACCTTGACTCTCACCTTTTCTGCTGCAAAAAAGACTGCCCCGACCTACCTCCAGGACCTCTGCTACATCTGGACACCTCGCTCCTCCCACCAACAGAACGAAAGGCCCACGCTCCTCTCAACATCGTTTTTCCATCATCGCCCCCCCAGTGGTGGAATGAACTCCCCACCCCCCCTGAGAACAACTCCTTCACTCCAACCCTTCAGATGTGGGCTGAAGACACACCTATTCAGACTCTACCTGGACTGACACCTTTACCATTTTGACCTTGTAAATCTAAGATTCTTGGCTTGTCCTTATAGCACTATCTCTTATGTTGTATTTGTAGCACGTTTTTGGCCTAGGTAGTATAGCAGCACTTTATTGTCCCAGTGACTGTATTTGGTATATGTAACCTTATGTAACCTTAGATCAGATATGTAGCCTTATGTAACTTTAGCTCAGATTAGTTCTGTCTCGCTACACTGACCTTGTGGTCAGCTTCAGCACTATCTGCATTGTATGACTTGTCCACATCTTACCTTTGTGCCTGTTGTTTGCCCACTATATATACTTTTGTACATCGCTTTGGGTAAAAGCATCTGCTAAATGAATAAATGTACATGTACCCCTACCTTAAGAAAACCATTCACAAGGTCAGACTGCAAGAGGATAGTGTGCAGTGGAACCCTCAAGCAGAACATCTCAATACCCTGCACAAGGATATATGACCCAACGAAGGTATCATCTGCAAAATCTAATGTATTGGAGCAAATAAAGAACTGTGCTGCACCAGTATCATGCAGCATAACTATGGGTTTCTGCTCCTCCAGGTTGCCAGATTTTGACACTAATCCTTTCAACAGGAAAGGAGTATACCCATGGTCAGGTGTGGGTTTAACAATGACCAGACTTTTAGAAGGCCCAAAGACCATCTTAAGACCCACGCGCTTAGATTGATCCAACTTTTGTCGCTGCTGTTTGCTTTTTAAACTTGGACAGTCAGCAATTACATGACCTTCTCTATGACAATAAAAACATTTCCACTCAGCCTTAGAATGGGACAAAGTAGGGCTGAACTGCTTCCCATTCTGAGGCTTGGTGACTGTGGGGGTTTTCTCACCACTCTGACGCCACTTTTCCACCAAGGCAGTTCGAGGGCCAGTTCGGAGCCAGTGCCTAATCTCGAATCAGTTCTTCGCGTTTTGACAGCCAAAGAACTGGCTCTCGGCCAGGAAAACTGGTTTGAGAGTGGCACCAACTCTTTGCTGGTCTAGAACAGTGTTTTTCAATCCTACTCCTGGAGCCCCCCTGTCCTGCATATCTTCTATCCTTGCTCCAAACACACCTGATTGAAATTAGTGTGATGCTCTTGATTAAATCAGGTGTGCTGAACTAATCAAAAGTGCCACTGATGAGTTCAGTCAGGTAGGTAGAGCAGGGAAAGATGGAAAATGTGCGGAGCAGGGGGGCCCCAGGAGCAGGATTGAGAATCAATGGTCTAGAACAAAGAGCTGCTACATCAGGGGCTGGGGGTGGGATTATCGTGACCAATAAGTCCAACTAAAACTTTGTGACTGCCGTTTTTTAAAAAACCAGAGCTAGTGTAGCGTCTAGTCTGCGTAAAAAGCTACTAATTTCTCACATCAATGTTACAAATGTAACATTGATGGATAGCTAGCTAGCTAACATTACCCAAGCAAGCATAGCTACTAATTTCTCACATCAATGTTACTTTCGACGTTCATATCATTGATGTAAGAAATTAGTAGCTATGCTCGCTTGGGTGATGTTACCTGACCAACAGCTAGCTAGCCAGGTACCGTAACCTTGGTAACAGTACCTAACGTTAGCATGCTACTTTCTAACATTACCATCGACTCACCTATCAACGTCACTTAACATTTGGCTTCACAAAAGGCTAACATTGTATAAAGTGTAGTGAACAAGTTTGTTTTTTAAAGCACTGTTCTTTTTTATGGTTGTTTGTTGAAACACTATGCTCACGAAACATTGCAGATTGTCTGAAATTTGTGTACTATTGTCACGGGTTAGCCGACCCAGACACTGAACTGTTCCGACCACAGTCGGCCCACCACAACGCGAGACCAGGTAGGTAGCAATACAAACTTTATTTTCTAAAGTTGGAGTTAAAACTTACAATAAAAAAAGTTCATCACTGACAGCACACCTGGAGTCACCCCCTTCGCCTACTCCTCCACTTGTGAGCCCCGGCAGAACCGTGGCCCCTCCCCCAAAGGATAACGCCCCCCACAGGTAAGTGTACACACTCCAGTCCCACAGCACACAGTGATCCCCTCACACCTTCACACTCAGGCAGAAGCAAGCACTGCAATTTCCCCTCACAAGCTGCCGTTGGCACCTCCCTCTAGCCAGGGTGAGCAGGTCCCACACAGGGCTGACCAGGTAGGGTCGCAGGCTGCCACTGGGAGCGCTCCCATACACACACACACATACACACACTTATATAAAGCAGGCGTTGCTGCTGATCACCTTCCCTCCAGCAGCAACGCAAAAAAAAAAAAAACACAAGAAAAACAAATTTAACAAAAATATCCCCCAAATACACCCTTGTGTCCCATAAAGAGTCCTTTGCTGTCCGGTTACCAGGCTCCATGTAATCGTGCTGCCAGGTGGAATTGCGCTGCCTCTCAGATCCGATCCCCCGCTGCGCTCTGCAACTCCTACGAATGCGAAGAGGGAACCGAGAAGCCAGCGGAGCCAAATTTAGTTAAATCGATTTAAATTACTGAGAACAAACTTTTAGGTTAGGTTGAGTGCAATAAACAATAACGTTTAGAACACAGACCTCACAAAAGCTGTGATGTGTGATGAGCATTTAACGTAATTTAAACTGATAAATGCCATCCTTGTTGTGACGGAGTGCGGTCACTACGGTTGAGTATGCGCTCTGACTGCCATACCAATGAGCCTGGCTCTTTGGCGTCGCGGTCAAAGTCACATGGTTGGTACCCCATAGACCTGGGTTCGAGGCTGGGTGGGATGACTGCTCTCGCCCTTCGCTACAAATGGTGTCAGCAGTGGGATGGCTTGCCGTGAGGCCATCGGAGGCGTGCCCGGTGTGTGGGCCACATGAGGGACCCCCAGGTTTGGTTGACCCCAGTGTAAGGAACCCCAGAGATGGGTGAAGCACTAGTGAGTGGGGCACCCAGGGATGGGAGAAGTATGGCAGGGGAATGCGTGAGGCACATGGGCACGCTTCCCGAAGGGGAAGGTAGTGTGACGGAGTGCCGTCACTACTGTTGAGTATGCGCTCTGACTGCCATACCAACGAGCCTGGCTCTTTGGCGTTGTGGTCAAAGTCGCATGGTTGGTACCCCGTAGACCTGGGCTCGAGGCTGGGTGGGGTGACTGCTCTCGCCCTCGCCCTTCGCTACATGCATGATGGGTTTGTTTAACATGGCTTAACTCATGGCTTTGAAATGGTCACAGAAGCTAGAGTGATTTTAGATAGGGATAGTTAAGTAGCTAGCTGCATTATAAGAAGTGCTGGGTGAATTACATGAATGGCAGTTGACAGCTAACGGGACATGTCTGCTTAGCTCATGTTACAGTTCACCAATTTGCGGTTCCAGAGAATAACTTAATCAAATTCAACCAGTGTGGCGTATTCTAGACGTCCAACATTAAACTGTCTAACGTTGTACTATAATGTGATGACTTTACTTTGCAGAACAGTACTGACAGAAGCTGAGGTAACTTTAGTTGGTTTGATTGTGTTAATGATGATTTTGGATTATTTTTTTTTTTAACAGATGAAAGAAGGTACATACATTAGCTTAAAGCAATATGCCACCCTATTACAAAGTTTGGTTTACCATGACTTTCCAACTCATTAGAACTGAGTCCACAATTATTTTTTGCTACGAGCTTTAGATCTTCAAAAAATAGCAATATAAAATCAAATGAGGATGGGTTATACCTTCCTTATCTTTCATCAGTATTTTGTGAAGACATGAGGTTAACTAAAATAATTGTGGACCCTTGATTCTCTTGGCAATAAAATGCACGGCCATCCAAACTTTGGAACAAGGTGGGATGTTTAATGGTGCTTGTGGCTGGTTAAGTTGCGGCCCTAACTGATATACAGTAGACATGCTCCACTACATGACCAGAACACATAATTTCTGCAATTTGCTTTTTTTACCAGTGTTCCGAAAATTCAACATACCAGAAGGAAGACAGCCTGACATCAAGGTGTATGACCAGTCTGACAAAGAAGTTGACTTAGAGGTTTTTGAAGAAATTGCAAAGGAGTCACCTGGAACCTTCCGGGTCACTCTAGGCAATGAAGAACTTGGTAATCATTCCAACTCTTAACAAATTAGTTTATTATTAAGCTGAAAGGCTGGGTTAGTATGAGACCATTTAAAATACTAAAGATTTTATACATATGGATTGAACATGTAGTTTTTTACGTTTTTGCTTTTTTAAAAAAAGTTCCTCATAAATATAACTGCTCTATGTGATATGTTTCTATTTTGTACAAATTTCATAATGCACAGGTGCCTCTCAATCATTGTCATCCTCTGTAAGATCTGACACCTTCGTTCTGAACTTATCTGAGTGTGACCCTCATGAAAAAGCAGCCACTGGTGATGGAAGCCAACCTAAAGGGCCATGCTGAATAAACTATGAGGCAAAAGTGGTTGTAGTCACTGTTAAGTCTAATCTGAATGTTGTTTCAAATGGTGGGGAGTGTTCTTGAGCTAATTATTTTTCAATTTTACTTTTTACATATGATTTCAAAATTACTGAAAGCACATTTTTATTCCACTTACAGCTGATTGAAAAAATCCTAACATCAAAACCTGGTGGTGAACGCATTATGCAAGAGTATGGAAAAACCAAAACTCTGACAAAAGACAGATGATTAACATACTTGCTGCTGAGATGACAGAAACACATGGGTAAGCATTAAGCATATGATTAGGGCACAAAGAAATATTGTTAGTATTTTACAGTTAGCAATTATTTTAATTATGTGTTGTCTGATGCCAATTTAGTATGATGGTATCATCACTGAATTCATATACCTTCCCTAGGACATCCCCCCCAGAAAATGTCAGGGTGATGTATGCACAGGGGATAGTTGCATTGTTTCCTTATCTGGAAGACCCATATTCACAACATGGCTATGTAAGTAAAAGTGTCATTGCATCATTATGCACATATTCATTCTTTGAAATGTTGATATTATTCATTTGTATATGTTTATATATAATAATGCAGGAACATTACGACGATCCAGAGAGTGGGTCTGGATACCTGGCATGGCGATTGAAGACCACACAAAGAAAAACTGCAGAAGGGAGAAGTGCCTCAGGAAGCAAATCCTCCAAAGGTAAGTTCACTTATTAGCAGTGGTGGACGAAGTACACAAACCATGTACTTGAGTTAAAGTAGAGATACCCATGGTAAAATATTACTCCAGTAAAAGTGCTCCCTTTAAACTTTCACTTGAGTAAAAGTACAAAAGTATTTGCCTTCAAATGTAATTAAGTATCAAAAGTAAAAGTACTATGGTTTGTTATGGCCATAATGTCCTAGTATCATTTTTGCAACAAGACTATTGCTTAATCAACTCAGTTTACATGAAGACTCCAATGTCCTTGGCTCACCAATCTGTTAACAGAATGACATTAATTAGTCAGACACTGATGTCTACAAAAATTATCATAAGCACAAGAAACATTGACACCAAATAATTTCCTTTATAACCAAATGAAATAAGAGAATTTGAGAGCAGGTAGTTTCGGTTTAAGATTTATTTGTAACTTAGTGACAAGGTTAAATTTAATAGAAACTTGCTTTAAACACAGGTTCACATGAGTTTTCCATCACTATATTGCATCTGTATGTCTCTGTGCATAAACAAACTGGCAAAATCAGATTTACGGAACTTTCGCTACAAAAAGAGAACATTCAAGACATTAACTTCATATCCAGAGATCAATCTCCCTCTCCTTGACAAATAAAACAAACATTTCGTGTGCTTTAAGCGTGTCAAAGATGTAGGCTAAAGAGTAGGCTATTTTCAGCATAGGCTTAGATCAGTCTTTGAGAGCTGAATTTTTAAAAATAGCGATCTCAGTTCACAAGGAGCAGCCAACTGTTTTAGCCATGCAAGTAAAACTAGTCAAAATAGATTTTATTTTCCAACGTTAAGTGTTACTATCAAGTGATTACAATTTCACAATATCAGAGCACTCAGCAGACAACCTTCAAATACTACGAACTTCGGTGAAACAGTTAACTTAGCTGACGAATGGAAAAGTAGCTCCAGCCTGCGTTACTACTGCCGCTTTGGGTTGCAGTGTGTTACCAATCAGCTTAGCCTACTTAGCTAACTAGCCATGCATACAATCTTCGTGGTAAACATGTCGGATATATTTTAACATACCTAATGAAACAAATGCTGCAAGCTACTGTTAAATTACCCATTAAAGAAAATGACTACCAGAATGAAAATGGCTTACCTCTACGTGTTTCCTTAGGTTGGAGTACGGGGCTGAGGCAGGCAAAGATGGCACTTAAAAATGAACGACTCCTTCTTCTTTTCAACTATTTAAAAAAATCGCGCAAATAAGGCCATGGGTGTTGTGGCAAGTTAGAGTCGGACGTTTCTTCCATTATTTATGAAGGCATAGGCACTCTCGTATGTTCGCGCTAGGTAGCTACCGCCAACAGAGGCAACCAACAGGTCAAACCATGGCGTGTAAACAAGTTGAAAACAAAGCGCGCGCTGTACCCTGATTGGTGTGCTTGCTGCGTGCTTCAGTTTGACCTGTTAAATTTTATCCACTCATAAATAAAAAGGAACGACTGATTTTGCACAATGTAGTAGAGTAAAAAGTACGATATTTGACTTGTGTATGTAGTGAAGTGAAAGTAAAAAGTCTCTCCAAATGGAAATACTTTAGTAAAGTACAGATACGCGAAAAAGCTACTTAAGTACAGTAACGAATTACATTTACTTCGTTACTGTCCACCACTGTAAGTCAAACGTTAGTAAAGTCAGTGTAAGATAACTAACTTGTGTAAATCAAAGTAACTGTATGTGCCAATTTGCAAACCACCCCCCCCCCCCTCCCAACTTTGTTTTGATTTTCATAAATAATTTAGTGTTGTCATTTTGTCCTACCTTGTTGAAATGTCTTATCTGTAGCCATCGATCTTTGCTAGCCTAACTTGATATACTAGCCTACCCTAGGTTGCGTACCATTTTAGTAGGCCTAGGCAACAAATGGATCTTGTCAGAAAATGCTACCAACATATTATACTTATCATATTTAAAATATCTAAAATGACAAAAATTGTCTAAAATGACCTTAGAAGAAAATTATACCACCATAAAACGACTGGTAGCATTTTTCGATAGTGTACACACTCATTAGAAAATGCAACCAGCGTTTTAGTGAACTGTGACATATAGCACTGAAAACATTAGGCATCTCATTCGCTTTGATCTAGCATTGCAGAAGTGCAAAAACGTTAGCTAGCTAGCAAGCAACATGTCATGAGATATGCACAGGTATATCAGCTAACATAGCCTATATAACAAGGTAGCCTGTGCGCGCCATTAATGCTAAGCTAGCTAACTAAGTTTTAGACCACACGGTCACATAAATGTAAATATCGCATAATGTGTCAAATGTGTAGACATACGACGGAGAAACGTTAGATAGATAGTTAGATAGTAAAGTAGTAACTAGCTAACTAACAAACTATTGTTTAAAATAGTGAGTGAGTGGGCTACAAGACCGTCTCTACTGTCAGAAAACGCAAAAAATTATGGGCGGGCACTTGGTAGCCTACTGTCAGCTGTACCGTTTACGCATGCCTACGTATGCGCACCACCTGCTGGTTGCACGTTCTGATGGGTCGTAAAAAATGACAGTGAAGGGCCGCCTACTCACGGGGATTAAAGTTCTCCGTCGCTAATACAACAATATTTTAATGCTTCAGAAAAGATTAATCACTGTCAGGTAAGCAAAGATTTCTGTATGTAGATAAAGCTTAGTATTGCGTCTTTTCGATGAAGTTACACCTTGGATTTACTGGCAGTGATTAATCTTTTCTGAAGCGGGCTCTATTAATGGCACTGTCATGCAAAATAAGATGAAAGTACATTATTATACTAACGAAAACACAAAGTTCAAGTATCCCTATGATTATAAAGACCTGCCTTATGTTAACCCCGTATCCATTTTTAAAATTAAATACACATACAAGACATTTTATTTTTTCATTTAAAAATAAAAGCATCACTTTGATGCACTCCCGTGGTAATCCGCCGATTAACTTCGCCGCGGTTCTACTGTGAAATAGGCTAATGGTGTCCGGGATACCGTGAGCCCGGCGGCTGTATGAAACCGTGAGATGTAGAACGTAGGCTATTCGAAAGGTAAACAGACAGTTAATGACCCAAACGCAAATAAGAGCTTGTGATAGATTCAATGCATTACATATTGCATAGCAGGGAGAATTTTTGTTAGCATGATTGTTAGCAAAATTGTGTAGGTTCAAGAACTAATAAAAATGAAGTTTTCAATCATTTATTTGATTTTTTTTTATCTACTACTGAATCGTACACACTGTGGTACACACTATCACTCGCTGAACCCATTGTGAAATTCAGTGAATGTAATGGTTATAGCCTAATGGAAATATTTATTATAGAGCATGTTAATTTTGTGGAATTGCCAAGAGTTCATGAAATGCACTATACCTGTATTATGCTTTCTTTCTGGTGATACTTTATTTAATAGTCATGAAACAATTAATTAACTATCTATAAATATTATAGGAGAAAATTTCATAATGATGCAGTGGATGAAATTTATCCTAGCAGAAACTTTGATTCCTTTTGAAAAAGAGCATAATCCCAAATTGCATGCATTTTTGAATCAGCACATTATATACTACATTCCATAACCCAAATAACTTCAACAGAGCTATCTATACAATTATTTACAACATAATAATGGTGTAATAACAAAATAATGATTTACAAAGATGGGAGAATGTTGATGGAGTAATCCACACCACAAATCTGGTTGCCACTGCTTTAAATGGACTGCATTTATATAGCGCTTTTCTACTCATTTGAGTACTCAAAGCACTTTACAGTTAAATGCCTCACATCTACCTACCAGTGGCAGAGGCTGCTATACAGGCTTACCAACTGGCCACTGGGAGCTGTTGGGGGTTCAGTGTCTTGCTCAAGGACACTCTGCCAGGATGAGCCAGATTCGAACTAGGGACCTTCCAATCCCCAGTCGAGCCACTGTCGCCCCGCTTTAATACAGAGACCTGAGTCAGTGTTCATAAAATTCTGAGAAGTGAAAGCAGAAATCAAGTGCAGGAATTCTAATAAATTCTAATTCTGTTTTCATCTGTGTTGAACAATTTACCTGGAAGTGGTTCATAATGTTTTCTAAGATACAATGGTATTTTAAAAATCAAATCAAAACATTATCAGTTAGATTACCATTAGTTTCCAAAAGAAAAATATTTTACAATGACTGGGAATTCCTGAGAACGTATCAATTGGTATCAAGGTATTGTTAGTCAACTGCCAGAGGATCGAAATAAGTTTTATTCCAACAAAGAAGCAGATCCGATGTTCGGTGAAAGACAGGAAGGTTTATTTGCACAGCCGGCCGTGGGAACATCAGCATGGAGCAGAAGTTCGATAAGTATAGGATTTAGTTCTTTTTTATACAGGTACAGTAGGTACTAGGGTTGTTAACGATTAATCGACGATTGATTATTTGCCGCTAAGAATTTAGTCAATCAAGAGTTCCAAACTAAATGAATAAATTGCAAGTCTCGCGCATTTTAGTAACAGCAAGTAGGCCTACTCTTTGTACTGTCTATGGGCCTACTATGATAGCATGCAAATCTCGCGTGGTTTCTGAAAGCGCAGTGATGAAGCGGGCGAAGACGAAAGTCGTGTGGGACCATTTCACGCGGAAAAAATGAAAACGTGCATTGTAACCACTGTAACACTGTGCTTAGGTTTAATACAACAAGTCCTCCTTTGTATCATTTAAAAAGCCAACATCCAACCTTGCTGACAGGCGAAAGTTCCGGCGGATTCCAACCAACCATTACTGTTGCTTTGGCCAAGAGAAATTGCGATGATAGGCGAGATAACGAAATCACAAAACTAACATGTGATATGATCGTTAAAGACATGATGCCACTAAGTACAGCTGACGGTGAAGGTTTCCGTGGACTAATGAACTTTGTCGAGCCAGGATATCGCATCCCATCCAGAGGCACATTGACAAATCGTTTGGAAGAAACTATACGCGGAAAGGAAGGATAAATTAAAAGTACAGCTTGCTATGGTCGATGTTGCTATCACAACCGACTGTTGGACTGCATTGACTACAGAGAGCTACATTACTGTTATGTGCCACTAAATCGAGGAGGACTGGCAGGTGAAATCAGCAGTCCTGCTCACAGAAAGCATGTCAGTTCGACATACTGCTGACAGCTTGGCAGAAAAATTGAACCAGGCAGTGCATGCATGGGGACTAGCTGGCCAAGTTGTCGCATGTGTTCATGTAGCGGAGCTGAAGTGATTAGCTCGTGTGAGTCCTGCGTAAAAAGCCTCAGGTAGCGGGTAGCCGAGCGGTTTCAGACCTGGTTAAGTAGCGTTGTTGCCGGCAGGTTAACGGCAATTTGCCTTTAGCTCAACTGGCAACGACGCTGGCTGTAAGGGGTTGGCAGCGAGCAGTAAGAACCTCGTTTCGAAATTCGCTCGCCGACGTAACATGTAACATCAAATTATACACAACGCAGGAAGATACCACCCGTTACATTCATGACAATGCTAATAATATACTGTAGTTGCAGCAAACGACCCAACTCAAGTGAACTGGCAGTCGGTCCCGTGCTTTGCACATACTTTGCAGATGGCCATCACCGATGGCTTTGCTCTCAATTTGTATAGGGTTATCGCGGAATCGCAACTGCCGCTAAAGCACTGGAGGCTAAGCAACAACAATTGCGACTACCAGATCACCGCCTGATCCAGTCATGCAAAACCAGATGGAATTCGGTCTGTGAAATTTTCGACAGTGTCGGTTGATGAAACAACGAAGGGCTGTGACCGCAGTACTCTCGGATCGTACGGTGACCAACCTCCAAGACGCCAGGGCTCTCGAGCTAAAGTATGAATATTGGCAGTTAATGGAAGACTCGTTGCCTGTGTTAAAAGCACTCAAATGTGCCACCGCGGTTATGTCTGCTGAGACAGAGGTGTCCATCTCCAACATGTACCTGATCACATTCAGCCTGATAAATACCCATCTGATGAGAGAAGAAGGAGACAGTCCCAAAATAGCAGCGTTTTTATTTTACTTGTGTCCCTATCGATTTTGCATGAACAATAATAGTCTAGATAGCCTGTCATTACAAAAAAAAAAATACCCACAGGCGACAGATCTTATTGATTGATTTTTATTATGTGTATCTGACATAGGTTGAATCAGATGACTTGTCATCAACACCAGCAATGATTGCATCGATGATGGACCCTCGCCATAAACACTTCCTCACGCCAGCGAAGACAATGGCTGTGAACACCAAACTTCTTGAGTTAGCAACAGCAGTGGTTGTGACTGCCACAACAGTTCAATCGAGTCATATGACTGGCAGCGTAAACAAAGGGGCTGGTCTTGCGGGGGAAGATGCGCCACCGCAAAGAAAAAGCGCTGCTGTAAACGCCATGGCTGTACTCTTAGGGGACAACTACACCACTCGCCCCAATGATGTAAATGCAGAAATGGAGATTTACCTCAAAGATAATCCACCCCCCCAGACACAAGTCCCACAGATAGGTGGAAAAATCAACACAGGAAGATTTCTGGCTGGCTAAATTGGCACGGCGCTATTTATGTGTACCTGGGACATCGGTACTGGCTGAACGGGTATTTTTAGCAGCTGGACTTACAGTAATGTTGATCTTATGTTGATCTTTTTGAATACAAACAAATAAGTAGGCTAACCTTTATCTTTGGAAGTGCTTTAGAAAGTTGCAGTTACAATTGTTTAAGTAAACAGCCGTTATGTTTTGATTTTATATCAACATAGGTACATGGCCTAAATAGCCTATTAGGCTAATCTTCACACCCAAGATACCGCGTAAGCCTATTGCCAAATTATGCCTGTACCTGCGCTGCGGTTCAAACTTCGGAAGTGAGGTCCATATGTGGTCATGGGGAACTCCGTATTCCACAGACTGTAACCATCAAGAGGCGCATTTTGGCTCCGGTCGGATGTAGCGGCATCGCTTTGTATTCGAATACACATTGCTTGTCTCCAGTATTTGTATTCTAATACACATTGCTTGTCTCCGGATCAAACGCCGTGCCGTTCCACAGAACTGTCTCCTAACAGTATCAACACTTGGATGATCTAATACAGTGTTTCTCAGTCCTACTCCTGGAGGCCCACTGTCCTGCATATCTTCTATCTATCCTTGCTCCAAACACACCTGATTAGTGTGATTAACATGCTCTTGATTAAATCAGGTGTGCTCAGCTAATCAAAAGTGCCACTGATGAGTCCAGTCAGGTAGGTAGAACAGGGAAAGATGGAAAACGTGTGGAGCAGGGGGCCCCCAGGAGCAGGATTGAGAATCAGTGATCTAATGAATTTAGTATTCTCACTGTCCCTCAAACTGTGACAGTTAGCCACAGTGGTGGTGTGTTCTTCCCCCAGAAGTACTTAAGTTTTTGTATTCTGCCCATGTTTTAAAAAGAGAGAGGGTATGATTTTAATTTCCTCTGCACAGTGCCATGGATAATTATAACTTTACTCAGTGGCCAAGCTGTGGTCTTTAGCCTGTAGTTGGCTTTGTATTTCAGATGCTGTACAGCAGGGCTGGTCCCTAGCATAATTAAAATAACTATTGGCACTACCCATTACTAAGGGTGCCATGTGTCATTGGCTCATTGGTCTTTAGTTCCCTTGTGCTTTTCAGACAGCGCTGCCTCATAAACTGCATGATCAAACTCTGCCTCAATAAATTCAAATCCACAAGAGGGAAATTAATTACTTTTGTGGATGACATAATTTATATTTTGTTGACAAGGGGTGGGGGGGTATGTTGGAAATACATGGGAACAACTTGGGAAATAACTGGGAAATATGATATTTCTGTACATTAGAGGGACACCACACTGTGCAACAGGGAGTTGATTGTGGATAACTCCATCACACACATCATTGTGAAAGTTGATTGGGGCAAAGGCTGTCCAGTATGTGTGACCAGCATATGTTTTTTTTACCTGTTATATGTTCATTTTACATTTGTTTCTTGTTTATTTTTAATATGTTGTTATTGTGAAGAAGGGATGTTAACTGTTAGCAATTTGTTAATTTGTTATTGTTAATGATTTAATGAATAGCATGTCTAATGTTTATTCGTTTTTAAAATACTTTTTCCCCTTTTTACAACCCATTTTTGGAATCACCAGATGGGTATGCTTGTCTCCCCACAACAACCACTGTACTCAGGCAGGGGCACTGGCTTCATCAGTGGCTAGATCTTTCTTACTGCATGTACTAGGAAACAGTACAGTACATTTAGTACACATTTGAATACATGACTGGATTTGCTTTATATGAGTAGCTACAATTATCTGTTTTACAGGCATCACATAGGAATCACAGATAGTTGGTAGCCAGCTAATGACAGATGACTCTGTAGTTCTACATAAAATGAGACAACCAGCTCCCTGTTCTGCCTGTAAACAATTGTGTCAATATACAGTCGCTAACTAACTTTCTCATAGGGTAGGCTATTGCTGTTTGTGTGTTTCCAATGTAAGAATTAACCAAATTGTTTAGAGCACAAAGTTTATTAAAGATGAGGGATGGGAGTAAGAGTTTTACTGCTTGCATTTTTTCTTTCTGAATATTTGTCTGGGACCTATATGACCTTTAAGGTCCCAGTCTCTTTACAGGGCTTAAATTTGATACTTCAAGTGAACTAGGACTGGAATATAAACAATGATATGATAAGCCTAGAGGTAAATGCCAGGCTGTGGTGGAAAAATTATTCCACACTGTCCTGGCAGTAATTTCCCAGAGGCAAATTTTTAGAAATTGTTGGATTGGTTATCTTGTTTTACAAATAACCTCACTGGACCCCTTGCTTAACCTTCAGTTGCTTGGATATGCACTTGGATGCAGAGATTAATTTTCTCAGGGGGCATTCTGTAAAAAATCAAATATGACTATGAGAGGAGGGCAGGAGTGATTTCATATATGTATAAGTATGAAATAAGTATATGTGCAAGTATTATCATGGGTGAGACTAAGAAAGAGTTTCTGTGGGTATATGTGTATGTATACATATGTGCCTGTGAAGCACACCCTTTGTCAAAATCTTTCCCTACTGAACATTACTGTTGCTAGAGAAATCCTGTTAGGTGTGCTCACACACTTCCCTATGCCCAGTGCATGACATTCCTGACATTATACTTTTCTATTTCCAGACCTGCCAACATATACTCATTTGCAATGCAAATTCTGAGACATATATAGGGGTACAATAGATGACGCCATTGTAACACTTTTAAAGTTTTTATATATGCACCTGGAGGCTTGTAGAACACATGCATGAGTCCTCTTTGCAGACTTTTCTTCTGCATTTAATACAATCCACCCACTAATTCTGGCTGACAGACTGAAAGAGCAGTTTCAACTGGACTCAAAACTAATTGTATGGCTTTTGGATTTCCTTATGGGCAGATCGCAAAGAGTAATCACTCATAAGAACAAATTGGGAAAAATAGTTAAGATCTGTGGAAAAATCATGGGGCTGCAGCAGGCTGACCTGTATCATCTGTACCTGACCAGGCTGACTGAGAAGGCAGACAAGGTCTGCATGGATACATCACATCCACTTTCAGCAGAGTTCCAGAGTTCCCGACTTCTGGTCGGGGGCATAGATACCCCAATATCAGAACTAACCGAGCAAAAAACTCATTTATTCCCATGGCAATAACTTAATTAAACAAGATATGGTAGCCATGGGAGTCTGGGGCAAAACATGGACTAGGGGGGATGCATTTTATGCACTTTAAATGTCTGCCTTCACTGTGATGGTATGTATGATGGCTGCTATGGACAATTTTGGATTGTTATCTTGTTTATTTGATGTTTTTAATGTGTCTATATGTTTTGATCTGTACCACAGATTGCCTCTTGGAGGACATTAAAGTTTTTCTATCTATCTATCAATATTTGCACATGGAACTAGACAGTGAGAGAGCATAAAGCTGTTGGGGTTTTCTTTTTTTCCTTTTGGACTGGGTGAATGTGTCTTTTCTACTCTTGTTGGCCCTCGACCAGTTTGTCTAATCCCATGTTACAAATGATGGACAGTTTACTTAATCAGTTCCATCTGTCCAGCCATATGTGTAACATGCCAGACATTCCCCCCCATTCCCCCCACAATGTAATTTAGAGAGAGAAATTGAAGTCGTTGGCCAATCTATATAATGTTTTCCAGCTAACTTTTAACTAGTGCACTTTGTGGTGACACCCAATAATGTCCATACATGTAATGTAGTGATGTTGAAAAAGAACCTTTTTGTTGCAATGAATCATTTGACTCAATTGTTTCGAAAGAAACTGACTGTCTATTTGCTTGAACATTCTACAGCACAGTTAGAATTACTCCTGCTACCAAGAACTACCAAGGCCTGCCGATTCCTCCTCCACAACATCAGGAGGATTCGTCCGTTCCTGACAATATGCGCGACGCAGCTCCTTATCCAGGCCACAGTTCTCCCTCGACTGGACTACTGCAACACTCTCCTCGCAGGCCTCCCAGCATGCACCACCCAGCCTCTCCAGCTCATCCAGAATGCAGCTGCCCGACTGATCTTCAACCTCCCCAAATTCTCCCATGTTACTCCCCTGCTGAAATCCCTCCACTGGCTTCCTGTCGCTGCCAGCATCAGATTCAAGACCCTGACCCTCGCCTACTCTGCAATCAACAGGACAGCCTCTGCCTACCTCCAAGAACTCATCCAGCCCTACACACCAGCCCAACCCCTGCGCTCAGCAGCAACTGGACGCCTCGCTCCCTGCATGGTCAAGGCAGGAGGTGCTCGTTCTGCCAGACATCGGCGTTTCACCTACATCGCTCCCCAGTGGTGGAACGAACTCCCTGTCCCGCTACGGACAGCTCCATCACCCCATTCCTTCAGACGGGGCCTGAAGACGCACTGCTTCAGACTCTACCTGGACTGACCCAGCACACAATTGCTGCCCCCCCAAGATCAGTGCTGTCGTAAATTGCTGTGCTTTTTAAATTGTGCTTTTTAAATTGTTTCTTGTTGCCACCTTTACCCTGACGCTCATTGCGCCGTTTGAAGTTGTCAAAGTCCGCCCTTTGAAAGTGTATCGTATTAGTTGCCCTATAGGCTGTAATTGTACAAATCTAATAGTACTGTGTCCTCAAACAGACCTTGCTCTCAGCTGAGAACTGTCTCATTGTGGAACTGTACACATCCTGTCCCCGTACTGTCGCTATACTTGCTGTATGCACTTTTGTAAGTCGCTTTGGATAAAAGCGTCTGCTAAATAAATAAATGTAAGTGTAAATGTAACTATGTTCAGACTCATGTGTTTTGGTGTGTACAAGTACAAGCCCCTTTTACACTTCCCTTCCCTGTTCTTTTCTTTTGCTGCACCTTGGTATGTATATGCATTCTCTCTATGTGCAAAATGGTGCCTACGCAGCCAGTTAGGCTGCAGTAAAAGCCAAGCAACACTCGATCAGACAAAGCGATCAGTTCAAACTCACTTGTTTTGATGGGAAGGGTATGTATCATCTGTAACTTTGTTGTACCACAAACCTTTGCTTTCCCTACACTGAAAAAAAAGATTTTTTGAACTTACAGTATTACAGTACAACTTACTGATTATTACAGTACTTTCTACAAGAAAATATTATTGCAGTCTTGCTATTTCAGAATCTCACACATTATTCAGTGTGCTACTTGGTGCTTCTTTGTAATTATTTGTCTTCAAACACATTTGTAAATTTGATTCTAAATGCCAAAGTAAAATTTATAATGTTTTTGTCATCTTATTGATCGATGCAAAACAAAACTGAGAAATGCAAGTAAAATGTTGCCTACACAACCTGCGCATGGGAGCTATGACATCAGAATTAGTAGTAACTGAGGGAAATCAAGCTCAATCTTGTTCCACAGGGAGTGCAATGGAAATTTTCAGCTCTTCTCACCACCAGTTCAGTGATTGTTGGGGATTTTGCACTGGCCAAAGGGGATTTTACTACGGTAAGGGGTCACCATTTGAGAAATAAAATTCGATTACCATGCCAATTACTAACCTTTACAACGTTATTTAAATTTCTGCACTATTGGTGCCAAGTTAGCTGTCGCTATCATCGTGGAATTAATGTTATCCAGTTATGTCAACGGTAGCAAACGTGGTTCCGTTTCATGCACATGGCTAACCTTGCCATTAACGTTAAGTTTAAACTAGGCTATTAAAATAGGTAACTGAGTTGAGCTAACATGCTAATGAGCCAACCGATTAGCTTAACTGAAGCACATGTAACTTATCTGGGGGCAGAATCGTTAGGGCAAGATAACTGGGTTAGAGATTTATGAAATGACTGTTTTAGCAAGGCTATATGTTAGATATATTTAAGATACAAAACAAGGTTGGTTTTATTACATGATCATTCAAGCATTAGCATGAAGTGAGGATTGGAGGATTTAATAAAATTATGAGCTCAGGATTCCCTCGTGTCTTTGAAAACCTGCTGTGTTAACATCTTTTGATAGACATCGCATGTTGGACCATTAATTTGGTGTAGGTAAGTTAGCTCTCAGATAGTTCTTTGGCCTCACGGTTCATGGCAAGCTTAACATTACATTAACTTGCTGCCAGACTCCAATTCCAGCCCTTTCCTTCTCTAACATTATCTGCATGCCTGCGCGCGTGTGAGAAAGAAAGAGAAATGATGAATGCTGATATGTAACATTAGATGATGATTCAATAAGTAGATACTGAGCTGGCTAACACACATTTCATTAGCTACACCTACAGCTCTCTAATGGGTTGCTAAATTGAAAACCAATTAGCTTATAAATATTTCTTTTCACATACCAACATAATATTGACAAATGTTTAATGTAGATATGGGTACTTTACAGTGGATATGAGTACAACTGGGTGAACTTGAATGGTTAGGCCGATTGCAGCACAATTGAGGCAAAAGATGTGCATGCGGTGTTAACCAACTAACACTAGTCTATGCCTTTGCTTTGTAGTTCAGTTGTAGCTCCTGAAATGTCCTAAATGGAACTCGTTATGCTAGAGGTGCTCATTATTAATTCATACTGTGTGTGCATTGTTTTAGCAGGAATAGCTGGACAATAGTTTATGCATTCCACAGTAGACTTACCATTTGACTGAGGCAGCTTATTCAAGGTAAGTTGAGCACATACTCACTATAGCCCCTTTCACACATGCACTGGATGCCGGAACGTATCCGGCCCTTAGCCGGAGGAGCTGTATGTGAGAACGCAATTGTCCGAATCAGTCAGACTGGACATGTGACGGATTTCGTTCTGCCAGCTCCCTAGTACAAAGTCCACCTCATGTTGGAGTGAGCCCATGTGTGAATAGAGGAGGCAACGTTCCAGAGAATCCACCGCGAGCGAGTGGTCGTGTTGATGACGTTTCTATCATGTGACTGGCGGAAAACCAGAAGAATACAAACATCTGCCTCGTACTCTTTTCCGCGTGCCTGTACATTGCTTTCCACTGTTTCGTTGACATTGCAGATACGTCCAAATACATGTTATTTTGAGTCCAATGATCATTAAAGAGATAGTTAACTATAGCTATATTGCCAAAAATTGTTTCTTACGATGATTAATAACGTTGGTTAGTAGTTTATTATCTGGTTAGGAGCTAGCTAAGCTATAGCTAAGTAATAGTGATAGGTATAGTGAGATAGGTGAACTGGTGACCTAACATTACATAGCCAACAACAAAAACTTACCTTATTGTTATAATAAATGTATAATTAATAATAAATTATGTGTACCGGTAGCACCATTTGGATGGCTGTGTGTGAGTTTTTTATAGGCTACCCAAAAGTACAATAGCTGTGTTCGCCTTCTCCTCCTCCATGCCACATTATGTACCCGAACCACCAAAAGGTAAGACGTTGAAAAGAAAAAAACTGAAAATACTTCAACTCGCGAATACTTAAGGTGATCTCATCAATACTTTTCACTCATGAGAACGCAAGTGGCGTCTAACTGGAAAATACCACGAGGAAATCTGGATGTTTCTAAACTCACAATGATTTCAAGCGACAATGTAACATACTACAAATGTAATCATTAATGGTCACATACTGGGTACAACACTGAAAAATAGCATGCAGTATACAGTATATACTTGTGTAGTACGCAGTACATAGTATGCAGTAGGCGGTTTCGAATACAGCCACTGCGATTTCTGCAGCGTAGTTTTTGCATCATGTCCTGCCTCCTGCACGCTCTACCCAGGCGCTGCCCCTCACCTAAACCAAACCGGAGTATTTCCTGTAGTGAGAATGCGTATGTCACGGACAATCTCCTGTTGTGTGCTACATGTGTGAAAGGGCAATTCCGGCTAAGTTGCGGACCTGATTCGCTGCACTTTGTCCAGAGTTCATATGTGAAAACAGCTTATACAACATGACAGGGCCAGCCCAAGCCTTTATGGGGCCCTAAGCAGAATTTGATTTGGGGGCCCCCCACTGCCTCGGCGCTGCCAATACTATTGACTGTTGTCGATGCTTGATCATTCGCATGGACTGTAACCTAACGTTAGGCTGACTGACTGTGCTTGCATGATGGGCCGTAGCCAGGGCAAAATTTTAACTGAGGTCCAGAAGCATAAGTAGAGCAGGTTTATTTTATAGCTGTACATTTGAAAATTTGTAATTCTAATACGCTATTGTGTACTAAAAATGTAGGCTAAACAAACATCATTTCTTACCACCAACTCACTTTTAAGGCATTTTGAACCATTCCTGTAAAATCATCAGCCTAGTCCCTTCTTGTAAACAAAGATGTTTCTGTTATGGACATGAATAGGTTAAAAAGACAGCGGCCCGAGGTGACTGACGTTAACTAGCCCAGAGGTTTTCAACCTTTTTGGGGCTAAGGCATATCAAAGGTCAAACCAGAACGTCAAGGCACACCAGCTTAAAGTTGGTTATCGATTATGAAGAATTTCACACACATTATGACAGGCTATAATGTCATTAGCGAGATTTGACCCATATTGCACTACAGCAGACAGTCAAATAATTATCAGACAGATAGTTAAATCAGACAGGCAATTGTATAATTTATTAAAAATGCAATGAAGTGCATCGGAGCAAGAACTTGTCCGGAATCATGAACAGCAACAAACTAAAATAAAATAAATAAAATAAAACAAAACATTACTCCATTAACCCTTTCGCACGTACAGTCCCACTGGTGTGGTTTGCCATTTAGCTCATATGCTAAAACTGGTGCGATTAGAACACTAGATTGGAAATATTAACTAATTTTAGCTTTGAGGAAACTGCGATTTAACGTTTAAAAATATAGCGAATGCTAACTGAAAACTATGAGAAGATTAATGAAAACATAACAAACCATGTAACGTAACACGCACGCTACATAGCATAAAAATAAATTAGCACAATATAAAACATCTGTCAGAGCTCCGCCCCCTTAGCTGTGGTGCTTTTGTTTTCCTTGTGTTCTAGGCCCGCTCCGCTCCCCGCCTGGTCTCCGCCCGCCTGATTTCCTCATCGCCTTCACCTGCCTGCCTGCCCACCTGCATCCCATCTCCTCGTCACCCCAGCCCTATATCTTCCCTGCGTGTCTCTGTCTTGTTGCTAGTTCGTTTCAGTGTTTTTACCTGTCTCGTCCTCGCCGTACTTTTCCCAATTGATTGCCGCTTCACTGATCCTGCCTGCATCCCGATCACGATTCTGCCTGCCGCCTGGACTCGATCGCCTGATTACTCGTCTGCCTGGTTCCTGACCCTGCCTCTCCGATTCCCGACCTTGGATTCGCCCCCGGACTGCTTTTCTGTTTTTCGAACCCTGCCTGTCTCTGGTCTTACGAACTGCCTGCCGATTACAATAAACGCCTGGAACCTGAAAAACCCGTGGTCCGCGTTTGTGTCCCAGTCACCCCCGTGACATCAGTCATTTCACAGAGTATAAGTGTGCACGCACGCGCGCGCGCGCACACACACACACACCTATATACAGAGCCGGCGCCAGCGGAAAACGAATCGGGAGCGATTGAAATGCAGTGAGGGGGCGGTGACTTAACCCAAAAAATTACGCACGCTGCGCACAGCCATACGATTGTTTAACAAGTGCATTATTACACTACACACAAACACACAGATCAACAAACCTCAGGAAACACGTACCATCCACATACCATTGCATGACAGCGACTCTGTGCTTGATTTCAACAGAGCCAACAACATTTACTGATTTAAAGCAACAACCACCAGGTCAAGTCACCCATACAACGCTCTGGAGAAGCCTCTGTTAATGAACACATGCAACTGGAAATTGAGAATCAGTCTCTACTGAAGAACAGAATCTAACACAGGCACTGGAACGTAGCAGGCACATATTGTCCTGTAGGCTGGCTATTATAAAACTAACAAAACTATTGGTGACATAAACAATAGGTTAATACAATAGGCCTACCCAACAAATATAAGTATCCCTCGACCAACCTAGCACTCCAAAACATGAAAAGAGTATTCAATCCTACCTTATTCCAGTACAGTTGACGCCAGGGGGCGTTTCTAACTAAATCAGGGGCGAAGTCAAGTTTGCCTGGGGCTTGTCTTTTTTTTTTTTTTTTTTTTTTGAAGGGAGATCGGCATCAGTAGGTTGGGGAGGTTATATCTACCTTTATAATAAATATTATCACACCTTTGGACGCTGCAAGTCAAGTTCCGCTCTGTTACACAGTCTGTCTGTTGTTTTGCTATAAACACCTCCTTTTTCAGGGCGAAAATATTTGGGGCTATAGCCCCGAATGATCGGACCTAACGACACCACTGGCTGAAGCCAAGGTCCCCTGTCTGAAAGTAGCAGGCTGAGCAGGACTGTCAGTGAGCGACTGCTCTCCCAAAGTCATTTTTTTCTGGCTTGCCTGTGTTGTCTTGAGCGGCTGGTTGGTCAGTGCTGGTTGATACACTAGTCCCAGGGTCCACTATCGTGTTTTTTTAAATCCATTTTCGGATGTCCATTTTGTTTGTTAAAAGCTAGACAAACTAAGCTAGCTACCTTCTTGAAATACCGTGGGAAAGTTGCCAACTCGGAGTCCACACACAACGCAACACAACAAGCTTATGCTACGTTAGTTTGCTCGCATTCACCCAGACAACCAATCAAGCGGATTTGTGTGGATTTGAAAATGTAGGCTAGAACGTGACTTTGGTTTTAGCTAACTATGGTGGGTTAATATATGTATTTTAAATAAATAAATTAAAAAAAATCAAATTAGGCCTTAATCTTCACTGAGGGGGCTGGGTAGTCCATCTGAGGGGGCGACGCCCCCTTATGCCCCCCCGTGGCACGGGGCCTCCCTATATAAAAACGCAAAGGGCTCCTCAGAATTCCACGGCACACCTAACTTTACCGTGGCACACCGGTTGAGAACCACTGAACTATCCAATCTTAGCTAGCTAACCTTGAGTGCTGTAGGTTAGTTGATACAGCAACATATGGCAAGACTGTTGAACCACAATGCACAGGTAACGTTAATTTTCAAAGCTGTTGAATTATGAGGCTAGCCAGTGCTGTAAGATGAAATCACATTGACAAGAAGCAGAGCACCAGCCTGTGCTGTGCTTGTGATTACTGATGAGGTTGTTATAATTTGGTTAAAGTTGCAAGCTAGCTAGCAGTTTCAGTGATGTGTGACAGTTGCCTCACTGTTGCTTGGCAACAGAGCTATGCGCTGCTTGCTAACACTCTCTCCCACTCTTTCCTCAGCAAACACAGTTTTACTAAAACTTTTAGGCAGGCTCTTCCTGAATCATTTTTTGTCAATTAGTAAACCATACAATGCAGTAGTATATTTAGCATTTGATAACAGTGAGCGTTAGCTAGCAAGCCTAGCTAACTAGCTAGCTAACATTAGATTACATTAGCTAACGCTAGCTAATTAGCTAGCTAGCCCAATAACGTTTATCTGATACAAAATGATAAAATGTCATTTGGAAGCGCTGCTGCCCCACAGGTAGTGAACAGACCAGTTCAACGGATATGCGAACATGGTAAATATATAACGTTAATATTCTAGAGTGACCATATTTTAGTTTTCAAAAAAGAGGACACTAGTTAGTAGACACTAAAATGAGAGAGAGAGAGTGGCACTGTGAGAATTCTCTTCATAGATTTCTCAAGCGCCTTCAACACCATACAGCCTCTACGCCTGAAGGAAAAACTCACCACCATGCAGGTCGACCCACCCCTCGTGTCCTGGATCACAGACTACCTCACTGACAGACCTCAATTTGTCAGGTTGGGGTCTGTAACATCAGACATGGTGACCAGCAGCACGGGGGCGCCACAAGGGACTGTGCTCGCCCCCCTCCTCTTCACCCTGTACACAGCAGACTTCATGCACAACACCGAACTGTGTCACGTGCAGAAGTTTTCTGACGACACCGCCATCGTCGGGTACATCAGGGGGATTGATGAGGGGGAGTACAGGGCCCTTGTGAAGGACTTTACCACCTGGAGTCACCTGAACCACCTGCAGCTCAACACCTCAAAAACAAAAGAGATGGTACTGGACTTTAGGAGGCACCGCACATCTCCTCTGCCTGTTGACATCTGTGGTGAGGAGATTGAGGTGGTCACCTCCTATAAGTACCTGGGCCTGCAGCTGGACAATAAACTGGACTGGTCTGCCAACTGTGACTTTGTGTACAGGAAGGTGCAGAGCAGGCTGTACTTTTTCAGATGACTGGCATCTTTTAGCGTCTGCAAAAAAATGTTGCAGATGTTTTATCAGTCGGTGGTGGCCAGTGCACTTTTCTATGGGGTGGTGTGTTGGGGGGGGAGCGCCAAACAGAAGGACACACAGAGACTGGAGAAACTGGTCAGGAAGGCCTCCTCCATCATTGGTGCGGAGCTGGACTCTGTGGTATCGGTGGCAGACAGGAGAGCACTCCTCAAACTGCTCTCTGTCATGGACGACAGCAGCCACCCACTCCACAAGCTGGTGGTGGGGCAGAGGAGTAGCTTCAGTGAGAGGCTGATCTCACTGAACTGCTCCTCCGAAAGATGCCGCAGGTCATTTCTTCCCAGAGCCATAAGACTGTACAACACCACACGTGGGAGAGGAGGGGAAAGGAGGAGCACTGTGTAGTCTTTTAGTCATCTAACTTTTTAGTCTTTTTACCCATGCACTGTGTCTTTTACCCGTGTACTGTTCACTGTTTTTATCTGTTTATTTATTTATTTTTGATGAAGAGCAGTTCTGTTTTTTTGAGGTTCAGCTTCAGATGGTGGGATGACATCCATTTGGAGATGTCAGCCAGGCATGCGGAAATTCTTTCGTTGACCTGGGGGGGTAGAGGGAGGGAAAGAGAAAAAGAGTTGGATGTCATCAGCGTAACAGTGATAGGAGAAGTCGTGTGATTTGATAACTGATCCAAGTGAGTTGATATAAATTGAGAAGAGTAGGGGCCCGAGTACTGAACCCTGTGGAACTCCTGTAGTGAGAGGGGTGGGTGCAGAGGTGGAACCTTTCCAGTAGATCTGGGAGGATCTACCAGTCAGGTAGGACTTGAACCAAGAGAGGGTAGTCCCAGAGATGCTCATCTCTGACAGCTTTGATATTAGTGTCTGGTGGTTGACTGTGTCGAAAGCAGCGGAGAGATCGAGGAGGATGAGGACAGATGACAGGTCGGAGGCTCTAGCAGTGTGGAGAGCCTCTGTCACTGCCAAGAGTGTGGTTTCCGTTGAGTGGCCAGGTCTGAAACCTGACTGATGGGGGTCCAGGAGGTTGTTCCTGAGAAGAAAAGGGGACAGTTGGTTAAGTACAGCACGTTCCAGGGTTTTGGATAGAAATGAGAGGAGAGACACCGGTCGGTAGTTTGTAACATCTGATGGGTCATTGGATGGTTTCTTCAGGATATATTCTGTAATATATTCTGTAATATTTCTGAGCACCGACAAATTTCTTGATGTTTTCCCGCAAGAGATTCTCCTTCCCAAACACCACTTTCTTGAGCACTACCCTGTGCTCATTCAGGAATTTGGTCCCTTGGCTGCCTTGTGGACAATGAGATTTGAAGCCAAACACAGCTTCTTCAAGAAAATATTTAGACAGACGGGCTCTTTCAGGAACATACTGCTGTCCCTTGCAAGAAAACACCAGCTCATGGTTGCATTACATCTCCATGAATCAAATGTAATCAAGCAATCACTCTCTCTCAATAAAACGTCACAGGTCTTGTTAGATGTACTTAATGATGGCATAAAAGATTTAGAGCAATGCAGGTATCCAAACATCACAGTGGTACATGTCACAAACAATGTGTGCTTTTTAGGCACCAACTATGCACCAGGAATGTTGCTATGTTATGGTTCCACTGCAGATTTGCCACACTTTGCTGAGGTGTTACAGATTATCTTGGTTTCTGATGAACTAGCTTTTGTTGTCAAACTACTAAACGCATGGTACAATGAGCACCTCAGAAACTATGAGTTAGAGGTCACAGGCAACATGCAATTACTTGAGCAGAGAGAAATGGTTGATTTCTATCCCTTGCCTCTCCTTTTAGATATATAATTAAAGAAGTGAATGCAAAACTGTATCAGTAGGAACATTTGTTTTATATCAAATGAATTCATTGATTTTTTTTTCTTTTTGATGCAGTTTCTTTCTGCCTGTTAAGATGTGTACCCCAGCAAAGCTCCGGATCATTTTTGATGAGCATAAAGTCCACAAATTGGTTCTGCCTTCAGGTATCCCCAGTACTATACAGGACCTTACAGTCATTATCCAGGAGACATTCATCATTCTAGGTGACTTTACCCTGATGTACCAAGACATGGAGTTCGGGGGAGAGTTTTTCACTTTGAGCTCAATAGGTGTACAAGACAAGGGTACTCTGAAAATGGCACAAACTAAACCAGTCATTCTAAATCTCAGTGCAGTGGAAGAATCAGATGTTGATTCACCTCTACCAGTAGAATCTGATTGCAGGTCGTGTACTTCCTTAACATCTCAGGACGCAGTTCTGCTGCCTTCCTCCGATGAAAGTCCTACATCATGCCATTCTCAACCATGGCCAACAAAGTTTGAAATATCCTCCTTCTCTTTTGATGTGGAGCTTGTGCTTGAGGCAGGAAACAAAGCCTACCAAAAGGAAGGAACCCTCTTGAACAATCCCAAAATAAGCAGCATCCTCGAGAAACTAGCAGAGACAATATTTCGTTACACAGCATACCCAACAGGAATCCAAGTTATGAATGTAGTCGAAGCCTTGGTAGACAAATTCCTGTGTCTCAAAGAACCTGGGTCATTTAACGGCATGTATGGATGGCAAAAGAGAATCAAGTATAAAATGGGCAATTATCAGGCAAAATTAAGAGCCGCCAACTTGCTTGTCCAGAGCTAGAGGTGAACTCTTTAAAAAGAAAGATGAATGATGAGCCCCACCTCAAAGGCATCAAAAGGCCCAAGAAGGCTGAAGTAAATTATCTGCCACCATATCCATTTGGGGAAACTGAAGAAACATTAGAAGAGGAGAGAGTTGATCTACTCAGTGAAATTAAGGACACTGACATGGTTGAAGAGAAAATGAAGACGTTCTCATATCAAAGGTTGGAGGTCATTAACCGCTTCCCTGCTGTCCCAGATGTTATAGAGAGATGGCCTGCCCTGTTCTATGAATCTCAGGTAAACCTCAGTTCTCCTTATGTGCCGTGCCTTGATAGTAATGTGTAGATCATTATGTAAGTGGCTGAAAGACTTTTGAAAAGTAATTTATATAAGTATATTTTTATTTCATCAGTGTAGCTTACATATACATGGTTGGCAAGAAAGTAAAATTTTATCAAAAAAAGCCTGTAACACAACATTCAGAACATTCAATGGTTTACATACATTTCCTCATTACTCTAATACATGACATTCTTTTTCAATCTTTGTCTTAGGTGAAGGATGAGTTCAGGATGATAACTACAATCCACCTGGAGCGAACCTTTCTGACAAACCTGGATTTCTACACTCCAAAACTCCTGACCATTTTTAAGATGAAAGGTGGGATGTTAGCGCCGGTGATCGGGACACAAGCGCGGACCGCGGTATGTTCCGGTTCCAGGTGATAAAGGGACAGGCAGTTCGTAAAACCAGGGACAGGCAGGGTTCAAAACAATGAGAGGCAATCCGGGGGCAAATCCAAAGTCGGGAGTCAGGGAGAACAGGGTCAGGAATCAGGCAGGTGAGTGGCAGCGATCAGATCCAAACGGCAGGCAGGAATTGTGGTCAGGAAACAGGCAGGATCAGCAATGAAGAAGTAACTCACAAAAACAAAGCACGGCGACAAGACAGGTGAAACACACTGAAATGAACTAGCAACAAGACAGAGACACACAGGGAAGATATAGGGCTGGGGTAACGAGGAGATGGGAAGCAGGTGAGCAGGCAGGCAGGTGCAGGCAATGAGGGAAACAGGTGGGCGGGGACCCGGCGGGGAGCAGGGCGGGGCAGGAACACAAGGAAAACAAAAGCACAAGGACAGGGAAAACAAAAAACACCGCGGCTTAAGGGGGCGGAGCCCTGACATGGGATCTCAGGCACAAAAATAAGACGTGTGCTGGATTCACTCAGTCAGGTAAAGTGTTTCTGTACTTTCACATAAAACTGTGGATTTTTTGACACAAGGTAGACTAAGTTATGGGTCATTTGACTGGTCTGGTGTCCTGCTGCTTCCTGTCTTTGTTGATACATGTAGGAGCACACAGGTAGTGTTCTCTGTAGTAATTCACTTATGTTTTTCACAGCAACAGGAAGGTAGGTGAGATGCTGTGATCCGCTGCCTCATTCAGTTCCTGGGAGAGTCATGTGAGGAGCTCATGAAAGACTACCAGGTAAATTTTAGTTTTTTTTCCCATTTCTTCTGTGATTTCAGATAGTAGTTGTGCATTGTGTTGGGATGTCTGTAGGGACTGCTTAATACTGTACAGTATTTTTACCACTTTGCACTGATTTGTGTATTTGGCAGGATGTCAGCAAAGACGTCATCAAAGCTAGCTTCACTGAGCTTGTGATGAAGATCATTGTTCTGGGCAGCGCTGCAGCAGAGGAGGGTGCCCCCCAGCCGACGTGATCATTGTCATTGATGGAACTGAGGTGCTGGATGGATGTAAAAATCTTACAAATGCGTGCCTTCTGCTCATGGGGTTCATTTATTCCCTGAACCTCAGTTATTCCCCAAAGCTGAGACACACATTTGAAGTGTTCTAGAAGATCTTTCTTGAGCTGGATGTTCTAAAATTTTCTCCAAAAGTTCATTCTTTGCAGAGAAAACTACTTATGTAAGACTGAAAGTTGTGCACTGTGTGACACTTAATACTTGCACTTTTACAATTTGTATTCGTTCTTTTGTGCAGCAAGTGAGTGTTCAGGAAAGATTAATCGGGTATCCCACAAATCCGTGCCTAATGTTCACTGGGTGTGTTTATTCCTGAACCTCAGATATGCTCAGATACCCTCCAAAGCTGAGAAACACATTTAACTGCTATAGAAGATTTATGTTATTAAAGATTTTTTTCTAACATATGTTCTAAAATGCTGTCCATCTGATCATCTGTGCCGAGAAAAGTGGTTATAAAAGTCTTAATGCTTGCACTTTTACACTTTCTATTTGCTCTTTTGTGCAGTGAGTGAGTTCAGAAACACAGTCGTTCACTCCACTCCACTCTCTATCTACGGAAATAGACGGGGACTGCAGAAAGGTTTGTCTTATTTGATGTTTCAGTTTAGTTTAACATTTCTTTGTAATAATATTCATGGCGTATTGTATCTCCAAACAGTTACCGGTTCTCCCCCCTTCCATGCTTGGCTTCTTAGGCATGCATCAGAAACGGTGACAACGGTATTTAAAGTCTTTTCATTGTTTAAATATGTCGATTGCGTTCGCTCGTTTTTTAAACTATAAATTACTTTTATAGATTGATGCAGCGTACGAGGGCTACGGGTTAGTCCGTGCCTACTTAAATGCTGGAACGGTGGTTATGATGCGTCGGCCATTAACTCCCGGTAAAACTGAATATATGGCTTAATTATTAGCCCCATAATTAAGATTATGGCCATCTTACGTTAACCATGTGCTCGTATTCACAGGTGTCTGCCATTGCTGTTTTGCCTGATTATAAGTTTTGTGCTCGTTTACTTCTTGTATTTGTTTTTTTTTTTTTTTGTTTCTTTGTATTTTTTTTTTTTTTGTGTGGTTGTGTGGCCACTCGGCGGCCCCCATGGTGGGCTTTTTCGCATTGTAGATGCGGTCTTTTTGTTTTCTCTTGAGTTCATTTTTTTCTCGCTATTGTATTTTTGTTGTATTTTAGTTGTTTGGTTAATGTTTAGGTTATAGCTAATAGAGGTGTTGATTGGGCAATGCTTTAGCTGCTGCTAGCTGTATTTGGGAGACTCTTTTCCTCCTGGCTCTCAGCTTCCGGTTACTGGCTTGTCACCTTGCTTAAATATTCAGCTCCATAGGTATTCATCATAATTTCTAACTTTCTCGCTTTTACCAGCAGGAGACAGTTAGCTGCGCCGGTGTTTGGGTTACTGGATGATGGTTCCCTTCTCCCTGCACTGCATGAGGTGAACTAGGCGTAATATTTACGAGCACCTTCACGTTATACTACGGCTTGCTGTGTGTGTGTTTGTGGTGTGTAATCCTAGGTACTGGGACACTTGGAGTGAGTTTGATGAGCTGGCCTCCACCCCTGCAGGTAACTGCATTCATTGGCCCATATTTATATTCTAGTGCATTGGCTTGTTTTTTTTTTTTTTATTATTTATGACAGCCAGTACCCCGGTCTTGCGATTTCCATTCTTTGCCCTGTCCTTAACTAAAGTGTTTTTATCTATAGGATCTATTTTTATAATAAAGGCATGTTCTTAATGACAGATTCTTCTCTCAGAATTCTTGTCATTTATTTAATAAAATTGCCCAGTCAACTGGAATACACGTCTCTGTCTCATTCTCATACAACTTGTCTGCGTGCTGGGGAGCCTCTCCACTTGAATTGATGGTTACAAATCTTAAGGTGTAAGTCCTTAGGTGGCGTAGTTTGTAATGTGTAGTGTTCGGCCACAGATGGATATAATTAGTCTTGTCCTTACTCTTTTAATTTTATCCTTTTATCCTTTCAACCAAACTGTTAATGTACTTTTCCATTTGTGGGAGAAAACATTCAAAAAAATAGTTATTTAAAATGTCTGTCAATTCATGTTAGTGACTTTTGTTCATATATTTTTATGGAACTCATCGGTAATAACACTTAAGAAAATGAATACTATAATGTAAAAATACTTGAAAAGTAAACATTACTAATGCATTGCTACAAGATGACTAGGACTAGTATGTGAAAAATATTGAAATGCTCGTACATTTTCAAAGTCATGGCTTAATGTAGTGCTACATTGTTTGAGTAAAAATCTATTAAGACAGAGCAATTAAAATATACTTGAATCAGGGTGTTGTAAAGTAACCTTTACTGAAGGATTTCTAATTAAAGCCACCATGAATTGTGAGTAACCTTTACTTGAAGATATGGTCTATTAAATTTAGTAGCAGTTTTTATGTGGAAATTCTTTCCTAGATGTAAGGAAAATGCAAAACCTGCTTCAGTGTTCTCAATTATCTGAACTCAATTAGTGAACTCAATTATCAAGGGGGGGGGGGGGGTTGTTGAGACAAAGAGAATTGATTGGCATGCCAATCAATTCTCATGATGTTAACAATAACCATTTGGTTGCCTTCCACACCACACCCTTCGTTCCTGTATGAGATGTGATACATCTGTCCCTTCCTGTGAGCAGGATGAAGGAGGAGACTGTGGAGCCTCAAAAACCTTACAGATGTAAATGTCCATTTGTTTCTCTGCCATCCAATCAGGGACAGGAACCTACGTTTTATTTCAACATTTTATTTCAGGTTTTGGGTATAAAAGGTTGTACCCAAACATCACTTTGTAATTGATCTGCCTTGCTTTTACCCAGTATGTTTCATACTGTAATTAAATACTAGTTTTTTGCTTTATTAAATTGCTATTAACCTAAACTTTGGAACTACGAGTCTTACTTCACAAGAAGAAAAAATTCTGTACATAGGTTTTTTTTAAGTAAACCCTACTCCAATTTTTTTCAGTGTACTTACAACATTTTAAACAACACAATTTAAATAGTATTTTAAGTATAATCCTCAGTTTTGCACTATAGCAAACCAGTGGAAATCTGAAGCAAGAAATAACTAAGAGTGCAGTGGCAAAACTGGGGTGATACATTTTGAGAGCAGTGCAAATGTTCTGCTCTATGGAAGATTGTGTGCCTTTGCAGTTACATAATTATATAATCATCAGTCATGTTTGGTGTCATTCAAAATCTAATATTATGAAAAATAGGCTGGTGCTATTAGTGTTTTGGTATGGTGAGCATGTAATAGAGAAAACCATTCAAGAATGAGTAGCGAGGAATTTAAATAACCTTTGCATTCCACACTCACCAGTGCCCATCTGGTGTGGTGTGTTGACATAATGCTGGAATAATGTGTGTTCATTGTTGTTGTTTCATTATTGTTACGATAGTATGACATGGTTCCCCAGCTCTGGTCCAGTTATTCCTTTGATTTTTAAGGGGTTTTCCTTAATTGTAAATATATTGTAAAAAATGGAAGTAGTTCAATGAGATTCATTAATGCAACCTACTGCATGCCATTTGTGCAGTTACATTGTGGTTTTAAGGTTACTGTTCACAGCACATGGTTATAGAATTTCTCATAGGTATGCTCCATAGTCACTTGCCTATACATTAGTACTGTCACAAAATACATAATTGGGACAGCCCCCTCATACTTACAGTTGGTCTTCAAACTGTGTGTTTCACCAAGATCACTACACTTTGCAACCATGGGGCAACTGACTGTCCCATCCCAACAGGGTCACTCCTCTTGAACATGATCCCTGTCTGTACTGGTCCCTCAGTGGTGAAATAAACTTCCTATGGGGTTCAGGACAGCAGAATCACTGTCCATCTTATGACGCACACAAAAAACCCACCTCTTCAGATTGCATTTCAGTTCCACCTCAATCCCCACCCCTAACACCTGCTACTTGTATTACTTGCTGTTTATATTATGTGTAATATTGCAATGTATTTTGGATGCTGTGATCATGTGACTGATATATGGTAGTATAATTGACGTATCTTATCTAGTCAAGTTGCACAAGTTAACTTGCAGTAGAGCTTGAATGGTGTTATGCTCACACTCACCAGTCTGCCAGTATTATTATCCTGGTCTGACACTGTTGCTCATTCAACTTGAAGGGATATGCTTCTGTTCTTTTGTATTGGAAGTCTCTCTGGATAAAAGTGTCTACTAAATGAATGTGATGTAATGTAACTGCATTATTTGTAAGCCAAGCACAAGCTAAAGGCATGCCCCTGTCTCACTGAGAGACAGTAACACATATAGAGAAATGCTACACAAGAAAAGAGCCTATAGTCCTTCATCTGCATGGTACATAAATGTTAACAGAGAGACATCAGAATGTATTAACTGGAGTCAGACAAATTAAAGATGAAATAATAATCACTTAATCATGTTCATGAATCATCAAAGGTAATGTTACATGCCATTCTTCACTGGATGCCTCTGCCATTGGTTTGTCTGAGTGGAACCCTACAATACAGTGCAATAAAATTTCTTCTTTCTGATTTGATTTTGTGAACTTTGCTGTCACACTGTGCCAAATTTCAAAGGGATCCATTAAAAATTGTGCCTGTAATAGCCAATCAGATTTTATCCTTTTTCACTCATTTTTGTACTCCAGCTAACACATTCAAAAATCCTCTTCTCACAAACACTGGGACAGGACTGGAGTTCTCACAAACAAATAGGGTGTCTAAATTGTCCTGAGAGTGGTCTTTCTCAAGCTTGTTCAAGAGAAGTTTCAACATTAAATAATATGACCTATGAACAAAATTTCACAGTGGTAGAAACATGAGGGAACTGTAAACAGAAGCACATGGACAGCACTGACAGACAGGGAGAACACAAAAACAACAGCTAGGGGGCCGAAGTACTGACATGCACAAATAACTGATGGCTGATGATGCAACCACTCACGCTCAAGTTTTGCTTTTAAGCAAAGCATAAATATAGATTTGTTTTCAGGTTGTGAGGATAGCATGTGTTCATGCTATCAGGTAACTGCATGTGGTGGGGTGGGGCGACCATGTAAAAATAGTCTCTCAAAATGATCATGTCCCCATCTCCTACATCGCTCAGTGTTTTCAGTCCCTCTGACATCAAACAGGTATGTAAAAACATTCTGGAAGTACTCTAAAAGGGCTGTCACTTTTTAGTCTAAGTTGATTATATTTACCATTTTGTTGATTCTTACCTTGTTTCTGTGTGTCTGTAATATCATTCATTGTGACCTTTCAGCTCTTAGTTTCAATAGAGAAATTACATTGCACTTACTTGGCTTTTAAATTGCATTTAATAATGCAAAAGAAAGGATATTATTTTTTATTTGGAGTGGTCTTTTATTTCATGAGATTCATAACTATATTAGGGCAAAGCAAAGGTGCCTGCATGAAAAAATAAAATAAAAGTTACATAGCCACATGATGTTATATATAGAGCAGGGAAGGGGAATATGTAGTTTCTGGAATATATTTCATTATGTACCTGGATCCTATCAAGAAATTATGCACACAGTGTTATTTCAAACTTGACGGTGCTGTATTTTTTTGTGAGAAACATTATTACTATTCAATGTTATTAATTTAAATGTTTGTAATGTGCAAATAGGGTTTAGAATTTTATGTTTGGTAACCAAAGATCAACCACAATTTTTCATTTGGAAAGAGTCCAACCTAAAACTAGGTAATATTGCAAAATAAACATATCAGTGTACAGTGCAATACAGCCCTATGTTATGCAGGTTTACGAAACACCTACAAGATAGATATTAACTTGCTATAACTCCATTGACCATCAATCAAAAAAAAAAAACTTGTCAATTTTACATGCAAGCACTGATAAATGCCTACAACCTTGTTACACAGACACATGTTCTTGTTTGCATTTTTAAAAGAATTCTAATTAATTCATAACATTCAAGTTAAATTTGGTCTCCCTGCTTACTTTAGTTAATTTAAGTGATTCCTTCTTATAAAAGTGACAGTCATTCATTTTGCAATGATATTAAAACTGTACAACCGTACAAAAATTCAATTTATCCGTGGTATTTCAGGGAATATAGGAATATAGCTGGAACATAAAT
Organism: Megalops cyprinoides; assembly: GCF_013368585.1. NCBI lineage: Eukaryota > Metazoa > Chordata > Actinopteri > Elopiformes > Megalopidae > Megalops > Megalops cyprinoides. The sequence goes on from NC_050586.1 coordinate 41,644,712, forward strand.
TGACCAACAGTTGTTGTCACTGTTCATGTGTTTAGTATTCCATCTCCCAGTAGAATAAGGCAATGAATAAATTTATCAATCACATACATACTATGACTGAAGTCTTTTAGAGAGATATGTAAGCACATATGAAATGTCTCTAAGAAACATCATCACAAATCAAAATATTTCTATGTTGTAAAAACATCTACATTGTAACATCCAAGATAACCATTTAGTATCAACATTTTCCATGTATTTTACCCCTATATCTTTCTACATTCACATGGATGTATATCAATCCTCTTTCCTCAACCTATTGGAGAGGCAGTAATGTTTTAAATGTTATTTTTCCTGGCAGATTATAGCTGACTGATCTGTCAACTGATCAGTCAGTTGATCTTTAGGCTTGTACAGACCCAGCACCAGAACCATATATTGGGTGAGAACTTGATTTTCAAGGTGGGAGGCATTACATAGACACACCTGACTAAAAAAATTAAATCTCTACTGCCTAATGAAATTTCACAGCAAAAATGTAGCAATTCTTTTGCATGTTACAACAATATATGCTTATACCTGCACAAATCGGGGTCTTTTTTTATTGAAACATTACATTACATTCTGAAATATGTCTTCTTTTCACTAGATGGCCCTTTACCTCCCTTACAGGGCAAATACAATGATTTTTAGACAAGTAAATTACTGAATTAGCTCATGTTTGGTATTTCTCACACAGCACATTTTTTTCACAGCATGAATTTCACAACAGGCTTGATTTTTTTAAACAGCACTCACTTGCATGAAAATATGGGTCACACAATTACAATGCAGAGTCGAAACCGTTATTTCAGTTATTTCAGACAAACCAATTTTCTGAACGAACCATTGGTCTGACTTTACAGAACTGTAATTCCTTTCACTTTATTTTCTTCTCTTCTTATGTTTTTTTTTTTTTTTTGCTATTCGTCTTTGACGTATCACATTTAAAGATCTCAACTAATCTCTGCCATAGACTTCGGTGTGGACAGCGACAGCATCCTAACAGCATCCTGCCATAATGTTGTGTCAAGTGAAAACTTGTGTTTTTCCATAACAGCCTATGGGAAATGATCAGATTCCTGTGAACTCCACACAATCTAAATTTTTTGAGATAAAGGTGTCGAACCAAAACTTGACTACACTTTGAAATAGTTCAAGATTACAATATTTCGTTCAAATTGAAAGAACAAGAAAATTGGTTGCTTGTGCACCCTGAGTGTTTGTCACTGATAGCAAGATCAAAACTCTCTGTTTCTTTTTATTTTCATTTCTAGGTGGAAAATAAACATCACATATTAGAAAATGCGTTGAATGTTCTGTTTGTCGTTTTTATAAACGCAGCACATAAAGTTGCTCACATTAGAGCGTACGGAAGCTGCGCTCCAGCTCCACTCACTCATCCAATGAGTGTATTATTCAAAATCAGTGCAGTTCTGACACTCATTAAGGATGAACAGTGTTTTCCTTTCAAAACATGAGGTTATGATGAAAACGATGACGTTGAGGACGAAAATTTGCTGTAGATTGACAGCAGACTATATAGATGGACTCCTCACGTATCCATAATGTTGTGAAGTTGTCATTAGTTAAGGTCCCTTTAAGTGTTTTGAAGTACCTGACATGTCACGGTCGTACTTTTGAACACCAGTATTTTGTAGTTCACACATTTATTTAATTTCATTTTAAGAATCTGGCAGATGTTCGTATCCAGCAATTTACAAAATGCACCCGTAAGATAGACCACATAGCATAACTAGCTAAATGTTTTGTGTGAATATGTGTTCGGTGTTGGTCTGCGTAGCGGAGCTGGCTGGCTTGCTGTTTAGCTAAGCTAGCCAACGAAAATAGTTATGATCCATATTTGTGCTGTTAAAGTTCCCCATAGCTCCAGAGTCTCGCAATTCATTGGATGCGTAAGCGGAGCTCGTGGAAGGGGGGTTTTCTTCGACTGACGAATTTATTGGATGGGGGAACAAATACAGCAATTAGAAAAACGATAGATAGATCATTTGACCTGTTTTCTAATACATGATGTTTATTTTGATATCCAGAAGTAAAGAAAAACAGCTGGATTTTGTGATCAGGAGCACTACATATTAGAAAGAGAAATCCGTTCTCTTAATTTTTGTTTTTCTTCCCCAATCTGAACGTAATGTTTTCCACTTTAAAACCGTTCCATACAGAGACTTAGAAGCCTGTTTTTGTAGCCGCTGACATGGTCATATATATTTTTTTGTGTAGCAAAACACTAATATAATTGTGAAGGACACCTCCCTAAAATCTGTTAAAAATTGCATAATTACAATTAGAATTTTATTAATTGTTGTCTTCTCTACACGATGCTTTCACAAGTCCCATTTTTTTTTTGCATGAGTGAAAGTTTTATTTTACTTTTATTTCAGACATAGACAATTCCAGTTCTCAGGGTCTGCTGGTTGTCTCCATGCCTATTAAATATATTTCTCAACATCCTAAATTTGCCTGCCAGGGAACTCAGTTGTGCTGTGTGCAATGCACTCCCTGGAGCAGAATATGTATTCTATGGCATGACACATGTTATTGAGTGTTATTGATGAATATAATACATACAGCAGATACAGCTGTTTAAAACAAGCCCCGCTCTGTAACATCCTATCTTTTTGAATGGTGTAAAATTAGAGCTGATGAAAATCGAATAAAACGATAAAACTATGAATTTATAAAAATAGAAGCACACCAATGGTGAATGAACTGGTCAATTTGGCGTTGGTTTAGTGTCTGTAGAGCGAATGGTTTAGGCACAGTTAGTGCTAGAAAAAAAAAATAAAAATAAAAATAATAATAATAATAATAATAATAATAAGGGACACAAGAACAGTACTGTGCTTGCAACCACACTGATAAGACTGATAAGATTGCTGCTTGAAAACATTTAGTAAGTGCATTTTCATTTCTGTGGCATTATCTGAATGTAAACTTTGAAGCATGTAGTTGATGGGTTTTTCAGTGTCAGTTTTTATTTAATCCATGCAGCTGCACATCAGAAGATGCAGGTGGGCACAAGATATCCGTGAGAAAAAGACCCTGGCACTTCTATTAGCAGAAAATTTAAAACTTTTCAACGTATAATAAATGGTGTGATCACAGTGGGGTTGGTGCAACTATCGCAGATGAACTACTCAACCAGAAGATGAACTACTCAGACATGTCTCCTGTGCATCTTTTATCACGTCAAGGGAGTAACTGCAGCCAGAGCAGTGACAACGAAACTGAAACCTTTTATGATGCTGTTGAGGAACTTTCAGACATGCCTGACAGTTTCGCAGAGAACTGTATGAATGCTGGTATCATTGACATGCATGGCTTAATTAAAAGCCCCGAGAACCTTGTGACAGAAGGACATCAGGTTAACAAAAATGGTGAATTACTACAGTCTCTGATGAGCCAAGGTTCACCCGTTGATCTGAAGGATGAATCTGAGACCAGTATCCAAAGAAAAGACTTGGGGGCTGATTCTAAAAATGGCTGCTGTTTCTCTATCAGGCTGAATGCAGGTGAGATTCCTGAGGGTGAGAATAAAGAAACAATTTTGGATGAACTGGAGAATTCTGATGTTACCACAGAGGGCTCTTGCACTCTGTGTCAGCGAAAATGGAAGGACTGTGCATCCCCAGCCTCAAAAGAAGATGGTACTGCCATCAACAAGCCCACAAATGTGGCGTATAAGCATAAAAAAAACAAAAAGGAGCAATTGTCAGGTTATGCCACAGGAGTGGAGTCTGACATTGGCTGGCTTGACAATGATTCAGAGAAGAAGAGACCATTTTTTGTGGAAGAATGGAAAAGCACACTGTCTGACATGGTTATTACCATCTCTGACTGCCTAGACAAATTTATTTCTGTGCTCAGTCAGATAATGTCAGCCACGGCCAGCAAAGACCAAACCATCAAGCTTCAACAGAATCAAGAGGACACCTTCCCAGCAGAGGAGGTATTTTTACCAGCACAGACTAAAGACCACAATGAGTTGACAATGCAAATGGGAGAGATCTTGGGGGATGTGAAGGAATCATCACCAGCCCAGGAAGAAAAAGAGATAAGGGGGGAACCCGTCACAGAACAGTGCTGGCCCATTCAGAGAAACTCAGAGAAAGAAGGTTTTTTGGGTCAGCACTATGCTGTGGACTTGCTGAAGCAACAGTTTGAGTCAGATGTGTCTGGATACTTCACAGCTGCAAGCTTAAGTAAGAATAGCACAGAAATCCTTCCCCAAAGGAGAATCGAGCCTCTAAGAGAGACAGCTGTGGAAAGTGAAAATCAGAGAAAGTTTTTTTTATGTGTGGATAATAAAATGGTCAGGATACCTGAATGCCAAGGAACCTGCGAGGAACCACAAACCCAAGAGGTGAGGCTCACAAACTTTACACTGTAGATTTTTGTGCATGCATCCCACAGAAATTAAATGACACAGAAATTAAATGAACTGCATCAGTACTTTTATTTAGTGCCAGTGAATTTAGAAATGTTTGATTTCCAATGGGAACATCCAAAGTCCAATGGGTTTCACAATGTAGAATTGCAATATTGTGAAAAATAAGGGTACATACTGAATTTAGAGCATCTTGATGTGTTTACATGAATTTCCTTCCAAAAGGGGATATATCAACTCTGTCAGTGTCAAATCAGTGTCTGTACAGAAACTGAAGATTGTCTGGATCATATAAAAACTTAGGTATCAGTTGATGGTGAGAATATGCCCAGATGCAGGTGAGAATATGCCCAGAAATTTTAAAGTTAGATAAAAGTATTATCTTTTGTTTATTTTAACACATTGTAAATGATAAATAACTGCATACATAAATACTGGTATAAAATGAAAACAACCAAGTAATACATAACCGTGTGCATTTTAAGCAATCAGATAGATATAATAATAAATATTATATATCTCAGCATTGGCCATAAAAAGATAAACTGCTTTCAGTAATAATCAGATCTGGTTTTGTCTGCATGGTAAGTTGAGCTCAAAGAGACATGTGTCTGAATGCAAGCTATCAATAAGCAGAGATTATGTCTTTGTTGTACACAGTCCTGTGGTTGAATGACACCTGATTGAACTCCATGTAAGAACCATGTTTTAGGTACACAGCAAAAAGAAAATGTTTCTTAAATGGCCTGAGATATTTAAAGGGGATGAATTGGTATTCTTTTTGTAGTAAACAAAAGCCAATTTTACATTTACTGATAATACAGTATATCTGACACACTGAAAATAACAAGCCTCCTGTACATGACGAAATAAGGAAGAAGTTGTATGTGGAAAAATGACAGTTATTCAGTGGAGAATGAGATAAGGTGATATGGCTGAAACTTGCTGCTTTTGGGTTTTAGGGGTTAAAATTTGGTACTCATACCATGATATATAGTAAACATATTCACATTTGATATTTTATTATATGTATTGGCTACTTGTTATATTTTCTGTTCTTGGGGTATTTTTGATGCATATTTTTGATGTTACTTTTGACATTAATTGATATGTTTTCTCCACAGCCAGAGATCACATCACTTTTGATGATGACAGAGGAAAGATTTTCTCAATCTGTAGTGGATGTCAGGGAAGAGGCGGAAAGTAGATATTGGACAGTAACATCCTCACAAGACTCTAGTGAGCCTTCTGTTGTGGACCTGACAGAGTTACACAACATAAATCATCAATGTAGGGCCACATGTGTTCCTGCTCATGTGAGCAAATGTTACAATATAGAGCAAAAAGTAAAATCATTTGAGTCACGGCTTCAGAGTGAAACAAACAATGACTTCCCAACTGTCATCCACAAAAAAGAATGTTTCCAGTTGGATAACAACCAGAAGAAACCACCAGACAAAGACAAACTGGAAGCAGTCAGGAAGAGATTCTCCAAATTAGATGACAATACAAGGGGCACAGCGACGAAAGTAACCCTGTCTTTATCCTTTGGCTATGTAAACGACCCAAATGTAGATGTTGTAGAGCACAGACATGATAATAATGCTGAAAAATGCCCCCTGGAACTTAAGACAAATAAACAAGGCTGTCCTGCCTCATCACTGAAGGATGGATGTAATGAAGAGATGACTCACAAGAAGCCTTACAGTGAAGTGCACAACCTGAAGTTTCAACCACCCAAAAAAGTTAATGGTAAAATAATACTTTTGTAGATAGCTCATTGATATTTGTCTTTGATGAATCCAAGAATGTCTGGGAGTCTCTAGTTTGTTATTGCGATCAGGGGCGGTTTTAGTGATTTGGAGGCCCCAGGCAAAGACCAGTATGAGGCCCTTCTCTATTTTGCTTAATGCAATCATAGCTAGTGAACAAAAACAGGCAGCTCTTTTCAGTTAACAAAGCCATAGAACTAAAGGACAGATCCAAATGAGAATTCTAACTGAAGAACTTCAAATGACCTTCAGTCAGTTAGAAGAAGACAATATGGCAAGAAAAAGATTATAAGTATATAGCCTCTGCTAGCTGTAGTGTCTAATGTTACCAATGATGAGTACTCAAGCTTGTCACCAAGCTACCCATTTAGATTGCAACATGCAAAGTAACTCATAGGTACAAATCATATATTTTCCATACATCAGTTCATACACTTTTGCAAAAGCAGACCCATTCTATGTCCGCAACCCAAACCACTGATATTAACATCACGCTTACTTACAGTTAGCGAATTTGCAGAACAAGCGCGCTAACGTTAGCTAGCTTAGTTTCTTAAACTAACGTTACACATATTGTATCAGCTCCTCTTTCGTGGAGTCTCTGGCTGTTATTAAAGAATTTTGTCAGTTTAGGCAAGCTTTCCTTAAAATGGGCATCTTCCTTCTTCCTCTTTCTCTTCTTTAATCCACCTTGAAATTGTTTCACAAAGATAGTGACTGCCTGTCTCTGATGGTAACTTGATTTGTTGCCTCATTTGATTTGGCGCAAATGCAGCATGCAAAGGTGGAAGGTCAAGGTGGAATAGTCCATTAAATGTGAAGTGTGGGTGATAATAAATATTGGCAAATATAGATATTTAATTGGATAGGCCCACATTTACATGTAGACAGATTTATTTTTATCGATTACAGATTATCATTCGTTTGGAGTAACAAGAAAGGAAAAATGTTTTATAAATAAATAACATTTTACCTTTTACAGTTTCACCATTATTAAGTACATTATTAGGGTGTTAAAATAAAGTAAAAATACAGGCACTGTAATTCCACTTTCCCAACCAGTTATTTCTGCCGCAATTCTTCCCTGTTGCAAAAATATACACTTGATGCTTCATGAACATTATTAATGATTCATTTGTATATTCACAGAGAGGATTTTTGAATTGTATTTTTGAATTGTGTGACAATGAGACATTTAAAACAGGCCTGTATTTTATGTAGTAGCCCAAGTGCAACAGAATATCCAGGCAGAGAGATCCAGGTGGCACAGGGAGCATCATTCTGTGGTGCAAGTTTGATGACTTCAGTGTGGACTGCTTAGTAGTGTGGTCAAAAGAAGGAGTCATCCTGGCAAAAGAAAGGAAGTGGTAAGAAAAGATTGTGACAGAATTTGAATACACTTATTGTAGAAAACCTGTGTGGGGGTGGAAGTCAGAAAAACATCCAAGTTTTATGGAATGCTGAGACTGAGACTGAGAAGCAAAAAAATTATGAAATCAACGCATATTCAGAGATAGGTTTATTTGGTATTATTAAAGTATATTTGAATTTGCATGCCTAATATTACAGAAAATGAATTAAAGCCTTCTCTCCATATAGTTGCATTTCAATAGCACTACCATGTATTCTCAGCATTTCTAATTTTAAAGAATACATGCAGGTAGGCCTTGAATAATATTTTGGTACCAACAAAGCTCTTGGTGTTGGACAGTACAGGTGATGAAAGCTTGGTTTTCTTCACAATTGCTAAGGCCTCCAGCAAAGACCTGGGGTGGTACCAGTGTAGTCTCAACAGCTCTCATATATGTGTCTCATCAGAGTTTCACTTGACCTCAGAAGGTAGAGCATTGCAAAATAATGGTTTTGTCAGGCATTATTATGATTATTATTATTGGTAGTAATAGTATTAGTATTATTGTTGTTATTGTTTTTCTTTAGCAGGTAGCTGAATCCAGTTATTGGTTATATAAGTGTATGAGACAAAATAAAGCAACGAGCTAGATCTAGAAAAACATTTCAATTCTTCTTCTAAAATATACAGTGTTAACCACATCAATATAAAATTGAAATGAATGTGCTAGAATCAAATGCAGTTTCAAATGGGGGTAAGGACAGACTATGTGTTATTGCAGAAAATGCAGTTCTCAATGTATATAGCATTAAATGAAGCAATAAGAGAGATTAAAGAACAGTGAATATTTTTATAAGAAGCAGTGCAGTTCTACAGTTAGCAGGTGGTTTATTCAACTATTAGGCAGCTGGAAAAGAGAAATAACAAGATTGTTGTGCAGTGTTGCTGTCCGCTTTTTCACAGTGCTGAATGAACTTGTTCCCTCTTCAAATCACACAGGTGAGCTATTCAGCACCATGTTTCAAATGTTATTGAATTATAAGAGTAGAGGGTCAAAAGTCGGCTTTTTCAATGTAATAACAACCTTTCAGTTAATGTAGTTTTTACATCCAAAAATCAAGGCAGTCATGAGTTCAATATGAAGATCAAATACACTTTTGCATCATATTCGAAAAGGTATGTTTAATATAATAATAATACAAAACATAAAGGGGCCCTATCATGAGGGTATAAAAAGACACCAATTTGATGAAATGTTTTTAATTAATTAATTAATTAGTAATATTCTTCCTTACTTTTTTGGAGAGTGCATTAGCTCTGATGTGGAGTGGAGCATATCAATGGTCATATACTACTATACTACTACTATACTAATGGTCATATACTACTATACATATACTACTACAGATACTACTATAGTAACAATAATTATAGTAGTAATTCATAGAAATTAGTTAAAAAGTAATTAATAATAATGAATAATAACAATTATGGCAAAATAACATGGAGCAATAACGGAAAAGATTACTAATAAAACATTTGTTGTGTTACAAATGTGAGATATCAGAGACCCAATAGACTGCCTTCCTCAGGTACCTAGATATTACTTAACATTACATTATCGTCATTTGGCAGACACTCTTATCCAGAGCGGCTCATGTAAGTAGGTAGATAGGTAGAGACAGCAACTCCTCAGGTACCACACGTAGATTAGAGAGCACCTAGTGTGATAAAGATCTCTGAAGTAGCACCCTGTCTCAACTCCAAATGGCCACACTTCCCCATTTCACCCCTGCTACACACACACACACACACACACACAAAGCATCACAACCTCCTGATTCCACAGATCACGAGAGACAGTTATGTGATCATTTCTTCAGCAGATGTGGGGATGTCAGACTGCCACAAGTCAGTGGAAAGTGATTAGCATGTTAGAACTTTGGATACGGAAATCAAGATACAAATATGTTAAGCTGAATAGACATTACTGTCTTCCTCCTCTTATAAACAAACACCTCAGAAATGGTATTTAAGGTTAGCTCCTACCTATACTCACTGTTTAATTAATCCATGATCCCAAAAAGATTGTTTTCCATGAACGTCTGCTGTTAACACCTTTCTTTCTCTTTCTGATGCTGGGTGTACTAAACGAACTTTGCCTACTTCACCATACAACTGAAGATTGTGTCCTTTATTATGTCTGGCAAGCCAGCCAGGAGGTCATTTCAAGATCGGATATCTAAAGACAATCATGAGAAGATTACCAGATGATGCTGTAGAAACACATTGGATGAATTACCTGAACTACCCACATTTACAGCAGAGATGCCAGCCACAATAGAAAAGGACCGCCTGAAACGTCTGGTAAGAGATTGGTTTTCTTTCTTAAAAAGTGCAGTTTTAAAACCATAGTGAAGTCCCCTATGTAGAACAGCATAGAGAAATGGAAGGAATGCTCTTTTGGGCAATTTTCTCCCCAAGGGTTTATGTAAGAAACTGCGTAATGTAACTGGTTGTTATGTGTCCCTGCTTTTAAAGTTCCTCCCTCATTACAGTCTGCTTCACTAGTTCTAATTGTGGTTTATTCCTAAAGTAATCACAATATGACCTTATTGTGATTCATTCCTAAAGTACTGGGAATAAGATCTTTTTGTAATTTGCCAGCTTGGTCCAAAGTACTGGAAATATTCATTTCTGGTAGATTGTTTGTCTTATGGATTAGTTTGGAGAGAAATGAACTCTTAGCTTCTTTCTGTTGAGTGTTACCCAGAAGACTTGAATTGCTTTTCTGTTTGTGATACCCCTTTCTGTTTGTGATCACCCCTTGCCTGTCATTGTAGTTTGTGTTTGTACCAAACCAAGTTTGCTCACTAGCTACTGGATAATGTTAAAGTTTGGTGGATGTGATGCATCCAACAATCAACTAACTAACTATCTTTACAATGGAGGATTTTGTAATGCTTCATATCAGCAAAGACAGCAAATAATAAATACTGTAGAGGATTGAACGCCTTGAGAAACATCATGAATTTCCCTGTTCCCATCTGAAAGCAACCTAAAGCAAATTTTGTCAGGGCTCAGGCAAGGACTCAGGCGCGGACCACGGGAGCTTCGGGTTCCAAGCGTCTTTATTGAAATCATCAGGCAAATCGCAAATCAGAAACGGGCAGGGTCGAAAACCGGAGCAGGCAGGGTCAGGAACCGGGCAGGCAGGCAATCAGGCAATCGTGGCAAGGCGGCAGGCAAAAACGAGGTCTGGATATGGGCAGAGTCGAGAACGGAAAAAAACACACAAACAGAACCACCGGCAGGGCCATAACAGGTGCTACACACTGAGACGAACTAGCAACAAGACAGAGACAAGCAGGGAAGATGTAGGGCTGGGGTGACGAGGAGATGGGATGCAGGTGGGCAGGCAGGCAGGTGAAGGCGATGAGGCAATCAAGCGGGCGGAGACCAGGCGGGGAGCGGGGCAGGGCTAGAACACAAGGAAAACAAAAACACCACAGCTAAGGGGGCGGAGCTCTGACAAATTTAGTTAAGAAAGGGAAAGTCACAATGGAGTTACGAAGTGATCAGGCTTCCAATAAACATTCACACTTACATATAGTTATTTAGCAGATGTTCTTAACCAGTGCGACTGACAAAATAGAATACAAAACGGTTGGGTTAAGAGCACAGATGATACCAAATCATCAACGTTGCAACCGATAGAAGGAGTCATTACATAACATACAGCATTCTGTTAAATGCTAAAGGTACAAGAGCAAGTTTGATCTTACTCAGCAAAAATATTTGAGGATATAGTGTGCATCTTCAGAGTATGGGATTTGTCGAAAACAAGATGCAATATGAACAGATGAGTTTTCAGTCTACAGTGAAAGATGGACAGTGGCTGTAGCTGTTGCGGGGGCTCATTAGGGGGTCAGAGTAGAGAACACACCAAAATGACAGAGAGACAGAGCCTTTCAGAAGGGGATGGCAAGGTGACCAGAGGTGCAGTGAAGTGGTTTGGCAGGAATGCAAGGTTTGATAGATTGAGGGTCAGAGGGTGCAGTTCCTCTTGCTGTCCAACAGGGTAGAACCATAGATTTGTGATTTATTTGGTCCAAAAAGTGGTAAGCAGTGGAGGGAGATGAGGGGAGGCATGACTACCAAGTATCTTGGCTTGTTATAAACAAGACAAACAGCATAATTCTGCATAAACTGTAAAGGGTTGATGCAGTATTCCAGTCAGGACAGCACAAGGGACTGGACAATGAGCTGGGTACCATTTGTAGTGAGAAATGGGCAGAAATGCAGTCTGAGCTAGATAAGCTATATTCTGAGTTACTAAATGTGCAAATTGCAAGCAATTATTTGTAGTATGACTTTAGGGAATGGTGCAGAGAAGGCAGCTAATAGTGAGAGCTTTTCTTGAATAGATCCAGTTGTGCTAATACATGCAAAACATAGAGTAGTTCACCATAATTTCCCAGGAAGCTCCAGTACACCAGACACTCAAAATTATAACCAAGAATGATGAAGATCTCAAAACTACAACCACAACAGTTAAACCATCACCCAGTGAAACAGCGGCCCTTGTAAACAGCATTGGTAAATTTGAGCCTGCTAATCAAGATCCTATTGTATTTTTAACAAATTTGGACCATTCAGCTGATCTACACCATTTAAATGATGCCAATGCATGCATAATAATAGCATCCTGTGCTTGGAACATGTTTGATACCACCTTATGATGACTGTGAGGGGCAGACTGTGAGAGGCATTCAGCTCAAGGCCAGGCTATCATGCTGTCACATTCTGCTACCTTGCATTCTGCATAGGGATCACAGGCTTCTGTCTCACATTTGGCACCACTGTTCCATGATAAATTAGGCTGCCCAAACATAGTGAAAATTGCTGGGGGCCAAGGCAAGGATTTGTTAGTTAGTACCAGTGCCTCACTGTCTATATGTACTGATTCAGACAAAGGTAACAGTAAAAACAATTATATTGGAAGGTTTCAACAGTACAGTGTCCCTTGCTCTAAAACAGACAGTCTTCTTCTTTAAAATATGAGATGTGATACATGCCTAACAGAATGTTTGTGACCCTGTGGGGAGGTGATTGGGAGCCGCTATGTATAATGGATTACGTTTTACTTGTATCAATGCATTTCATGGTGGTAATGAGTGTGATGTCAGGGGAATAAAGATACACTGTTGAGATACAGTATCACCCTATTAATGTATAACATGATGGACAGACAGAGATAGTCGTGCCGTATGAGTTTTGTATTTGTAATAGTTTGTTAATTATATGGAATTGTTGGAAGTGTTTTGGAAGTATAGAAGGCACAAGTATTAAAGGGATACCCTGAATTCAGTCATTTATCACACCATTTGAAATAGCCAGCTATTAATTGTACCTTGTGCCCTCAGAGAGTGTCTGGTACAAACCTGTGGTGCTGGTTCTAAAGAAAAATGGAGCAATCAGATTCTGCATTGACTTCCATTGACTCAATGGCATCTCACTGTTTGACAGCTACCCCTTGCCCTGTATCAGTGAGCTGATGGAGTGCCTCCATCTTGCTCAGGTCATTACCAGCCTCGATCTGAGTAGTGGCTATTGGCAGGTGCGTCTCACCAAAGAGTGTCAGGCATTTATCATATCAGTCACAATACCCCGCCATTAGCCGCAACTTTACAGCAGTAATTGGCAACATCATCCTGTTCTGTTAACCTGTGCCATTTGCACTAGCCAGTTACTAGCCATGCCATTACTGTAGTAATTGCCACATCATCTTGTTTACTTGTGTCATTTTGAGTTATGTGAGTGGGTATGCATTTGTCTGTCCTTGGTTTTCTAATTTCCAAAAGCCCTTCCCTATAGGAGAAGCGGTGTTTGCCCAGCAGAGTGTGGCTGGTTGCTTCATGTGAGGGCCAGCTCTTTGTATGTCGACCATAGACATCCATGCAAGTTGGTCAGCCTGTGACAGGACGCTTAACCCCTTCGCACTTGACTTATTTTATGCTATGTATCATGCGTGTTACGTTACATAGTTTGTTATGATTTCATTAGCGTTGCTAAGCTTCTCATAGTTTCAACACCACATTTGCTGTACTTTGTAACGTTAAATTACTGTTTCCTCAAAGCTAACGTTAGCTACAATTTTTCCAATCTAGTGTTCTAATCATAAGAAGTTAAAAACATAAGAACATCACACCGGTTTGACCACACGTGCGAAAGCACTAATCACACCGGTGTGACTATACACGCGAACGGGTTAAGACAGATTGTTTACAGTAGACCACTCCCATCTACAATGAGGACTACAGATACATTTTGATGATGGTAAAATGATCCCAGGAAAATCAACAAAAAGAGTAAAAGCAGACCCCATGACATGTTGGAAAACATACCATTAGCCCTGATATTTAACAAGAGGGAAAATTGTTCAACTTTAAATTGCTGTGGATGTATACTGCTCCTCTCTCTCTGTATATTTCAGATATGCCATGTGGGTGGCCCTTGCTGCTTTACGTATTTCTGAAATGGTGATGCTACAAGGGTATCCAACACCTGGCAGCTGTCTTTTCTCCCCGGTGAAGCTATGCTGCCAACCACATTACTTCATCTCTGCAATAGCTTCAGTGTTATGAATAAACATTGCCTTCTTCACAAGACCAGCGATTATGTCCATCCTTTTCTTACAGTGAATAATAAAAACAATTCCTCAGATTTTACTAAATCAATCAATGTAACAATGTGAGGTATTTGTGGGGTTGTGGATGATTAAAAGACTGAGTCATGTAGTCCTTGTGTCTTGTGTTTATTTACTATCACAACCTGATCACAGGAGAGCACGGGCACCAAAGATATGTACAGCCTTTCCTGTTGGTTTGCAGTCAATATAATGGTATTTGCAGACTGGACTAACCTCACATATGGGTGTATATGCTAGTGTTCTATGTCAACTAAATGATGAAAGGAAAATTTGAACTAGTTAGGGCTACAACTGAACTACAGCTTTGGTCACCCTCACTGTTATTTGCATATTAATAATTGTATCATCTTAAACAAAAGGGACATGGTGTTTCACAGACTATTTAACCATACATATTGCCATTAATTGAAGAGCAATGGGAGAATTATTTTAGTAACATTTTGCCTTCATTGTTAGACTTGGAAACAATTTTTTAGATTTATCCCAGAATCCATTCTAAAACATTGCACTTCCATTTATTTTTGCATGTACAGTTTTGAGTTTTATTTCAGCCAGTCTACAGTCCTCGTGAAAACCTAGAATGGAATCCAATGGGAGGGTTTCCCCATCTAGCCCGCAGATGTTTTGGGGATCAAAAATCCTGACAGCCTTAAGAAATTTGTGAGATAGTTGATTGAAAGGCATTTTATTCCAGAGTTGATCAGGGTTGTAATTTTCCATGAGTTTTTTCTGCAATTTTATTATAACACATTGGCAATTTTCATTTGTCAGCTGTTCAATTTTAACATTTCATGGACTCTCAAGCTTTCAGACCACAGAATTTTGTAAACCAGAGTCTTACCATGTACCGCAATTAATGATTTTGAATGATTAGCCATTAATCATATACAGTAATTACTTGTGCCATTTTTTAAAACATGGGCAGCATGGTGGCTCAGTGGTTAGCATTGTTGCCTCACAGCAAGAAGGTCCTGGGTTAGAATCCTGGCTGTCACAGGTCCTTTTTGTGTGGAGTTTGTATGCTCTCCCCGTGTTTGCATGGTTTTCCGCCGGGTGCTCTGGTTTCCTCCCACCATCAAAAGACATGCATGTTTGGGGTTAATACTCCATGACCAAGACACTGGCAAAAGAACTAGAGTTGGGCACTGCAGCTGCCCACTGCTCCTAGCTCCTAGCTCCTGATGTGTGTGTGTGTGTGTGTAGGATGGGTCAAATTTCCCCATGGAGGATCAATATACTATAATATAGTATTAGTATACTATAATATACAATATACTATAATATAGTATTAGTATACTATATTAGTATACTAGTATAGTAGTATATTAGTATACTAGTATAGTATAATATCGTATCAGTATACTATAATATAGTATAAAGTATATTATTATTAAACACTACTGTGCCTACAACAATATCCGGACACCTGGACCTTAACAATAGAAATACAGGTATAAGTCCCCACCAATCACTGAGAAATCACTGATCATCTGAGAAAAACTGAAGGTCCTATTTATAAGTAAGTTACGTAGTAAGAACTAAACAAATTCAGACTAAAATGAAAAAAGTTACTTTACTTAATTTAAGTAATGATTTCTTTCAATGTTACAATTGATGTTGGCTTGTAGCGATGGGTAGGTATCATTAACTGTAATATTTGTTTCATTTTGTTATTTAAATTTTGGGATTTAAGTGCATTATAATTACACTGGAGAGAGGCTCATACTTGGAAATTGTAATGATGATCTTTTGAGTTTTGGTCATAGTGACTCATGATGGAAATGTTTCTCTTTCCCCCAGAGAGGCTGAATGAGGGCTTGAGAGAGGATGTGATGTGTTCCACATTGCACTTCAAAACAGACTTCCTCAGTGAGCAGTACTTTGGCGAAAACCAGCCAGTCAGGATTATGACTGAGGAGTTCCACTTTGGTGAGGGCATGCATCGCCGGGCTTTTCGTACAAAACTGCTGGTGGGTCTGTCACCCATATTCACCCCAGGACACCCCTGTGTGCTTAAGGTGCACAATGCCTTAAGCTATGGAACAAATAACAGTGAGGAGCTCATCTGCAAGAACTACAAGCTAGCTGTTGAGGTGAGTGCTGTCACTGGCGGTGGTAAGATGAGCACTGGAATTGAAAGAAAAAGATTACAAGTTTGAATCTTTAGGAGGACAGCACAGGTGTCAATATCAACAACATTTCATCTAATGGATTATATTTTATAATGTTGCCTTTTCAAAGACATTAAACCTGCAGAAAATACTATAATTCTCAATATTAGGGAGAAGCGTGTGATGAATGGATGCATCTAACATTTAATGCAAGGATGGCAAATTTCAGCAAGCAATCTGTTGTAGGAATCAAGGTGTATTTGCATTATGAGTGCTGTTAAATTCCTCTCATTTGCATTATATAGGCTATTCTTTTGTGTCACTATAAACAAGCATTTAGACTAGGCCATATCAGGATATTTGAGGTAACACCTGGACAATATTTCATTTATATTTCAAATTAGATGAAAGATGAAATATACTAGTCAGCAGTAATTGTGCCACAGTTTTAATTTCGGTTGCCCCAAAATAACTACAAAAGCCCTTTAACATTAATGAAGTCCAGTTGCATAAAATGCAAATATTGCAAATCGAGTTGTAGAATGCTATCTGCTCACTCAATAGAGCAAAAAGATTGTGTTCCACATTGGAAAGGATTTGGGTTTGAAGAATATGCTTTGAAAATACAGAAATATTGGTCTGTGACCAGGCATACTTGGATCAACATTCTAAAATGTGTTAGTTATGCTTTAGGAATGCTATGTTCAGAACACGGCCAGAGAATACATCAAAGCTTATACAGAGGTCGCCAGGACTGCTGTGGCTTTTGGAGAGGTTCCTGAGTGAGTATGACGAGTGCCCCATTACAGTTCAACATTCTGATGAAGCAAAGCCATCATTTGGACCTATCTTGAGTAGGTACTAAGAGGTGCCTCTGTGTGTCCATCTCAGAATCATTCCGATATACCTGGTGCACCGACCCTCAAATGACATCCCATATGCCACCCTGGAGGAAGAGTTGGTGGGTGATTTTGTAAAATACTCTGTGAAGGATGGGAAGGAGATTAACTTCATGAGACAGGATTCAGAGGCAGGGCAGAAATGCTGCACCTTTCAGCACTGGGTCTTCCACAAGACAGAAGGAAACCTTCTAGTCACTGACATGCAAGGTATATTTACAACATAAAAATATATTCCTCAAGCTGTTTTAATAAAATATAGACTGAATTATGTATTGTAATAATTTGTCATCTTGTCTTATATCCATGTCATTGAAGTCATTCTAAGGAAATGATGATTCAGATTTCTCACTGTTGCATATCTAACCCTTCCTTCCGATTAATATGTTATGAATGTCATTCCAGGTGTAGGAATGAAGTTAACTGATGTGGGGATTTCAACTTGTACAAAAGGGTAATCTATTAGAAAATATAGGAATAAATGTCTGAAATAAATCTCAGAAATAAATCTTTGAGCCAAACAGTGAGATTTGATTACCTGTTTTTGTCATTTTCCCACCAGATATAAGGGGTTCAGAGGCAACTGTCCTGCATCTTTCATTGACCAGTTCAAAGTGCTCCACCAGTGTAACAAATTCTGTGTCCTACTGGGACTGAAATCTCTTCAAGCCAGTCAACAAATGCTCAAAGGTACAGTAACTGAGCTAAAGGCAAAGCCAAAGGCACAACCCGAGAAAAGGAAATCAGTCCCCAAAATGAAGAATAAATCCTGAGAGAGACCAGGGTCCCAGAGCTGCAGGCATTAATGATTTATACAAATCTGTGCGTCAGTGGATGAGAGCCAGAAATGCATGTGTTCTCTCGAATAGATTTACCATACTGTTTTAGGTTGGCTATGCTAAGCCTTATTCCAGACCAGGTGTGAAACCACTGTGTACTGTAAGTATATTTGTTTCAGAAACCAGTATTTTCAACATCATAAATTAGGCCACCTCCATGAATCTCATATCTATACTTTCAGAAGCTTCACTGTTAGCTCTTAATTATGGTTCAGTAATATTTGAATATGAGGTAGAGGTTTGAAATGTCATATTCGACATTCATTCATTCACTACTCCATCTCTGATTTATTTTGCAGTTTTGTTCAAATTATACATTATTATTCCAATTAATAAGACTATTATTTCTGAATATTTTTTTCAGCTTGTGGCATCAAGGAACATTGTTATATTTTTTCAAAAAGCCTGTCAATATTCAGAAATTAATTACACTTTTTATTATTCAAAATAAAGCCCATGAATAAAAGTTAATCCTGAGTCCGAGGTTATCCTGATTTCAGACCTAACATGTTGCATGAGCATATTGTGTGATAGTGTGTCATGAGTTGTATGTTTTTCTTATTATTCCTGTTATTGATTGTACTTTGCATATTACTATATTGATGTTACATATATACTCACTCATCTGGGAATATTATTTAGGTCAGGTCAGGCACTATTGCTCATACTAATCAGAAGAATGCCCTTATGTTCTCCCACATTGTAAAGAGTGTCAGTGAAATGACTGTAATGCAATTTAATGAACCCATCTATTGAAAAAGCAAAAAGCATTTTTTATCAGCCGTAAATTATTGACCATGATCTGTTAAATAAAAACCTCATTGTGCCAATGTAATGTGATATTTTGTAAATGTTAAATAAATAAAGCAATAGTAAGATAGTCAAAGTAAAAATAGTAAAAACAAAAACAGCAGACTTTCATTGCACATTATATTATATTGCATGTATTAGGATTACAGCACTTAGAACACAGGATCTCATACATTATTGTTTGCTATGTGCATTCTAAAGCATCGGGTTGAAGGAAGCTATTTAACTTAACTATAGAGAGTGAGCGGCATCACCAGTGATGGTCTATGCTTTCTGCTTTACTGCAATATTGCATCAGTCACAAGGTTGTTTCTGCTGTTTACCAATGATTTTACCAACTGTGTTTACAGTTCTGACTGGTGTACTTTCACTGATCACATTTAGGTAGCAAAATCAGACTGTCATTTAAAATGTTAAGTTGCTCTCCTATGTATATTTGAAAACCCTCTCCAAAACATCCTGGCTGACTAAATCCCTTCACTGTAACGACTCAGGTAAGGACTCAGTCGCAGACCACTGGAGCTTCAGGTTCCAGGCGGGTGTATTGAAAAACGCAAAAAACGCAAGTGAAATCAAAAACGGGCAGGGTCGATACCAGGAAGGCAGTCCGAGGGCAGAATCAGGGGCAGAGAACAGGAACAGGCAGGATCAGGAGCCAGGTAGTCAGGCGATCAGGCAACAGGACAAGGCGGCAGGTAGAAACAAAGTCGATGTGCAAGCAGAGTCGAAAATGGAAATATACAGATAGAGAAAACGGCGGGGACGACACAGGCAAAAATACACTGAGACGAACTAGCAAACAAGACAGGAACAGGGCTGGGCTGATGAGGGAACTGAAAACAGGTGTGCGGGCAGGTGGAACTGATCAGGAGGGTGGAGAGCGGGGCAGGGTTGTAACACAAGGAGAAACAAACAAAAGCACACGGATGGGAAAAAAAAACAAAAACACCAAGCTAGGGAGGTGGAGTACTGACATTCACTTTATTTATCATGACGTCAAAGTGTCAAAGCACAGGTAAAAGCTGAGCATGAGGTCTTTGAATACATACACACGCGAGCCAGGCTAATTTATGACCCATAAATAATGGAGGGGGGAGGAGTTACTCACCTTAAAGAGTTTCTTCTAATTGAAAGAGAAGGTGGTCTGCCACCTAAAGCGCTTAACGTGGATAAACCTGAGACGTTTTACATCCCCTTCAGCACCCCCCCCCCCCTCCAAATTCAAAACTTATCCCTCAGCCAAGACTCTACAGGTTTTTTCTCCAATAGCACTGCTTCTGTCAAAAGCCTTGCCCTAATTCTTGATAACAACTGTCCTTCTCTTCACAGGTTGCAGTGGTGAGCTGAGCATGCAGATTCTTTTTATACAACATCCAAAGGATTCATCCCTACCTCACTATGTATTCTATGTAGCTCTTACTTCAGGCCCTGGTTTTTCTCATGCCTGGACTACTTGAACTCCCTCAGTGCTTGTCTTCCTGCCTGTGCCATCAAACACCTACAACTAATCTAGAATGCAGTTGCATGACTTGTCTACAATCTTGCTATACGTTGTCAAGTCACACCCCTCCTCACCTCACTTCATTGCCTTCCTGTTATCACTTGCATCATGTTCAAAACCTTGGTGATGGCAAACAGGACAGTGAATGGAAAAGCCCCTTCATTCCTACTCAGTCCTCAAACTGTATGCACTCCTCAGATCACTACACTCTACAATCAGTATTGTTATTGCTCTTATTGGTTTCATAAAGTGCATTTTTGTAATTCTCCACATTGAAAAGGAGGGATGCCTTGTGATCAGGAAAGCTTCTATTCAGACCAATAAGGGGTTGAGGGCACTTCTGTTGTCAAGAAGTCACTATAGCTGCTGTTGTCACTATAGCTGCTTATGAATATGAAGTCATCCTGAAGACTGTTTTATTTCTGGCTTTCCAGTAGTAAAAATATATGCTGCAGAAAGAGATTTTTTACCTTGGAAATTCTGAAACATTTGTCCTTCAATAATTGCAATTTCTGTTTAAAGGGTACTCCTTATTAAAGTAAGCTATTATTAAAACCATTTAAAGTCAAGCCAGTCACCTCAGTATGATTAACTAGTTTTCCTATGAATTTAAAGAGGACCCTATTGATTCCATTGTCATAGTCATCCATGTATAGGATCCATGGCATCTATGTATGCCTAACAAAGTTAAAACTACAGTATACCTTGCATTTTTTGAGAGGCTGCTCATGAGTGTGTTCTCTAATAAACATAGATCATATTACTACTAAATGCTTCATAGACCTGAATCAAGTCTTGATTCAGATGTAAGACTCTTGGCTTGAGCTGGAGAGGGTGAAGTTTGTATGTTGCATAGGTTCTGATTAGGTGGACATTAGTTTAAAATCAGCATTTAAATCTGTATGTTTCTGAATTGCCTTCTGATGCCTTGAGAGTATAGTATGAACTGAAGCTGAAGATCAATGGGATGGATGTTGATGCCATAACATTTATGTACGAACCGTAGCATAAGTTACATATTTGCTGCCATAAAATGCAGATAACTGTGCCTATTTTTCCTTTTTAGATTTCATTAACATATGTCAGCTGGTGGGGTGTTTACCAGGGTCACGAAGGGAGCGGAGATGCAAGATTCAGGTTGTGTAGAGGGAATGAGGCACATGGTATCTTGTTGGTAATTAAGGGAAAGCAGAAGCCAAGGAAGGGGGTTTAATGTCATTTTAGAGGCAACAGAGCAGAATGAGAAGGGGGGCAACTGACTCTCTTACTAACATGCAGCTGGCGACAGGAGTAGTAACTCTGAAGTAACTCTGTTGACAGGAACTGCTCTGTTGGTGGAGGATAATGAGGAGATGCAGGGAGTTGATCTACCCCAAAGCAGACAGACAAGAGGGCTGTCACCAACCTCAGCTCAATTTTTTTTTATTATTATTTTGATGTCAGTTCTAATCTAGGAGCAAGGCACAGGTTAGAATTCCTTTTTTGCTTTGCTTCTGTACATTGACTTTTACTTTTAATTTGCACATTCTGTTTTTATTCTTTTTATATTTATTTAGTTTAGTAGTTTTTTGTATATATATATTTTTGGAGTTCTGTCTTTTTTATTTTAATTATCTACCTCATTGTGTGTGTTTCTGTAAGGTATGTGTGTCTTTTGTCATTTTGTGAATTGCTACTGTAACACTGGAATTTCCCCTTGGGGATAAATAAAGTACTCTATCAATCTATCTATCTATCTATCTATCTATCTACATGTGTTGTAGATTGAGGGCTTTAATGCAGTCAAAGGTCATTAATCATACATGTTGATAGGTTTGAACCAGTTCCATTCTATTTAAATTGCATTTAATTTGAACTACGTTTTGTATTTACATTCACACACACACACACACACACACTATGTAATAGCCCTCTGACTGTTAGAGACAGCCGGCCACATATAGGGTTCAAAGGGATGTCCCCGGTAGCTGACCCAGTGGGTGTCCACATGACATCCAGGTGTGCACTTCCCGATGGGAATGTTCACACCTGCCATTTGGTATATTGCGGACAAGGTACTTAAACCATCACTTGTGGCCATTATGTTGAAGATCTCGGTCGGAACGCATTGTCGCTGCTCCTACGCGAGTCTCCCTTTGCGCATCGAAATGAACCTTTTCAATTGAAAAGTGGTCATCAGTGTGTTACTTCGCCGGTCCCAACTTGGTTCCTCGAAGGGAGAAAATTCCCAACAATGTAGAGTATGTACACGTTGGCGGTGTCAGCCTTGTATGTTTGACACTGACTCTTGATCATGTGTGGAAGATTGTTTTCTTTGTTTGTGTAATGTTCTCAGTCATTCTGCTGGATGCACTTTGTGCTTGACTTTTGGAGTCACTCTGGATAGGAGCACCTACTGGATGTCAACAATGAAATTGTAATATATGTACTCATCTTGTACATCCCTCTAAATAAGTGTCTGCCAAGTTACAAAATGTTCATGTTAATGTAAACATAACATAATGAAATTGTGCAGTAGTTAGTTGTTTTTATCCTCTGGCCACCCTCCCTACCTCCAACTGCCCCCTGGGAACCCAGCAACACCAGTAAGCATGTTGTGTAACGATCAGCAACTAACTCTCACATTCATTGCAGCATAGCACAGCACACAGTGGCCTGTGTAAACAAATAAACAAATCACTCTGTTAGGTGGGGCCATTTAGCCCATTAGGATAGCAGTTGGGAGAGGGAAAGTATAATAATTTAGTAGCTGGCATTTAAAGTAAATAAAGTAAAGTAAATTGGATAACACTAATTATTCACAGAATAATCGACACCAACTGCGTAAATAAAGTAAATGATTATGCTCACAAAACAGCACAGATTGTCTGTAGTTTTTGTGCTTGCGAAAGCTACAACGTGAGATCAATTAACAAGGATGGCATTTATCGATTTAAGTTACGTTAAATGCTCATGACACATCACAGCTTTTGTGAGGTCTGTGTTCTAAATGTTATTGTTCATTGCACTCAGCCTAACCTAAAAGTTTATTCTCAGTCATTTAAATCGATTTAACTAATTTAGCTCAGTTTTGTAATTTGAATTTTGTAAAACAAGAAAGCTATAATGTGAAACATTTAAGAGAAAGCTTTGGGATTACTTACCACTTAATTATTCAAATTGCCATCCTTGATAATTAAACAACCTCATCCTGTAGCTTTCACAATAGCGCACAAATTTCAGATAATCTGCAGTGTTTCGCAAGCATGATTATTTATTCTAATTATGTGATTGGTGTTGATTATTCTGTGAATTATTTGTTTTATTGTTAATCAAAGAGGATAAAGGGGAACAGGTTGAAAGTAATGATAGATTTAAAGGTAATGTTTGGGCTTCTCCTGTTTCCAGCTCACAAGCCGCCACTGGCTACGTGACATCCATTGACCATGATGCTTGGCGTTATTTTAATAATTAATAATTATTCATATTGCTAATTTTTTCTCAAAACTTCCTCAAGCATTAAATTGGAGAGGAGGAGAATTGAAAATGGTTATACCATCAAGGAGCTTTAGGCTCAACACAAAGACTAAAATGATTACTGATTTCAGCAACAATAACTGATACCCAAGATAGAAATCCCAGTTAAATATAGGGCACAAAATGATTTGGTAGGGTGCATAATTTATTGGAAAGGTTTCATTTAGGCATATCATGAATACACTTTTCAAAGGTTACATGACCAAGAGGCTGAAAACCATCAACTGTGTTTCAAGTCAAAGTTACAAATTTTATATTACAATCTAATTACTTTTGTAAATACTCTGAGAAAGAAATCTGTCTCATATATAAAATGAAATGTTGTGATATATTGAGAAATATCTTCTGTCCAAAAACATAAAAATACACTGGATCTAAAAAGTCTACATACCCTTTCAAAATTTCTTCATTTTGGTGTCTTAAAGGTTGAAATGTGAAAACATGTTTTCAGCTTTATTTGATTTTCACTTTCATCTAAATGGAAATTAAATGCCTCTGTTTTTTTTTTAAAAAAAGGTGTTTGGATATGTCTTTACCAACACCTTACATCTAGATTTTGCTATTGTCTCTCACTCTTCTTTGCATTAAAGTTCAAGTTCACTTAATCTGTAAGGAGACCAATTATGAACAGCTTGTTTGTTCGATTTTCAGTGGGGTTGAGGTCAGGGCTCTGACTGGGCCCTTCCAGGACATTGGTCTTCCTTTTTTTCAGCCATTCAACTGTGGATTGGCTGTGTTCTTTGGGATAGTGTCATACTGAAAGGTGAAATTCTACCCCATCTTCTTTTTTCAGAGGGTAGCAGGTTACTCTTAAATCTTTTGAAAATTTTCACTATTCATTCATCCCTGTGTCCTCATCAGTGAAATAGCCCCATAGCATGATGCTGCTATCACCATGCTTGATAATAGGGACTGTGTTCTTATGCTGATGGGCTGGGTTGGCTTTGTGCCAAACATATCATTTGGATTTAAGGCCAAAAAGTTCTACCTTAGTCTTATCACACCACAAGACCCTTTTCCACACTGCAGCAGGAGATGCAGAGTGTTTTTTGCATAATTCAGATGAGTCTGAATTTGTGAGAAGTGGCTTCCATCTTGCCACCCAAACCCATAGCTCAGAATCCTGGAGAATGCATGAAATGCATATAATGAACAGTTCTTGCCATGAAGTCCTGAAGCTTTTTTAATGTTGCTTTAGGCATCTTGGTAGCCTCCCTGATCAGTTTCCTCCTTGGATGGTCATCCATCTTGGAGGCATGGCCTGATCTAGGCAAGGTGGTGGTGTCATATTTGATCAACTTCTCAATTATGGTTTTTGTTATGTTCCATGATATATTTAAGGCCTTTGATACCATTTTATGTCCCCTCCTGATCTGTACCATTCAAAAAATTTGATCCAGGAGATGTTTTGGTAGTTCCTGGTTGTCCACAGCTGGCATGGACTAAGAAACAAGGAAACCTGGTGAAAAAAAATACAGGAGCAGCTTGTTTCCCTGAACTAATCAGAATCACTTCAATTGGTCACAGGTGAAATAAATTACAGTGGGCATGATTTGGATGAAATCAACATTTTAGTTTTTTCTATTTTAAATTAATATTCAAAATGTGTTGCCTTTCCTTTTCTTTTTACTTTGTTGTTGTGGGTTATCATGTCTAAATGAAAGTGGAAAAAATCTGACTTGATGGGTTTTCATTTCAGGCCCAAAGGCAATAAAAGCAAGATGAAAGGATGTGCAGACTTTCTAGATCCACTGATACACAAAAACAGCAAAAATTTACAAAATTGACATATACAAAGATAATTGATTCACGTATTTTTTCTGTCATTTCCATACATTAACTTTTGGAAAGGTGCTGATCATTGAATTTACTACAGTATAAGTGAATTGAATTACACCTTGTATGTCTACAGCAGCATACAATTTCATTAAATGTTAAAGAGAACAAAGAGATCACAAATAATAATATACAAATTCACTTCAATTCAGTGGCAAGGAAAAACTCCCTGACTAACAGGAAGAAACCTTGGGCAGAATCGGGTCAGAGGAGGAGCCCATTTGCTTCTGGCTGGGACTGGGTGGACAAATTGAGTAGGATCAAATACAAAATATATACAAATATATAGAATATAGAAATAATAGAACATATATTAATGGAACAATTGGCAAATAATAGAAAAATATGAAATGGTACACAAAGCCATATTTGCCTATTTGTTACTAAGTCAAATACTTCAAAGGGTTATTTTCTCTGTCACATACAGTATAATTAATTTATTAAAACGAATAAACAGTGAAAATGATCCCATCTGAGCTTTTATATCAATACACACTTTGTACTGTGCTGTGTTAAATGTTACCACACAAATGAACCAAAGTCATGATATATCTTTTTGTCATGTCATGATATAGCTTTTACTGAAAAATAATGAAAAAAGAATCCAAGATTAGATGAAAGGAGATGTGTATGATTAAAGCTCAAGATAATATAGAGTATGAGTGTATATTGTCTGTTTTGATTGAAACAAAGAGATATTGATGCCAGCAAACCTTCTCTAAGAGTCTCTATACAGTTCTTGCCAGTTCTTAAAACAGTTTTTGGTTTGGGATCCAACATGTATATTCCATGCCAGAGACCATATAGACCTCTGTGAGAACACAAGAAACTTACTGAATACAGCTCTGGACTGTTAGTTCTTTGTTTTTAGTCAGACCTTCTTTGGACACTGTAGCCCAATTTATAGGTTGAACCCAATGCAGAGCAGGAGATCTATTTACTACTACCACTATCACAGAGTTTAGGTGTGTAAAATATCTGAAATTCATCTGGCTATTCATCTGTTCATCTGTCTTAGCCAGATGGATACTGCTACTCGTTTGATGTGAAAGTACAGTGGCACCAACTTGGATTTTCAGGCTGCTCCTGACTTTCTGGGCAGTTGTATAGTGTTCAGACTGAAAGATACAAACATTAATCAGGAAGGTGAATGATCTACTAATTTTATGCACATAAGAGAAAGGTAACATGAGACATTTAAGTATTCAGCTTGTAGCTAGCATTAATGAATCAGGTTGGGTCAGGGTAAAACAGGTTTGTGACAGAAATCAAGCACAGAAAACATTTTAGAATGTAACAATTGTAATGTAAGTTATATAATGTATATGATTTTTTAATGTATACTTATACATAATCTGTATATAACTATGGAATGCTTCTTTCTCAAAATAAGACAACCTTGAACTTGATAACTACATTGTAGTTGTGAGGTTTGTGAATAACTTAGGCAGCAATATGAGAGATCTTGTAAAGTGCCCTACTGCCTTACATCTCCCCCTGGGTCCAGCTAAACTGGCAGAGTATCCTCAAGTCAGAAATAGAAAACGATGCAGCCCATGCCTTCTCCATGTAACTGAGCCCTGTGGTATGTGTACTGCAGGGTAATGTCTCTGTTCATGAGAGAGAAAAAATATAGGGAGTGCCATATGGCAAGATCACATGATTTTAAATGATTCATGACCATCAGTTGCTTGTGTTTTCCCATGGAACTATGCATTCTATCCCCCTCTGTGGGGGACCCCCTGCCCTCCTCCCAGCTCATTCATGTTCAATGTGGATATGCACTGTGTGTGTGATACTTCTCATGAAAAATGTTGTTTTTTGAATTAATGTAAAATACAAACAGTGACGAAAGTGCATTAGTGTTTTGGATTAAATGTTTTTATATGAGAGGGAAAACCTAGTCACTAACAATAGTATTTCTTCACAAGGAAAATCATCTCTCAGAAAGTTGTGAGCATAGCAAACAAGCTAGATTGCTAGCTAATATCAGATTTTGTGAACATGAAAAATGATAAAGCGCTAATTTATGTTCAGCTAGACTCTAGCTGTTTGCAGTAGTTTAAAACAAACATGTACATGCAGAAAATGTAAGATTTAAATGTAGCAAGCAAGCCTGCAGATGTCTTAAAATATGCTTAACTCCCAATTAAGCTTTAGTACCATTTTAAAATATTTCTAAAATATATCTCTACTATCACATTTCACATATCATATACTATAGTAAGTGAAAAGTAAACACATGAGATATTTTCCCATGAAACACATTTTTCTTCCAGCTCAAAACAGCAAATCCTTTCTGCTCCTTCTCCTGACATTACAACAAACTGAGAAATTTGGGGGATGGGTTAACCCAGAGCCATGTAGAGAGAGTTGCGTCAACTAAAGTTCCAAATGCTTGATCATGACGTGATTCACGTAGACTTCAGATAGTTCCAGGAAGTTCTTGGCAGGCAATTTGAATATGTAAATACAGATAGACAGAACTGTGATTTTTGGTAATTAGTAGTCAATAAATGCATTGATTTACAATACTTATATAGCACACCAACATGTGTATGTAGTTACATGAATATGTTTTTAAAAAAGTAAAATTCAGTACTATTTGAGGATTAGTGTGAACAGCTATCGTTACCTGCCTTGTTGACATATTTTAGGCTAACGTTACCTTGGTTAAAGAGCGTGTTGCTGTTGTTTATTGCTTTGAATTCTTTATTATTATTATTATTATTATTATGTTCTTAAACTTGTATGGTAGTCAAGAGCAATCATATCCTAATTTATTGATATATTTAGAGGGAGGGGAAGGGAAGGAATGTTTCAAAATTCAGATCAGACTAATTTCTAACATTTCTTTAATTCATGGTGGTTTCAGTAATCCCATGGTAACTGAGGGTCTAAGTAATCTTTATGACTTTCAGATAGGACAGGAGACTGACAGGTGACTATCAATGATTGTCAAGAATTCATTAAATAAATCTCTAATAAACTCAGAAACATGAATAGCATCTCAAGCAGTTTGTCTGTGCCCTTTCCTTCTCCTTGCATATACTTTCCACCATGGTTTGCTGTGCTGCATGTGGATGCTCCAATTGCTTGGAGAAAGGAGTACGAATGTACAGTTTCCCCAGTGACACGGAAAGGAGAAAAAAATGGTTGGCTCAAGTCAGCAGGAGCAACTTTTCTATCACTAAAGATACAACAACAAAAAATATGTGAGGTAATCATATTCAAACACTGCATTTGCACTTTTTAACAAAGACCACAGCAATGGGAAACTTAATGTTTGGTTTATTAAAAAATAAGGAACAGGGAAAGGTTTCCAAAACCCAGGGAGTTGAGACTCAGGGTGCAGGGTGAGGGTGCCCAAAAACACTCAACCCATAACTTAGGTTTTGTTTACTGTTTAGAAGGCTCAAATATGCACTCTAAATCCATATCAATAATGATATATTTTAGTGGACTCTGTGGACATAATTCACCATAATCGGTGGTTTTGTATGTTCTACATACACAGTTATATTTTGTGCCTTACTGTGTTAGGTAGACATGGTCCTTATAAGAAATAGTATTTTCTGGGTAATGTAGTTGCTGCTTTTGTTATTGTTTGTGGAGAGTGGTCTTGCTCTTGCTCGCAGTGTGTGCTAAAATAAATGACACATGCGTTCATATGGTGAAAGAGAAAAATTGTCCGTCTCTACTTTCCTCCTACAGCCTCCTTCATCTGCAACCAGGATGGACAGCCTTTCTCATACAGGGTGGTAGGAAACTTGTGTGCACTCAAAAAACAAACTGAAACATTCACAAACTTGAGTATGAGTCAGTCTTTGGTTATTCAACCCACCTTGTTGACACCACGAGTGTACATTTTGATTTATTGAGATCTCAATTATTTTTTTGGTTTTGTTTTTTTATTTTGATTGGGTCCCAACAAGCATTTAATTATACATTGAACATTGGGTTTGAATACAAGCGTATAGTTACATTCATGGCAAATTCTGAATAATTTAGTTGCCATATTTGTTGTTATTAATAATTTAACTTGCAATGGGGCCAGAATTTTGAATTTTGTTCATGCCCAGCTGTTATCGGGTTAAAGGCCTTTGTTTCAAATATGAAGAGTGTGTTGAAGTGAAAGAACATATTTAAAGCTATTGTTAACTTAAAGGTGAATACAACAAGAAGTGAAACAACCGTTAAACATTCAAACTACTCAGTTGTTGGTGTGAATTTTATTATGGGAAGGATTAAAAGTGTTCCATGTACTTTACTGCTCTATGTTAACGCCAGTCTCCTCTTAGAGCCTAGACGTTAGATATACCTGCAGGGTTGGTGGAACACACACCAGGTGGGTTACACAAAGTTTGGACCCAAGGCCAAGCGATGGCGATCTCCATGCAGTTTCAGTGTGGCGGGAAACGCCGATGCTGGTGCTCAGTAGTGGCCATGGGCGTCGGCCAAGCTGGCAGGCTGCTGCTCATCCAAGACACCATCTCCAGATGGCGGTTCCTGTGTGACACAGGCGTGTAGAGGAGCGTCCTGCCCGCATCCAGAGTAGACATCCTGCCTGGCGGACAGGGCCCCCCCATGGAAACTGCTAACGGCAGCCCCATCCGCACTTATGGCACTAGGTACGTGGGGCTGTGTTTCGGCAGACAGTGTCACAGCAAAAGTGGCTGTCCCCCTCCTCAGCACAGATTTCCTACACATATGGACTGCTGGTGGATGTCAAAGACCACCGCTTGATTGACGCTGTCACCTGTTGTTCGCATGCATGTACTCTCAGCAGGGCGAACTCCATCAGACTGTCTAACATGCTCTCTGCCGCAGTCAAGTTTCTCCATCGTCTCGCCAAGTTCCTGGTCCTCACACAGCCCACCTTCTTTTCATCCACCACCAAGCATGAGGTGGAGCACCGCATCGCCACCAGTGGCACACTGGTCTATACCTGGGCTCGGTGCCTCAACTCGGCCAAGCTCACCACCACCACGGCAGAGTTTGAGAATATGGAGCCACTGCAACCCGTGGGCTTCACCCCTCCACATCATCCCGAAGCCTGGTGGCGGGTGGTGCCCGTGTGGCCATTACTGGCGACTCAATGACAGACAACGCCAGACTATTACCCAGTCCCACACATCCAGGACTTTTCTGCCCACCTAGCTGGAGAAGTAATCTTTTCCAAAGTGGACCTCGCCCATGGATACCATCAGGTGCCCATCCACCCCCTGGACGTCCCCAAAATGATGGTGATCACCCCATTTGGGCTGTTTGAGTTCTTGCCCATGCCGTTTGCCCTTAAGAACGCCACGCAGATGTTCCAGCACCTCGTGGACTCGGTGCTATGGACCTGCTTTTCATCTTTGTCTATTTAGATGACATCCTCGTCGCCAGCACATCTTTTTGAGTGGCTCAGCCAGCATGGGCTGATTGTCAACCCAGCCAAGTGCCAGTTCGGGTTTGTGAGACTAGACCCAGAGGCAGGATTTTTCTTCTCAGGGGTACCTTGACATAGGATGTGGAACAGGTGTACCTGTCTGTTGTGGGTGGTCAACACAGTGGAGTGGAGACAGCAACAGGAGCAGGACTCACATATGCAGCCTCTGCTCCAGTTGGTGGAGGCACAGCAACAGCCACCATGGGAAGAGGTGGCAGCGCTCTCCACAGTGACAAAAGGGCTGTGGTCCAAGTTTGGAGCCCTATGCCTGTGTGAGGGCATTCTGCCATGTGCATGCTAGGAGCCCACTGCTGGGGAGGAGAGAGCTGTGTGGGCTGGGCATTTTGGGGTTACTAAGATCCTTCGTTGACTCTGGTAGGGGTTCCGTTGGAGGCGGCTCAAGAGGGATGTGGTAGACCTCTGCCACTGCTGTGACAGCTACACTGAATGGAAGGGCCCTCCAGGTCAGCCTCACACCCACCTGCAACAATTTCAAGTGGCAGCTGCTATGGAGAGAGTGGGGGTGTACATTATGGGGCCATTCCCCCATAGACAGAGGTAATCACTTACTTCTCACCCCAATTGAGTATTTTATAAAATCGATCAAGGTATACACTCTGCCTGATCAGGAGACGGAGACCATTGTGAGATTCCCTGGTAAAGGGGATGTCCAGCAGATTCGGGGCCCCGGATGATATCCATAGTAAACAGGGACTGAACTTTGAGTCTCGGTTATTTACCGTCACGTGTAAGCAGCTGGGCATTCACAAGACTTGCACCTCTCCACTGCATCCCCAGAGTAATAGCCTGGTTGAATGGTTCAATCGTACCCTAGTGGAGCAGCTGGCCATCATCAGTGCTAAGCATCAGCATGACTGGGACATACCCTTACTACTGGTGCACACCTCCTGCATTTGTCTCCTGCTCGTGTTGGAGAGAGATCTGCACTCCTGTGGAGTTTGGTCTATGACCTGGTGCCCTGGCTGTCGCACCAGGGCCTGAGTAAGCCAGGAAGCTCCAGAATTGCCTGGAGACAGGTCATACTTTTGCTTGGTAGCACTTGGGTGTACAGCAAAAAAAGAATTTATGACATTTTAGCACAAGGAAGGCTGGGGCCTGGTCTGCATCTTCAGTCTGCAGAGGACAAAAGGCTGATGCCCCAAGCTGGACAGCCATTATTGGTTGGGGCTCTGCAGAATCCTTGAGAGGATGGGGGAATTCATTCACTGGATGGAGCTGCTTCTCGGGGGAAGAAAGGTGGCACTGAACTGCAACAGGTTAGCCCCATGCAGAGGGGGCTCTTCTCCTTTTCAGACACCTTCAACTCAAAGAGACACAGCCACTCCACATACCCCAGACACAGATGCAGGGCAGGATGGCACACACCTCTGATGCCCCTTTCTGTGTCCCCTCTGCCATGCCCCTTGTCTGCTCCCCCGTGTCCGAAGCTGGCTTGCTGACCGACCCCCCCCCCCCCCCCCCAATGTCAGAGGAAACTGCCAGGTCACTTCCAGGACTTTGTGTGCTCCCTTGGGCAAAGAACCATGAGGAGGTGGGGCTGTGTAGCAACCCCTACACTGGACAGTAGTCCATTGTGTGAATGTGAAGGGTGTTGTCAGGAGATTCATGTTGTTTGCTTTAGCCAAGTAGTTTTTCGGGTCCTACCTGCCAGTTATCCAGCTGTCTGCCAATCACAGTAATGTCTGGAATGTCTGGAATGGGCTCAGGTCAGTTTAGGAAGAGTGCTAGGAAGAGATCCATTCCCTTTCTTTCTGTATTCTCCTTTTTTGCCGTTAGGTTTCTGCAGCTTCGCTTGTGAATAAAAGCGGTGAATCTTGCATACTCTGCCTTCTAATAAACTGGTCCATTCATGAACTTCATTTCTTGCTAGCAGTTAATTTTTATTTTTTGTGTTTACGGTGAGCTTGTTACAACATTGTGACTCACAACCGCGATCAATAAATACCATGTGATAGTGTTAGTCTAAGGGTAAAGGCCAGATTCAGACTGATGTCATATCCAGATGTAATAGTGAGGATATTTTTAATTTCATCTGACATAGCACAAATAGTGACTCAGTCTCACTCTTAGAAGCACATATTTTGGTAGAGACCCTACCAATAATTAGGAATAGTTAAATTGACTCCATTTTCCTTGAATCTGCAACATCATATGTCCAGTCATTTTTATTAGCACTGCTCAGGATTAACTGTGTTTCGACATTCCCTCTACTCATTGCTCAAAAAATGAAAAACACCCATTGGTTTAGGCTCTGAACCAGCTCACCTAAAAAAGGTATTGAGCTGGTATTTTCATGGTCAGCAGTAACAACAAATTTTCAGTCAATAAACCTTAAATTCCTGTGAAATACAAAGAGTTGTTACACTGTGTTGTTTCTATATGTTTCTAAAAGTTGAAAAGATGTTTGTTAGTTTGCTTGCTCACCAGCTCACTCAGAATCAACTAATATACCTAAGCAGCTAAAGTTCTCTCCAGTTCATCTGTGTCGTCACAACTCCTTGCACTTGTATTTCATGGCTAACTTCCTGGATAATTGAATGTTTGAACGGTTAGTCAGTCAAGGTCAGTCAACCAAGCTATGTTAACCTAGCTATTGATCATTTCAAACTCCAAACTAGCTGGCTAACAGATGCAGCAAAACAGCTGGTTTCTTTGTCAGCTAGGTAGCTTCCTAGCTAATACCATTTAACATAGGTGTTTAATGTTGACATTTATTTACCCCTTGACCATTTCACACAGTGTCTCCAGTGTATTTTTTCCTCTCAAATTTTATACAGCTGAATATGAATTAACTTTACAGCTAGACAAGCTACCTGAATAAAATGCCTCGGTAGTTAGTGCAGGGGTGTCCCAACGTTTTTCAACGGGGGCCAGATTAGATCTTGT
This sequence comes from Megalops cyprinoides, assembly GCF_013368585.1. Classification (NCBI taxonomy): domain Eukaryota; kingdom Metazoa; phylum Chordata; class Actinopteri; order Elopiformes; family Megalopidae; genus Megalops; species Megalops cyprinoides. The sequence goes on from NC_050586.1 coordinate 41,678,829, forward strand.
TAAAATACTTGAGGGCCAGCTCCTTGTTTTAAATTTTACATATGCATTCTAAAAGCTTTTATTTTCAGTGTAATAATAAATCAACAATTAAATGGGCTGTAATCAATAACATAGCAAGCCTTGCCTGCACATCTTCTTACACTGACTTCTTAGTGAATTCAAAATGCACTGTGCAGTTTTTAATGAATTATGAAACAGTAAGATAGCAATCTATCATTATGTAAAATCTTCAAAATGCAAATCTATTAAGTTCTATTCAAATCCATTTACATATAGTAGTGTATGTAGGTGCCTACTACACTTAAGCAAGTCTTTAAGTCAGACATTTTATTTATAGTGCCTTTAGTTTTAAGCAAAGTTAATTCTGGACTGGTATAAATGAAATATGAATATAAAACAGGCCTAATAAAACATCATTGCAATACAACGCATTTCAAAAGCCAAATAAATTTGGCTAATGATTCACCAACTATAGATGTATTTGCAGGCTAGGCCTACTGTTGCTAAACACAGGTGTTTAATAAGGTATTGTATGTATTATTTGTGGACTTATTATGTATTTGGTTCATTTATGTATTATTAATTTTAACATCTCCATATTCTGCTTCCATGTCACCTTGTGACATGGAAGCAGAATATGGAGCACCTTGTTGTTTGTCACCTTGTAAATCATTGTGTGAACGCACTACAAGAGACACTGGAACCGGAGTCAAATTCCTTGTATGTGTAAAACCATACTTGGCCAATAAAGACCGATTCTGATTCAGATTCACATGAAAATGTAGATTTCTCTAATAAAAGCAATCATATAAGTGTTTGATCTCTTCCAAAAGGGCTTTAAACAGTATGCAATTTTAAATAGAGTTATGGTACTTACCCTTGCTTTCAAGAACCCATAAGTTATTTTAACTGCCCTGTCCTACATTCAGTCTCTAATCACTCCATACACTCCAACCAGATCTCTCTGCTCAACCTCCTCTGGGCGGCTGGCGGTCCCTTCACTTCAGGAACCTGGCAGCCATTCCACTCGGCCACGTCTTTTTTCTGCCCTCATTCCGCGGTGGTGGAATGACCTTCCTCACCCAATCAGAACTGCAGAATCACTGCCCATCTTCCGCAGAAGCCTGAAAACCCACCTTTTCAGAATCCACCGATCCCCTATTGTGCAACCTTTCTGTTAGCTTTCTATATTAAAAAAACCTTCTGTACTAACCCTGTCTCTATGTTGCTGGTTTTGTTTGCAGATTTCTGTTTTTTTGTTGCAGGATATACAGGAGCATGGTACTGTAAATAATTAATTTGCACTCCTACTGCAATCTTTTGCCTATGAGGAAGTCAGCTAAACCTGATTGATGCACTAATTGTATAGTAATCGCTTTGGTTTAAAAGCGTCTGCGAAATGAGAAATTGTAAATTGTACATTTTTAATATAAAAAGTTATGATGGAAGAGACTACATATAGAAACAAAAGTGACCTCATATCCTTCCAGTATAGGTGGTGGGGTTGTCTGCCCTCTCGGTTAGACCCAATGCCTGGAAATAAGTTCTCCTGAAATTCTTGTTGTGAATTTTATTTTAAAAAAAGGTCTTTACTGTCTGCACTATGTACTACCCTTACTGTCTTTTGTTTCAGTAAACATTTACAGACCTCCAGGTTCTCATAGTGTTTTCCCACATTTGCAGATTTATTTATTTATTTATTTAAAGAAGGTCTACTGTGGCACAAGTCACAGAAATTTTTAATGATGGTTAAGGGAGGAATGTGTCACAACACACAGTGCATCGTACCCTGCTGCGTATGGGGCTGCGTATCTGCAGACCGGACAGAGTGCCTATGATGACCCCTGTCCACTGTCGAAAGCACCTACAACGGGCACGCGAGCATTGGAAATGGACCTTGGAGCAGTGGAAGAAGGTCGCCTGGTCCGATGAGTCCCGTTTTCTTTTAGATCATGTGGATGGCCATGTACGTGTGTACCATATTCCTGGGGAACTGATGGCACCAGGATGCACTGTGGGAAGACAACAAGCCAGTCGAGGGAGTGTGATGCTCTGGGCAATGTTCTGCTTGGGAAACCCTGGGTCCGGCCATTCATGTGGACGTCAATTTGACATGTGCCACCTACCTAAACATTATTGCAGACCAGGTACACCCCTTCATAGCAATGGTATTCCCTAATGGCAGTGGTCTCTTTCAGCAGGATAATGCACACTGCACACATTGTTTGGGAATGGTTTGAGGAACATGATGAAGTGTTCAAGGTGTTGCCCTGGCCTCCAAATTCTCCAGATCTCAATCCGATTGAACATCTGTGGGATGTGCCGGACTGAGAAGTCTGATCCACGGTAGCTCCACCTCACAACTTACAGGACTTGAAGGATCTGCTGCTAATGTTTTGGTGCCAGATACCACAGGATACCTTCAGGGGTCTTGTAGAGTCCATGCCTCGGCAGGTCGGCGCTGTTTTGGTGGCACACGGAGGATCAGCAGCATATTAGGCAGGTGGTCATAATGTTTTGGCTCATCAGTGTATGTTTGAACCACTCCACTTAGGTTTCAGATCACTTTATAGCACTGAAATGGCACTTGTTAAAGCTGCAAATGCTTTATTTCTGTAACGTAATGATTTACTCAGGTAGTGTAATGGCTGGTGGAGCAGAGGTGTTTGGCACATGTTCAGTGCAGAAGGTTTGGGCTAAAAGGCCATGCTGCTCTTTGTTTGAAAGACAGCGGTGTGGCGTAGTGGTAAGGAACAGGGTTTGTAAATGAACAGTTGTCTACATAGTATTTTATGCCTATGACTTGGGCAGCAGTGTAGCACAGTGGTTAAGGAGCAGGACTCGTAACTAAGGGTGTACTCACACTAGGCGATCCGTACCGTGCCTGAGCACATTTGACCCCCAAAGTCCAGTTCGTTTGACTAGTGTGATCGCTCTGGTACGCTGAACCGTGCCCGGGCCCGCTTGAACAGCTCAGTTGGACTCGGGCACGGAATGCATCAGTGTGATCGCTTACCGTGCCCGAGCACAGAACTCGAACATGACGCCAATGATGCGACTGTCCCATTTAACAAATATATCCGTTATAGCAACAGTTAGCTGGATATCTGTTAGTTACACGCCCAGTCATAATAATTCCTTTAAACCATCATTTGATTAGCTAGCTGACTTCCTTAAATATAACAAGCTGGCCATGCCCAAAATGATCTTTGATTGGTTAGTTCTGTAGATCTACACCTAAAATAACTCTGTGGATCCCCACATTGGCTTGATTACTAGCAAGCGAAATAAAACTAACTATACTGTACGTGGCGCTGTAAGCATTGCTGTTGTCAGGGGCTTAGTCAGAGTATCACAAATGAAGCAGCCAACCTGTTTAAGTAGCTAGTCTTTAACAATCATTCAGATAGGTAGACTGTTAGCTAACTATCTATGTTTATAAAATCTATCGCTAGATAGCTAACGGTAGCTCCCCAGCCAGTTAGCATCGATTATGCAACACAGATTTTCAGTTAATCGTTCTGGATGTATAAGAAGATTTTTACAGTGGCAGCTGATGTTGAGGGAGGAATTTGGAGCTTTAGGCCTACTTGCCGACTACAATTCACGTTCACGTGAGAAGCAGACCTGTTATTAACCCAAATGTTCTCGAATGAATTGAAAAGTGTACTATCCAAGTAGTAATAAATGTTTGTTGCTGTAACGATGACAGTAGTGCACACACAAGTAGTAGCCCTAACTGGTTAACATTACCTAACATTACTGTGATTAGGCTGCTGTAATCTGACACAAAATATTGGTCTGTCCCTTAACATAATGACTGAAATGTCAGCTGCCTCCGTAAAAATCTTATTACTGAAAATCGCTGCGTTGCACAATCGATAACCATCTATAAGGCATGTGAAAGGGCCATGGGTCACTGCACCCAAAACGACACCAAATAAGCCACAAAGTACAATCATGAACTCCATTGTGCTGTGCGAGAGCGCTTTTCTTCAACACAAAAAGTTTGCATCGTGATGACATAAGCGTGCTCAGGCCCGGAACGTTAAGCACAAAGTGAGCGCAGGCCAGCAGGGGAGTGGGGAGGGGGGATAATCGCGCTCGGGCATGGTACAAGGTAAGAAGCCTAGTATGAGTACGCCCTAAAATGTTGCTGGTTCAATTCCCACTTAGGGCACTGCTGTTGTACCCTTGAGCAAGGTACTTAACTCCCAATTGCCTCAATAAATATCCAGCTGTATAAACAAAAAATAAACAATGTAACTGATGTTACAAGTCACTCTGGGTAAGCACGTCTGCTAAATGCCAATAATGTAATGACTTTTTGTGCACCCCTATGGATTGCAATTGCACCCCTCTGTATTTTCTCCTGGCACCAAGCCTGATGTGAGTCACTCTGGATAAGAGTGTTTGCTATAATAACAATGATGACCAAGTTCTCATATCTCGATTTCATGTCATTTCATATCTCGATCATGATACATATCACGATATAGCACATTTTCTGTAAATTCAATGAATAAATAGATTATACTGTATAAAATGACCACATGGAAAGACATATTTCTTATTACATTTTGAATTATATACTCGAAAAACAAAAGGTACTTACTCATATGTGATTATTTGTCTCCTTTTATTTAGAACCTTTCGCGCCTACAGTCACACCGGTGTGATAGCCGTTTAGCGTGTATGCTAAAACCGGTGTGATTAAAACACTAGATTGGAAAAGTTCTAGCTAATTTTGGCTTTGAGGAAACAGCAATTTAACGTTAAAAAATATAGCAAATGCTAACTGAAAACTATGAAAAGCTTAGGCTATGCTAATGAAAACATAACGAACCATGTAACGTAACACGCAAAATATGCATGTAACAAAATATAAAATATTAATTATAAAATATAAAAAGGTAAATAGAAAACACTTTTCAACTATAGTTCTATGTCATGTTCAGTCTCCTCCATGTTTGTTTGTGCTGCCTTCATGCAAACTTCCTGCCTGCATCCCTGCTGTGTGGAAGAATGCAAAGCGTCATCCAAATGCCGAAAGATATTGCTGTAAAGTGTATAATTTGCAACACAACGAAATAATCTATAGAGCATGATATGAAACGATAGATGTTTTTTTTTATCATCACACGATATATATCGCCATATCGCACAGCCCTAAATTTATTTATTATAAAGGTAGACAAACTGTTTTTTTAACCAAAAAAGGTTAAAAAAACAGTTTGGGGGGGGGGGGGGGGGGGGGGTCCTAAACATTTATATATCCTTCTTCCTGTAACTGTAAATATTACAATATATTTCCCATATTCATGCCTTGAAGAATCTTGTAATACGATTTCAGACACTCCTAAAGTGGACAATACCATTTCTTAACATTGATGTTAGTTGAATGTCTCGTCTGCCTGCCTCACTCCCATCATTGCAGTGGCTCGCGTCCTCATAAAAGTCTATGCTCCCGTGTATCGCGCAAGACAATAGAGACTCTAGATTAATGTAAGTTAGCTATCTAGCTTGTTTAGTACACTTTACTTTCTTACCTTAAGAGCAGTAACGGAGCGAGCGGGGGGACATCGCTGTCACTGCTGACGGAGCCGCGGTATTTAAAAATGGTCTCTGTAATTGTAATCCGCATTTCTCTCTGTTCCGCCCTTCTGTCTCCGTAAGTTTCCCTTTGGATCTGTCTTGCATCTCCACGCAGCTTACAATAGGTTGTATACAGTTCCTCGCCCCCTCTGCAATGAACCATCGGCTCCGCCCCTGCTTCAGAGTTTCTGAGTTAGATTGTGTCAAGTGTCTACGGATGAACGCTAACGTTAGCTAGTTTCTAGTAGCTAGTTAGTAACACTTGAGACTGCCGCTCTGAAATGATATCCAGGCACGGTGGAATTGGTGGGCGACATACAACATTCGAAAATACGATTCGACAATACTGTCGCCCAAATATCGCAATGAGCCTTCTATGAAGTGCACTTACGGGCTGTGCCGGCAATCCCCTCTCTATTCTCCTGGGGCAATGGGCAATTTGTACTAAGCTTCGCTTTCCCCGCGCAAGTTTGATCGCTGCCTGAAAAATGAACAAGCGAATTTCGCGCCACATCACAGCAAGCATTTTGACTACAACACGCTGCTAGCAAGTTTGATTTGAAATTTCTGGAAATGGGCGTGGCTTTTAGCACTACTTGAAGGTGATTGGCTTTCGCCAGGCGAAATTTTCGCTGGAGTCGAACATGTTTCTTAACTCAAGCGAACGCTCATTTCGCCCATTTGCCTCCTGCCATTGACTTTTCATGCGTTCGCGTCGCTCGTAAATACCGTTCCGCGTTCGGTTAAAACACACCAGAGAAAGTCTCGCGACCCCCTATAGAATGATCCGCGACCCCACTGGTTGAGAAACCGTGCCTTAAGATACCTAACATTAGCTTACTAATGTTAGCTAGCTGATAGCGCGCCCTTTCATTTCCAGTGTTGGCTGGGCATTTCATTACAATGTCATATTATCTAATGTTAGCTAAAACTGGTGCTCAGTCATGAGCAGTGAGACAATGGAGGATTAGTTGTTACAGGGATACGTTTTGACATCAATATAGAATTTATTATTTCATTTTAATAGTCTTTTGTGTAGCTGTAGTGGTTTAGTTAGTCTTTTGCCTATTTGATATTAGCTTTTATAAAAGGGACACCCTTTGTTTTCACTCAGGAATTGAGTTTTACCTGGTTGGGTAATTGAGAAATATTAAAATCCATGTGTGCTGAAGTCTGAGTAATTGTATTAGTTAGTATGACTGTTTTATTGAACTCAGATTAGATTTCATTCACAGAGTCAACATGAGCAAGAGGAGAGGAAATATCCAGCTCTTTTTTGGTGCTAAAAAAAGAGTAAGTTGAAAGGCTTAATACTGAGCAGGATAGTATGGGTGATGGTGAGTTTTACATTCATGTGCTGTTATATCAAGGAAGCAGAGGGAGGTCAGAATAACAGTCTACCAGAATAACAGTCAAATAGTACTTTCAGAAACTGAAGGGATGCACAACAATCACAGCCTACTGTTCTCAACTAATATGCTAGGACTTTTAATAAAGTGTTGGCTACTGATAGTATAGAAAGCATTGTATTCTCCTGCATCTGGGGGCACCCCAGAAGTGGTGGTGTCCCTGGATGCAGAGAAGGCGTTTGATAGAGTTGAATGGCGATATTTGTTTTCTGTATTACATAGGTTTGGTTTGGGTCCAAAATTCATTTCATGGATTAAATTATTGTACTCCTCTCCAAAAGCGGCAGTAATCACTAATACAGTGCGCTCAAAATACTTTCCTTTATCTAGAGGAACACGTCAAGGCTGCCCTTTAAGCCCTTTGTTATTCATTATTGCAATAGAACCTTTGGCAATAAAGCTCAGAACTATACAATCCATAGATGGGATACACAGAATGGGGATAGAATACAAGATTTCTTTGTATGCCGATGATCTTTTAATTTACATAACTGATCCACTGGCATGCACACCAATCATTTTGAATATTCTAAATAACTTTAGTAGCTTCTCTGGATATAAAATAAATTATTCAAAAAGCATATGCTTTCCTGTAAATGACCAAGCATCAAAGATCCAAGAGGCAGACTTGCCCTTTTGTATGTCCAAGACAGGATTTAAGTACTTAGGTATAAATGTTACCCCTTCTTTCTCTAAACTATTTGAGGCTAACTTCTCTCCCATATTTGAGAAATTGAAGCTTAATCTCCAACGCTGGAACACTTTATATCTAACACTTGCAGGGAGAGTTAATTGCATTAAGATGAATGTGCTTCCTAGATTTTTGTATCTATTTCAAAATTTACCAATTTTTCTCCCCAAGTCATTTTTCCGCTCAATAAATCAGCGAATTTCACATTTTTTATGGGGGGGCAAAACTCCTAGACTACGTAGGGCATTCCTGGAAAGACCCAGACAGGAAGGTGGTCTGGCACTTCCAAACTTTATGTGCTACTATTGGGCAGCAAACCTGCAGAAAATTGTCTATTGGTTCCAGACCCCTGGAACTGACTGGTGTAGTGCAGAGGGAAAGAGTTGTAAACAGACATCACTTGCTGCTCTAATTACCTCAAAACTCCCCCTCTCTCCTGCCACCTTTTCTTCCAGCCCTGTAGTGACTTCTACATTAAAGATATGGATACAGTTTAGGCAAACATTTAATTTATCTGATTTATCCATACATAGCCCAATCTGTGATAATCATCTATTCCCCCCTGCAAAATTGGATGATTCTTTCAGACAATGGCATCAACATGGCCTTAGAACATGTAAAGATTTTTTTATGAATAAAATCTTTCCTAACTTCACTGATTTTTCCAATACGTTCTCTATCTCTAAATCTAATTTTTTCCGATACCTTCAAATTCGTCATTTTATTCAAACTCTAATTCCTTCATTCCCACAAATGCCTGAAAGATCAGTTATAGATGACATACTTCACACACCCCTGGCCTTTAGGGGGCAGATTTCCTTTATATACAAGTCTATCATGTCATCTCAGGAAATGACGATGAATAGCATTAAAACCAAATGGGAAGAGGAATTTGGCACTGACATATCTGAGGCTACTTGGGATAGAGCACAGAGTTGGGTGAACGGAACCTCTTCTTGTGCACGCTTAAACTTGATTCAGTTCAAAGTGCTACATCGTATGCACTATAGTAAGGTGAAACTGGCCCACATATATACTGATGTTGATGATATTTGTGATCGCTGTAGGATGGCCCAGGGAGACTTAACCCACATGTTTTGGGCATGTCCCAAGTTAAAACAGTTTTGGGCATCAATATTTGACATATTAAATGAGGCCTTTGGCTTACACTTGCAACCCAACCCTGCAACAGCGATATTTGGGGTACTAGGAGAAGATATGGTAATGCCCAGCAGGAAAGAGAGCGTCATAGCCTTTGCGACTCTCATAGCCCGCAGGAGAATACTTATAGAATGGAAATCCACAGCTCCTCTTAAAGCCTCTGTATGGCTTTCAGATATTATGATGTTTTTGAAGCTGGAAAAAATCAAATACTTTCTAAAGGTATCCACTGCCAAAAAGTTTTACAAAACCTGGGACCCCTTGTTAAATTATTTTGATAGACTTACTTCTCTCCCTTCTGAGTAATAGACAGCACAAATGAGTATTATTTTTTACTGAGATTTTTGCTATATCTTTATTTTAGGTTATTTTGAAATTGGTGAAAGAATTTTTTTTTTTTTTTTTTACTTTATTTATTTATTTACTTTTTTTGTATTGTATATGTACAATGTATATATATTTGTTTAATATTGGCATGAGTGTTTGTGTGGGGGTGGGTGGGAAACTATTGAGGGAATTCACAATTGTACTTCAGTATTCAATGTTAATACTCCTTTGAAAACAATAAAAATACTTGTTAAAAAAAAAGAAAGCATTACACCATCACGATTGTCTTATCCTCATGGGTGTCATAAGGATAAGACAACCGTGACAGCATTGTATGGGTCTGTATTTGAGTGGAAACGATAGTCTGCTGTTGTGGTGTGTGTGTGGGTCTGACTTGCTGGCAGTTTTTCTCTAGAATACTTTGTTGGTGACCCCTGACTGTTGTGGTACGTGCCCCATGAGCTGGTGTAATGGATTTGATTTATCATCACCTACAGACTGCAGACATTACATTAAACAAGCAAGATACTGTAAGGATTGTAAGACTTCAGTGCACTGAAGCATGCACCTGTGCTGTACTGGGTTCCCTTTACACCCTGGGGAAAAAGTTGACCCCCCCCCCCCCCCAATTGGCATTATATAATTCACACTCTGGATATAACCTTCCCAAACTACCGATGCCAATCTCCCTTAAAAAAAAAAAAAGACAAGCCCCAGGCAAACTTGACTTAGCCCCTGATCTTTTCAATAGTTAGAAACGCCCCTGGACTCAGAAACATTAAGGTGGTCTGTGAATTAGTTTGTTAAACAGGTTGCTAATCATTTTTGAATATTTTCATTATATTTTTGAACAGTTTTATCGCTAAAAATGACTGGTTTCATCGCCATGTTTGAAAATGTCTAACTTCTGAATATGTGTCAAAGCGTTAACAATCATTTTCGCCACTAGTTTTTAGCACAATCATGACAAAAAATATTACTATAAAATTGGCGACGGCTAGTTAAATATTCCCGATATGAAAAGTTTATTACGTATGTTTACTACGATGTGATACGGCAATCAGTAGCCTGCACTGCGCACCATACAAGGACGTTTCATTGAATAATTGTTCTTTTTTGAATAATCACACTGGTTGTATTATAATGTCATTGCCGTTGGTCTTACTAAGCAGTGTACTGTGCAGTCAGAAAATTTGGAATATTTCCTAATCTGCATGTTTTTTCGTACATAAAAAAGGACTATGACATTAAGTTTTTCACAACCCCGTAGCTACAGACTTCCGCCGTTTATTGGGCAAGTGAGCAGAGTTGGGGCTGAGCGTCTGTACTCTATACAATGCTCGTTTAGTAACTACCTTTCAAAAGGAAGAGAAGACACGCCTATCTTGCATTTCAGGAAGTCTTGAAATGTATGTTTGCTCTTTCATTTTCACTGCATTTTGGTTTGGATTTCCTGCACATCCGGCCGAACCTTTTGCGTCTACCAGAGTAATTATACTAGACTGGAAAGACCAGGTAATCATGCCTTCTTTTAATCCATTTAGGATACTCACATTGACATAGGTTAGCGATGTTTTAACGTGCCATCTTGTTGTAAGATGTTATTCCTGTCATATGACTGTGTTAATGACGGTAGTCTCTAAGGTAGTTTCGAAAACACTTCGGTAAACTTCGATACCGCTTTAAAGTGTTCCTGTTAAATGCTTCGAATTTCAGATAAATTTAGTAAAGCATCAATGAGCTAATGGGATGGGCTGAATGAAAACGTTAATTAAAAAGGGTATCGTTGTGATGGTTGTTGGTACACCTGCTGTCGCCTGGCTTGGCCAAAACATGTAACTAACGTTACCCATCTGGAGTGTGGTACAGTGAGGAACAAGAAGTTTATGCCGTGGCTCCTTCTTTACTCTTCAAACTTTGTACATGTTCGAAAAGATTTAGTTTTAGTGGGTCATTTGTTTGGCCAAATGCCCTCAATTTTGCATTTGCATTTATGCATTGAATGATTGAGTTGAGAACGACCTTGAATAAATCTATAAAATTTAGGAAGGAAAAATTCCTGAATAAGGAAATATTTTTGCCTATGTAGGCTTCCTAAAAGAAAGTATTTATATGGTTATATCATTTTGGGAAGGTGTTTACACAACTGTTTAAATTATATGTCTACCCAACCTACTGAACAGTAGGGTTTCCTGTCTTTTTTCATTTGTTAGTTAGCCCTGAAAAGGTCATCTCTGTATATCAAAACAAACTCTTTGCCTTGGTTTCATTTCCTAAAGCTTAACTTTCACCACTTAATTTTAAGCCTTTAAACATAAGTTTAAACTATGGAGTCATTCCATATGAAATCACCCAGTTTAAGAAAAAATTCCCAGTTCACCCCCTCAGATTCCCCTGAAATATACAGGTGTTCCTATACCAAACGTATGGAGAAATCCCAAATATTAGGTCTGTATCTCTAATAGTTTTGAAACTACAGTCCTTTGAAATTTTAATTAATTTTATGCATTTTACCGAATGAGCCTTTCGGCCCAACTTCCGACATTCATAGCTCCTTTGATATGGCATGTACAGCTTTGAAACTTTGTGACTAGGGCTAGCTCTTTCTGCAGAGTTCAAAAATGTAGACAGATCAGGTGTATCTTTTGTACTCCTCCTACAAGGCTCTGAAAATGGCAGAAAATTCAAAACGTAACAAAACAACACCCTATTTGAGAACTTCTCACTCAAACAGCATGCTAGATGAAGCACTCAGAGTTTTTTCCTGTCATTTATGACATATTAGGCCATGTGTATGCAGTAACCATATTTATTACTGTTATAGGAGTGTCAGAATATTTTTTTGAAATGTGCTCGATTTTCAAATGTCCTCAAAATCGCCTATTTTCATGTCCTCATTTGACCATGTGGGCAGTTAACCATAAATTAATTCAACAATTATTTTCAAGTTAGGCAATTTTATTGATTGTCAAAAACATGTCAAAGCATTATCACCAGTAATGGACAAATAATCACAGCAAGAACAGGACAAAAACAATCATTGTAAATAGTATTCAGATTCACAGTGACAGTAGTCAGTACTTTCATAGTGATAAGTCAGCATTTCAACAATAATTAAAAGTTTTTAAAAAAAGGTTTGGTATAGGAGCACCTGTTAATTTTTTCAGGGGAACCTAAGAGGGTGACATGGGACCCTCTGGGTGATTTGATATGGAATGACCCTTTGTACACCTTTTGAATAGTGTGGTTAAGGCATGATCATTTTGTTTGTTGTGTTGTTGACATATTATTTTATCATTTGTACAGGCCTGCAGCTGACAGGATCAGATGTGGCTGTGAAGTGAAAATCAATATTCTTTTTTCTTCTTTTGAGCAAACCACTCAGTCTTGAGATGTCTGATTCTTATGACTATGATTCTTTAAACATCAATATGCTGAGGGAACCCATATTGATTAAGCTTATTGAGGTACTGGACAAAACCAACAGCAAAGGATGGCGCAAACTAGGGGAATTTGTCAGCAATGACAGGCGCTTCAGAGTAAGGTAAGGCACGGATTTGCTGTCCAGGTGGAATAGCTCAGGATAGGAACATGAGTTTTACAGGTGAGAGGCCATATCAGTGTTATTAGCGTTTCACAATTATCTGATAAGTCCTTGCTATCCTGGGAAGAATATGTGATTTGTACTTTGCCAAACAGAAGCAAATTAGAATGCAGCTCAAATTACAACAAATATTGGTACGCTGAATGTTAAAAGTTCTTACCGTTATTAGGTTGAATTTAAAATGGCTGCTACCACCATGGCACAGAGGATATCCAGTTACATAGCCAGCTTTAATCAACCTTTTGATTCCCAGATTAAATGGGCAGTGCTTTGCATGCTCCTCATCTGAAGTCTGTGTGGTCAAGTAGTGTTAAACTGAAGATACAAATGTGAGCAGAATGGCAAAATAAAGATTTCTTGACTGATCACTTTCTCAAAAATTCTATTTTTTTAAGGGCTCTAGTACCATTGCCATGCATCCACTTTAGCAGCTCAAATCAGTTGTAGTTTTGTTTAGGTTGAGCAAAGAGTGGGACATCCAGTCAAGATTGGCCTGCTGGTAGGACTGGGCAGGGTTTGAATTACGGGTGGGATTGGGGGGGTCTGACCCCCCTAATTAAGACTTGGACCCGCCCAACAGCAGAGGCGGTGGGTGAGCTGGAAACAAGGGAAAGCCCGACTACACCCTTTAAATCTATCATTACTTTCAGCCTGTTCCCGTTTATCCTCCTTGATTAACAATAAAACAAATAATTCACAGAATAATTGACACCAATGGCGTAATTAGAATAAATGATTATGCTTGTGAAACACATCAGATTGTCTGTAGTTTGTGTGCTTGTGAAAGCTGCAACATGAGATTGTAAGAAAGGTAGTGTTTGGGCTTTCCCTTGTTTCCAGCTCATCCACTGCCACTGCTGTTGGGGGGGTGCAAGTCAGACCCCCCCAATCCTTTAATTTTTTTGTATCGGTGCCGATACCGGTACCTGGAATTCGGTGCCGGTACCAAAACAATACTTTTTATAGTACTTCATTCTATAGTACTTCATTATGCTCATTGTTGTTGTAAGCAATTTTTTCTACAATAACCAAAATTTTCATTTCATTTGACAAAATAAACCAACACTTCTCAATTTCCACAGTGCAAAGTATTTGTTGTTCTCTTACTGAACAACTATATGAACAGCTTTTATAAATAATGAAATATGAAATTATTTTACCATTTTATTATTCTACCAAACAAAGGGGATTACAGTCATATTTTCAGTCCATTTATCACAATAATACCTAAGGTAGGTAGCTAATGCTAGCTAGCAATGACTTGTGGATCCATGTGGCCTGAACTAGCTAACGCAAGAGAAAATGCGGGTTATGAATGACGCCATTTGTAGCGAGCGAATAAGGTGTAATTTTTTTTTATGTAATAGCTTTATATGCAGCTCACAGGAGTTAAAATAACATTTTTATATATTCCTATGTGTATGTATATGTATATGTATATATATAATCCTATGGCTGCCCAGCAAGCTAGCAAGCACAATTATAAGTGACAACAGTCGCACTTATGTTTCTGCAATGTTCCGCTTTTCGGCACTGACAAATCTTTGCAGCTAGTTAACTCTATTTTTGTCTGAGATTTTTAGTTGAGAATCCATTACAATGAGGAAACTAGCTACATATCTACGCATCGGAACGTCAGTAACCTTGGTGCTGTCCACTCATTCATTCCGAAAGTTAAAACATTCCAGCCAGGAACTCCCTTGTCAAGGGAACTGTTTATGATAGCCTTCACTAGAGCTGGGCGAGAGCCGTAGCGATATATCGAATAGCTATTTTTAGCGCAATAACAGCTATCCCCAGTATGTGGTGTTCAGTTTTTTTCACATATTTTTTTCCCGTTAGTCATACCTGATGCAGGAGCACACCTCCAGTTTTCCAAGGCCATGTGAAATGCTTCCAGGGAAAAAACGCCACTGGTATCTATTCAATGTTGATATCACAGCAACAGCACTATGCTGGTTCCATGTGGTAGATAGAAACACATGGCTACAAAGATAAAGAGTGAAAACTAGGGCTGTCAAGCGATTAAAAAAAATAATCTAATTAATTACATGCGTTGTGATTAATTAATCTAAATTAATCGCATATGTCAATTTTTGCCATGAGAATCATTTTATGTTCAAATTGTGCTTTATACAACAGTTAGTTCCGACCAAGTAATTTGATTGGACAAGAGGCATTCCATGAGTGCTGATATTCAGTATATCAGCACTGGCACTTTTAACTATACATGTATCATTCCGCTTTACAGATGTTCCGATACAATCGTTTATTACACTTACACTAACTTAATTTGCATTTACCGACAGCGCAAACGTGGATACGTTTCTGTGTATGATATAAAAGAACCTAGCTAACCTGCAGTTGGGTATGATAAATGCTTAAATACACAGCGACATGTGGGGTCAAGGGGCATCATAGAGTGCGATTAATCTGTGTTAATTTTCTTGACAGTTTATTTTTTCTATAATTAATTAATTGAAATTAACACATTATTTTGACAACCCTAGTGAAAACATATGCTATGTGTTTTTCAAAGCTAATAGGTAAGTTAACCAACATATAGATACAAGTGATATTTTTCTGCCCCTGAACTTTGGGGGTGTGCTCCCGCATCAGGTATGACTAACAGGAAAAACATACGGGAAAAAACCTAACGCCACATACCGGAGATAGCTGTTATTGCGCTAAAAATAGCTATTCGATATATCACAACGGCTATATCGCCCAGCCCTAGCCTTCGCTGCAAGACCATCTGTGCTCATTATCACTGACTGGCAAGTGCTGGCTCGATCCGTATATATCTCAATGTTCATACGCAGTTCAGTAACCATTAAAGTTCAAGCCTTAGAACTGTAAATTCTTGTCTTCCTGTTCCAATCATCTTGGTATATGCAGTGCTGCGCACTGTCAGCCAATCAGAACCTTTGGTGCATTTTACAAAATGTCTGATATTTATTGAACGATCAAACGAGGATTTCTTTGTGAGCAAAGCCTTAAATGAGAAAGCTAATAGGGAGTCCTTATCATAAAGTACCGAAATGTGGCACCGAATACGTAAAAAGATTGATACTCGGTAGTACCAACGTTATTCAGTCGGTGCTTTAGAAGTACCGAGCCTCAATACCCAGCCCTACCTGCTGGGAAATGCTGTCATATTCCTTAAGATACATTTAATCTCCCTGTGCATGCCATATGTAGATGCTGGGGATGACAAAGTCATTTTTTCTGCACTGTGGACAGCCAATCATTGTTGGCAGATGATATAGCTGGTTTTGAGGCAAGGCTGCTGGGCTCAACCTGCACTCAAGATGAGTTCCTTGCTGATTGAGCCACTCTGGGGCCCCTCTTGCCTGTGGATCTAAGGTTGCCTCCCAAACTACTTGTCTGACAATCTGTGGTGGGAAGATACGCTTGCATCCTCTTCCTGGAAAGGTTGTCACTATTCCTGTAACAGTACAGTACAGTACATTCATTTATCCAGAGTGACTCCCAGCACAATAGAACATAAGTGTTCCTATTCAACATAATCTTACATTACTTAATATAAGGTTCTTTGCTTTTCTGCATTCTTTTTTAGTCATTGGTCTTCAGGAGGTCAGTGACTGTTCGCCTCCAGTCTGCTCTTCGACCTTGTAACCATGTAAATGCAAACTAGAAATGAATATGTTCTCAAGTGGCAGTAATTTATATTTACAGCTTGTGGCAAGAAGCGGATTCTCATGTATAATTTTGTTTCTGTGTCTCTCATAGTGAAGAGGAGATGGAGATGTGCTCCCTGAAGGTGTTGGAGCTAGATGGCAGCCCAGCTCGGAGCTTGCTGAGACTCATAGGAGATCGCGGTTGTGTAGTGAGGGATCTTGTAGAGTTTCTCAAAGCTATGGGCCACACAGAGGCCCTTCACTGCATAAAACCACCAGGTATCTATCCACATTATATGGACAGATATAGCAAACTAACATGCTCATTACTTAATTTCTGCTGTAATAATTCAGTTACGGTAAATGTTTTTACAAGGGTAGCATAACGATATCTCACCTGAGACTCAAACGCTCAGGTCCAGAATTTCATGCAGTAATCACTTCTAAACTCTGCTGTCCTTAGGTTCTATAGTTCATACTAATGTGCAATATAATGGAACTGCACAAAAGGTCATTTAGCATCTGTGGGCAGTAAATATTTTTGTAATTTAGTGTGTTTTTTATTTTAGAATCTATAAATATTGACCATGTTAAAAGTTTCTTTCACACACAAATTGTTCAAAGTCACTTGGTCTCACTAATAAAGATACTGTTAAAAATCCCGTTCCTATTTCTCCTCTCTGTGAAAGTATTGTGAAAATTCTGAAGAGATTTTCCTTAATTGGTTGTGAGCAGGCATTAAGATTATCATCCAGCCTCAGTCTCTGGCTGTTATATCTGGACACACGGCTCGACTCACCTGTCATGCTGTAGGAAATCCCATTGTGCAGTACCAGTGGTTCAAAGCAAAGGAGGAGGCAAGTGTTGCATCACAGCTTTGGGAATGGGTTTCTTGTCTTTGGTGGTGGTGGTGGTGGGGGGTCTGTGAAGATGAGTTGTAGGATCCTTTCTGTGATAAAAAAAAACTCATTTTTCTGGAAGCTGAAGGGCCAGGATCAAAATACTAGAAGAGTGCAAGAAATACTTAAAATGCATCAGAAATGGAAATGGGGAAATGGACCTGCCCCTGTTAGTCACACAGTAAATATGCATTAATAAGCTTGAAGTTAGAAATCCTATCCAACTTTAATCTCTTCTTAACCTTATTATAGTGATTCAGAAGTATGGCCATCAGTAAATATCGATCTTCCAGAGACTTTAGACTTTCAACCACAATGTTTGAAAAAAATGTTTTCATTTCATCAATTAAAGTACCTGTTAAATAACCTGTTTTCAGGTGCCCAAGGGTAACTCTCCAGACCTTGTATTTAGTCCAGTCCAAGTGAGGGATGCCGGTTACTACATCTGTCGAGTGAATTTGGGTGGTTCCTTTCAGTTCAGCCACTGGGCCCAGCTGGAGGTTCTGGTTGTTGGAGCAACATATGGTGAGTCACACTTCAAAAGTTTGATAAAACAAAGTCTTAGTGTGGTGGATATGTTGGATGTGTTCATTGTTCACAGTAATATTTTTATGTGCTTTTTCCTTTCCCTTGCTCCATTACTTGCTGAAACACCAAGTAATTAGAAGATTATGCCAAAAAATATATAGTTGGGTTCCATCTCTCAGTACTTTTTTTCTTCAGATTTGAATCTGAGGCCAGCATTTTTAAAGGTACCTCAATATGATGTGTGCATGTCAAGGCATGTCTAATAACCATAGGAATGTTACCCTGGTACCTGCTACCCAGCCTGGAGTTTGGAGTGTACACTCTAGTTCCAGCATTGTAGTAATTTTTTTGGTATTCTCTCTTCTAAAGGCTTGACATCTCACTCCTTAGAGGGCAAGCTAAAGGTGGTCATTCAACCTCAGGCTCAGAGGCTTTTGGTGGGAGAAACTCTTGAACTGGAATGTGGGGCTGTGGGGAGGCCAATTCCCCAGTACCAATGGTATAGAAATGGAGTTCCTCTTAAACACGCCACCAGAAGGAAGTGCACGGTAAGAAAGACAAAAAAGGGTGCACAATATGTGCCCATGTGAATATATGACTTGCACGTCAGTCATAGTGTACTACCATAATTGGAAACGTATCAAATCAGTCAAATCCATTGTACCACAGTTTCAAAAGAGTGGAGCTTTGTTTGTTCCTTGAAACAGATCCCTTATGTGACGACAGAACATCAAGGAAAGTACCGCTGTGAGGTGATCAGTAACAATGAACGAACATGGACAAGGGAAACAGACATCCGCATAGGTACGCCAGTCCTTGTCCTTCACTCACAGTGCATTGTTACTTTATGGGGCTGTAGAATGATTAAAAATTGATTGTGATAGTAATTAAAAAATTGATTAAGACTACTTTAACATTTGTGTGGCGGTCTACAGAAATATGCCCTGCCTTTCTGGCGAACAGCCAGAAATCATCTGAAGTTAGTTTTGGTGGAAAAATGAGTTTTTTGATTAAATAGATATGTTAAACCCTGTAGTTTTTGAGAATGTAAAAATATTTTATTAACACCAGTCAAAATTCTTATTTGAACATTTTTAGACACTGTCGTGAAAGCTAAACTCACTACTCACTACTCAGCTACTATTTGTGTCAGTAGAGTCTGTCCAGCTGGCTATTGTTGCAGTGAAAACTAATACTTATCTTGTTACCATGTAAATTAACAGGCTAGCTTCATAATCTAGGTCAAATTTAAATGTTGAAATGATAGCCAGTTAATGGTAGCTAAGATAGCCAGCATTAGTAAATTTAATTTAGCTAGGTTACCTTCACTTTCTGCAACCACTGATTGTCCAGAGTTGGCTAACCAAAATTCTTTAGTAATGCTAAAAAAGAGACAATGTTGGGGGTCAAAATGCAATTTTGTATATTTTTTTCCATGTTTCTATTGTATCCAATATCCCTGGAAAGATAAGTCAGTCTGCCTGCCATCTACAGCTGCACACACCCCTTATCATTTGAGCAGAGAAATGATATTTCTCAACAAAACATTTTAAAATGTTTAAAAGCTAAAAGATACAACAGCAAATTGCTTACAGACAGTAAAGGTCAGGGTTGGGCTTTTTCTTATCTCTTTCAGTGCAATTGGAATGAAACAGAATGGAATTTTTAAGTATTATTTTGGTAGTATGTTGATTTCAAAATGTCATAATTTGAGTTCTGATTGAGAAATTTCAGTAATTTAAATGTATTTGTGTTTGGGACAATTTATAGTTTTCACAGAAATATATGACATCAAATGTGAAAATTCATCATGTGGAGGGTTTTCCTAGGCCACCACACATTTATTCAGACATGTTCAAAATATTATTAACTTGGCTTATATAATTTTTTGGCAGATGGTTTTCATTTCTTCAAAAGTATTATGTCTAATGAAACATTACAATGTAATCAGTTGTCATATCTTTTGTTTAAAATGTAATGCCCTTATGAAATGTTACTGTTCTTATGAAATATCCATAGCATTAACACACGAACAATGAAATGTCAACACATTACATCACAACAATCAGCTGTTACTTGTTTGTTGCATATGTGTATTTGCATTGAACAGAAAAAAATAGAAACAGAAAAAAGTCTGCAAATTTCACTACACTCAGTCAGTCTGTGACTCATCAGGCACTGGCATGTTGCTTGGGTAATGTATATGAGTCTGTGCCCATTTTCCAGTAGAAATACAAATCAATACAAATACAAATGATAAAAAGAGGATGATAACCGATATTTCAGGCCAATATTTGAATGCTTTTAACATTTTTTTTCCGGTGTGAAAAGAAATAGGCTGTGACAACATGGACTTAATTACATACCCTCTTTACTTAGTCATATGTTTTCAGGCATAAAGTTAAATAAAGAGTAAAATGATCAAATGAAAATTCTTGTTCAAAGATAAAAATAAACTGAAAATTGCAATAACTAAAATGACCACATTTGGCATTACAGATTAACTGCGAGGGTAACATTTGAGCTGCAGCATGTGTGCGAGGGTGTGCATGTTTGAATGAGACAGTGTACGAGAGAAAGACAGGGCATACTAAAAGGGAGCTAATATTGACGTTGTGGGTAAATTTCTCTATGGTTATCTTATTTTGGCTACGCAGCAGATGCCTATTGTGATTTATGTGAAAAAAAGACAGCTCATACAAAAGTAGGGTACCGTGTGGAAGGACTGTGATAAAGTTAGCGAAAATACTGTGAGGTGCTGCAAATTTTTACTTTAATAACTCGACTTCCATGATGATTATGAGGCCAAATAAAGAAACATCAAAGTATCAAAGTATTTTAACAAGTTTATTTTCGTGAACGGTTGCTTAAATGACAGCTGTAATTCAGAAGGGCTGTGCTTTAGGGTAAATTTCTTTGAATGTTTCATTTGAAAGAATAAATACACATTACTATTTGTTAAATTCAGTGTCAAACTGTTGCAACTTATATTTCAACCTTGTTTTTTAGCTTAAGCATGGACTACTTATACTGCTTCAAAAAGGTCCAATTAGCCTAGTGCAATTTGATTAACGGCATGGTTTCAGCACAACGACCCTTTTACTGGATACTTACCTGTCATCCTTGTTTCCAGCAGCAGGTCTGAGAAAACGTTTGATTTTCGAGGTCAGATAACGTTGTCTGTCTCAGCCAATGAGGGAATTTTGTGGAATGTTAGCCATACCAATAGCAGTTTTTCTGGCAGAGCAGATGCGTCATGATAGTACACGCATTGCTTTTAAAAGTTTTTTGTATTTATTTTAATTTTTTTATCGGGAAATTAGATAAAAATATACCGATAATCAAAAATTAGCAAATATCGGCCCTGATTATCTAACGACCAGATAATCAGTCGACCCCTAGTAGAGACTGCCCTGCAAAGCCCCTGCAGCCCACCTTGGGCTTGCAGCGGGCCTTCCACCCATGCCTTCTACATTCCTCTACCAGCTCAAGATATTTGGCCTTCTTACGCTCGTGGGCCTCCTTTGTCCAGTCTTCCCAGGGGACAGTGAGTTCCAACATAACCACTTGCTTAGAACAGTCAGATGTTAAGTCCAAATCTGGCCTGAGTGTCGTCCTTGCAACGTGTTCCGGAAACTTCAGCTGCTTCCCTAGGTCAACCTTCAGCTGCCAGTCACGAGCTGAGGCTAGCAGCCCAGTTGAGGCCCTGAGCTCCACCTGAGGGTTTTACTCCCGCCCCGACAAAGGCAATGTTGTGCCTTGTTGGGAGGTGATGTTTGCTCTGTTGTATTCCGGTGCAGATGGTGTCAGCTACTGCCTTCAGCATCTGGTCATGGCGCCACCTGTACCTCTCCTCTCCCTAGGCTTTCGGGCAGCAGCTCAAGATGTGCTCCAAGGAATCTCTTGCTAGGCACAGTGGGCATGCTAGACCCCAGCATGCATGCTAGTATTGGCTAGACCCCAGCAATGCAGGTTGGATGGGCTTGGAAGGACATCATACACTGACTGGATCAGAAACTTGAGTCTAGCTGGTTCTGACTTCGAAAGTTCTGCCCAGGTGATCTTACAGGCAGTTGTATGGTCCCAATTAGTCCAAGCTCCCTGCTTTGCACATAGCCACTGTCCTACTCCAGCGTTCCTCTTCCACCTCTGCACAGATCTCTCCCTGGATCAGCTGATGTCTCTCTCTCTCCCCTGGGCTTTGTTGTAGCGAGGTCTTGTGTAGTATACTAATGTTGGTTAAATACTATTCTGGTAGGAAACAAGCAATCTGTTTGTAAGAAAAAAATTGGCCACACTTACATGTAATACAGTATGAGGTCGAATGTAGTGGTGTATGTAGTGGAGTCTGTTAATCTCAAGCTTATTACTAGAGGACCCTGCAAATGAATTGTTTTGAGAAAAAATAAGCAGTTTAGGAAAGTGGTTTTTTTTTTTCTTTTTTCTGTGTAAAAGGGTAGAGAAAGAAGATAGCATCATGTGCAGGTTGTAAAACATGCCATGCCCATTTTAGCATGCTGTCACTGACAAGCCCACCTGGAAAGCTTTGCTTGAGGAAATAAAAGCTGATCATGTCAGCAACATTTCAAGACAGGTTTGATTGACAATGGAGATGCCCACCATTTGCTAGATAGTCCGAGTAAGTCTGTAGTCTGACCAACAAGGCATTAGTTACACAAAGCTGACAACAATCAAACTGTATGCAGCTAGTTTCATGCAACAGCTAGTCAATGCTCAGCTTTTGGTCACATTCAACTCTAGATGTACGTATTCTATTCAGTATAGTTCATGACAGATGATTTAGGTATCTGCTGTAGTGGTCTAACTTGACAGAATGTGGTGGTGCTGCTGTGTGGACAAAGGAGAAAGAATTCACTCGCTGCTCACTGAGTTTTATCAACGTTTGTACAAGGAGTAAAGCACTAAATAAAATGTTGACATGAAACTCCCATGTTTAAATTGTAGTAATTAGCTATATACAGTTGCAAAGAAAACATGTTTTGTTGCATTTGACTAAGTTTTGGTAAGCTAGCTAGTTAGAGATGATTAATAGAAGCAGAGTGCACTGTATAACAAGAAAAATGATTTTGTACCACATGAGGCAGTGTGTACTAAACTTAACAGCACATGAATTCAAGGAAAATCAGATTGAAACTACTGGAAATCGAATTTCTTTTTAGGCTAATGTCAATATTTGTTAAACTGTACAGTAGTAAAGACTTGCATTACTAAAGACTTGATTCTTTTCTAGTTTTCCTTCACAAATACTGTATTAATAAAAAAATCAATATAATTTGGTGGTGGAATGAACTCTCCACAGAGGTCAAGGCAGCAGAATCATTGGCCATCTTCCAACACAGACTGAACACCCATCTCTTCAGACTGCACCTCGGTTCTACTTCAGGCCCCTCCCCTAACACCTGATACCGCTAGCATTTGATATTTACTTTACGTGTATTGTTGTGATGTATTTTGGATTCTGTGTTCTAGGGACTGTTGTATCGTAGTATACTTGCCTTCCATCAGATTGCACAAGTAACTTATGGTAGGGCCTGAGTAGTGTTATGCTCAATCTCATTGGTCTGGTAGTGAGTCTGACATGGTTGCTCTGCCATGGTTGCTCGTTTAAATTGAATGGATACACTTACGTTGTATCTCTCTTTTTTTTACTTTTAGATATTTTTGAAAACATCAGGCACAGGAGTCCAGAAAAGCCCTTTGGTAAGTAAGTAAATAAATAAATGGATACAAGGAACAGGCCATGTACATGGTTTACTGTCACTGCTTTCAAAATAGAGCTTATGGTCTAATATGAGAGAGAGAATGCTAGAGCCTAATACAGTACATGTTGTTCAGTTCAGTGCCACAAGGAACTTTACCCTTTAAGTTGTTTGTGGAGTAAAGGCTAATATGAAGATGTAACACTCCTTTATAAAGGCTAAAACTTATTTTTATGAGTCTGGTGTGTTCAGTGACTATCCATATACTACTGAAGACCTTAAAGAAAATACCTTGTGCTGTTTGTGGAGAAATCAAATGATTTGGTATGTATACAATTGAGTTTAGACATGGACATATATTTATACATTTGTTTAGTACCTGTGTACTATTTTGTATGTTTGAAATACCTGGAAGATGTAACTTATGAGGTATCCTGCAGAGCTCCATGACTACACTGCTGTATATACCTTTTTGTGTGGAGTCTATACGAGTTCTTGTCTCAAAACCACAAAGGTTACATTACTGTTACTGTAATGGTGTAGGGTCAGGTTTGAGCCAACCCACCTAAAAGGTAGTTAGGAATAGTCAGTCAGTCACCTGATAAACTCATAAGAGCCTGCCCCTGTTATCTCCTGTCCAGCCCAGTTCCCCATACTGTTTCTCTTGGAACATTATTTGCTGCTACCCACCTTAAGCCCCTTTCAGACATGCACTGAAAGCCAGAACTTATCTAGCCATTACCCAGAGGAGCTGTATGTGAGAATGCAAATGTCCGAATCAGTCAGACTGAACATGAGACGGATTTCATTCTGCCAGCTCCCAAGTACAAAGTCTGTCTAATGTCGGATTGAAACCATGTGTGAATAGAGAAGGTCATTGTCCGGAGAATTCACAGCAAGCGAGTGGGTGTGTTGATGACGTTTCTATCATGCGACTGGTGCAAAACCAGAAGAATACAAACATCTGCTTCATGCTCTTTTCTGCTTGCCTGTATATTGCTTTCCACTCTTTTGTTGATATTGCAGATACGTCTAAATACATTTATTTTGAGTCCAATGATCGTTAAAGAGATAGTTAGCTATATCTATACTGCCAAAACTTGACAAAAGTTGTTAACTGCTTTCTGGCTTGAAATACTTGTTTGCCCAGTCACTTTTATAATTTAATTTAGTTTTTTCATTTTATTTGTTCATTAAATGGATTTATTTTTTTAGCAAGATGCAGAGTTCAGTAAATTTTCAATGTTTTATATCTGTAGCTAGCAAAGTATCTAATCAGCTAGCCGGCTGAAAATAAAACAAGACTGGTAGCTATTTTGCCCCACTATCACCCTAACACCTCATCCCTCATACAGTACTTTCAGAGGCATATATGGTAGAGGTGCAATGTGTAGTTCTTGCATTTAAAATAACAGTTTGAGGTCCCACACTTTAGAAGTGAAGTTGTCATTTTCAATATGGAGAGGACTTCATGTTTGTCAATAAACTGTCAATATAATCAGATGCACAATTGCATATATTACATGTTCCTACATGTGTATTTGAGTGTCCAAACATGCTGTAGCAGTTTTGCCACATCCATCCATACAAATAAGCAGATGTATTAGGATACTTAGTTTTCTCAGTTTAAAAGCAATTGCTGAAACTTTCTCTATATTCTCAGTAAGTGCAAACTTCACAACAGAGAAATTGTTTTGCTAAACACCATAGTCTCAAATTTCAAGTGCATGTTTCAGAAGTAAATTCAAGAATAATTTCAGGGAATGGAAAAGTGTGTGTTACAGGAGTATGCTACTTTTTGACCACCTCCAAGGCTGTACGCCAGCTACATGGTACCATTTGTTTTGGCCACCATTTAGTGTTTAATGCCAGTTGCCTAGTTGGATCACATCTGAAAGGATGTAGATCGCCACAGGCCACTGCAAAAACAAAGGAAACAATTGAGTAAATGAGGGATACAAAGTATATTGAAAGCAGGTGCTTCTATACTGGTGTGTTTCTTGGCATCTTTAAGTGATTAACATTGCATTATGCTTATGCTTGTATAACAATGCTGAGCAGGCCCAGTTGCCCATTGTTTTGGCTACCATGACTAGAGGAAGAGATTTCAGTAACTTTGAGAGAGGGTTTATTGTTGAGGCATGTTTTTCAAGAGCTTCAGTGATGAAGACTGCTCAAGTTGCTGATGTTTCACAAAGAACAGTGGCTGAAGTGATGTTGGCATGGAGGTCTGAGGGCAAAACATCATCAACAAGGGCATACTCCACAACTGTGATGTTTGTGCATTGGTTTGAAAAGCAAGGTAAAACAGACCAGCAACTCTAAACTGGGTGACTACATTGTCCTAGTGTGGTTTAGGTCCAATCAACCCCTTGGAGGGAAAGGTAAATGGCAACAAATACAATGTCATTCTGGGTGATCAGTTTCATCCTATGGTGAAGCATTTTTATCCTGATGGGAGTGTTCTCATATAGGATGACAATTCCCCCCTCCACAGGGTACAAGTGGTCACTAAATAGTTTCATGAACATGAAAACAATGTAAACCATATTCTTTGGCTGTCTGAGTCACTAGATGTCAATCAACTTGAACATTTATGGGAGCTACTGGAGCTATCCCTGAGACAGCGTTTTCCTCCACCATCAAAAAAAAAAATGATGGAATTTCTCGTGGAAGAATGGTGACGCATCCCTCCAATAGAGTTTGAGACACTTGTAGAATCTATGCTAAGGTGCACTGAAGCTTGTATTGTGGCTCATGACGGCCCAACATCCTATTGACATACCTTATGTTGATGTTTTCTTTATTTTTGCAGTACATGTAGCTAACAAGCATATTAGTTAATAAAGATGCTGAAACTCTATCTGAAACTCTACTGTTGAACTCAAATGCATTTAAGAATGGGTGACAGATTGTTCAGGTGCTGGTGTTACAGACTAGCTGGATGATTCTCTCCCTTCCATTATTCCACTTATTAACTTGTTAGCTAGCTAACAACAGACTTGAAGTTCACTAGATAAGTAATTACATGGAAGGTATCTAGCAAGCTACAAGAATGAAATCATTGATAAATATGTGCTAACCTACTAACTATCCTTAGTTGTACATTGACTGTAACTGTGTCAATCATTTCCAGTGAGGAAGAGTATATGTTTTTTCCTGAGCTACAGGGATATTAATTATAATGATACCCATGGTCTCAGACTAAAATATGTAAATCAGTTCTAGTACCTTTTTTAGTGTGGCATTTTACTATCCACCTTCATCACTGTTTAATTCATTAGTTTAGTTTAATTGCATTATGTTTTTATTTATATGTTATTTAAAATCTTTTGTTTGTTTCCCCTTGACCCAAAATAGTGCATAGTAAGGTATACTGCATTTCTGATTGGTGGTAAATGCCAAAGTGTTTTGGTCTTTGTTTGAATAGCCCCTCAGTATACACATTTTATATTTGTGAAGACAAAATGTGTAGCTATATATAAGCATTTAAATTTTCTAAGAAATAAATATCATTGGATGGTATTTGTTCTCTTTTTTCACCACAGCAACAGACAAAGTGGCCTTACTCATAGGAAACCTCTCATACCAGAGCCATCCACAGTTAAAGGCACCCATGGTAGATGTGTATGATCTAACCAACCTGTTGCGTCAGCTCAACTTCAAGGTGGTTTCCCTGCTGGACCTTACTGAATCTGAAATGCGCAATGCAGTGGATGAGTTCCTGCTGCTGCTGCACAAGGGTGTCTACGGTATAGTATGCATTCCTAAAAGCCCTTTTCTATTTCCTAGAAGAGGAAGGTTGCCAAAATTTTTAACCTTTTTATTAATAGAGGGGTATTTATTTTTTTAGATCTATGTTTTTACAAAATGTCTTTCTGCATAAACTCTCAATCAAAATACATGCTTCTGTATATCCCTTTGAACATTATTTTGAAACAAATCTGACAGAAATAGGTATTAGTATAGTGTTCAACAATAGGCAATGATAGCCTTTGTGTTA
Source organism: Megalops cyprinoides (assembly GCF_013368585.1). Taxonomy (NCBI): domain Eukaryota; kingdom Metazoa; phylum Chordata; class Actinopteri; order Elopiformes; family Megalopidae; genus Megalops; species Megalops cyprinoides. The sequence continues at coordinate 41,706,407 of NC_050586.1, forward strand.
AAGTAGGTTTTGAGAACAGTGAATGTTTGGAATAGCAGTGGACATGTTAACAAAGTTTCACAGAAGCGAGCACTACATTGTCAGTGGCTTCTATTTGTGGTTTTTACCCGGAGCACATTTGCACGTTACTTCCTGTGGAAGACTACCTCCTGATGACACTCACCTCATCCTGCTTACAGCAGCAGAACCCATTATACAGCTTCATTTACAATGCTGCCAAGGAGAACAAATGCACTACTATTCTATTCTTGCTGCATCCAAGCCAACTTTGTCTGTCACTGCTAAGCTTAGATGTAAGATCTATTAACTGTGTGTAGTTAAGTGATATATTGTATATTGTTGTGTATTGCAACATATTTGTGTGAGCAGTATTTAGCACTTGTAACTTTATTTTGAGGTGCTACTTGCACAATATCCTGTTACTATAGGGGTGTGCTTACTTCTAAGAAGTCACCCATCAAAGATTTCCACTCACTTACAAGGCATGCAATGGTGTAATGGGAAAATACAACAAGGTTGTTGAATTCAATTTTTGAAATTATGTGTTTCATACAAAATTCAAGCTGTTTCAGTTGGGTAACTCTTGTAAAACTTTTACTAAAAGGACATACTGGTTTGATAGAGCTGTGTGGCCTTGACACTTCAAGTCAGTCAGTCAGATCAACATCGGAACAAAGTATCTGCCCAAAGGCGACCAAGGGCAAGGGGCAGATGCAGATGCCAGACCTCCACCCTATTAGACAGTGTGGAGGGTGAAAGGAGAGTTATTTAAAAACAAGTAAATCAGCTAGAAAGGAAAGATTGAGGACAAATTTTAAGATGGCTTGAAAAGCCTAGTATGATAGCTGTTAGCAGTGCATGCTAAATTGTTACCCAACTTGCAGGTTACCTACATCATTATCTTGTTGGCACAAGCAATGCAGTCCCATACGGGCTGAAGGTGTTGGCCAAGTTGTAAGTGTACTTTAAAAGTGTAAACAGAAAATCAGATGGAAGAAGAATAAATAATAGGAAACCATCTTAATGAGAACAGCAAGCTAACTTAATGAATGAATAAAGGAATACATGTTTAGAATAATTATATAGATGAATGAATGAATAAATAAATACTGTTAATTTGTTTCTACATCAGAACATTTATTTATCAAGTCAAGTTTATTTGTTATAGAGCATTTTACAATTGTTACAACGCAAATATCATAGCATAGTGTGGCAGAAGCAATCAAAAAACTGTTAGCCCCAAGATTATTGCAACATATTCTACCTTAATCTGGTGACCGTTTTCAACAGGTATCTGTGGCTTTGTTTATTTTCTTCCATTAGAATAGAGAAACATGATGATCTAGCATTTGAGAGAACATGCTTATATCTTATAAGGCTCCCTTTCTAGGCAGGGAGGAATACTTGTGTTGCAGAGGAAGAGATAAGCGTGCTAGTATTAGAGAATTGCAGCAGACATTTTTATATATTGAAAAAAAGTAAAAAAAAAAAAAAAAAACATTTTCCTGAAGTGTAGCTACACATAGGTAGTGGCAGAAATGGAAGGGATTTTTGATGCAAAAGCCATCATTTTTGGGTACCTACCTCCACAGTCTCTTTCAATGCAATGTCACATTGTAACTTGATTATTTCCAACTGTAGCTCCTATGCTGTCTCAAATGTGTAGACTGATTATGGTGTACAAAAATTCCCTCTCAAGTTTTTTTGAACTCCTAGCAGTGCTCTTGAAACTCATTGATGATGAGTAGCAGCAAGAAAATGTATAGCTAACCAAGAGTGGAAGTACACACATCACATAATCACACAGCAGTTTATTCTTATCTCCTCTTCAGGTCTGCTGTACTATGCAGGACATGGCTATGAGAACTATGGCAACAGCTTCATGGTCCCAGTGGATGCACCCAACCCTTACCGCTCAGCTAATTGTTTATGCGTTCAGAGCATCCTGAAGCTGATGCAGGAGAAGGAGACAGGCCTGAATGTGTTCCTTCTGGATATGTGCAGGAAGAGGTGGGCAAAGGCAGATGAGAATGAGTGTTGCTTTATTGTTATTTACTTTTTTGTTTGCCATTACCCATGTCAGCTCTGCATTGCTAAAACATGCGCAAACTGGAATTTGAACTATAACCTTAAAATAACAAATCCTCTTTCCTGACACTGCTGCTGGATGTTTTCTCATTAAGACAGCACACAGAAGCGCATAAAGCTCTCTGCTGTTTTTATGCTACTGTATGTCAGAAAGGACAGGACATCATGAATTACTTCATTCACACTTACATGTCACTCATTATTAGACTTTTAGCCAAATTTCTTTGAACAAGATCCATTTCTGTTTGGTGTATTGCATTTATCTTTATTTTATTTGGTCTTTTTACTCAGGAATATTCATGATGACACTACTCCAAATGTTGTCTTACGGGTCACAGCTAACATCGTTTTTGGTTATGCAACGTAAGTCTTACAGTTTCCAATATTTCTTATAATATTGTTCAGTAAAAAAAATACATTTTCCATTCCAACCCCATTTTTACCTTAATCTGAGAAAGAGTTTCAAAGGGTCTGGGGATAAAGGGGGGAAAATTGCATCTCAGATAATTTGAAATCAAAAGTATTGGGCATACTGTCCCTCTCGTTCACTCTCAAAGCTACTTTTTTGTGTTTTTTCAAAAAATTTCTGTCAAAGGCTGCTATTCAGTCTAACAGAGTTGAGAGCTTGAATGAGAGCTTGGTTTTGCGTGATAATGGAATATTTCACGGAAAATGGAATTTGACTAGCAGCAGTGTAGCATAGTGGTAAGTAGCAGGGCTCGTAACCGAAAGGTTGCTGATTCGATTCCCCACTGAAGCACTGCTGCTACACCCTTAGGCAAGGTACTTAACCCAGAATTGCCTCAGTAAAATATCCAGCTGTATAAATGGATAACATAGAACCCATGTAAGTCGCACTGGATAAATTATTAATGCTAGCAAGCTCATGTGTGGAAAGAACTTTGCACAAACAGTTTAGTTGGTTAATTACAAGTAGCCTAGTTTAACCAGCTATTGTCATTTAAAAACGTAAAGTGATTTATATTTAAATAGGTTACTTAACTAGATGGTGTACTGTGTCTTCAGTATCCCTCTTTACCTTGCTAGCAAGCTATAGTATAGTTTAGGGTTCAGCAACCTTTACTATCTAAAGAGCCATTTTTGGGCAGAAAGAAAAAAAATCTGTCTGGAGCCGCAAAAAAATAGCCTATTTGAGCCCTTTAAATGCAGGTAGCCTACCACAGCGTATCAGTCTAAATTAGCCTATCAACAGTGCTAATAGGTCTAAATGAGCATTCATTCATATGTTTTACCACAAGGTGGCTGCGGTAGGCTATTTATGATTATTTGGTACTTCAACTTTGCATTTCCTATATTTACAAACATTGCAGCGTGTGAGCATTAGCTGGTGGCAGAAAGCCACTAGCCTAACCAGTACCAACAGAAAGTTGACCATTCTTGACAGTGTGTTTTATTGTGTTATCATCGTGTAATCTTACATTTTATAATTTTTACATGATCTATCAGATGTACATTAAATAATATCTGTCTACAGTAACGATTCTGTGCGCCTACAATTAAAGGTAACGGGTCCGATTCGGGGAAGACATATGAGGGAATGTTTCCGTATGGGGAATCTGCAGGCTAGTAATGTTACCTACAGTTACCAGCTAGGTAGCAGTTTAGCCACATATCAACGGATCCCCAGTAGCCTAATAGTAATAGCGAAGAGTTGTGCAGTCAGGTGTAATATTAAAAAACGAAATCCCAATGTGAAGTTTTATGTTTTATCTAAGGCACTTAGATAATCAATCAAGTTAATTTACCTCAAAACTAGCCAAGACAGTCAGTAACTGCTAAGTGCTGGCTGACACATGCATTTGGTCAGCTATCTTTATGGGGGGGAAACCCGCATTAAAATAAATCTCTAAAGTTACTCATGTGACCATGTTGGTAAGAATATATTTGGTAGTGTGTGACTGATACAATGAAAAAAAAAAAAAAAAAAAATATATATATATATATATATATATATATATATATATATATATATATATATGTGTGTGTGTGTATATATACATACATACCGACATTAGGCTATATAAACATGGTCAAGTTATTTAATTACATTGAGAAAGTCGTGAATTTTGCATGTACGTCTACGGGAGCCAAAGCCAGTTTCTGTTCATGCGTTATTTTATCATTCTCGAAACGAATATCACGCAGTAAATGTTGAAAATTGGATAATGTAAGGATGACTTTAGGCCTACAACAGTGATAACAAAATGTAAAAAAAAATTATTCACTTCCATATTTTTTTTTTTTTTTTTTTGACAAAGCTACGGAGCCACTAGAGAGGGCCTAAAGAGCCGCGGGTTGCCGACCCCTCGTATAGTTAAAAGAATCTTGCCCATATACTTATGTTGGATCACACTGAAACAACTTTTTGTATTATGAGCAGTGGTGCTAAATATGTCTTCTCCTGTGGGTGTATTGACCAGTTTAGTCCAACTTTAAAGGTATATGTCACTATTTTTGGGGGTGGAGTGTGGATTGTTATTTAATGTAATTCAAAAATGCCTGTAATGTAACAGTGTCCAAAAGTCCATCTTGATTATAAAACAGTTTTCAAAAAAGTGGAGGTGACAAATGACATTTTTGTGCATCATTACAAGTTCTAATATCTTTCTGAAATAAAGAAAGAATGTGTAAATATCAAACCCTTGCTTAATTGATATTTGCTATTGATAGTCACAGACAAGAGAGTAACAGACAAGAGAGTAACTTTAAGAGAGTAATATGTGTAAATCTTGATACTTGTAGGAAATTGAATTCATTGTTCATTTTAAAAGAGTAGCCTTAGCTTTTATGAGTCTTAATGAATGCCTTTTTTCCTTGCATTTATACTACATGTATGAATTTACCATTAAGTTGCCAGGATGCAGAAGCTTTTGAGTTGAACTCGAGTGGATTCACTAATGGGGTCTTCATAAATTTCCTAAAGAAGCGTCTTCTAGAGGATGAAAAGATCACAGTCCTGCTGGACAGAGTGGCAGAGGGTAAGCAAGCACTCAAATGTGTACTAGCAGTGAAAATGGGGGATATTTTGGTATAATATTTGTTGATCTGTTTTTCTTGTTATCAGGAGTTTGCACATTCAAATCCCAGCTGGGAAACTACAGTTGTATATGGCATGCAAATTAGCTTGATAATCTAACATGCATAAACCACCCCAGTCATCTTGTAGTATCACTGGCATGGTTTGTTAACTAAAAAACCCAAATTATCTTGTAAGGCCTATCTAGTTATCTGGTGAAGTTGTCAAAAAAAATAACATAGTATTTTAATTCCACAAACATACAAACACATAAAAATAACACAACATGAATTTTTAAATATATAATGTTATGTATATAATGAAAACCATTGTTCCTAAAATCCTTTTTACTCCTCCTCAGCTCATGTATGATGTTATTACACATGTGTCCAAGTTAATGGTACACATGCATCACTGCTGTACAACATTTTCATTTGAACATGGAGCAGAGTGAAATGGTGCTGTATTTCAACTTAGAAAATATGTAAGGAGAGTGCCAAATTTGTTGCATTAATTATCTTGCATTTGAAAATTATACAGTGCATTTAGTATGTACATAAATAAAATTACCCATGTGTGATAATCCTGATGGTTATTTTGGCATGGCCATAAACTGTGTTTTGTAAGGGACAAGCTTTTTCATGACAAAAATGACCAAAAAGCCTACAAAGTCTTTAGGACAAAAAATGTTTATTAGTACTTGGACAAATCTGCTTTTTTTCTTGGCATCAGGTGTGAGTTGCTGGATTTTAAGAGATGTTTGAGGATTTGTGGTTTATATAACATCTCCCATTTAAATACATTAAAATAACACAAAACAGAGCTGCTTAGAGGCTCACCCAATAAAAGTGCTTGCTGCTGCAAGCCAAGGTTGAGCACTACGGCATGGATTCAATCCCAACTGTGTCATCATCTGAGGATAACTTGGAGTCCATAATGGCAGGACAAATTGGCCTCTTTCTGCCGAGGGATACAGGGGAGGGTAGGTTGGCCAAGGGACTGCACCAGCGAGTCCTGCTGGTTGTTTGGACACCTACTGTTCTCCCTGTGTAATGCTGCATATGAAGTTTCCTCTTCTGTCTCAGGTCTATGCAAGCCTAACATGGGAGCTACAGTGTGTAAAGAAATCATGCAGTGAAGCGCATGTTTGTCCGTGCCCTCCCACATTGACAGTAGGGGTTGTATCAAGGAGCAGCATGTAAGAACATAATTGGGCATTACAAATTGGGAGGAAAAGGGGAGAAAGCGTTGAGCAGTCTAAAAAAAAAAAACGCATACACACAAAAAGATGTTTTACAGACCCTTTCATGATGGCAATTTGTTCTTGCTTATTCATTTGTTCGGAAAAAATACTTTTCCTCCAATTAAACAACACAGCCGACAGCATAATACAAACATTTCCTTTTCAAATTGGGCAGGTTTTTTTTTCCAAAAACAAATGTTTGGAGGTGCCAGGAAGTCAATCAAATGGAGGCATTCGGGATTTGTAAAATCCATCTTTTTGTAGATTATCTGATTGGTTTGAAAGTGAGAGAATGATATGAGATTTTTCAAATGATCAAATTTCCAAATGATTTCAAAATGATTTTTTAACCTGTGTGTAATATAAGTAATGCTTGAGACAACCTAAGCACAATTTCTACATCCAGTCTGCAATAAAAACAATAAAGCAATAAAAAAGGCAAATAGATTGCTGGAATACATAGCAAAAAAAGTATTGATTACAGCTCAAAGTAGAATATATTGCTATACAATGCCTTTGCCAGATGGCTGTCTCTAAGACATTGTAAAAGTGACTATAAAAAGAACCTACACACTCTTGAAAAAGTGCAGAGAAGGGCAACAAAACTGGTTCCTGGTATCAAACATACGTTATGAAGAGAGACTCAAATACACTGAATCATTTTAGTCTACACAAAAGAAGGGAGATTGATTGAGGCTAAATTTAAAATAGGTATATATATATATATAATATAAAGACTTAGAACTAATCTTAAAATCTATCTCTGTAGTATATCAGTAGAATAAGATGAAATTGGCTAAAATTAGTTGTAAGCATTTTATTATATAGCATTTTATTCAGTGCATTTACAGTTATAAATACATTCAATAGCTTAGAGTGTTCAACACTAGGCTTGATACAGTCCTAGATACAATGTAGATGGTCTAGATCATAGACGATGATGAGCCCTGGGCTGAACAGCCTGTTGGCATTAATCTTTTTTATGTTGTATGACACTTTTACATTCAAATACATTTTGTTCAATGAAGAATTTAGCTGAGCACATTTCTCTAAAAACTTTTAAAGGTAGATGTGTATTTTATCCATTTATTTGCATCAGTCTATTGCTTTATCCACCATCCACCATAGGACCACTTAAAAGAATCAAAATTTCCTGAGGGTATTATTACATGTAGAATGTACTGTCTGTAAACCTCTGTCAAATCTGAAGAATTTTTGCATCTTCGTTTGCTCATGGTGTCCACCCAATGGACATCATTCAGATTTAGCACACTAATATGGAGTAGAGATGTGAGTCCTTGAAACCTACTGGAAAACTTTTTAGGGGAATTGGTTTTGTAGTGGAGTTCATAAAATGAATAAAACCAAGAAATACAAACATTTAATCATTGCTTGCTGTTTCATGATGACCATATATCATGTTAACCACAGGAGTTAGCCAATTAAAAAGCTTTTTCAACAAGCTGATATTCAGTGACAGTAAAGACTACAGCAAGTGATTGGTAAATCTGAACTGAAAGGAGGGCAAAAAAAGAATAAACCAATTGGAAGTATTAAATTCTGTTACTTAAGCTTTTCAGTCATAATTTCATTGTAAAATCTGACTTACTGTAAATGATTGTTTTCCATCAAACTTGATATAGTTGATGCAATCATGACTTAATCTCATGCTTTGCAATGCAGCAGTATCTACACAAGAAGAACTATGCATTCTAACAGAGCAGTTAATTAATAAGACATTACTGAAAAAAATGTGACCATTGATTGTGTAAAGATATTTAAATTAATACACATTTTCTGCACCATTGTTCTAGGAAGCAGTTCTATTTTTCATCCAAGACACACATTCACAGCTATCCAAACTCCTCTTCTCAACTACATAACATAACAAGACTGTAATAAAATTCAAGCTTTTATTTTTTTATTTTTGGTTTGGAAAAATGTATTACTTAATTAGTATCAGCACACTCAAACCCATGAATTGGGAGACTCAAGCAAAATATTTGTGTCACATTGACAGGGAGTGATACAACTGCATTAAAAAGGGTCCCTGTAGTTCAATTACCCAGGTAGTTTGGTTTTAGTCGGTTTAGAACTTTCTGCTTCTTTTCTCTTATCTGTTCTGATGATCCATGATGCTTGTGAAAAGCAGATTCTGATGAACATGATGATGGATGACACACTTCCATTTCCTGCACAGTCAGCTGGCATCTGTAGTTCCACACTGGCTTGCCATCTTGAATCAACTCACAAATCTGTGTACACATCATAGAAAAAAACAAACAGCTAATAACTGGACAAAACCCTCAGGATTGTGTCTGTAGCTTCTTAGCTGGAGCTGTAAACCACTTTGGCTCCAACTTTAATTTGGAAAGTATTTTTATATAGAGTGAAGTATTTTAACATAGAGTGAAGTAGCACAAGCCACTTTGTTCTATCAACCAAAAATAAAAAGGACGAGACGTATAACAGGTGCTCCCTCTATTTGTACTGCACGTGCACTGTGGTTAAATCAGTTAACCCTTTTGTTTCCACATTGTAAATGGGGATTACAGATTCAACAATGCAATAAAAAGCCACTGTTGTATTCTATTAAAGGATACCTGTTATTTTTATGTTTTCAGATATGGGCCAGTTTGACCCCACCAAGGGCAAACAGGCCCTAGAAATCCGCAGCAGCTTGTCTGAGAGGAGGGCACTGACTGACCCCATTCTGTCTAGTGGCTGTTCAGATGAGAATCAAGCACGCAACCTGCAGTGGGCCAAAGCTCATGGTACAGTACCTTCTCCAAATAGGCAGAGCTCAGTGAAATGCCCCCTGTATTTGTTTTTACCAATGTTCCTCTCAGCTGCTCCTCTAGACTAGTAAATATCTCTCTTAGAGAAGAACTCATAATTCAAATAGAATAGTGACTAAATGGAAGCAGACTGCTTTAATTGTAGCTGAGTTATTTCCCTTTGGTCTCCCAGGTATTCAGAAGGTCTTTACCCAGAACTAGTCCCTGTCCATTGGTTCATTGACACATTTTGTCCATTCTTTGAAAAATACCTAATCATGTTGATGACTATAAAATGGGATTATTTTAAAAAATGACATCAATTTAGACTGAACTGTTTTCCAATGTGTGCTACTCCACAGAACTCCCTGAGAGCATGTGTCTGGACTTTGATTGTGGGGTATTGATTAAAATGGGCTTCGCTGCAGAGTTCTCAAACGTACTTGTCATCTATACAAGCATCGTGAAGAAGTCAGATGACATGTCCTCCTGTCAAGCTTATGTCACCAACTTCACCCCAGTAAGACCCTCTTACCTTTGGAAAGAGTTTGAGAAGAGTAAAAAAGTACATTTTGCACATCTTAATAAACAAATTACTTTGTCAAGTGTTCTATTTTATATCTCATTTTTGCAGTGTTCAACAGTCAATATATAATAAAGCATTCTCAAGGTTTTCTCCTCTTTCGTTTGTGCCAGGAGCTTGACATAGATCCCAAGGAGATGAACAAGGAGACTCCAGAAGAGACAGGAAGCTACCTACTGTCTAAGAGCCTCCCCCAGCATTGCCTGTACACCAGACTGAGCTCCCTACAGAAACTCAGGGTAGAATCACCACCCAATGGCTGACCTTGTTATTGTCACATACAAAATCATTACTGTTACTTTCCTTTACAAGTGCATTATACTAATTATTACATAGATCTGCAGTTTGAAGTTACATTATAGATATGGCAAAGATCTAGTGGTGCATAAGGAAATATTTTGGTCCAAACTTGGAAGCACGGCAGTGAAGTAAATGATGGAAAAGACTCGTGGAGATTGACTCCTTTTTCAAAACCAGTGATGGAACATGTATGTTTCCAGATCCTGCTTACACAGTTCTCTGTCCTCTCTGCAGGAGCAGTTGGTCTTCACCGTGTGCCTGCAAGGGAAATTTGTGGCCATGGAGGATCTGGTGGAGTGGACCACAGAAGTGAACATTGGCAAGCCTTTGATCGCCAAGTTGGACCTGCACCGTACTGTGAGGCGGAACAGCTGCCTCCAGACCTGTGGGATGCCCCACAGTCCATCCCACAGCCCCTGCCACAGCCCAGGGGCCGACCATCTCCACCAGCAGTACCAAAACACCTACTTGGGGGTATATGACACCCCCCAAAGTGTTGCTGGAGCCTGCAGTAACCCCCCATTTTGTGAGGACACCTCTTTCTACCATCACTATCACTGCACTGATGACCCACCCTTTCTGGACTCACCCAGCAGGGTCAATGTCCCCATTGAGACCACAGATGACATCATTGAGCTCCAAGAGAGCTTCATTAACAGCTTGCAGCTTCACGACCAATATAACACATTTACTAACATGTGAGGTACTCTTTGAAGGAGTTCTTTCTGTATTGTTACTTGTAAGATTTTAAAAATTTATTTTATTGTATTTTTAAAATACACATATACATAATGCTGGCATAAAAGTAGTTAGGAAAGAGCAACAATAAATGCAGTCCATCACATTCACTGGGGGAAACTTCCTCACAATACCATTGCATGGGATGGGAGTTAATGCAGGAGTGATTTATAGTTGGATGATGGTTCAGTTTATTCTAATTTCAGACATTAATTCATTGATATGTGTGTGTGACTATGCACAGTTTGGCCAGTGTGAGGGGCCTTTTTGGGGTTCCCTGGACAGAAAATTGTTCAGAACAACACATGCAGTTCAAAGAGATACAGCACAATGAGATTACTAAGCAGTATTTCCTTTGTCCAATGTAATTTCTTGCCATTCTGCTGTTTTTACTCATTTTCATCTAAACACTAGACCATTTGGCAGGCAAAGATTAGGACATTTTTGTAGGGAAAAAAAAAACTTATGCCTTCACACATGATGTTGTATAACGTCAGATTCATCAATCTCCCCTGTGCTATTACAGTCTTTCTCCAGTATATTGCACTTATTTTGCCATCAAAGACTGACATGTAATTATGACAGTGTTAGTTTACATACTTGTAACGCTTTTACTATTCCTGTTTTAATCTCTGACAGATCTTCATTCTGTAATACAAATGTATTAGATGAGATCCATGCTCCTTTACAGGCTGCCTTCCATAATCCCAATCTTATTACTATCCCATGTGTTTCGTCCCCCTCTGATTGGTCATCAGATTGAGTCGACTTCAATTTGTCTAAATAGTCCATATTCTTTTAAGATTCTTTTAAGGACAGGAAAGTTTTGGGCCTACTTCACCTGAATATCAGAAGCTTACTGCAGCCTCAGAAGTTAGATCATTTGAATATATTGGTTTTGACTGAAACCTGGCTAAAAAAAAGCAGTGATGACTCTGAAGTCACCAGTAATGATTAAAATCTATGCAGAATGGATAGAATTGGCAGGGGAGGTGGTGTAGCCATATATGTTAGATCTTGTTTTCCTGTCACTATTTTAAATGCTGTTACTATGCCAAAATGCTTTGAATTCATTGTTCTGAAGAATTCAATCATAGTGGTGAGGGCCTATAGCCCCCCCCTCAGCTCACACCATCACTCTTGAGAAGATGGCAGAGTTGTTTTCTCTATATATTAACTCTGAATTGGTGATCTTGGGTGATTTTAACCTGGATTGGTTAACAAATGTTTCTGATTATTTTAAGGAGATCTGTAGCAATCTTGTCTTAATCCAGTTCATTACTGCCCCAACCAGACCAAATCTAAAAAAACTAACTAAGTATACTCTAATAGATTTAATTTTATCTAATAGGTCAGATAAATCTGATCTGATTTGATCTTGGAATAAGTGACCATTATCCTATAGCTTGTATTAGAGATACACGTCTGAAAAGAAACCAATCTTGAGTTGTTGTTAAAAGAAATTTTAGAAATTTTAATGAACAAGGTTTTTTTAATTATCTACATCATAGTCATATTTATGACACATCTGAAATATTAGATGTAGAAGTGGCATTGGACCTTTTCACAAATTCTTTCCTCTCAGTGGTTAATAAACATGCCCCGTTCAAGAAGTTTAGGGTAAAAGATAGATCTAGTGCATGGTTTACATCTGAATTATCGCATATAAAACTTGGGCTCTTGCTAGACATACTAGGGACTTATCTCACTGGCTTAATTATAAGCAACTTAGAAATAAGTGTACTTCCTCTGTGAGGAAAGCTAAATCTGATTATTATTTAAGTTTCATTTCAAGCTCTTACACTAACTCAGCTAAAAATACTACTTCCCTACCTACGCATATCAAATCAGAAGACTGTTTGCTATCTGGAAATAAGGAGATTTGCTCAGTTTTCAATAAACATTTTGCTGCAGCTGGCCATCTTTTTGAGAATGAGCATAAAGGGCCCACTCATATTAATGATGACCATATGCATTTTGAGTTTCATGCTCCCCAGTTTACCCTACATCCCTTTTCTTTTGATGTAGTTTCTGATGCACTCCAAACAATTCATCCCAGGAACTGAACTGGAGAGGAAAAATGAGATCCTTTCTTTCTTCGACTGTCCTCTCCATTAATCACAGAGCAAATAACATATATTTTTAATCTTTTAACTGGTGTAGTTCCGGGGGTATGGAAATCTGCTCATGTTTTCCCATTGTATAAGGGAGAAGATAGGATAATTGTTGACATTACTTCTATCTCCAAACTGAGTTGTCTGGCCAAAATCATAGAATCTTTGGTAAATAATTAAAGGAATTTCCTTCTAGGTACGCAGTCCTAAACCCGTATCAATCTGGCTTCAGGGCTGAGCATAGCACCATCACAGCTACTACTTTGGTTGTGAACGATATTGTGTCTGGCATAGACAGGAGAAAACACTGCTGCTCTTTTCGTTGATCTGTCAAAGGCATTTGATGCAGTCGATCACTCACTGTTATCACAAAGATTACACAGTATTGGTTTTGACTCTAAAGCTTGTGGATGGTTTTAGAATTACTTATCTAGGAGACATCAATGTGTAAAAATGGGGAATGTCCAATCTGAGTTTTTTCCGATAACGAAAGGTGTGCCACAAGGCTCCAATTTTGTTTTCTATTTATATTAATGACATAACCTCATCCTTAACTGGCTGTCATGTCCACCTTTATGTGGATGATCCTATTGTGTATTGTTTTGCAGACTCTTTTCAAGCAGCTGTTACGAACCTGCAAATTTCTGCTCTGCAAGGTGTGCTTATAGATCTAGTTAGTTTATATATTAGTTTATAGATTAGTTTTGAATGCATATAAAACAAAGTTTATGTTGTTTTCTAGAGCTGGTAATATAGACAACGGTAACCTATATATTTCCACTGTAGATGGATTCAGAATTCAGAGAGTTGCAGAATATAAATATCTTGACATTTAAATATCATCTAGACAATCTTGTAACTAAACTACGACAGAAGATGGGTTTCCTGTATAGAAATAGAGCCAACTTCCCACTGTTTTGCAGAAAAAGGATTATTGAAACAGTATTCCTGTCAGTTTTAGATTATGAGGATGTGATTAATAGGCATGCAGCTTCTTCTATCCTCAAACCTCTGAATTCAGTCTATCATTCTGCCCTCAGCTTTATTGCTGGTGATGTTTATGGTACCCATCATTGCACTCTGTTTGAGAAGGTTGGTTGGTCCTCTCTTTCGGAGAGACGTGACAGGCATTGGTATTTATTTACAAAGCCCTTATTGGCAAATTACCGTCTTATATTACATCTCTTTTGGACAGATCAGTAGGGACTTACCAAACTCGGGCACATGATTGCTCTTATTTTCATTAGATAAATGGCGGGTACTTTTAATTTGGCATTTTATGTTTTAAATTTCTTTTATGTGTTACTTTATTACAATATTGTATTTTGCTTTAATTTCATTTTATGTACATCAGGTCTCTCTTGAAAATGATATTTCAATGGGATTCACCTGAAGGTAATAATAACATAGTACTTCCACCTACTGTTGATGAAAATCAACTTTCTGATCTCACCTATTGTTAACAAAAATGAAGTGGCGGCTTTGGTGGGTGCAGTTTACAAAATATTAATTACAAATGTAATTTAAAACATCAGTTTTCTCTGCTGTTGAAACGTTTGTAAGGTAAAGGGAATTCATTCAACTGTACGGGGCATTATTCATGTCTGAGGAACCTTTTCCAAACAAGGAAGGCTACTGTATTGCAAGTGAACAAAAGATTTGATGTCTACCTCTCACTACTGTGAGAACAGCCATTACAATAGCGAGTATTAATATACGTGTGCAATTACCTTTTTCCACAATATTTTTGAGCGTTGGTCAATCGCAAGCGTTATTTCACGATTATCTATTAGCATTTTCTCTACAATTTTGTGCTTTTCCATAGGAAAGCCTACATGAACCAACAGTAAGACATGGTTCCCACATCTTCCACATTTAATACAAACAAAGGTCAGTGCACTAGGTTAGTAGGTATGCCTCAGTTATTTATTGCTCATGGTGTCACTTTTTCATATATTAAAACGTCTTAAGTAAATCAGGCCTTTCATACAATGAAAAAATAAAGATCCCTCAAGGCAAGGTTGCAAGTACCATCATTCATCTGGCAAAGTTTGTAGAGTGATCTGGACCTTAAGCTACTTAACTTGATCATTGCACCAGCATGTTTTATACTTTTCTGTCAATAAATGTCTTCTTTTTCTGCTGAATTGCCATGACGCTCTCAGTGTACAGATCTCACTAGTGAAAATTCTCCGTTGAAATATCTGAAAGAAGAATCCTTTTTCTTCCGTGAATAGATGACAGGACATGCAAGTGTGCAGACATTCAACTCTGCAAGAGTTAGGGAGGGATGTGTGCTTACACTGAGAATTTGCCATAATCATTAATTAGTGGGGTTCTTGTTCTTGTGTGGCTTATTAGTGTGGTTGCCCTAAATTACAAACTTTTCAAACTGCTGAATCTCCATGAATTCTGGCTCTACGCACATAAATTATACATGAGAAGAGAACTTCTCACAATGTCTTCAGTTCAGTGCTGTGATGATCAGTTTTTCGCATTCCAACATTTACATATCTTCAACAGAGCCAATCAGTGACAGCTAGTGTGAAGCTGCTGCTTTTGCAACAGATGCAATCAGAGGACCCCCATTCAAACTATAGGCAAGAACAGCAGTAAATACAGAGTATTTTACATTTACATTTATTCATTTGGCAGACGCTTTTATCCAAAGCAACTTACATAGGTTCCAGTTCTTTACAATGTTATCCATTTATACAGCTGGATATTTACTGAGGCAATTGTGGGTTAAGTACCTTGCCCAAGGGTACAGCAGCAGTGTCCCAGCGGGGATCGAACCGGCAACCTTTCGGTAACGAGTCCTGCTCCTTAACACTATGCTACACTTCTGGTTTGACTGCAGGGCTTAAAGCAACAAATTTTTCTGAGCCTGAATTTTCAAAATCAAAATGGGACACATACATTTAGCATTACCACAACAGCTTTAATTCAAAATGGTAAAAAAAAATGCATTAATATAATTATGTATTACCGTCCTCAAATTAAAAGTGCTTTCTTTTTTTCTTAAATGCTATTAAAAATGAAAAGTGCAACTTCAATAAAAGTTGGTCGAGTAGCAAGTTGCTGTGTTACAACTTTGTCCAAGTCATCATCATAGAATCGGACCAATACATTGAAAATTATGTCCATTTTGCAGTTTGTGGACTCGTCAACGTTTTGTGAAAACATCTGTTTTGACAGCTTTTGCGCTGAGCATTGCCTAATGTGACAGGCAATATTGTGAGTGGATAGGTAGCTGGCCTGTGTATTTGACACGTTAAGTTTGGAGAGCGCAGTTCTGTCCTGTGATGTTTTGCACAGGTCATCCAGCGCTGGCGCTATCCTGAAAGACATGTTCTGCTATAAATGCGGACTTTATGATTGCAAACGTGGTTGGATGGATGAAGCGGCAGCAGCTACAGTGGCCACAGCTCCCGGCAACGTTGACGTATAACGAAGAGCCCGAACAGCTGCTTTGTGTGAGGGAGTTATCTGTGTCATGCCAAGACAATACCTTTTGCCGCTTGTCCCATACTGTATTTTTTTCCAACACACGGTGCAAAGCAGCTCCAGCGCTCGTTTAATTTGTGACAACATACGCCGAACGTTTGTCCGTCATTGCCGTTTTCATCTAACCAATCCCATTGCCATTTATTTTTCACCCCCATTCTATTTTGCTTGTGTCCTTCTCACAGACAGTTGAAACTAGTTTCAACTCGATTGGATAAGAACAGCGTTCTCGTGCCAGTAACAGGCCTAGCGTAAACAGCCTAAACAGGCTACCATTGGTTAAAACTAATCTGAAAAAAACACCACATCAGTGATTGTTTGTAATATCAGAGCCCGTATACGCTAGTCATAATTTATTGCCTGATCTAAAATCTCTACACGCCGGATTTCCGGCGTGGTGCCGGAGATCTTTAACCCATGTGACTGTCAATAATGCACACAGACAACCACACATTGCATTTTCTTCAGAAAATGCACACAAATGTAATTATTTTTTATTCTTCTTCTAGCTTTAATGTAGGCTAAACCATTCACTCTACAGACACCAAGACAATGCCAAATCAGCCAGTTTGTTCGCCATTGGTTTAGTGGTTTAGTACATTATAGAATTTCAGCAGATGTATACCCAAACCCAGGGTATGTGTGTGCTTGTACTTTTATAAATTTATAGTTTTGTTGTTTTAATGATATTTTTAAAAAAATGCTCTCATTTTATCCCCATTACAAAAGATAGGCTAGGATTTAGTAAAGGCCAGCACTCTTCTGTTACAAACTTTTTGAACTGCTGTTTCTCCCTCATCTCTGGGACTACATCAAAATAGAGTTTGTGCAGATTCTCACAATGTCTTCAGTTCAGCACAATGATGAATGGTTTTTGAATTATGAGCCTTTGTTTGGTCTTTGGTATCCCCTCAATAACTAATGTCCTTTACTAAAACTGGTTTAGTACATATGGAACTGAAGCAGATGTATACCCAAACCCAGCGAATGTGTGTGCTTGTAATTTTATCATTTTATACTTTTGTAGTTTAAATGATACTTTTAAAAAATCACTCAAAAATTTACCCCTGTTCAAAAGTACTGAACAGCAGAAGGACTCCACTTCCACATTTGAAAAATACAGTTTTTGAATTATGAGCCGAAATAGTCACCGAGTTCAGCCTCCACTCACATGTACACATTCCTTTGTCTCAGGAAGCTCACAGCACCAAATACAGAAGGGGGGGAGATGGCACATGGCAACTCGAATAGCGCATATGCTCGGTAGTGCAAACAGGCAACCACACATCACATTTTCTTCAGAAAATGGACACAAATTTATCACTTCTCTCTAGGGATGGGACGATACACTCAACTCACGATATGATGCACCTCTCGATACAGGGGTTCACAATACGATACAGTCACAATACGATATCATAAAAAAAGAAGATGAAGAAGTTAGCCTGAGTAAACAATAACTATTTATTACTTTCCTTAAAACAAAGTGTTTGGGACATTTTAACAGTGGCTTATTTCAATGCATGATAAGTTTGGCTGGACACTTAAACATTGTAGGATGTGGCTAGGATATGGACATGTTAGAGAAAAAAAAAATCAGCAGTTGAACAAACAAGCACACTGCTTTCCTATTTCCATCTCTAGCCTCTCTTTCTCTAGGTCGTCTAGCCTGGCCTACGATATGGACGTTTTTTTTTTTTTTTTTTTTTTTTTTTCAAAAAAATCAACATATCAACATTTTCTGGTAGTATCTGTGATCTTTGAGCGGTAACAATGTCTCCTGCTGTGGAAAAGACACGCTCACTAGGGACTGAGGTTGCTGGAATACAAAGGGACGCTTTGGCTAGAGGGGCAAGCATAGGGTAAGCATATGCATTCTCTTTCCACCACTTCAGTGGACTGCTGTTGAGTGGGATAGGGGTCCCACCCCTGTATGAGAGTATCTCTCTTTCAATCCCAATGTTGGACTGCACTGGCTCAACAGCAGTGTAGGACTCTCCAAGGAGATCCTCCAGTGCTGTCTTCTTTGGTGGAGGAGGTTGTGTCAGTTCTGCTCCCTGTACTGTCTCCACTAGGTCCAGCTCTGCTCCCTGTGCTCTCTCTCTCTCTCCAGCTCTGCTCCCGCTGGTGATGAAACACTTGTTCCCCTGTCGTATCTTTCCTTCTCAGTAGCATTGGTCTAAAACAAAATAGAAGCAGAAAACTTCTGTTTTTCTAAATAGAAATTTAGAAGTTTATTTTTCTATCAGTGATATAGCCTAAACATTTTCCAGTCTTCCTATCCCTTTCTTATTTTTTCAATCCCTCTTTTACTCACACACCCCCTTATTTGAATGACCTGAAACGCTATTTGAAAATATTAAACCTCTCTCTCTCTGAGAAGGAGAATTACAGAAACCTTCTTAACATAACGGTTGTACACACACAAAGGCTACTAGTACCCTTTTCTGTCAGTGAAAGTAATTACCTGATCGTGTTGTAAATGTAGGCCTGTAGCTCTCTCGTATAACCGGGCATAGACAGACTCACGTTGGTCAGCATCTAGATGGGATAGGCTGCTGAATCGTGGGGCTAGTGCTGTGCTCTCCTGAAGAAATAATTAGTGTCCCCAGAGTATCTGTCCGAAATTTCGGCGCTTTTCATGCTGACCACGGTCGAGGAGTCATTTGCACTGGGTGACATGCACTGTTCCACCATGCACTTCAGTGGCAGAATCAGTGACACCGTGGGCTGTTTTTCGTCACATAAAACAGTTGTGGCCGTCTTCAGCAGCTTGAGCAGCTTCACAATGTCTTCTGCATCAGATCAGGTCATTGCAATCAAGAGTATCGAAGTCTCTGGAGTTTCTCCGAATGTCTCAGAGCTGCCGCCACAACAACTCGTTGTTCCAGATAGCGTTCGAGCATATCATATGTGCTGTTCCACCGGGTCGGAACATCAGTGATGAGTTTATGCTGTGGTAGCTGGAGCAGGGTCTTCTTGCTGGCCAACACTGCGGTGGTGGTGGAACTCTGGTGAAAGAATGTAGTGACTCTTCGCACACAGCCAAGTAAGCGACTAACACGGGCTATCTGTAAACCTGTAAAAATAAAGACAGGAATGGAAGAAGCCAATATTCTTTAGGTGAAAAAGGCTGTTCTGATTGATGTGGACCTGAAAAAGAACGTAGGCGGTTGGCAGTTGGTTGTAGACTCTATTTTGGATTGGAAAAAGGATAGAAAGGAGTTGCAACCGTGAACAAGTGAGAGACATTGTCTGGTAACACCTTGTAATAACCCCACTTTTTCAAACGATTTATAGGCTATCATCAAATATGACTTAGATGACTTGAATATGAAGTATTGACCCAATTTTTCGAATGCATTGGGGACAATGTACTATAAAATGTTCTGATAGCAAAGTTTTGCTGGGGAACAAATGTTTGAAGGATCTGTTGTGTTCTGTAATTAAGTGCTTCAAATAGACAGTCATATCATTTGATAAGACAGGAGAAAATACGAGGTTAACCATTTAAAGGAGCAAAAGGAGCAGATGCCAATGTTGATCATCTGTGCTCACTACATCACCTAAATCCTTACATTGAAGCATGAAGCATCTACATAAAAGTCAGCTTGAAAATCCTCCATCTCAGCCATGCAGAAACGGCAGTAATACCTTGCTCTAAAAGACTCAACAAAACCAAACAAACAATGAATACCCAGATTCTCACTGGTTACTTGAGCAAGGGTTCCACAAATCTGGCCATCAAACAGGGGTACATGAATCCTATCGCTTTCCAGAATTTTCAAATGTTGTACTCTCTCTCCCTCTCTCCCTCTGTCTCTCTTGAAGTGGGTTAAGTATTAAGTTGCACCCATAGGTTTTAATGTCCTAAGCATGGAATAAAGCACACAAAAGTATATTAGTTTTGTGAGATTAGATTAATTGCATTTTGGGTTGATATTCTTAATGTTAAAAGATTAGGCCCTAACTTAGCCTCGCTTAGATCCCAGAGGGTTCACCTTCTCAAAATCAGGATAAAAGAGCTGGGTTTGAATAGCATACATTTCTCAAGAATAGAGCATGATTCTGGAATTAAGATCCATCACACAAATCAAACAGCAAGCCTTATATATTTTATATGCCAATATATTTTATACTGTTATATTTTATATTTGAACCCCCTTTTAACATGCTGGTAATTTTCTTCATTTGCTGAAAACATTGTTCGGTTCATCTAATTGAATTGGAACTTCTCTGATCCTGTGAAGGGTAAACACCTGATTACTGACCCTTTAGCCTGATGGTGACTATCATTAACTAGCTCTTCCATGGAACTGACCACTTAGTTAACTGCTGTTTGACCAACTGGATGTATACCCGAGTACATGATACATTGTAACCATTTATTTAGAACAGAAAAATCTCCAAATGAAGATGTTTTAATACCTGATTTATGTCCAGGGATCATTGACTAGCCAGCTAAAGATCAGTTTATCATTGGCTAGCCAACTAAAGATCAGTTTATTGTGGTGGTCATTGGCTAACCAGCCAAAGATCAGTTTATTGTGTGAAGTTTGAAAAAAAGATAAGATCCTTGTTAAGCTTGCTTTTTTATTCCAACCAAATCCATCCTTTTTACAACACAAGCTGTCACAAAGCAGCCCATCTGCTTCTGGCCAGCACTGGGCAGATAGAATTACAGAGAATACTAAAGTTGTATAATGTACTTAAGACAATTGAATTATATAGACAATAGTAATTACACAACAGAGTAATTATAAAATGTAATCCTAGAATGTCCAGTTCTGGGCACACAGTTGGTTTGACAGGTAAGACAGGGAGGTAGCTAAAGTGGAAATCGGGATGTGGCACTTGAGCTACAGCTCCAGGTAGGAGCCTGGAGCAGGGACGGGAAATGAAATGAAAACAGTAATTAGTGGATGTTAATTGCAGGAATGAAAAACATAAAGGTAAGGGGGGAGCAGAGGGGGGGGGAAAGTAATGCCTGTGTGTAATAAGGAAAAATCCCAGCAGATAAAGACTATGGCATACCTTTGGGATGACAGGCAAGGGGCCAACACAATCATGGGGGCGACCGTAAGGCAGTCAACACCAGACCACAGCTAGATCAGCTGAACACAGAGTCACCAGGCCATGAGGTAGTGACAGCAATGACCACTTAGTCCACCAGAGACTCCACAATCCATGCCAGCATCATGCTGTGTCCCTCAACTAAAAGCTTTGATATAAAGTGTAAGAAATAACAGCATTCTGCCCCAGAATGTGTATTCCACCAGGCATGATCTAATTTGAATAGCCAAGGCATCCCAAAGGGCTTGAGATCACAGAGACCCCGACAGGATGGTCAACACCTCTGCCAACACCCGAACAATTGAGTCAAGCGAGATGGCAAACAATTATAGAATGGGACTGGGAGTGGGCAATCAATAACTATCTCAGACAAAGGGGTATCCTGGCTTACTCAAAACTGGCGTTTTGACTTCATTATCATACAGGTGACAGGTCCGGTTCATTTACATTAAGAACAAAGCTAAACTGTATATATGGGAATTAGTCTGAATGATCAGGGTTCACTCCAACACCACTGAACCCAAAGTCTGTGTTTTACATGTGCTTCAATACTGTTTTCCACTAAATTACAGACTTTCACATCAACACACATTCTTCTTCTCCATCCTTTTTTTATAAAAGGTATGTTTTTAGCCTAGACTTAAAGGTGGAGAGAGAGTCTGCTCCCCAAACCTCATTGGGTAAATTGTTGCACAGAAGAGGGGCTCAATACGAAAAGGCTCTACCACCTATAGTACTTTTACCCATTCTCGGAACAATGAGAAGTCCTGCACTTTGGGAACGTAGAGTTCATTTTGGAGAATATGGGTGAAGAAGGTCATTCAGGGGCAAGCCCATTTAAAGCTTTAAATGGAAGGAGAAGTATTTTGAAATCGGCACGGTATTTGATAGGTAGCGAATTGAGAGAGGCTAGTACTGGGGTAATGTGCTGAAAGCATTTCATTCTGGTTCGAATACAAGCAGCTGCATTTTGAACCAACTGAAGGGGCTTTAGGGAGGCATATGCACATCCTGACAAGAGGGCATTGCAATAGTCCAATCTAGAAGTGTTTTTCACAAGTGTTTCAAAAGAGAGCTTAGGATCAATAGTGACACCAAGGTCTTTGATGGTTGCACTTAAGGCCAGAGAGACACCATCAAGATTTAATATAATATTGGTGAGTTTGCTCCTGACAGACTTTGGGCCAATAACCAATATATCTGTTTTGTCTGAATTTAGAAGGAGAAAATTATGGGCCATCCATGTCTTTATGTCTTTGAGGCAGGCTTCCATGTTTGATATTTTCAAGGAGACATGAGGTTTGGTTGATATGTATAACTGGGTATCATCTGCCCAGAGGCAACATGTATAAAGAAAAGAGCAAAGGTCCAAGCACGGATCCTTGTGGTATTTTATGTCTTACTCTGGAGCGGATGGAAGACTCATTAAGACAAAGTGATGTCGCTCTGACAAATAAGACCAGAACCAAGATAGAGCCTTTCCAGTTATGCCAATCAGGTTTTCAAGTCAGTCTAAGAGAATAAGATGATTGATAGTATCGAACGCTGCACCTAGGTCTAGGAGCACAAGTAGGGAGATACAGCCATTGTCAGAGGAGAGAAGTAGGTCATTAAGCACTTTTAAGAGAGCTGTTTCAGTGCTGTGATGTGGTCTAAACCCAGACTGAAAGACTTCCAGAATATTATTGGACTGTAAAAATGAGCAAAGTTGCTTTGTTACCACATTTTCTAAGATTTTATAAAGGAATGGGAGATTCGAGATGGGCCTGTAGTTCGACAGGTCATTCGGGTCTAGATTAGGCTTCTTCAGAATAGCCTTGATGACTGCTAATTTCAAGGACTGAGGTACATGTCCAGACATAAGGGAAGCATTGATACGATTTAACAATGGAGTGCCAATTTCAGGTAGCAGCTATTTTAAGAATCTTGTTGGAATGGGGCCTAACAGGCATTTTTAGATGAATTAATTAGGGAGGAGAGGTCACTAAATTCAACGGGTGTGAAAGAGTCTAGGCATGTGGCTGGCCTAGTAGACATATCTTCTCCATGACCACTAACACAAACCTGCAGCTCATACAATATAAAGTCATTCACAGAACTCACATTACTCAAAGTAAAAAGTTAAAAATGGGACTAGCCAACACAGATATCTGTTCACAATGCACTTCAGGTAGCACAGACAACTATCTTCACGCCATCTGGCTCTGTCAACCAGTTCAGTCTTCCTGGATCATGGTTACTGAGACACTCTCCACCATCCTGAGCTACAGAATCCCACCATCCTCAACACTCTGTCTCCTTGGTAATATCTCCAAAGTTCACATCCCATCAAAACTCAGGAATCCGTTGCTCATTTCTCTGTCGCTAAGAAAGTAGACCTCCAAAACTGGAAATCAAAGAAATCCTGTCACATCACTCACTGGAATAATCTAATTTCAGAATACATTTCAATGGAAAAAAGTAATGCTCACAAAAAGAACCAAATATCAGCCTTTGAAGACATTTGGTACCCATTTCTAACTTTTCTAAATTCAATCCAAACATAACTTCAAGCCGTGTATATTACCAGACACATACCCCCCTGCTCCCCTTTTTCAACCCCACCTTCCTTATAAAGGAATGATTCCCTCTAATTTTTTATTAATGTATAACAAAAAAGGAAATGTCTACGCTTTGAGCATGTAGCTGCTTATTTGCATATTTAGGCTATTAGTTGAATAGCGTATTTTACACAATCAGCCTATTGGTTGATGAGGTTCATAACACTTAAGTATAATTCTGTATAAAGGGGTGAGTCTGAACCCCCAGGTGAATTTCTCTGATCATGACACAGTCACTGATAACAAAATGTATGTTTGCGAACACATGGACTTATGTCCAGCACTCAAAGTGTCAATGACAAACCATGTGTAGCAGGATGGATGTGTTGTATTCCTGTTCGGTCTATTTAGGTGCACTGCTCTGCTTTCTTAACCACTCCACAATTACCAGCCAATAATTATACGTGGGTACTCTATATAAGGAAAGGTAACTTGTCTAAGTTCACGTTTGACGTCAAGTGCACGCCCCGTTTCCTGTTTACCTGATTTCCGCCTTGGTTGCAGATCCTTTTATGGTGGATCTTCTCCTCTGGAAGCTACCTTCTCACAGATCATTGCTGGTAACCGCGGTTAGTAGCCGAGTTAGCGCAATAGGCTCTCCCCTTCCCTGAGCAAGTAGACGCCGCCTGATCGGGACCGTAGGCCGGGGTTGGTGTCTAGTAACTCGACTGGGGAACTACGAGTGCTACTGTGGCTCCCGCTGCAAGAACATTGCTGCTTTGCCTATAGCTAGCTTTTTCTATAGCTGGCTTCCCTTTCAGCTGCTGTGTCTCGGACTGTGTTCGTTTAAAATCGTCTCCCCTTCGTGGTGTTAGTTGCTCGCTACCCCTGTGAGTCTGTTGTAGTTGTATGCATGTGAAGGTGCATTGCGAGTGGGGTTATTCCTTTTAATTATCTCCTAATTTGTAAATTGCTTGTTCAACCATCTCATGCAATTGATATTATTCTGAGTAGTGTTGCTTTTGTTTTTTGTTATCTTCTTTTTTTTGTATTTGATTTCATCTCTGGCAAGAGGCCATTTTACTACATCTGCTGATAGCCAGTGTCATTGTTTCAGCCCTTGGTCTACGCCAGCCTATTTGGTTTTCTTTTTTTATTTTGTGTTGCACCACTGGCAGTAGGCCTTTTCTATAGCTGCTGATAACCAGTGTTTATTGTTTCAGCATTTGGTCAACTGCAGTTAAGGTGCTCTGGTTGTTACGTTTAGTTCATCTGTTTAGGTGTGTTGCCCCACTAATTGTATGTATTCTTTCCCTGTCTTGCAGAAGCTGAGAGCCTAAAGTGGGGGGCGGGCTGGTTTCTTCTGGTGGTGGTATCCCCCTTTCCTGTGTGCCGTCTTCACTTGTACATCGTTGGTTTGACCCTTCACCATTGTGTGTGGATGTGTGGGCACGTGTGATTTGGGGTGGCTCTTCCTTGGGATACCCCCCTTCCCCTAGCTAGCCTGCCTCTCCACCGGTAAGCCTCAGCTCTCAGTATTATCTCTGTCCCTCTGTGATCTATGTGTGGATTCTGTAACTGAAGGCCCTTTTTTATCATGTATCATCATTTTTTGGCTATTGTTAATAAAAGATCATTAATGGATGGAACCACGTCGCCCACTCATTAGTATATGAACCTGAGTGCCTTTTGGGTTAATGGGACTTTTAGGTAAATATTTCCTTGGGTGAAATTCCCAGTGTAGTCGGATCCTTTACACGGGTCAGTGCCCTACAATACAACCACTTGCCACACATGGTTTATGAGGATTAATGTCCGTTTTAACAAAGAACTTCTGGTCCACTGGAGTGTCAGTGACACATTACTTTGGTTTGAAGAGAGCGAGAGTGTTAGCCTCATATATGTGAACTTCCCGCATGCACTATATCTGGAGTCAGTGAATGACAAAGTCAATCTGAAAATGTATGCCAGTGCTATGACATAACATAAAAAAGTTGAAACAACCCTGGAGAAACTGACTTAGCCTGTAAATATCAGTGATGTCGATACTGGTCATATGAATTCATATGAATTCCACTAAATCAAAGCAGAGAATGTGTGACTGTTACAGATGATATGTGAAACATTGTATCTGTACAACAGTGAACATCTGTGGACAGAATACTCCTCAGTAATTGTATAAATTTTTATTTATGTTTTTATCTGTCATAAAATTAACATTGGTATTTCTTGCTCTTAAGTGGAAAGAATACCATTCATGGAGATAATATGCTGCATTGTTTCAAATTCAAGTTTCAAGTTTATTGTCATATACTTGATAACGATGCAACATCATTACCAGCAATGAAATTCTTAGCCTCAGAGCCAATTCAACTTTACATAATAAATGAAATAAGTAAAATAAAATAAGATAAAAAATAGAATAATTAAAGAATAAAATAAGTAAGATAGTAAACAAAGTAACAATGTAGCAGTGTAAACAACAGTGCAGTGTAATATTGATGATGAAGTTAAAGTGTCTAGTGGTAAACAATGTAAATGGTGTAAACATTAGTCTCCTTTAAGTGGCCAATTGTGTGAGGTAAGGGTCCATTCACTGTGGTGAGTGTATGCCATGTGTATGGTGTGTGTGCAGTTCAGAAGCCTGATGGCTTGCGGGTAAAGACTGTCTCTGAACCTGCTGGTTGGGGTCCGGACGCTCCTGTACCGCCTGCCAGACAGCAGGAGTGTGAAAAGTGTGTGGCTGGGATGGCTGGGGTCAGAGAGGATCCACTGTGCCTTCCCCCTGCAGCTCTGGCTGTAGAGGTCCTGGATGGCTAGCAGCTCAGTCCTGGTGATGCATTGTGCTGATCTGACCACCCTCTGCAGAGCTTTGCGGTCGAGGGCAGTGCAGCTGCTGTACCAGGCCATGATGCTGCCAGTCAGGATACTCTCGATGGTACACCTTTAGAAGTTGGTGAGTATCCTGGAGTCCATGCTGAACCTCCTCAGCCATCAGAGGAAGAAGAGTCTCTGCCTCGCTGCCTTCACAACCACACCTGTGTGGTGTGACCAACTCAGATCTTCGCTGATTTTAATCCCCAGGAATCTGAAGCAGCCGATCCTCTCCATTGCTGTTCCCTCGATGTGGATGGGGGGTTCCCCCCTCCCTGCAGCCTCCTGTAGTCCACGATCAGCTACTTGGTCTTGCTGAAGTTGAGCAGGAGGTTGTTGTCCTGACACCACGATGTCAGGCCTCTCACCTCTGCTCTTATAAGCAGATTCATCCCCATCTGTGATGCAGCCGATGATGGTGGTCTCATCAGCAAACTTTATCACAGTGTTGGAGCTGTGTGTGGCTGTGCAGTCGTGGGTGAACAGGGAGAACAGCAGGGGGCTGAGCACACATCCCTGGGGAGCACCGGTGCTGAGTGTCAGTGTGGAGGAGGTGGCATTGCCGATCTGCACCACCTGTGGTATGCTCATCAGGAAGTCCAGGATCCAGCTGCACAGGGAGGAACTGATGCGCAGGTCTCGGAGCTTCATGACGAGTCTGGACGGCACCATGGTGTTAAAAGCTGAGCTGTAGTCAATGAACAGCATTCGCACATAAGCGTTTCTCTGGTCCAGGTGGGAGAGGGCAGTGTGCAGTCTGAATGCTATTGCATCGTCTGTAGACCTGTTTGGCCTAAAGACAAGCTGGAGTGGATCTAGTGTGGTGGGTAGGGAGGATGTAATGTGGGTTTTGACTATTTGCTCAAAGCACTTCATGACAATGGAGGTGAGTGCTGCTGAGTGGTAGTCATTTAGACAGCTCATGTTTGGTTTCTTTGGGACTGGGATGATGGTGGTCTTCTTGAAACATGTGGGGACTACAGACTGGAGCAGGGAAAGGTTGAAGATGTCTGTGAAGACATCTGCCAGTTCGTAGGCACATGCTTTGAGAGCACGGCCAGGGATATTGTTCGGTCCAGGAGTGCGTTTACTTTTTTGAAGGATTTACAAACGTCTGCCCGAGATAATTGAAGTGGGCAGTTGTCCTGTTCTGGCAGAAACTCCGGCTTGGTGTGTTTTTCAAAGTGAGCGTAGAAGGAGTTCAGCTCCTCTGGAAGAGAAGCAGGCACCTCCCCCATGCTGCAGCGCTTTCCCTTCTAGTCTGTGATGGTCCTTAGCCCACTCCACATGTGCCTGGTATTGGAGCCGCTGTAACATGACTCCATCTTTTTCCTGTATTGTCCCTTGGTTGTTTTTATTGCCTTTCTGAACTCTTGGCTATTGGCTTTCCTGTACTCGCCTGGGTCTCTGGAGTGGAAGGCTGCTGTCCATGCTCTGAGCACTGAGCAGACCTCTCCGTTAACGCACAGCTTCCGGTTAGGATAAGTCCATACAGTCACCCGTGATTCAATGTTGTCGATACATTTGCTTATGTATCCCATTACGTACTTGGTGTGATTGTTGATGTTGTTATTAGTAGCGATCTGGAAAACTTCCCAGTCTGTGGTGCGGAAACAGTGATGCAGGGCGGCATCTGATTGGTCCATCCAGCGCTCTACTGTACACGTCACAGGCTGCTCGCGCTTCAGTCTCTGCCAATAGGCTGGCAGCAGCAGGACCGAGGCATGATCTGATTTGCCAAAGGCTGGGCAGGGGAGGACTTTGTAGGCTTGTCCATACAGAGTGTAAACATAGTCCAGGATGTTTTCCCCTCGCGTTGGAAAATGTACATGTTGGTGGTATTTCGACAGAACTTTCTTCGGGTTGACTTAAAGTTGTTAAAGTCACCAGCCACGATGAAAACAGCCTCCGGGTGTAGAGTTTCTTGCTGGTTGATAACTCCGTGCATTTTGTCCAAAACACTGCTGTGAACTCTCTGGGCAGATAAAAAGGTCTGCATTTGATCATGAGGTGTTCAAGATTCAAGATCGATATTGTTTGTACATCCACACACCACCGGTTGTTGACCATGATACAAACACTACCACCCTTGACCTTACCCGACTCCAGTATTCTGTCCTGGCGATGAATGGAGAAGCCCTCAGGTAGAATGGCTGGGTCAGGGATCGAGGGATCCCGCCACGTCTTTGTGAAAACAAAGACGCAACAGTTCTTAATGTCCTGATGAAAGGCCAGTCTGGTTCTTAACTCATCCAGCTTATTATCCAGAGATTGAACATTTGCTAGGAGAAGGCTAGGAAGCGGGGAGCGTTATCATCCGTTCCTCAGCCTGACCAGGACCCTGGCTCTTTTCTCCCTTTTCCTCCGGCAGCGCTTCTGCCCAGGTGACCAAGGTGAGCTGAATCCAACCAAAGGAAAGTCCATTGGTGTAGTTCCAGATTGCGAATTTAATCTAATATCCAGAAGTCTGTCTGTCGTACTTGATTAATGCGTTAAAACTAGAAAGTAACAAGAAAAACAAGAAAAACGCAAAAGTTGAGGAGGACACTGAGTGAAAGAAGACATCCACGCCGGTGCCATCTTCATTGAGAAAGACAGTAGTAGTTCTGAACACCTAATACACCTAATACACCTTTCTCATTGAGAGAAAGGAATAATCTGAGAGTTGCATGCAAATAATCAGATCCGCTGAACTGTGTTTGACATGAGACCTTTATGAGCTGAACCGTTTGCTACATATTATACAGTGGATATAAAAAGTCTACACACCCTTATGAAATTTCAGATTTTTGAAATGTAAAGACAGAAATAACAACATAAACGTCTTTCCATCTTTAACGTGACCTTCCAACAAATAAAAATCCAGAGAAAATTATTTAGGGAAAAAAAACACTCTGATTGCATAAGCCTGCACACCCCGCCCAGCTAATACTTTGTGAAAGCACCTTTTTCATTTATTACAGCAGCAAGTCTTTGTGAATAAGTCTCTATTAACTTTGCACATCTAGACTTTGGAATTTTATCCCACTCTTCTTTGCACTTGGATGTGTGCTTTGGGTCATTGTCATGTTGGAATGTGAAATTCCTCCTCATCTTCAGCTTTCTGACAGAGGCCAGCAGGTTTTGTGCCAAAATATCTTGATATTTGCAGCTATTCATTATCCCATCTATCTTGACAAGAGCCCCTGACCCAGCTGAAGAGAAGCAGCCCCAAAGCATGATGCTACCGCCACCATGCTTCGAAGTTGGTATGGTGTTCCTTGGATGATGAGCTTTATTGCCTTTGTGCCAAACATATCTTTTACAATTTAGGCCCAAAAGTTCAACCTTTGTCTCCTCAGACCATAGCACATTTTCCCACATGGTTTGGGGTGACTGAATGAATCTTTTGGCATAATTTAGACAGGCTTGGATGTTCCTTTTTGTAAGAAAGGGTTTCTGTCTTGCCACCCTACCCCATAGCCCAGACATGTGCAAAATATTAGAGATGGTGGTCAAATGCAAGGAGTGACCGATACCTGCCAGAAATTCCTGTAGCTCCTTCAGTGTTGCTGTTGGCCTCTTGGTAGCCTCCCTGATAAGTTTTCTCCTCATCCTTTTATCAATTTCAGAGGGTCGTCCTGATCTTTGCAATGTCTCTGTAGTGCCACATTTTCTCCACTTATTGATGATGGTTTTGACAGTGCTCCACATGGCACATCCAGTGCCTTCAATATTCTTTTATATCCCTCTCCCGATTGGTACTTTTCAACAATTAGCTCTCGCAGTTTCTTTGGCAGCTCTTTGCGGACCATGGCGCTCCCAGTAGGATGCAACCCCAAATATTCAAGCAAATCCTACAGCAACAGCTGACTTTAATCTGGGTTTAATCAGAATCACTTTCATTGATGGCAGGTGTATGCTATTTACCTAAAGGCATGATTTTGAATGTGATTGGTTAACTTCGAACAGAGCTAGAGCCCCCATTATGAAAGGGTGTGCAGATCTATGCAATCAGGGTGTTGTAGTTTTTTTCTTTCTATTTAAAATGTTACTAATAATTAACTATTTGTTTTTTTCTCTGGATTTTTGTTTGTTGGAAGATCACATTACAGATAAAAAAAGTCTGACATTTACATTGTTGTTATGTCTGTCTTTACATTTCAAAAACCTGCACTTTCATAAGGATGTGTAGACTTTTTATATCCACTGTATGGCTAAAGACATATTCAATAAGAACTGAGAGCAATCTATTTTGTGATTGTGTGATCTGATGTAATTTTGTTGTACCACAAAGATTTATATGGAATGTAGGCTGATACCTGTAAATAAAAAAGAAGTGTGTAAGTTATATTGTGAAAGAAATGTAAATATTTGCTGCACAATGTTTTTTGGCTAACAGGTTAATATTATTCACTGCTATATTATAGCACATGTAAAAAGTAGGCCTATGATACAATGGTATGTTCTACATTTGTATATTGTGGGTTCATATGACATGTTACTATGAAACAACAGGAGGATTTGATGTAGATGTGTAAATAATTGTCTCACTGCAGTATCAATGGAAGAGTAGGCTAGGTTAAATAATGAGCAGGCTCGTCTTTGGTTGTGTCATAACACTTTTGAACTTCAAGTCACTCAGAAGTGTCAGTGTCAACACGTCAGCCTTGATTGTCACTGCAGTGTTGATGCTATGCTCCAAAGTCAATGAAAGTAATGTGGCTTTGAGAATGTGACTGCTGGAACCCAACACTTTGAGCTGTGTAGATTTATGTTCTAGTAAAATTATGCCATTATTATATTACTGGCATTTAGCAGACACTCTTCTCCAGAGCAACTTTGGTTATAGTTTTTTTTTACACAATGTTATCCATTTATCCTGAAGCAATTATGGGATAAGTGCCTTGACCAAGGGTACAACAGCAGTATGGTGGTGGAGAATGTGAGGCCTTATGTGAGGCCTAAAGCACTAGTATGCACTAGAGCACTGTTATTAATGAAAGGCATTATATTAAGTACTACAGTTAATAAGCATTACATGATATTGTTGATTTACTACATAAGCACTACAATTATTAAGCATTTTAATGATAGTGTTGATTAAAGTTGGAAAAGCATTAAGTATTTTTATCAATATGCTGTGATTCTGTGTGATTATGGGTTTGGGTAAGGTCAGGGGTTATTCTAGGTTATAAGTATTTGAAAGCTATTGCAGGACAGTTGATGTTAGAATATGCAACCTTGAAGAAGGAACACTGCCTTCAGCATTGCCCCTCCTTGGACGTCACCCCAGAACCTTTGTGCGCAATGTTGTTGCTCCATATTCATGCCATCCTCTCCTATTGGTTCATAGTCTACGCTTATTGTATCTTCTCTCCCTTCACTTCTCCTATTGGTTCATGGTCTACGCTTATTGTATCTTCTCTCCCTTCATTTCTCCTATTGGTTCATAGTCTACGCTTATTGTATCTTCTCTCCCTTCACTTCTCCTATTGGTTCATGGCCTACGCTTATTGTATCTTCTTTCCCTTCACTTCTCCTCTTGGTTTACAGTCTATGCTTATTGTGTCTTTTTCTCTGGTTTCATAGTCATGCCACTTTCTCCTATTGTTTTACAGTCACGCTTATTGTATCTTCTTCCTCTGACTCATAGTCATGCCACCTTCGCTTATTGTATCTCCTCCCCCTGACATGCCCCTACAGCATATCAGCCTGTTTTTGCCCCTTTTAACATATGCATCCCATTTTAGTTTTATATTTTCTTTTATGAGTCATACAGCTTGAAGATAACAGCTGATTGCCTGCATTGGCCTAGCTGACATCTACTGACAAATGCTTGCAAACTGTATGTGGATTTACTGCAATTTGTTATAGTTGCCCATCATACTAGTGTTGAGCCAACGGTCCCCCTTCGCGGGGTTTAATTCTTCTTTGTCTTGTTCCTGTGGCCCATCTCCTGGGCCGTGTCCAGACGGGGCCTAATTCTTACATTAACCCTTTGTTTTAAGGCCTAACCTTGTAGGTTATGGCACATAGATATCTGTGTGCCTTCTTACAGTCTGCAGCACCGCTGTCTGGCTGAGTTATTTAACCTTTTTATTATTTAAACGCGGGCCTGGAAATAATGGTGATATTCCAGGCATATATGCTTAAAAATAAAATGAACTCTGTATTATTTAATCATGTTTAAAAATCATATAGGTGTGGAGTGGAAATAATGGGAAATTTCAGAAGTGTTATGTTTAAAAATAATATACAATTGATGACTATGGTGTTTATGGGATTTTCTAGGCGGGGTAAATGTAACATCTTAAAAATTAAACAATGGTGTATTAAATGGAAGATGGGGTGATCTTGAAGGAGGAGCCTGGGAGGAGTTGGAAGTTGGGGTCTGAGATAGGAGGAGTGAGAAAAGGCATAAAGGATGGATGCAGGCTGAGGGGAGGGCTGAACGCTTGGGGATATGCTTGCAAATGCATTGTAACCTGTTGCTCCGCAGACCAACCCAGTTTGCTGTATATGACTGATCACCATATGCAATAAACCAAAACCTTAATTACATCAGACTCTGTAAGAACTCTTATTTATTTCCAGAAGGCACCAAAGTGTGGAGGAAGGCCGTTGGTCCCTCTGGCCCAAACCCGGAGGATAGGCACCACAGTACCACAGCAGGGAATCGAACCAGCAACCTTTCAGTTATGAGTCATTCTACTTAACCACTTTGCTACACTGCCTCCCAGGCAAGATGCCAAACTCCAGGAAGCACCTTCATTCGATCAATGCGCTCTCAGACTAATTACACAGTATAACTGTCTTTACAGGACATAATAAATTAGCCTAATTGTATGTGTTTACTTTGTTCTTTTTTGTAGAATTAGTATCACTGGCTGTAGTGACATAGTGCGAATAATTATAATCAGGCTTGGGGAGTAACGGAATACATGTAAGGGCGTTACGTAGGCCTAATTAGGATACTGTATTCCATTACAGTTACAGGGGGGAAAAGACGCAATCAGATTACCGATACATTTAGTAAAAATGGGGATTATTAGCAGGATTAGAATTTTAAAATACATTTTAAAATAAAAAAACGATATACTACCATGCACATGCGCACACATTACTTAACGAGTCTCACAACAACACCACTCTGCCTATGGTTTCACTCGAGACCAATCTTAAGTTGCCAATTCATTATCATGGCCTCTAGTGAAAAAAAAATGCTCTCACTGGGTGGAAATTTCGCCATTAATTTGTCTTTAAAGCAGAAAAGGGGAACAACATCACAGTACAGTGCAAGTTATGCCTTACAGCTGTGAAAATGCTGTCATCATCCAAGTACTCGACATATTATTTTAAGAAACAAATATAGGTAAGACCAACCGCTAATGTTTACAGAGAAATCCAGTTAGCTAACGTTAACATTAACGTTTGATAGTAAAGCACAAATAGAATGTATTTCGACACTTACAGGCATATGTCTCCAACCGCACACTTAACCGCAAGAAACATGACGACTTGCATACATGATTCTAGATGTTTATTTGCAATTTAAAATGTCGGACTTGATTGGCAGATAGGAACATTTTAACAAATGCAGCTACAAGTAATGTCATTAAGGGAAGCCAACCAGCAGAAATGAAGACAAGAATAAAAAGTATTTACAGTTTATACTTGCACAAGTTAATGTCTGAAGTAGTAACTGTAAATAAGTACCATGCTTTCATATTACACGTATCAGCCATATACCTCCAACATTTAGCCACTCCTAACGGATTTAATACGAGTGGTCAAAGCTAGGCTAAAGATTTATCTTAGGTTACACAACTACGCATGCATCATGAGTCGGGACCCAGTCCCTCCTGAGAGTGGGTGGTTACATAGCTGGTAGTGGTGCTATACAAGCACTTGTTGCTTAGATGGGAGGACAGGCGGAGAGAGCAAGAGAGAAGGGGCGAATGCAGTGGTCAGAATTAAATTAAATTGTCATTTACCAGCTGTCATCTACGTAAGTCTCTTGTTAGCTATCTGATGACAAGCTACGTGTGCTGCAGCGGGAAGATTCAGCTTGATTCGACAGCTAACTCCGTAGTTTAGTCCGGCAGGTAATTAGCTACCCTGCATGTAGCCTACCAGAGAGCAGTGTAGGTTTCAAGTGTATTAGTGTATGAGAAATGCTCACATTTGTCCGCATGGTTAGTTACTAACTAGCTAGTAGTAGAAAGCCTAGTAAACATTACTTAGTTTTAGCAGTCAGCACGTTATCCTGCTGCCTAGGTAGGAAACTACTTAGCTAACTGGCTAACTACCACATAAAGAAAGATTCATGTAAATTAACAATTCGAACGAAGAAAAAAAAGATTTGTAGATTATAAAAGCAAGGCATGTCACTGTTGAAAATCGTTGTTCATTGAGGAAGACAGATGTCAGTTGTATTGCGAGAATATCATGGAGAGCTGACCCACAATAATACCCCAACGTTTTTATGCGCCTGTGTGTCTTTACTGTTTAATGACAAGTTGTTTGATGAAGTTCAAACAGAAGTCCTCATTTTGTATTAAGTATGTGTTCACCTAGTCTGTGAATATGAATTTAAGATCAACTGAAATAACAGTGATATTTGCAAGCATATTACATAAGTAATATTTGAAGCACTTGTTACCGTTTCGCATGTAAATAAGAGCTTTTATTTTGATGTATTTCGGGGGGGAAAAAGTGACCCGGAAGTAGTCCTTACTGTTACTGACTTGACACTGACGGTGTGTGGCTGGGCACTGGTTTGAACCTTCAGATCGAGCCTCCCATTATTTACCAGCAACACCTGCCAGCTTCACGGACCTGTTGCCAGCAACAATTGCCAGTCTCAGTATAGTTGGATCTATATAAGTTATATACAGCTACACGTCATTGGGTTAGACGGAGAGATCAGATGTGGAAAGCCTGCACTAACACGGATCAGACGCAGTCCCAGTGAGTAATGTTGTGCTAGCTAATAAATATATTGCTTGTGTGTTCATTAATTCATATTGAATAGGGGAGGCTACCTAGCAGACATTACCGCGACAGCAGTACAGTGAACAAAGCAACATATGTGAAATCGGTGTGTTACTATTGGTTTACATCTAGCTAACCAACTTCATCTGCCTTGTTCACTAGATAGAGTAGTGTCATGCTTTAGCTAACTCTGTTTTTAACTAACAAGATAACCTCTTATGTCAATGCAAGAAGCTAACTATCTTTCGTTAACTTTTCTGGGGGTAATTTAGCGCCTGATATCTAGCTGGTCGTGTTAGACTCACGTTGAGCTTGCTGGTTAGTAGCTTAAACGTGTATTTTGTGGTTATATAGCTAAAATTAGCTGTCCAATTATTGATTCACAGAATTCACAGCAAGGTAGCTAGCTAAATTCACCCTGACCTATTATTTCCATAGTCTCACCTGGTTCCATGGTTTCTACAGACCTTGCATGAGGTTTCCCCACGGAATCATGCTCCCTCTGTAGCGCTAGCTTGTGAAACATATTAGCAACAGCAAATGTTGCAAGCAGGCTGGCAATTTATGTGGCAGCCCAGGCAGAGTGGTCGGTTTGTGAATTCCAAATTTGTGGACGTATATGACACTTAAAACAGTTAATTCAGGTGAGCTCTGAATGAAGGGTGTGACTTCATTCAATCAGTAACTTCCCTCAGTGCAAATACTCACCGCTAAAGGCGAAGGGAGACCCAACAGAGTATTCGAGGATTCGGAAGGAATGTCCAAAGGAACGAACATTTACATGCATTGACCATTGGAAAGACTGAAAAAATAAATGATGAGCATTGAAAATTCTCACCATTTCATGGCTGTACAACAGAGCAGCTCTGTGGACATCCACAGAATATTTGCTGCACTTGGAGGCAGTTGTTTCTCATTCTACCTATCCTCTCTCGTAAATGGAATTGAATTGTCCTCTCAGTGCAAACTGCCTGCTGACAACAGAAACAAAATGTGGAAATTTTATTTGAAATATTAAATGTAGACTAGGAAATATAATTAAAAAAAAATTAAAATTACTGACACCTGCTGAGTAATTTGTTGTTCGCAAGTGTTGACAACCCTAAATGCGTAATTCAGGATTGTGTTAGTAGTCCATGATCGCTTTTTGGGAAATTAAGCTACGAAGCGTTTTCCTTATAATGGGCGTCAATGGAGAGTTTTGCTTTTTTGATAGGAGATAGTGTTTATGACATGTGAGATGTCAGACAAATTTGGTGATCATTGATCGCTGTTTCGGGACATTAAACCACCTTAAGCTTTTTCCTTATAATGGGCGTCAATGAAGAGGAAAACGCTTAACGTGAGATAACGACCATACTCCTAGGATTTCGGTTTTGATTTTTTTGACAGGAGGAAGTGTTTCTGACAGGATGAAATGTTTCTGACAAGAGATGTCCGAGAGAAATTTAGTGATCATTGATCGCAGTTTTGTAACATTAAACCATGTTAAGCGTTTTCGAATGTCCCGGCTTTTGTATGACTTCAGGCTTTGCTTTGTGTGTTTCTCCGGCGTCGAAATCAGGTACATATAAATGTCAGGAAACCCGATTCCTGGCGACATGCCAATGTTTTGCCACTCAGTCCGACTGAGGGGGCGTATTCCGGCGGAAAAGTGACGTCAGTGCATACTCGCTATAGTTGTCTTAATTTGCACACCCTAGCTCTGCATTGATGTAAAGATTGACAGTGACTCGAGACTTGATATTTTCAAAATATTTTAATCTGAACATTAAGTTTCCCTCGTATCGCCACCACGGGTACCCCGTTAGCCATCGTGGTTGAAAGTAGTACTTTTTCTTCTTCACTGGCTCAGTCGGTCTCTCCCTGCCTGCACCTGCACTCTCCCTGCAGGGTGCACTCTCATCGTCAGTTGTGTCTGAGTCGGGACCTCGAGTTGGCTCTCCCTCTCCACCAGCCTCCTCCTCTCTCTCCTCATTTTGTTGTTGTTTTTTTTTTAAACCCTTTCACGCGTACGGTCACACCAGCCGTGATTAGCCGTTTAGCACGTATGCTAAAACCGGTGCGATTAGAACACGAGACTGGAAGAATTCTAGCTAATCTTTGAGGAAACAGCAATTTACCATTAAAAAATATAGCAAATGCGGCGGTGAAAACTATGAGAAGCTTAACGCTAATGAAAACATAACGAACCATGTAACATAACGCGCGCTACATAGCATAAAATAAATTATGTACGAAAGGGTTAAAACAATCAACTATAGACCTTTTCATCTTCGGAACACGGTAACAGCTAAATGGATTGTTTTGCACGTCATCATCAGTCCGCATCTACAGGCAGGGAGAGTGGAGGTAGGGAGACACCGACTGAGCCAGTGAAGAAGAAAAAGTACTATTTTCAACCACAATGGCTAACGCAGTACCCGTGCCGGAGGGGCACCAAAACAGCCTAATGATCATCATACACTCGCACGAATGCGACCACGTGAAATTTTAACTTGCACACTCTCAAAAAATGTTCGCATATGCCATTTTGGTTGTAGTCTGGAGAAATGTGATTTAAAAAAATTGGGGGCGTATTTGCAAATTGCACTGGTGCGCCTAGTTATAAAATTTAGCTGCACTGTCTCCAAAAATGGTCGCAAAATGCGACTAAATGGTCGCAGCCTGGAGCCTTGTGATGTTAATTGCAGGAATGAAAAACATAAAGGCAAGGGGGGAGTAGAGGGGAGAAGAGAGATGCATGTGTGTAATTAGGATATATCCTGGCAGATAACCACTATGGCAGCATACCTAGGGGATGAGAGACAAGGGGCCAGCACGATCATGAGGGCCACCCTAAGGCAGTCAACACCAGACCACAGCCGAATTAGCTGAACATAGAGTAACCAGGCCACGATGTAGTGACAGCAATGACCACTTAGTCCATCAGAGACTCTGTGTTCCATGCAATGTGCTGTGTCCTTCAGATAAAAGGTTGGATATAGAGGTAAGTTTTTAGCCTAGACTTAAAGGCAGAGAGAGACTCTTCTCCTCTAACCTCTGGGTAAATTGTTCGACAAAAGAAGGGCTCGATACAAAAAGGCTCTACTGCCTATAGTACTTTTACCCACTCTTGGAACAATGACACGTCCCACGCTTTGGGAACGTAGTTTGTATTGGAGAATATGGGTGAAGCCGGTCCTTAAGATAGGGTGGGGCAACCCCATGTAAAGCTTTAAATGTCAGGAGAAGTATTTTGAAATCAATGTGGTATTTGATAGGTAGCCAATGGAGAGAGGGTAGTACTGGGGTGATGTGCTCAAAGTGCTTTTTTTCCTAGTTAGAATACGAGCAGCTGCATTTTAAAGGGGCTTTAGAGAGGTATATGCATATCTTGACAAGGGCATTACAGAAGTCCAATCTGGATGTAACAAAAGTGTGGATTAACTTAATAATAATAAGCCACACAAGAACAGTAGTGTGCTTGGCCTTCAGGCAACCATACATACAAATCCATACAAAGAAAATGCAATGTGTAGTTGCCTGTGAGCAATGCATTATTGAGCATACGTGCTATTCGAGTTGCCATGTGCCATCTCCCTCCCCTCTCCAGAGTGAGCAGGAATTTCTACATTTGACAGAGTGGAGACTGAACTTGGTGAATTTTTCGGCTCATAATTCAAAAACCATTTATCACAGAGCTAAACTGAAGACATTGTGAGAATCTCCACAAGTGTACATCTGTTTTAATGTATAATTTATGCATGTAGAGCAGAGATATGGCAGTTATAAAAAACATAATGTCAAATGCAGAAGTGAAATTCTCGCCTATACTTTTGAATGGGGGTAAAATTACCTTTTTAAAAATTTTTTTGAACGAAAAAAAAATTGTGTGTAGAGGCAAAGTATGTGGAGATATAGAAGTTTGAAATATTTGTAACAGAAGAGTGCAGGCCGAACTACAAGCACACCAATGGTGTACGAACTGGTAAATTTGGCATTGGTTTGGTGTCTGTAGTGCGAATGTTTAGGCTGCATTAAAGTTAGAAGAAAAATAAATAAATAAATAAATAAGCCACACAAGAACAACCACACTAATAATAAGAATCACAAGAACAATGGTGTGTTTGCACTTTGGGCAACCACACTAATTGCATCAACATGATAGTAAATACAGAGGAATGCTCCAAATTGGATTGCCAATTTATATCGTGTTTTTGAACCCCATCAGCTACTTTTTTTTGAAAGTAACAAGCCACAAACTTGGCTACTTTTGAAAGCACTGAAAATTTTGTGAATTTTAAAATGGATTCAGAGATTCAAAGCCCAAAAACCCTGCCGATAAAGGTAAAGGAGACCCCAACACAACAGTTCAATGGTTTTAAAATAAGTCTATCAAAATTACTGTACTAAAAAAGGACTAAAAACATCAGATAATAAACCTGACTTGCATTAAGACAAACTGTAAGCCATTTTGATTGATCAATAAATTGTATCAATAAATATCCAATTTCATTCACTTTTTATTACATTTTAAGTATTTTTAAGCCACAGTTCTTAGAAGCATCACATTCAACAAGTTCACATCCTAGGTTCTCGTTTTTGCCAGAGGGAGGCGACAAATGATT
The DNA here is from genome assembly GCF_013368585.1 of Megalops cyprinoides. NCBI lineage: Eukaryota > Metazoa > Chordata > Actinopteri > Elopiformes > Megalopidae > Megalops > Megalops cyprinoides. The sequence continues at coordinate 41,746,867 of NC_050586.1, forward strand.
ATGCTTGACTGAACGCGTCAGTGAAAAGAAACAGAAATCCTCTCAAAGCAGTATTCATAATAATAGAACTTGTTGCTGCCTCAAAAACAGGCTTTATTAAAAGCTTTTTTTTAACCGTAAAGGGTGACAATTAGCTCATCTTCCAACAGTTTCTTTCGTCAACTAGTCAAAAACAAATGAGTTGTGTTTACAACCAACCAGAAAACCTCTCTGGAAACATGAAATTGGCTTTCTTAATTGTGGTCTGTTTGCTATGGAAAAACGCGTGATAAAGATGAATAAAACAAATAGAATAATACAAACAGAACAAATACAACAAAGACAATTCATTAAGTAAAAACAAGATTTAATAAAAAAACAAAAAACCAGAGCGATGTCCAGAATCAGTAATAAATAAAAAGCCCTTATCACTCCATAAAATATTAAGAAAAATAATAACTGATAAAATAATAAATATGAGCTGTAACTTCACTATGAAAGGATATGCCATTACTAAAAATGGTATCATTAAGTGGGAGCATATTCAGTGAGAACAGTAAAGGGCCAAGAACTGGGCCTTTTGGGCCTCCACAAGTAATGCTAGCTGGCAATGCCACAGAATCACCCAGAGTAACAAACACTTTTCTGTCAGTAAGGTATGATCAAAACCATTTTAAGATTATTTCACATACTCATGATTATTTCACATACTCATGTAGTAATATTCTGTGGTCCCCTGTATCAAAAAAAGTGCTTAATTCTAAAACAATCAGTACACTCAGCTGACCTTCATTTACATTTAGCCATGGATCATTAACCGTTTTGAAGAGGACTTGATGTGGCTGAAATACTGACCGGAACTTCTCAAGAATTTTGTTGTTGGTAAGATACTAGCAAAATTGTGTGAAGACTGTCTTTTCAAGTACTTAACCAAGGAACTGCACATTAGAAATGGGCCTGGAGTTGCTGAATAAAGATATAGAAAAGCCAGCCTTTTAGAGTTTTGTCTTAACGTAACCTCTCGTTCCCAACCAATGCTACTCTTGCAGGAATCACGGGCAGACAGAATGGGTTGGGTTCACAGCGTGTGTTTTATTAGCACTGGCAATAAAACAGCACAAGTAGGTTGTCAATATATACAGTACAATAATGTAACGAGTCTCCGGCTCCACACTCGTGGCCAGCATAAGGAAAAGGGGCACAATATGACCATATAGTTACATATTACATATTGAGCTTGTGATCGTATAGTTTTACATATTACATATTCATATACTCAGAGGAATGAGAACCTAATATTTTGACGAATTCCATATTAATTCGTACAGGTCAAAACTACTCCCGCTACATTAACAACAACAATTTTTAGGCTAGTGGGAAATATTCCTGTGGACCGAGAACTGTTAACTGTTTCATCAGCCTATCACAGACATCGGGTGATGAAAACTGATGAACTGATGAAAACTTCATCAAGAAATCTCCTTGGGGAACAATCTAATGAACATGTTACAGATTTCATCTGTGAAATTGTTTAAAGTTTTTTTCTCTTAATCAGTTTGATGAAAATGGTCAAGTTTGCTCTGCACTCGATAGCACTCGCGTTATCATCGTTGTCACTGCATGATTTGACCTTATCATCAAGTTTGTCTTGAAAATAATCCAGAAAAGCATCACATTCAGCGGAGTAATGTTAACCAATGAACTGAGTGTGACTGAACTTGATTTAATAGACTGTCAGTATTGATACATATAGCTCTTGAATTGTTTTTGTTATCCTCAATAATCTGAAAAAAATAGTTGCATCTCACAACCCTAATGGGTTCATTGTAACCAGTAACAGTCTCTTAAAAGAATTCATAGTGTACCTGTTAGGGATTAAAATTTCACGTGGTCGCATTCGTGCGAGTGCATGATGATCATTTTGGAGCCCTTCCCGCACGGGTACTGGTTAGCAATTGTGGTTGAAAGTATTACTTCTTCACTGGCTTAGTCGGTGTCTCCCTACCTGCACTCTCCCTGCCTGTACACACGCACTGATGATGAAACGTGCGAAACGATCCATTTAGCTGTTATCCTGTTGCAAAGATGAAGCGGTCTATAGCTGATTATTTTAATCCTTTCGCACGTAAATTATTTTATGCTATGTAGCACGTGTAACCTTACATGGTTCATTATGTTTTCATTAGCGTTATTAAGCTTCTCATAGATTTCACCGCCGCATTTGCTATAACTTTTAATGTTAAATCGCTGTTTCCTCAAAGCTAGAATTTTTCCAGTCTCGTGTTCTAATCGCACCGGTTTTAGCGTACGTGCTAAACGGCTAATCACACCGGTGTGACCGTAAGTGCGAAGCGGTTAAAAAAATGAAGAGATAGAGGAGGAGACTGGTGGAGAGACAGAGCCAGCGATAGGTCCCGACTCAGACACAACTGATGACGAGAGTGCAGGTGCAGGCAGGGAGAGACCGACTGAGCCAGTGAAGGAGAAAAAGTACTACTTTCAACCACAATGGCTAACGCAGTACCGGTGGTTGCGGTACGAGGGAAACTTAATGTTCAGATTAAAATATTTTGCAAATATCAAGTCTCGAGTCACTGTCAGTCTTTACATCAATGCAAAACTAGGGTATGCAAATTAAGACAACTATTCATCAGCGCGCAAGGTCATTGATTAATACCATGCTGCACCAAAAAAAAAAAAGGTGCGACCAAATCATGTGCTGGTGCGACCAACAGAGAAAGTGCTACCAGTGGAAAAGTTAGTCTGGAGCCCTGTGTTTACATTTGTAAATTTATCATTTGGTGTTTATGTTTAAAAAAGCACCATTTAAATTTTTTCTCTTAAATCACTACTTCACTTTGTGACTTTTTCCTTTAAAATAAAACAGCACATTGGTATTTCTGTAAATTGTCTATTTATTACCAAACAACTTATCAGTAATACAGTTAAGATGAGAAAAAAAAAAACGAATCTGTTGTATTGCATGTCGATTTAAGTGGTGCGCCTAAATTTTATGCTGGTGCTCCTAAAATATTCAGTAAGGAGCACCAGTGTTGACAGTGGAAAAAGTTAGTCTGGAGCCCTGGATGTGCTGTAATGGTAAAGTAAGCGGTGCAGTAATTGCAGTAAAGTTAATGAACAGTGATCACTTACCTCATGGTTGCATTTAATATATTTGTTTAGTTGTTTTTTGTACTGTAATGACAGGAAGGTCACTGAACAGATATTTCTTTGTGTACATTTGTTAAGTTGAGGTTCTTCTCTGACCACATACCTCATTCTGACTACATTCTGTAAACGTGATTGAAAAAGCACCATTTCAATTAAAATGTGACACTGGTAACAGCACATTGTAGTTTCTGTATTTATTACAGTTAAAATGGGGGGACATGTGAATAATTGTGTTGCAAATCGATTTATGATGTGCGCCCCTAAATTTTCTGCTTGCGCTCCTAAAAATTTCAGTTAGGGGCTACAGTGCTCATGGTAAAAAAAAAAATGTTAGTCTGGAGCCCTGTATTACCGTTTCAAATTTTAATTATCATTAAAATCGTGGTTGATTACCGCGCTTTGAAAAACTCACGGTAGATACTGCCTAGCATCAACCAAAATTAGCAAGTCTCCCAGACGCAGGTGCGCAGGCTCGCAGCATACAACGTGGGTTTGTTTTGCGTCAGTGAAAACATGGCGGAAGGCAGTGATAGCGCTCCGGAGATTTTTCAACGGTACAAATTTTCATACCGTTTCATCTCTAATGTGATTAGAACACTAGATTGGAAAAATTCTTGCTAATTGTATCTTTGCGGGAACAGCAATTTAAAGTTTAAAATATAGCAAATGCTAACTGAAAACAATGAGAAGCTTAATAACGCTAATGAAAACATAAAACATGTAACGTAACAGTTGCGCTACATAGAATAAACATAAGTTACTGTACAAAAGGGTTAAAAGTTCAATAAATGCATGATGTTTCCAAAGTCAATGAGTAGTCATGTTAAATAATCATTATCTCAATATTGACCAAAATAAGTGTGATTATTATTTTTGCCATAATCGAGCAGCCCTACTAGTCAGTCATGCTGCCATTTCTCTGAATGGAAAGTTTTATTTGTCTGTAGGCTAAATAAAGAGTTCATTGTTTAAAGGGTGATGTGTTTTTATTTTTTTCTTAAATATAAAGATACCGAAACTGTACCTTTACCATGACTCAAAAAACCGCGATACATACCGAACCGTGGGTGCACTGTACCGTTACATCCCTAGTACCTGTAGCTTTGTAGTTTTCTATTTTCATTCTGGATTTCATTACAGGATTACACTGTATTGTATATCTGTAGATAACAGATAACAGGCCATAGAACTCATCTTATACTCAAATTGAGGACCTGGGCTCTTCAGGAACCCAGCTTGTTTGATACTGAAAATATCCAGAAATGCCCCCTCTTTATGGATGTCATACATTCTTATTGTGATATCTGTATATCAAAAATGTGCCCACCTATCCCCACCCTTACCAGATTTTTACATATTTATTCAGTGTTGTGAATTTGAAATTGCATTCATCTTACACTGGGCAATGTCCAAACATTCTCTTGAGTTTTTTGTGCTTCTTTTTCAGGACAAATAAGTAGCTACAGTGGGAATCATGCCATGCTCTATCAAACTGCCCATCGTAGTGAAAGCCGAGATCAACGTGGTGCTTGTTGCCATAACTGGTCTGGCACTGGTGACAAGACTGTGTGGAATTTGTTTTCCCAACGCTGTGGTGTAAGATGTGTCCTTCTCACAATCACAACCTGTACTTCTTTTTCTATTGTCACTACTAAAGGAAGAAGTTTCTGGGCTTTAAAAATGACAAAGATACAAATAAAAGCAAATATCATAAGTGGTTTAGCTGGTGGCCAGTGGAAAAAACCTGTAGTGTCTGACTTGTTTGTGATTATGTTGCAGGTTTGATGAATTGTATTATGGACAGTTTGTATCCCTTTACATGAAGAGGGTTTTTTTCATCGATGAGAGTGGCCCTCCATTTGGTCACATGATCTTAGCACTGGGAGGTGAGAAATCGCCCTAGCCCATACACATTCTCACTCCCCCATGATTACTTAAGGCTAATTGTCTAATTGTTAAAACTGTTTTAACAAATTTATTTTTCATCAAGCTTATCTTGGAGGATTTGATGGAAACTTCATCTGGAACAGAATTGGAGCAGGTAAAACAATACAAATGGAAATTTATGTATTTTATTTAAATGTTTGTATACATGCATTTTATGCTTATATATTTTTCCAAGCATCAATAGACTATGTCGCACTGCCACCATTTTGTAGACCTTGGATTTGCACTACTGTAATCTTTTTCCCTGGGTTATTTTCTCTACAAACTACACATTTAGTTTGTACTTGTCACTTGTGTATTTACCTTGATATGAGTCAGTGATTCATTTTTTCCTTGCAGAGTACTCCAGCAATGTGCCAATCTGGAGCCTGAGGGTGATACCAGCTGTTGCAGGGGCACTCTGTGTACCCCTCGGCTACCTTCTAATGGTGGAATTGGGATACTCCCATCTCACAGCACTTGGGGCCTCCCTGCTCCTCCTCATGGGTATGGCTCAGTCCATCTTTACCATCCTCTCACCTTTAAATGCTATAAATATGTAAAACAAAAGCAGTACCATGAGCATTTGATTTTATTTTTAGATTTATTTTTGGGCCTCAAGCTGAATTAATGGAAAATGGAAAACAATATTCCTCCGTTATTTAGATCAGATATTTCTTCACAGTTTACAGTAACAGTAAAATGTAATACGCCTGTAATACATGTGTTTGTAACACACAGAGAACTCCCTAATTGCTCAGTCTCGCTTCATGTTGCTGGAGTCGCTGCTCATCTTCTTTTTGCTGCTGGCAATTATGTCTTACCTGAGGTTTCACAATGCACAGAGCTTAAGGTGAGTGCGTCTTATGCTTTATTGTGTAAAATGTGATGTTATACATCTAATAATGTGTAGAAACTAAACAATGCACCATATGAAGAAAGCACTTTTTATAAAATTTAGAATGCTTAGTGGTTTTTTCCCCATTTTTCCTCCCAAACTGGAATGCTGTATTGTATGAGTGATGCTGCTCTTTACAACAACCCCTGCTAATACTCTGGGAGGGTGCAGAGAAACATGTGTTCCCCTCCAGAACATACGACACCAAGTGTCACTTAATTTGATGCTGCAGTCCCCATACTAAGCATGTGCACACTTGAAGAAAGACATTTCATGCATAATTTTACACAGGCAGATTGGCGGTCGCACAGTTGACTAGCATGGGTTGATACTATGCTAAGAGACGGAAAAAATTAAGCCAGTTTGTTCTGCCGCTGCGGGCTCCCAGCCATCATTGTTTGATGACATGGCCTGTAGAGCTCAGCTTGTTTTCAAGGTGACAAACCACTGAGCTACTTAGCATAGCATAGCTATCTTGACACTGTTGTCATGCATTCATGTATTTGTATTCAGACTGCACATTCTATATCTGAATAATGGCAAAATGTTGCTGCTCCCTGATATTGTAATTGCATGTGTGCTTCTGAGAAAACTAAATGAAGTACAAAATACAACATTTTTAAAATACGGACATGCACAAGGCATGCATAAATGAGCTGTGAAAAAGAGAAGGAGGGTGTTTCAAAAAGTCATGTCAAGACAACAGTTCTTCTCTGAAGAAGAAACTCACTAATAATGTGGTTAAGCTAACATAAGGTCCTTATTCAAAGTAAAACTGACCATCAGATTTGGCAAAGGTACTGTCCTACAGGAGAATTTGTCAGGAATAAGACCATTGCAAAAGACGTTGACATTTATTATATTAAAAACTCAGTTGTATTAGAACTGTTAAAATGTGTCAGGAGACTTTTTTAAAATATGGCATGAGAGCTACAACAATCTGGAAGAAGCCTATAAAATGTAGAGATCATCAAGAGATTATCTTGTGCTAGCTTGTAACTCCTAACACAGTTAGGAGTTACAAGGACTATTGCTTAGTTGTTCAAGATTGTGGAGCCTACATTGTGCAGGCATGTTGTGGAGGATTGTATTACCTTTATTAAATCAAACCATCATCAGTGAACCTGATAACATTTCTGTCTGAATGTTTGTGCTTGCAGTCATTTGTGTATATGTTATAGAGTAGGCGTGACAACACATGACCTTGTGGTAATCCTCCTAATGTTACCTGGCACCTGTTGAATTCTACATCCGCCAAATTAAATTTGCATTTATGCTGAAATGCTTGTTTGTGCAAGCATAGATGGTCACCAGTAAAATCCTAGCCTGGGACTGCCACGATATTTGTATCATATTTAAAAATGGTGATGGCATCATGTACATCTCTGCCTGCTGTGTATAGTACGCAAACTGTAAAGAGTAAGTCGTCCTCAATTTGTGGTCATTCACTTATATTGTGACTACTGAAAGGGCATTACAACTGTGTAAGGTTTGAGAGACCCTCCACAGGGTCTCATCCTCTATCCCACGGACACAGCGGTGCCAACTTTTTTTCTGTGATGCTTTGCCGATCATTGTAAAACTTTCTTGTTGCTCGAACTGCTCGAACGCCAGTAAAACCATACCGACTTCTAAACTACATTGGACCCGCGCCTCTTCAATTCTTACAACTGGTGAGCCACCTGGCCAGGAGGTCGAAGGCCGAAGAAGACGCAACAGACAGACAACGTTGGTGATTTCGACAAGACATCAACCAGGACAAGCTGTGCTTCAAGTGTGCGGTAAGGAATTGGTTTCCTTATTTATGACAAGGTGGTTTAACGTAATGAAATCCCCCCTGGTTAAAACAATCTGGAGCAGAAAGAGAGTGTGTTGGTATTGTTCTATGGGTAATCGACAGTAGGAGTCTGGAGTCCGAAGTACTGGAATTAGGTGAAGATCCTAAAGTAACTGGATCTTGTTAATCTACTGCACTCTTAAGTACTGAGGCAGTGATTATAGTTTAAGGTGTTTGGTTAAACAGTCCTAAAGTAACTGGACTGTAGGAATTTACTGAGCCCGAAGCACTGGGACAGTGGTTCTATATGCACGATCCTAAAGTAACTGGATCTGCTAGTCTACCGCGCTCAAAGTACTGAGGCAGTGATTCCATAGTGATAATTATCCTAAAGCAGCTGGATATTTAGAACACTGTGTCTGACGATCTGGAACAGTGATCGTGATTTGTCTTTTGTTGTGATTGTGATTTGTTACGTGTTGTTTTTGACTATAGAATTTGGGACACCGTCCTTTCTTAATAGAAATCGGTTCGTTCATTGGTTTTATAATGGAAGCATTCATTGTTTGTTATATTGCTAAGCATGGGCGATCTGAGGTGCTAGAGGGGATAGAGAACCAGGGCGAGCCTTACGAGTGGGCTATGTCCCAGTTCAACAATCACCCCAAAGTAGCGAAATTAAGCAAAAAAGGGAAAGTCACGATGGCGTTGCAAGGAGTCCTTGCGGCATTTAAATTATGTAAAAAGAGACAGCAGACCATAAATGTAGAGAATGAAAATATGAAAAAACAGATTGAAGACAATACATGTTCCATAAAAAGTTATCAGACGCATGCCAACCTGAATGCAGAAATACAGCTAGATTTGAGAAAGGAGGTTGCTGAGTTGAGGTACAGTAACACAGAGTTACAATCAGAATTAGAGGAAACTCAAGCTGAAATAAGAAGACTGCAATCTGTGTACGATTATCTTTGAGAAATATAAGGAGACCATGGAGAACGGTGTAGGAAAAGCAGACGATAGCGTCAGCGCTTTTTGGAACAGATCAGGTAAACATGACACATACACCGTGAGTGATGGTTACTCTGATTGCACCATGAAATTCCCGGTAGATCCAGTCCATCAGACAACTACACTTGTACTTGGAGAGGGTGGGGACCGAGTGACGAGTGACGACTACCACCACCATCAAACCTCTGTCACCTAGCAAAATCGAAGCTCCAGAAAAAAGATATCGGTCCATTTGAACCTGCAAAGTGAGATCCCATAGAATTTGTTTCCAATTTAGAACGTATGGCCGACCTGCACCGGCTAACAGATGCCGATGACTGTGTGATTTTAACTGCTTGTTTGCCCCATGCACTAGCGAGCAGACTTCCTCATGCCATACACAATAGGAATGCAGGGAAAGAGGACCGGAAAACGGCTTTGTTAGGAGTTCTGGGGACACGCTCAATAGATTGAGAGAAAATCAGAGAGGTTGTAATGGCACCAGGCGAACATCCGGCGGCGTATGCGGCTAGGTTGTGGGAAGCGTTTAATTCATACAGTGGGGTAGCAAATTTAGCGCAACAAGACCCGATGTTTAAATCTGCTTTGATCACTCAGTGTGACTCTCATACACACAGTGCCCTCACCCTGCATTTAGATTCAAATACGCCATATTCGGACATAGTTGCTAAAATGACAAAGGTGTATAACTCTCGTATCCATAACCCCACAAACAAAAAACCAAACCTTACACCAAACCTTATACCCCCACTTCGTAATTCAAATGGAATTGTTATATGCCACAACTGTGGTAAACCGAGGCAAAGGGGGGAGGTAGCCTGGGGCAGAGACCACCACAGAGAAATGGACCCAGGAGATTTAGAAACAGCTCTTTTAGAGATAGATGCCACAACTGTGGAAAAATAGGCTACTTCAGAAGAGATTGTTGGTCTAGGAGGTGGACAAGACAAAAGTTGGACAGTCAACAAGGAAATGGTTCCATGTGGACCAACTCAAACGATACAAGCCTGTGCAGTGATGACACAAGGTTTAATAGGAAGATAATAAAAAGGGGTGGGGAGTTATGTTAGTAGGATTGAAATGATTATTGTTTATATATATTTTTTTTCTTTCTTTCTTCATTGTTTTGTAGTTTGTAGTGCTATATCTGAAACTGCTTCATAGGTTGGTGGCAAGAATATATACTGCTCCTCTGTGTCATTTCAGATTAAGCCATGTGGAGATTCCTGACTGCAATACTCTTCCTCGCGACAGTGACTCTACAAGGATGCCTGGACCAGCGCCCAGCACCACCATCAGGAACCATTTTGAAGCCACACCAGGGGATCCTCATCAACGATGTCCAGTGGGTCCATGTCCCACTCCTCATCAACCTCATTGCTTGGAGTCCAGACGTCGACAAGCATTGCTGAGGAGAAGAAGTGGTCACCATCTACAAGGACCTCATCACAACAGCCTTCCTGAAGTCCCATGACACAGTAGCAGCGCAATGCTCCTCAGGGACCCTCCACACCTGCACACCCGGGAAGAAAACTGCTGGGTTTAGTGGAGGGAGTCCTGACAGCTAAGGGTGCAGGGTTGTGAATTTCAAACTGGATCGACAGCCAGCAACAGAGAAGTGAACTCAAGTTACAGGAAATGATGGTGACACAAATATTGAAGACAGATGCCTTCTTGAAGGAGGGACTCAACGAAGAAGAGAATGCAGTACATGGACTAGGGCTGTTAACAATTCATCGACTATCGATTAACTGTTAAATCTTAATTGATTGAATTATTATTAATTAAACAATTAATTGATTTAAACTTCCAGAAGTTTAGAATTGTTTCTTCTTGTAATTAGGGCTGTCAACGATAATGCGTTAACGCTCGATCGCGATTAATCTGGAAACTTTAACATGTTAATTTTTTTAACGCAAATTAATCATATTATCAAGTTTGACCACAACTTCCTTCTGTAATTCCAGCGTGGATATTTACCTGGCTGAATTACTTAATTACTGTGTGGCAAATGCAGATGTGCTGAACGGCAAATTTCGTTTTAACACTTTCGCGCGTATGGTCACACCGGTGTGATTAGCCGTTTAGCGCATATGCTAAAACTGGTGCCATTAGAATACTAGATTGGAGAAATTCTAGCTAATTTTAACTTTGAGGAAACAGCGATTTAACTCTAAAATTATAGCAAATGCTAGCTGAAATCTATGAAAAACTTAACGCAAATGAAAACATAGCGAACCATATAAGGTAACACGCGCTACATACCATAACAAATAAGTTACATATTCTCAGCAGCTGGCCTTACTGTGAACAGACTGTGCACAAGACTCACCCCTGACCACGTAGATATGCTGATCTTCGTGAATAAAAATACTTTTAGGTTTTAGGTTATTTAGGTCTATTTAGGTCTATGTGAGCATAGGAGATCAGACTCAGGAGTGTGTATGCCTTTAGTTCAGAAGGCTTAGTTTAGGCTACTGTCGTCTATATCGTTCAAGAGGGATAATGTTAGGCTATCGGTTCACTTGAGACAAACAAAACGGAGTTGTTTTAGTTTTTTCCCCCTTCTTCCTGTTGGCCTTAATAGGAAAAGGAAACCTAGGCCTACACAACATTTTTTGGTATGCTATATAGGAATATCCTACATTTTTGATTTACAATAAACATTTAACTGAGGAATATAACATGCATTTGTGTTATGTATATATACAAGGTAACTATTGCTTTTATAATAGCCTAGAGTACAATAAACTTCAACGATCGTAGAATTTACACCTAGCCTATTAAACAGTATTGGGTGGGCTAAGAAAAAAAACGGGCCATTAATCGATTATTATTTGATAAGGTTAATAACAATCGATTAAGGACACTTCTTAAAATTCACATCCCTAACATGTACATATTATTGCATTGGCACTGTCCGTATTTGAAAATGGGGTCAGGACAGCGTTCAGTGCCATCCACAAAGAACTATACTGTGCTCAGTTTTCTGCTGTGAAATATAATGAAATTTCTCAAATATTACAGTACCTTCAACTCTAATTACAGAAGAAGTGGAAATGAGGTGGTTTGGACTAAAAGATTGCTTCATGAAAAATACCACAGGAAACTTAGAGGATTACTTGGAAAAGCTGGGATGGTGCAAACTACCCATTCCACACAGCCATATAATTGAAATGGCGAAAGTGATATCTCATCCCATTCCTGCTGGATTCTACAACCCATTCGATTATGGTCCATTGATGGAGTGTATTGCTCTACCTTTTACAGAGCATTGGGAGAAAACATCAAAAACAGAAAACAAGGCTCCCCCTATTCAAATTTTAAAATGGTGGAACGAGACTGTTATGAACAATAGAGACGAAAAAAGCTGGGCATGCTCTGCTGGCCATTCCTTTAAAAATTAGGTTGTCACATGAGACAAATGTATGCTATGTTGACAGTGTCCATTCCCATTTTTCAAGCAGATCAAGTCTTTGACCAAATTGTTCAAATTGAGAGCCTTGGAACCTTGCAAAAAATGTGTTGAAGGAGATAGAAAACCTTCCAAGATTAATAACCAAATCAAAACAGATTTGGAGAATGGAGAGCAGTAAATCCAGTTTGTTGTAATAGGACCCCATTTGGATACTTTTGTGGCTGTGATGCTGTACAGCAACAACTGTGTGGTATGGGATTGGACGTTAAGGAAAGGTGTGATGTAAGTTTGACACATATCCATAATAACTTCACTAGAGCCGTACTTCGAGCTGAGGACGTATGCATAACTACCACTGATAGCCATTTTTACCTCTCTTTAAACAACAGCCAGAAATCCTGCCCAATAACTAACACTTCCTTTTGCATGACTCCCCAAACTTCCTGGTCTATTGGAACCTATCACTTCCCCTTTATTAATAGGTAAGAACAAATTTTTAATGTTGAACCGGAGGATGAATTAGGTTTTGTCGGACATTCCAGAATGCCCAGTTTGAATTTGAATTACCCCAACTGGACTATCTAATCATGAATTTAATGCAAAGGAAGGGCACCCACATAATAAAAGCACAGCAGGGCTTAGAGGAAAAGGATAAGGCCCTCAATCATCAAATGCATTATGGTGATCTAGAAATTGCCTATTCTGGAGTGTTGTGGGAGGTAACGTTCAAAGGAGCCGTTTTGATATGTGTGATTCTCTCCTTGTACAGCTTTCCATGATATGTTGTATGTGTAATACTCTGAAAAGACAATGGTTGGTAGTTGAGAATGGTAACATTAAAAAGTCAGGATGGTTTATTTAAGCCTTAAATCTAGTATTTCAGTGGGGAAGAATGTTGATGCAGTAAAGCATTTTAGCATCAAAAGGGGGGATTTTAAGGTTTGAGAGACCCCCCACAGGATCTCTTCCTCTATCCCGTACACACAGAGGTGCCAACACACACATACACACACACACACAGAAACTTGTGCCATGAAAACATGCTACTGAACAGCATGCTACAAAAAAACCCCACTATATTTCTTTTGCTGCCTGATGTGTTTCACAGTAAGGTGAAGTTCATGTTCTCTGTAAGTTCATATAAATGGCTTGTAGACATTGGTCAGATGAAAAATGTTATTTCCTCCAAACATGTCTTCATTTTACATAACATACTTTATATCTTAATGCATAAAATGTTGCACACCAAAATATACATAAGATGTTATATTGTGTATTAATTATACACAAGTGCCTTACTGACCACACTTCTCTGAAAATTCTTTATACTTCACTGAAGGTTGGTAACTTGCCTCTGCCTTTCTTTCCTTTATTTTCATAGCTCACCAAGCAAGTGGGCATGGTTGGTAGTCTCTGGAACCTCTTGTGCCTGTGCAGTAGGGTAAGTTCAGCCAGTTTGCTGCTTTACTCTTCTTGTGTTGTTCAGATCCCTTTGGTAATTTCTTTTCTTTTTTTTGCATTTTGTGGCAAAAGCAGAGTAAGCACATTACAGAATATATATACTCGTACATTATTTTTGTTTTTTTCAAAACCAAGACAATTTTATAAAGGGAGAAAAGAAACAAAATAACAGAAAATTACAGAAATAAAAGGGAAAAAGAAAAAAAAACTGAAATGACAAAAACAGTAAAATTACAGCAAGTGAGAAATGAGTAGAAGATAAAATAAGTAAATAATTAAATAAAAATAACCAACATATTATAGTACAGTTGTATCTACATAGTGAGGTACATTACCACACAATATACTCTTACATTAGGTATTCAAATATCATACACATTATCCAGATTCTTGATCCTATGGTTATCTCAGGAGAAGAATAAGCAAGTAAATAAATAAATGCAAACAAAACATACTCAAACCCCCTGAGACCTCCATGCTAAACTCATCAAGCCAGAGGACAGGTTTTGTGTCTTATCTGGACCAAGACAGTTGAGAAAAGGGTCCCACAGCCTAAAGAATTTATAGGGTTTTTTCCCCTCAAAGCAGATGAAAAGACCTTGTTGGGAATTAGACCTGTTACTATTCCAACCCACTGTGTAACTGAGGGACTTTGGTCTGTCACCCAAAGCAACAAAATACACTTGCGAGCACAGGGGAGGAGAATTTGTAGGGGGTGTGTCCCCTTAAAATCAAAGGGCAGCTCAGCTCCACTCTAATTCCCAATAAGATGTTTGAAACCATCAGTTTGTTGGGTATAAAAGATAGGCATATCCCTGTTTACCTGTACGGTTGTTTTGATTATATTTCAACGTAACGAAGGGCCCTCCCGGGGGGGCTATGTCATAAGGCGTGAAAATCGTTGATTGTGTTAGTAACACTACAAGGCACGAACCGAACTGTCCGTAGTAGACCACCAGCCAAATTTTTTAAAAATTATTTTTACATTTATTTAGGCTATATATAGCTTTGTATTTTCACATTTCCGCAATTTCAGTCTCCACTCCGCAGAATTATCAGGCACTGACCACTACACTATGTCTGTAATGACTTGTTCAAACTGGAAAAGTGCATATGTTTTGTTATGTTTTTTTGCAGATTTCAGATGTTTGTTGTTTTTTCCTCTTGTAAGACAGATGTGTTTAAGTCCGGTCTCCCTAGGTTGCTATAAATAAATTAGCTGGCTACGTTGATTGCGGATAGCGTATTTATTAGCCAGTTGGTTACATCACATCATTTAGTAATACGTTGCCATTTAAAACTTAACCGGGTTTTTGTTTTAATCTAGATATATTTTGTCATCGCCATTAATCATGTTTAGGCTTAGAGAATCAAATTATCTACATAGCTTTTACCCACAATTGTATTCTATGTAGCTACCTAACATTAAAAAAATCACTCGTGCCAGATGCCGCAGCCTTCTTGTGTCAGTGTTGCAAGCGTCCCATACGACACAGAATCGTTTCGTAATGAGGAGAAAAAAATTGTGTTCAGTATGCCTAGGTTTTAACTCCAAAGATTTAAATCCACAAATTCAGTTTGTTTAAATCCAAAAATCCAGTTTGTTCTATTGCATTTGGCCATTAAAAGTGAAATATCCGAGCAACTTAGCAGGTCAGCAAAAAGAGAACTGAAAATCCAAAGGTTGGATAGAAATGTGGCAGTGGTAAAACATATGCCTGAAATAGGTACATTTTAGGCAGAATAAAAAATGAGCTGCGGAGTAGCATGTGCCAAACACGTCTCAGCTCATTGTCACATATGTCAATAGAGTCAGACCTTGTCAGACAGCTAGATTTTGACGATCTAGCAGATGATTTTGCAAGGAGGAAGGCAAGAAAGAAAGGGGGGGGGGGGGGGGGGCTTCCAAAAGACATATGCTCAGGGGCCTCACAGGAAAATGATCCAACCCTGGGTTCATCCTATGCCTTAATGCTGGTGTGATATATAAACAGTGTAGAATCTTAAACTGTATTTCCCACGCTGAATTACATGCAAAATAAGAGGGCATATCACATAGTTCCTTCCAGTCAGCTGCAAGAATTCTATCTCCAATATCTCATAGGGTTTTCACTTTGTCTGCACGGTCTGAGTGACAGCTGGTAAGTACATTGTAGAACCGTCTACATGCTGACTTACACGTGGTGAGGTCACCCAATAGTTTTTCAATTGGGGATAAATCAAAGTTACCAGAGTGGAGTTTTAGATTTTTAGTTACAAAGCTATGAATCTGATAAGTCAAAAAATGTTTCTTATGAATATTGAATTTTTTGATAACTTGATCAAAGGTCATCATTTCCCCCCCCTCTACAACATCCCCTATAATTTAACACCCTTATCTTTCCATAGTAATAGTCCACCATTTAGCCCTGGGGGAAAGTCTGGGTTGTTGTGCAGTGGTGTCAGAGGTGAGAGGGTATTAGCATGAGCTTATGTACTTGCTTCCAAAGAGCAACCATGTTTTGAAGTAACAAGTTATCCTTAGTTAATACAGACACTTTTGGTGGAGAGACATATAGAGAATTACAGACAGGAATAGGCCCAAGGATTGCAGCTTCAGAGCTAAGCCAGGTAGAATCTGGATCATCCAAAAACCACTCCAAAATAAATCGAAGCTGGGCAGAAAGTTGGTATAATTTAAAGGAGGAGGCAGCTAGACCACCAAGTTTAGTGGGTAATGATAGATAACTATATCTAAGCCTTGCCCCTTTCTTTCGCCATGTAAATGAAATGATAGCACTGCGTAACTGACTGAGAGCTTTACTGTGAAATAAAATTGGTACCATTTGAAACTGATAGAGCAGACGGGGAAGTATATTCATTTTAATAAGATGAACACGACCCAACAATAATAAAGGTAAGCTGCACCACCTATCTAGGTCATTACTGATCGATTGAATAAGTGGAACAAAATTTAGCTTGTATAAGCTCTCCAGTTTTTGGGAAATTTTTATTCCTAGATATGTAAAGCCCGTGGATGACCACTTGAAGGGCTGGGAGGCAGAAGGGCCAAAATGCTGAGGATTGCCTAAAGCCATAGCTTCAGACTTTGAAAAATTAATTTTATAACCAGAAAATATTCCAAATTTGGTGATCAAATCTATAAGGTTGGGGATTTAATTGCATGGAGAGTCTAAATATATAAGAACATTGTCTGCGTACAAAGAAATCGTATGAACCGTACTCCCCACCGTAATCCCCACATGGATGAGTCCTCTCTAATAGCCACTGCCAACGGCTCAATAGCCAGCACAAACCATAGCGCAGACATGGGACAGCCCTGTCTGATTCCTCTAAATAGGCTGAATGTAGGAGATTTAATGACATTGGTTATGACACTGGCAGTTGGGAGAGTATAGAGAATCCTAACCCATTTAATAAACTCAGTGCCCAAGTTGAAAGTACAGAAAATAAATATAGCCATTCGACCTGGTCAAACGCTTTCTCAGCGTCTAATGATATGACCAGGACTCCTTTCCAGTACTGATTAGAGTGTTGGACAATATTGAGCAGCCTCCTAATATTATGGGCTGAGTACCTCCCTTTGACAAAACCTGTTTGATCAATGTTGATAAGAGTAGGAAGCACAGACTCAATTTGGGCAGCCAAAATCTTAGCTAGGATCTTGAAGTCCATGTTAACCAGGGAAATAGGGCGGTAAGATGTACACTCATCCGAGGGTTTGCCTTTCTTTAAAATCAAGGAAATATTAGCTTCCATCATAGAGTCAGAAAGATTACCAGAGTTAAAAGAAAACTGCAACATGTCATGCATAGGTTTAACCAAGATGTCCCTAAACATGTTGTAATGCTCTGCAGTGAAGCCATCTGGCCCAGGCGCTTTACCATTAGGGAGGCCCATTATACAATTATGAATTTCACTAGGTTCAGTTGGTTTATTAAGGGTTGCTCTTTGCTCCTCTGATGCTTCAGGTAAGTATAGATTTGAGAGAAAGACATTCATACTATCAGTTGAGATAAGGCCCAATTGGGAAACATATAGCTGCTCATAGAAAATCTTTCTTGTTCTGAAAATCTTATTTATATCTTTGCTATGATAAAAAACTTTTCCATGTTCATCTTTGACTGAGGAGATGGTCTGTACAGTTTTAATCTCACTCAGTAATTCATCAGAGGGGGACATGTTGTACCATGTCTGAAGGGTATGAAGATCCAGCTCCATCAAACCTCTCCTCCTCTGATTGGACACACATGAAATAATGAAACCTCTGATATATGCTTTAGTAGTATCCCATAATAAATTAGGTGACACTCCAGGGGTTCTGTTATCAATGAGAAATAAGTTAACCTGCTCTTTGAGGTAGTTCTCAAAGTCCGGATCATGGGCAAGGTAAGATCTAAGTCTCCAAAACTCAGAACACTGCGTCATATTGGTCACACCCAAGGCAAGAAAGACAATAAGATGATCTGATATCACAATATTACCAATGTCACAATAAATTATATTATGCAAAGCAGATTTAGGTGAGGAAAAAGTAATCTATTCTGCTGTTGGTTTTATGGATACTAGAAAAAAGGTATATTCCCTGTCTCTTGGATGTAATATTCGGCAAGTATCAACAAGGCCCAGTTCTTTACAAGTCTTGGCCAAAGCACAGGCCCTACCAGAAATTTTATCATTCGATACTGAGAACCTGTTGATCCTCGGTGAGAGAATACAGTTAAAATCTCCTGCAATTACACTATTATTGCACTGCCATTCAGCAAATTTTGAAAATATGTGTGTGATAAAATCACTGGATTGGACAGGGAGTAAGTATACATTCATTAAGGTAATAGCTTCACCATAGATGCATCCTTTTAGTAAAACACACCTTTCTAATTTGTCTGAGAATGTCTGCACGTTAGAAAGAGGCAGATGTTTATGCACTAAAATCGCCAGTCCCCTACTCGTACTACTAAATGCTGACCAAAACACCTGCCCGACCCAGGCACGTTTCAGCTTGCAGTGCTCATCTGCAGTTAAATGCGTTTCTTGGAGGAATGCAGTATGAACCCTCTCTTTTTTCAGAAAACTTAAGACCTTTTTCCCCTTCCCAGGATTATGAATACCTTTTACATTCCATGTACATAGCTTCAAATTCACCTAGGGGCTGACATAAATGGTTAAGAAAGAGACTATCCATGGTTATATGCGAAGAGAAGGGGGGGGGGGGGGGAGAAAGGTGTACCTCATATTGAGAACAAAAATTAAAATAAAAAGTAATGAGACAACACACATCACAATAATAATAAAAAGAACAACAATATGGGAGAAAAAATGCAAAAGAATTAAGCTACCCTGCATGCCGAACTTAACAAAGGAACTATTTACAAAGGTAACATACATAGCAAATAAGAAGTTCTGATATTGAGGTATGACGCTGGTCAATTTTACTCTAGAGAGCAACAAGCTAGGTCTCCCATGTAAGTGAGAAACACTGCTGGACCAGGTAACATTATCAGAAGAAGGTGGAGCTGTCAAAAGATAAAGTACGATGTAGAACAAAGCTGCCATAGATGTTATGCAGCGAACCCCAGCAAACCCTCATAAATATTCTTTAGACTCATGAAAATAAACATTATATTTACTGTAACTCAATGGTATTTAAGACATCAGATCTGATTAAAGAAAGGTAGGCTATGCCTAGGTAAGGCCCATTGAAGAAGAATAACATCATAACAAATATATAGTAATATAGTAATATTATATTATATATACAAACAATATAATAACGTCATTTCTCAGTACCATTAAGGCTGTGAAGTGTTAGCACTGTTGAGGCTGTAGAACATTAGCCCGTCTAGCTACTGGGTTAGCTAACCCAGGCACAGTCTCACAAAAAAGGTTTCAAACAGACAATAAAGCTGTAAAAAAAAATTAATTTAATTAAAAGATTAATTATAAGCGAAATGCCTGCCATGGGGATGGGGATGATCGCCTGGGGATGTGTGGGCTTCATCTTTTAAACCATCCAGGAAAAGTTTGACGTCCTTTGGTTGTTTGAAGAACTTGTCTCGGCTGCTGTGTTGCACTTTTAGAGCAGCTGGGTAAAACATGGCAAAGGTAATTCCTTTCTTGCGAAGTTGCTTCTTCACTGTGTAGAATGCTTGCCTCCTCTTTGTGACCGCAACAGAAAAGTCCTTGTAGATGGAAATGGTGTGGTGATTATAAAATAACTGCCCAGCAGCCCTCACAGCTTGCAGAATGCACACTTTTTCCTGAAAGTTGTGAAGTTTCAGGATCATTACACGGGGTCTTTCTCCCGATGCAGGTCAACAAGCTAATATGCGATGTACGCGGTCTATCTTGACATTGCCATGCTTGAAAAAGAGATTCAGTAATTTGGATAACCAGGTCCTGAGGAAAGAGATGGGATTTGTTCCCTCCTCTCCCTCTGGCAAACCGACAATTCTGATGTTGCATCACCTGCCTGGTTCTCCAAGTCATCCAGCTTCTCCAGTGCTGCATTCAGACTCGCTTTTAGCTTTTCTACATCCGTGGTGTCTTAATAACAGCGTCGTCCACTTGAGATATACGTGTTTCAACTGCTGAAACTCGAGTTTCCACTTCAGTGATACCAGTCGAGAGTACTGTTAGCTTCTCTAACATGGGGTCAGTTTTGTTACTGAAAGAAGACTCGACTCCTGCCAGAACAGGAAGTAATTCTCTTAACCAGCACATCGGTCGCATTACCAGACATGTTCATGCCCGCCATGTTGGTGTGTGGCAGCGTTGTAAGTCCCTTTCAGACATGCACTACTATCCTGAACTTATCTAGATATTACCCGGAGGAGCTGTAAATGAGAACACCAATGTCCGAATCAGTTGGACTGGACATGAAACAGACTTTACCCTACCAGCTCCCCAGTACAAAGTCTGTGTAATGTCTGTGTGACAGAGTGCTGTCACTACAGTTGAGTATGTGCTCTTACTGCCCTGAGAGCCCTGGCTCTTTGGCATCACGGTCAAAGTCGCATGTTTGGTACCCTGTAGACCCGAGTTTGAGGCCGAGTGGGGTGACTGCTCTCGCCCTTCGCTACAAATGGTGTCAACAGTGGGATGGCTTGCCGCGAGGCCATCGAAGGCGTGCCCGGTGTGTGAGCCGTATGAGGGACCCCCAGGTTCGGTTGAACCCGGTGTGAGGGACCCCAGAGATGGGTGAAGCATGGTGTGAGGGACCCCAGAGATGAGTGAAGCACTAGTGAGTGGGGTACCCTGGGATGGGAGAAGTATGGCAGGGGAATACGTGAGGGACGCCATGGTGTGTGAAGCGCATGGGTGTGCTTCCCAAAGGGGAGGGCAGTGTGACAGAGTGCTGTCACTACAGTTGAGTATGCACTCTGACTGCCATACCAATGAGCCTGGCTCTTTGGGGTCGCGGTCATATTCACTCTGACTGTCATACCAACGAGCCTGGCTCTTTGGCGTCGCAGTCAAAGTCGCATGTTTGGTACCCCGTAGACCCGGGTTCGAGGCCAGGTGGGGTGACTGCTCTCGCCCTTCGCTACAGTCTGATTGAGTCATTGTGTGAATAGAGCGGGTCATTGTCCGGAAAATTCACAGCGAGCAAGTGGGCATGTTGATGATGTTGATGATGCAACTCGCATGAAACCAGAATACAAACAGCTGCTTTGTACTCTTTTCTGCTTGCCTGTATATTCCTTTCCACTCTTTCGTTGATATTGCGGATACGTGCAAATACACGTTATTTTGATTCCAACGATCATTAAAAAGATAGTTAGCTATATCTATACTGCCAAAACTTATCTCTGAGTAACAGTATTTTAATGCTTCAGAAAAGATCTGAAGCTCTGTCAGGTCAGCAAAGATTTGTGTATGTAGATAAAGCTTAGTATCGTGTCTTTTTGATGAAGTTACACCTAGATCTGTGAGGGCTCTACCAGTTAGCATGGTATAGTTAAAATCCATACCGTAAAATTCATACCAGCAAATTCATATTGGTGTACTACCTATACCGTTTATACCGCCCACCCCTAATTTAAATGGCCATTTTCTGCAAAATGGATTTGAACATACTGAAACTTGAGCTGCGTCTCAATTCAGATGACCAATTGAGAGTCAGTACTTCTCACAATGTTGCCTGTGTAGAGTATATATGCTATTGAAATGTAATAAATTCACGCAGTTACCATTACCTGGAATGTGATTTAAATGGCAGGAATCTCTCTTTATATAAATATTTGTTTATATTCTATTTGTGAAGCAAACTCTCATCCAGAATTATAACAAAGCAATTTAGATTGATTATTAGCATATAGATGATTATTCTTGTTTTTTTCTGTAATGAGACAATTAGAAGAAGAACATATTGTGACGAGAACAGGCCATTCGGCCCAACTAAGTTTGCCATTTCAATTAAAGAGTATCCAAAACTGCATCAAGTCTGGACTTGAACACAGCAAGGGTCTCTGCCTCAACTACATGACCTGGCAACATATTCCATGTATTGATAACTCTTCGTGTAAAATAATATTTCCTTATATCAGTGCGGAACTTACTCTTAACTAGTTTACGTTTATGTCCTCTTGTTCTGAACTCACCCTAAAAAATGTATTGTAGTTAACCTTATTGAGTCCTTTTATAAACTTAAAAACCTCAATTAAATCACCCCAAAGTCTAAATAGGTTAAGTAACTTGAGTCTTATCCTTGTAGCTTTTATATTTCATGCCAGGAACTAATTTAGTTGCCCTTCTTTGAACTTTTTCAAGAGCCTCAATATCTTTCTTATAGTGCGGTGCCCAGAACTGCACACAATATTCCAAGTGAAGTCTGACTAAAGCATCGTATAATTTCAATATAACCACCTTAGATTTATACTCAATACTTTTGGCTATATATCCCAGCATCCTGTTGGCCTTTTCTACTGCTACAGCACACTGCCTAGATCCTGTTACACTTGGGTCAACTATTACTCCCAAGTCTTTTTCAAATTGAGCACATTCTAGTTTTTCCCCCCCATGAAGTAGTCTAGTCTAAGGTTCTTATTTCCCACATGCAAAGACTTTACATTTATCTAAATTGAATGTCATCTTCCAGGTACCTACCCACTTTTGGATGCTGTTTAGGTCATCCTGTATTAAAAAGAGTCCAAGTCCAGCATAGTTTCGTAATGGCCTTCATGGGCCTGTAAAATACAGGTTTTATCATACAGTGGTGGTCTTACCTAAAAACTGCTGCAGTCCAGAAGGACAGCAGTAAGGTTGAAGCCTTACCTTTCACCAACGTGTAACTCGGCTGTCTTTCATACCTGCCATCCCGGTTTATTGAGCCCGCTATAATCTGCTTCAAACATTGTAGACACTTGGCATCTTGGATATTGTGAGTTGAACAAGGTAAAGATGAGTCAGTACTTTATCTGAATTGGTAGATACATGCCGTAAAAATGCATGCTTGCCTGTATTTTGGGACAGGATGGCTGAAATAAATGCAGCCAAAGTAGCTAATCGCATTAACTTAATCCCCCCCCCCCCACAGGACAATATTTGTTGGAGCTGGCTATTAAAACTTAAGACAAATAGGTCAACAGGTCCATGTTATGTGTACTCCTGAGTAATTAAAGAATGAGGGGAGATTATTTATAAACCGTTAACAATTTTTCTGCTATCACTAGAAAATTGAGAAAATCCTCATGGATGGACAAGTGTGGTATTATAACAATATATAAGAAAGGTAACTAGCTAGTTAGTTTTGAATCTTTTATTAGAAATTATATTAACTATATTAGAATTATACTGGATGAAATTCTACCATGCTATTGTCAACATGTTTTTGCAGAGGGAGTTTGTGAGCAAGGTGTCACAAAGATTTATGATGTTATAGTGTTGAATTTTCAAAAGTGTTTGGAGGAGTACCACAGGAGTGATTCATTATCAAACTGATGTCAGTAGGAAATAATGTCATACTTAATCCATTAACATAAACTACAGCGAGTAATAAGAGGGATTACATCTGAGCATTGCAATGGACGGAAAAGTTTAGCAGGATACTGGAAACGGAGACCCTTCACGTGTTCACTGCCTCACTTGACACAATGCTTAATATACAGCGAGGACAAAAAGACAAACCTAGTTGGGCTGAATCATCTGTTCTTACCATAAAAATTATAATGCTCTTATGAACTGGCAACTGTTGATGTTTGTGTTGTTATGACTTAAAAATATGTGAAAAATAATAGAATAGAAAAATAAATGAATACATTGTTTAACAATTCACTGTCTTCAGTTAACTGGAATTACTGATGTTATGCTAGTTTGACTGTGTTAAGTGCATGCGTGCATGTAACTGTGTATATGTGTGTATGTAGATTACATCATATACTAGTGTATACTGGTACCTTGATCTTCACTGTGTTTGTGTTTTATATTTGTACCACAGAGTGAAGTACATGGGCCTCTTCACTTACATACTACTTTTGGGTCTGGCAGCTATCCATATCTGGGAGCTCATTGGAGACAGAACACAAAGCAATGTGAGTTAATATATCTCATCTGATAGCTAGGACAGGTGCGTGGTTTTGTTTGTTTTGTACGGTGTCTCTTTGACTTTGGAGGATATGTTCAAGATGTATTGGACTGGGGAAATATACAGAATACTGTCCACATAAAATTAGGTAATTACAAATACAGATGCTAATTTTAGGTAATTATTTTCAATAATTTAGTTAGACTATATTAGTATAGATTAGACTATATTAGTTAGACTATATGTAGACATTTTATAAAGGAAAATACAGCTTATCAATATGTTAGTCATTTCTTGACATCTTATTAAAAATGGGAACAATCAAAAATATGATTACAGGACTTCATTGCAGTAATGATGTTTTTTATTTGTTTTGCATTGAGCTGGCATTGTGGGATTGTGGGAGGTCGTGGCACACAATGAACATTAAAATTTTGAATGGGTTTATATTACTTGAAGAAAATGATTTCAAAGATTAAAAATCAGAGCAGCCTGAAAACATCAAAATCATTATTGTGTGTTGCTGAACACATTTGAACTCATAACTGTTTTCCATGTTGGGTGTAGGCATATAGATACCAAAGTATCTACATAAACTAGTGGCATCTAAACATGTAGCATCTGTGCAAAAGTTAAATTTAATAATATTTTGAGATCAGTTGGATGTTCACCAGAGGTAGCTAGCATTAATGGGAGCAGATCCATTCCCATTGCTGTTGAAAAGCACTTCTACAGAGCTCCTTGCTATATCCTTTTGAAGCCAACAAAGACAAGAATATCAGGCCTATTTGGGTTTTGGAACTACATGTACTTCCAAATTGGTGGTTGAGTAAATGAGTTACATTTAGTTAATCTGAATTTGATACTGTAATAACTACTGTACTATTCGATGGGGGGGGGGGGGTGATTTTTTTAATACTCTGAAGTTTAAACTTTTCATCTTCCATGACCATCAGGACACTCTGAGAGGTCAAGTTGTGATATGTCTGTAAATGTCAAAACCAGAAGTCCGTTTAATGTACAGAATTAAAAAAAAAAAACATTTGAATATTGAGAAACACAAAAGAAATTTAAACTCACCAGACAACATGCATACAGTAAAATGAATTCATCATGTGACACATTCATGTAAAGAAAAAAGATAAACTTTTAGGTAAAGTGAGCACAGTTACAAAATGAGCATAAATTCCATTGAGAGAAAAGAGAGAGTTATTAGCATAAGTGTGTCAAGGAAGAGGTGAGCTGAAACCATGACCATGAAGGCAATCCGAGACTGCCCCTCACTATTTAGGGCTGTTTTTTACTCGTCGCTCTTTCATGGCATGGGTGTCCTCTCCAAATGTGAAACTGCAGTAAACAATAGATTCATGCATTTTAAAAGTAAAAATACTACAAAAAGTGATGTAGCTGGCAGAGAATAAGGAGTATTTACTGACCTGAATAATTGAATCTGCAAATCTGTGGATGTCTAGAGTCCCCTGGTATTGTGTCAGCTGTTTACAGTACATGTTTCTCTTATTCTGCAGGTGATGGTGCTGGTGCAGGTATTGCCCCGTTGTCTTGCACTCCTGGTCCTGCCTGTGGTGCTATACCTCGGATTTTTCTATGCTCACCTTAGCCTGCTCTATCGCAGTGGACCCCATGACCAGATGATGAGCAGCGCCTTCCAAGCTAGTCTAGAGGTTGTGTAGCCACATTCATGCTACTTTCACAGTTTGTAGTGTTTATATTGTAATACTTTGCTTTTCTGTGCTATGGTTACATGTTGTGCTGTAGGCTTTTCTATTTGTTGTGATGTTCCACTTAAGTTTTAAGTAGGGCTGCCCCCTAACAGTCGACCAAACGTTAGTCGATGAGAAGAGTCTTAGTCGACCAAGTTTCATTGGTCGGTTAGTCGCAGAAAAAAAACCCCCTCAAATTCCATTCGGGAGCTGCGCCTTGTCGTTAAAAAGTTATTAGACTTATGTCAGGCAGGAAATCATCCAAAGTGTGGAATCATTTCGAGCGTGTAAAGGACAACCCCAAGAAGGTGACATGCAAACTCTGCATGCAAAAATTCGCCTATCATTTGTTGACATGTAGGGGAGAGCCGGGACGAAAGTAACACGGGCATTTTCTCCGAGCCCATACAAGTCTGATATGCCTGATGTCAGCATGTACAGCACACAACACTTACCAGAACCGTGAAAAATCGCATGGATGCGTCATACTTTTGCGAGTTATACCTTATATACTTAGCTAAAGAAAAGAGAAGCAAATGGATCGCTGCAATTCACAGAAACAACTGGAATGCAGGCACTGATACGTGTAGCTTGCATCTTTCCAAATAAAAGTTGCAATAAAATAAAAATATTTGTACAAAACTGTCCGCATACAACCAGAATATCCATTGGTGTCCTTGTAACTTTAATTTCACCAACAAATCCCGCCTTGAAGTACGACCAAGCTTTTGCGGACATTCTAAAACACTTAAGGTGAAACGGCTTAACGTAGCTTAATGTTCCAAAACAGTGATCAATGATCACCAAATTTCTCTCGGCCATCTCTTGTCATAAACACTTCCACCTGTCAAAAAATCAAAACCGAAATCCTGTGGACGTTATCTTACATTAAGCGTTTTCCTCTCCGTTGACGCCCGTTACCTTATAAGGAAAAGGTTTAATGTGGCTTAATGTTAGTATATAGCGTCCAATGATCACCAAACTTTTCTGACGTCTCACATGTCATAAACACCACCTCTTATCAAAAACCTAAACTAAAATCCGAGGAATATGGTAGTTAGGCCGAAGTAACATTAAGCGCTGTCCTCTTGCTTTTTTGTTAATTTTCCAAACAGTGATCAACTAAGCTATGAAGTGTTTTCCTTATAATGAGCATCAATGGAGTTTTGCTTTTTTGATAGGAGACATGAGATGTGAGTCAAATTTGGTGATCATTGAGTAAGCCACGTTAAGATTTTTTCTTATAATGGGCGTCAATGGAGAGGAAAACGCTTAATGTGAGATAACGACCATACTCCTAGGATTTCGGTTTTGATTTTTTGACTGGAGGAAGTGTTTCTGACAAGAGATGTCCGAGAGAAATTTAGTGATCATTGATCGCAGTTTTGGAACATTAAACCATGTTAAGCGTTTTAGAATGTCCCGGCTTTTGTATGACTTCAGGCTTTGCTTTGTGTATTTCCCCGGCGTCGAAATCAGGTACATATAAATGTCAGGAAACCCGATTCCTGGCCACATATCAATATCCATAGACCACTGGTTCTTTGGTAAATTGTAAGGATCACTGTCGAGTCCAACTGCCTTTAATTTAAGAAGATTGTTCGTTTTACTCCCGGTTTCGCAGTTTCCCCTACTAAAGGAAGCCATATTGCAGGATGTTTTGCCACTCAGTCCGACTGAGGGGGCGTATTCCGTCGGGAAAGTGACGTCAGTGCATAACCTCTATTCACTACTGTTCAAAAGTTTGGGGTCACAAATTTTTTGTCCATTAAAATAACATAAAATTGATCAGAAATACAGCGTAGACCTTGTTAATGTTGTAAATGACTATCGTAGCTGCAAACAGATTTTTAATGGAATATCTACATAGGCGTACAGAGACCCATTTTCAGCAACCAATAGTCCAGTGTTCCAGTAGCACATTGTGTTTGCCAGTGCAAGTTTATCATTTTAAAAGCCTAATTGATCATTAGACAACTCTTTTGCAATTATGTTAGCACAGCTGAAAACTGTTGTGCTGATTAAAGAAGCAATAAAACTGGCCTTCTTTAGACTAGTTGAGTATGTGGAGCATCAGCAATTGTGGGTTCGATTACAGGTTCAAAATGACCAGAAACAAAGAACTTTCTTTTGAAACTCATCAGTCTATTCTTGTTCTGAAGGCTATTCCATGTGAGAAATTGTCAAGAAACTGAAGATCTTGTACAACGCTGTGTACTACTCCCTTCACAGAGCAGCTCAAACTGGCTCTAACCAGAATAGAAAGAGGAGTGGGAGACTCCGGTGTGCAACTGAGCAGGAGAACAAATACATTAGAGTGTCTAACTTGAGAAACAGACACCTCACAGGTCCTCAACTGGCAGCTTCATTAAATAGTACCCGCAAAACAGCAGTCTCAACATCAACAATGAAGATGCGACTCCGGGATGCTGGCCTTCTAGGCAGAGTTGCAAAGAAAAAGCCATATCTCAGACTGGGTCATAAAAAGAAAAGATTAAGATGAGCAAAAGAACACAGACACTGAACAGAGGAAGATTAGAAAAAAGTGTTATGGACAGACAAATCTAAGTTTGAAGTGGTCGAATCACAAAGAAGAACATTTGTGAGACGCAGACCAAATGAAAAGATGCTGGAGGAGTGCTTGACACCATGTGTCAAGCATGGTGGAGGCAATGTGATGGTCTGGGATTGCTTTGGTGGTGGTAAAGTGGGAGATTTGTACAGGGTAAAAGGGATCTTGAAGAAGGAAGGCTATCACTCCATTTTGCAACACCATGCCATATCCTGTGGACGGCGCTTGATTGGGGCCAGTTTCCACCTACAACAGGACAATGACCCAAAGCACAGCTCCAAACTATGCAAGAACTATTTAGGGAATAAGCAGTCAGCTGGTATTCTGTCTATAATGGAGTGGCCAGCACAGTCACCAGATCTCAACCCTGTTGAGCTGTTGTGGGAGCAGCTTGACCGTAAGGTATGTAATCAAGACAATCCAACTTGTGGGAGGTGCTTCAGGAAGCATGGGGTGAAATCTCTTCAGATTACCTCAACAAATTGACAACTAGAATGCCAAAGGTCTGCAAGGCTGTAATTGCTGCAAATGGAGGATTCTTTGACATTGGCAAAGTTTGAAGGACACAGTTATTTCAATTAAAAATCATTATTTCTAACTTTGTCAATGACTATATTTCCTAGTCATTTTGCTGTATTTCCTATTCAAACTCATTTCATGTATGTTTTCATGGAAAACAAGGAAATTTCTAAGTGACCCCAAACTTTTGAACAGTAGTGTATATATACAAAGGCCATCATAAGGTATACTAACATTGTATGGGAACTGTATTTTACAGTGTCATGGTCTTATTGCATCATTTGCAGTGATCTTTAAAAGATAACACTATTTTTAATTGTGACCCTATTTTTACTTGACTGTCACCTGGAAAATATGCCCCTCTTGTCAGGTCCACTCAGCAGCTTCCAGTGTCACGGTTCATGAACAAATTTTCTTGGAAATTGTCATGAAATATCAATTGTGTTATTGTCAAGTTAGTCCATTTCTACTATATAGTATATTAGGTTCTGGTAGTGATATTTTTCAAGTGTTCCAAAAAATTAAAACATACATTGGAAAGTGAAATTACTGCAGATTGATGAATGAATGAAATCACTGCAGATTGGATGGTGGTACATCGTACTGCAAGCCCATTCCATCTCATCCCATCAATGCTCTGTTGGGTTGAGGTCTGGGGACTGCGCAGGCCATATAAGTAAAGTGAACTTGCTGTTCCTGGAACTATTCTGAAACAATGTGTGCTTTGTGACATGGCATATTATCCTGCTGAAAGTATCCCTGTGGTGAAGGATAAACTGTAGCCATGAAGGAATGCACCTGGTCAGCAACAATGTTCAGATATGCTGTGACATTCAATTGGTATCAAGGGACCTAATATGCACCAGAAAAACATTCCCCACACTGCTACACCACCGCCACCAGCCTGCACTTTTGACACCAGGCAAGATGGGTCCATGGACTCATGCTGCTTGCACCAAATTTTGACAGTCATCAGCATGACATAATAGGAATCAGTGCATTCCTGTCATGTGCGAAAAGACCAGAAGGATGGCCTTGAGATACTGGAACCAGCATGCCTGGCACCTGGGATCATACCTTGCTTAGGTCATTGCTTAGGTCACTGATTTTGCCTATTCTAATATCCAGTAGAACAGTAACTGTTCCCTCAATGCCTGACTGCCTGTTTTATATAGCAAGCCACGGCCATGTGACTCACTGTCTGTAGGAGCAGTTCATTTTCATGAACTAGGTGGTGTGCCTAATAAACTGGCCACTGAGTGTATCTGAGTAATTCAATCAGAATTCTTCAGAACTGCAAACCATTAAACAAGTTAAAATTTTACTATATATTTCCCAGACTGTCATACATTTACTGTGTGTTGCACACAGGGTGGATTGGCAAGGATAACACAAGGTCAGCCTCTGGAAGTGGCGTTTGGCTCCCAAATTACACTGCGCTGTAAATCAAGCAAACCTGTCCCATGCTGGCTGCACTCACACAAGGCCAACTATCCCATCAGGTAAAAGGACATTTTGTCTCACTTGTGCTCCTTAAGCTTCTGTGCTCAAAGTCAGGCCATAATCAAATTTGCAATACTCCACGACATCATCTTTCAATAATCATTGATTTTTTTATGCTCAGCTGATCTCAGCTTTTTCTTTATGTCAAGGTATGAAAATGGGCGTGGCAGCTCTCATCAGCAGCAGGTTACCTGCTACCCTTTCAAAGATGTCAACAACTGGTGGATTGTCAAAGATCCAGGCAGGTAAGCACAAGAGTTATAAGAGCATAGATCGTTGCAGAAAAGAAATAAATTCCTCTGTTGTGATAAAATGCAAAACAGCTCTGTAATAGACAGAACAATAACAATAAATGAATTCAAAACATCATTTATTTTAGTGTTTTAACTTACAAAATAGCTTATGAGCATCAGTTCTTGAATCATAATGGGACAGCAAGTTCACTAGTAGCTAACATGTAAATGAGGCTGGGCGATATAGCTGTTGCGATATATCGAATAGCTGTTTTTAGCACAATAACAGCTATCCCCGGTATGTGGCATTAGGTTTTTTCCCCGTATGTTTTTCCCATTAGTCATACCTGATGCATGAGCACACCTCCAAAGTTCAGCCCTACATGTAAAAAGATCTTTCAAGCCAATTTAGAAAAATTTTCTTTTTAGCATCATTATCACATCATTATGACCTGTGATGAAGGACATCATTTGGAACATGCTGTGGACTCTTGGACAATTTGTACTTTCCTTCTTCTCCATTTTAATTTTCCTGCTCCATAATTTGATCAGAAATTTGTAGTACCCCTAAAAACACTTCTTGAAATAAGCCTGTCTCCATCTTTAGCCATGCCTGTTGTGGTGACCTCACCACTCCCCGCCGTTTTCTGCTAATGCGCCGCAAGGAAGCTACATCAAATGCAAAAATGAACAATCTCCAAAAATTAATACAAAATATTCCTCAAAGTCTGATGCAAAAGGTTTATTGTACATGGTTCAAAATCACATACAGTAAACCGGGCTGGTCCGCGCGGAGCAGTAGCGTCATCAGTCACAACTCCAAGCAGTCCCCCAAAGCAGTCCCCTAAGCAGTCAGGCAAGCAGTCCGGCAAGCAGCCCCCCCAAGCAGTCCGGCAAGCAGCCCCGCCAAGCAGTCAGCCCCATCCCCAAATGCATCTCCCTTTTTATGTTTATCCCCTTAGCCCCTCCTGGAGCTTAGACTCAGACCCCCTCCTTCAATTTCATAACACACATTCTGTACACTATTTTTCCAAGATCACACCTGTCTAATTAAAAATAATTACCCCGCCTTGGCTGTACACTATTATCTCCAAGACTGCGCATATCTAATCTATAAAAAATAACTGTCCTTTCTTGACCTGCTCTGCCTTGGCTATACTCCATAAAGAATCCCTGTTTGCGACCCTCCTTTTTTAGAGTCCAACTCTTTTATCTTACACTAAGGGTCCATCCTCCGAGCAGTGCTCGGACAGTGTCCAACTTTCATCAACAGCCCCACAACAGGCCTTACTTGGCATACAGGTATCTCACAGCTGCATACCCCTCCCGCAGTCTCCTGTACTCTCTTGACCCTTCTTTCTAGTTTCTGCTCACAGGCAAACAAAGTATAATAGGATACATTATTATTCATTTAAGGCCTATAGTGTTAGGTTGTTTAATTAATAGAGTAAATGGCTCATATATCAATAATTTCGGTTAATATATCGATAACTGCAGTTAAAATAAAAAACTAACATCTATTGGCAATGCTTATAATGTTTGCTGGCAATAATTTATCTCCACCAAGTAACAAGCTTAATCGTACCACGTCAAGCTCCGCTTTTCTCTGGTGGGGTGAAAGTGGCAATGCTTACAATTTCCACATGGAGTATACACTTAATCAGAAATTTTCCACAACGCTGTTCATTCATTGCTTGCTGAAAGTTACAAAAACATGGAGATTACTAATTCTACACTTCTTCTTCACTACTAATAAGTATACAATAATGAGGTACATATGTGATTCTCTTTTAGCAAACAGAACACTTCAAAAATAAATTGTACCACCTTTTTACAGTAACAGCCAACTGCTAGCCAACTAGCAAAATACTTTTGAGTAATCAAAGCTAAAAATATTATTATAGTGATATAATCAAATTCCAACAAATACACATTTAAAAATACATATTTATCTTAAGAAGTGAATCACTGCATGCCATTTCATAATGTAAGCATTAGCAAAACCCTTCAGAGGTAATCAAGATGTTTAAAAGGTTTGGCCCAGTGTGTTATCAATCTTATGTTCGTTGCACTGTAGAATATGTAAGTATTACAAGTATTAAATAGTCCAGACTTCTCAAAAGAACTGAATAGTGTTATTCAGCTTTAATGTAGCTGTCACACTATATGCTTTGCTACAGAAGATGATGTTCAACATCACATTTCAGAGGTTTATATATTATTAGTACTTTGGTACTCCATACCTTATTATAGACAATATGAAGATATGGTATGACTGAACATTCATTAAAAACCGTACAACCATTTTATTACACCAGTTCATATGCATACTGTATTGCTGACTGACATTCTGACAAATTACAGGCACTAGAAGAGGGCTCACTGAGCAAACGCAACACTCAAGCTCAACAAATGGCAAAAATTGAGAGTTACGACAGTTAACTGATAGTTCAGTGAGACAAAAGTATAATCATTTGTTCTAGGCCTGGATTGTGCAAACACAGGGAACAGTAATATTTACTGTAAACGGTACTTGTAATTGTTAAAAATCCATTAGGTGAAGGTTACTCTTTGCTGTTGTGCTTTATTCCCTCTTCATGCCCACTTTTGGAATGGGATTGTTTCACCATGACAACCTCTGCAGTTGTGCAGGAGCATGAAAAAAATCCTGCCATACACTTACACGCAGCTAATGCCCCCCCCCCCCCCCCCCCACTCTAAAATTCCCAGTGTGAAGTGGTAACCAGTTGGAGGATAGGCACTACTCTTGTGCTTTAATTCACTTTATTGACTTTGTTCTGTTCAGTCTGAATGTCCAGTACCCTAACAAAGTCAGTTAAGGGAGAAAAAATAAAGGCCTGCTCAGTAAAGATAATGCTGTGTAGCTAAAAGGTAATGACTACACTGCGTGCACAATTGTTAGGCAAATTGTATTCCTCAGGATTTTATTGTTGAACAAATACAATGCTCTCAGTCAGTCCAAAATGTTATTGAACCTCAACCCTGAATGTTTAACAAAGGAAAAGTGAGTTTTGTCTTTCTCAGGGGAATAAGTGTGCACAATTATTAGGCAACTAAATTACAAAAAGAATTTTTCCCAAAATCACTTGTTTATTCTCAAATTTTAAAGTAAAGCCCCTTTCACACATGCACTGGACGTTGGAACGTATCCAGCCCTTAGCCGGAGGAGCTGTATGTGCAAACTCAAATGACCGAATCAGTCGGACCGGACATGTGACGGACTTCGTTCTGCCAGCTCCCTAGTACAAAGTCCGCCTCATGTCGGAGTGAGCCCATGTGTGAATAGAGCAGGCAGTGTTCCGAAGAATCCACCACGAGCGAGTGGGCGTGTTGATGACGTTTCTATTATGTGACTGGCGTGAAACTGGAAGAATACAAACATCTGCCTCGTACTCT
Source organism: Megalops cyprinoides (assembly GCF_013368585.1). Lineage (NCBI taxonomy): Eukaryota > Metazoa > Chordata > Actinopteri > Elopiformes > Megalopidae > Megalops > Megalops cyprinoides. Next base: position 41,780,998 of record NC_050586.1, read on the forward strand.
TTTCCACGTGCCTGTACATTGCTGGTATTTCTTGGCCCAATCTTGATGCTTCAACTTGTGAATCTTATTCAGTGGTGGTCGTGTTTCAGCCTTCTTTACCTTGGCCATGTCTCTGAGCACTTGACACCTTGTACTTATGGACCCTCCAGGTAGGTTGCAGTTTTGGAATATGGTGGCTCTGGAGGATAATGGGTTCCTGGTAGCTTCACGTTTAATTCTTCTCAAGTCTTTTGCAGTTAATTTGCACCTTTATTTCTCTGTGCATTTTTTTGCGACCCAGTTGACTATTCTCAACGAAACGTTTGATTGTCCGGTGGTCACTCCTCAATAGTTTAGCTATTTCAAGAGTGTTGCATCCATCTGAAAGGCTTTTTACAATTTTTGGCTTTTCAGTGTCAGTTAAATCTCTTTTTTGGCTCATTTTACCTGAGGTAGTGAAGCTGCCTAATAGTTAATACAAGTTGTTAATCACTTTAGGCCACACCCTCCCTCATTACACAAATACATATCACTTGAAAACGATTAAATCCAATAAGCATTCAAGTTTATATGATTTGGAGTCGGAAAATGTGCATAGGAATAACGATAAGGTCAGAATACTCACTTGCCTAATAATTGTGCATGCAGTGTTTACCATACCAATTTGTTGCAAAACACGTATAGAGTACCGAGGTGGGTACGTCATCACTGGTTCTTCGCTGGTGTCAGAAGTAAATTCACTGTCCATTTTTACTCAAGTTCTGAATTAACCTGTTTGGTGTGAGGATATATTTGGAATCATCAACTGTTTAGAAATTTACAAAAATGTTAAGATTTAAGACTTGTAGTTTGTTTTGTAGTCCACTTTTTGAACGACATATCCAATAGAGCAATGCAGGGGGAACGTCCTGACAAATCAGATACCACCATCTCATACGGGCATTCTGGGATCTTCAGTTTAGAAAACCGTTGGATCTGAGAAAACCCAGCTGGGTTTGATAAGCTGAGAATGATAATAAGCCACACTCTAGTTAGCAAGACTGGAGAGCGGGAATGAGAAAGCTCCTTGGTTTCATGGGACGTGTAGTTTTTAGCCCATGGTTGTACTAGCATCTAAGCTAAAAAATTAAATTATGTAAAACAACATAAGTCGTAAGTTGGGATCACAGTATATAATGTGGAAATTGATGGTAAGCCATAAATCACTAGAAGTACTTTAAAAGTGCGTTTTAAAAAATGTCTGTGACTAAAATGAATGGGGAATTTCACTTCCAACACCAGTGTGTCAGGGAAGTGAGAATTTAATAAAAATTAAATGGCCTGAACCCAGCAGTCTTAGAAATTAATGCCCTTGTTTATTGTCCGGCACTCTGATTATCAAACACAAATGACACCAAGTACTAAAACTCCTCAATTAACCAACATGTAAAATAATTAAAAGAATTGATTTAATTAATATCTTTAGTAATTATTATTAAATTATCAATTAAATCACCAAATTCATAGATAGGAAATGAGCAGTCTGGTGGATCAACCTTTGTCAGAATTATACAATCACAAGTGGAATAAATTAAAAAGGTTTATTGAGAAGTTACACTAAGACAAAATTCAGTCTGGGCTACAAACCTGGTCCACTACCGTGACAGACATTAAATTATATAAAGACATTAACAAAACAAGAACATGGATGGATCACGGAATGGATGAATGAATGCGTGAAGAGAAAATTACCCAAGCCAATTGTTTACCTCTCCCAAGGAAGAACACAGGTACCACTCACAATAGCAGTAAAACTCCAAAAGGAAAAATCCAAAAAGTTGCAGGAGAAACTGAGCCACGGACTGGATCACTGAACAGATGACTGAGCATCTATCTGAGCTGGCTGAACATCAAGGCTGAGCGTAAGCAAAAACTGAGCGTCGAGGCCTGTTCTTGGCCTGACTTATGGTGTGTTCCATTTGAACTCGGAAGTCAGAATTTCTGAGTTCCCAGTCGGAAATTTCAACTGGAATGCGCCCTGAAGTCAGAATTCCGACTCGGAAAGTCGGAGGAACCTCACCAACCCCGACCTCAAAATCCAAGATGGCTGCTCCAGGCATCATAAGTCGTGAAAGCTGTAGTATTATACTGTTTATTAGCACTTCTGTCTTATTTGTGTCTCATTAAATCAGTCGTACAAACTGTCTAACATCTCTCTGTGGACATGTTGCTACGGTGTCTGTATGCACAAAATACCGCATAATGCGTTGTTATCAACTGGGATTGCTAACAATAGCTAACAATAGCTGGTCGGGGTAGCTAGCTAGCTAGCTACAGTAAAGTTGTCACAACAGGTTGCTTGCAGTGGCTGTGGTAAAATTAACTATTTGGTCAGAAGAGATGTGATGAGGCTGAATTAGTTTGATATCTAACTAGCTATTAGTAATATGACAGTTGAGCAAAATGCGTGAAAGCCAAAAGTGTAGAAAGCTACCTGGCTTTCTACGTTCATTGTTATTTTTATTATTGTAGCTAGCTATGTGTTTGTGTCTGTTTGCAAGGGGATATTTGTATTTGTCATTGGAATGTGATAGTAGCTAGCTAGTTATGTTTATTGTTTATTTTGTATTGTAGCTAGCTAACTAGACTTGTGTTTGTAAGGTGGTATTTGTGCTTATCAGCTGAATGTGCAAGTAGCTAGCTAGTTAATTTGGCATTCACGCACTTTGCTAGCTAGATAGCCATCAAGCAAATACAACTTCGTCGTGTCTCTTCTAAACAAATAGGTAATTTTACATTCATACTGCAAGCCGAGGTATTGACTTTTAATCTTAAGTACCGTTTGCTTGCTAGCTAGCTAGCAAATTAACGTTAGTTCACTAGCTAGTGTTAAGTGCGCCAGGCCATTCAGTCATTAGTGGATATAACTTCTTCTATGATGGTTTTGTGATGGACCTCATATTTGTTCTGTAGTCGTCTGATTTTCGAAAGAGCAAGCACAACAAAGGTTTTCCTGGAGGTGTCCATCTTGGTTTTCTGACTTCTCTCCACCTCCCTGACCCGTGCATAATTAATTTTATGGTGGGGGAATGCCTAGAAGTTTCTTCAGGACTTAATTTTGTGCTTCAGATCCCAACATCTGGAAATACCAGATATAATCGCGAAAATATCATTGTTACATTCAGCTCTTCATGAGCATCGCAGTGACACCTAAAAATTAATAGGCATGGGCTGAGAGGAGAGAGTTGGCTAAGAGGAACTGGTAAAATGGTGGTTTTGCTGCTATATTGAGAAATACATGTTATCACACATTGGGCTTTCCAACATTTTACCCATGACATGAGGGTACAATTAACTGTGGGGTATAAAAGGGTAAGTGATCTGAACATGTAGATACACACACACACACGCTGATTGTGCTCAGGAAGGGGAGAAGGGGGAGAAGGCGGAGAAAAGTGGTCTAGCTGGATGTTACTCTTTTTAAGAAGTAACTTTAAAATTGGCCAAAAAGGCAAAGTTCTTTAAGATTATATTAGAAGTACCTGGCACCAAAACGTCTTTCAGATTAAACCAAACATGACTGTGGCCACCATTTAGTCAAGGATTCTACATCTGAGGGGCAGATTAATGCTTACCAATACACAAAGTGGGTGTACTACGCCCTACTTCCACTTTTATCTGGCAAAATCAAATGTGTATCCAACAGTCAATCATTAGTTTGAGGTTTCAAATACCTGACTGGGTTTTACGTGACTTCTTGTGATCTTAAAGCAATGGCTGCTTATTTTAAGTAGGTATACGACTTGAGGTCACTGATTTAGGGGTATTTATGGTGTTAGGCCATTTGCTCTCTTGCCTGCTATGTGTGTGTATTTGTTGACTGATCTTATCTGCCCTTGGTCTGGTCCTGAGTGGAGAAGGGAATCATAAAAACCCAGACCAGGCAAAGAACCATAAAATGCATGGTACTGTCCCGACAAGTGTGACGTAGCCACCTTGGTACTCTATGCTGACTATGCGAAAAAAACAAGATAAAGAGCCTAGTTACATAGCTTTACTGAAATCTGTTGCTTCATAAATTTTTCATTAGTAATTAGCTTAAAATGACAGTGGAAACTTGTTTTTACTGTACACTGCAGCCTCGAGTGCAAGATTTTTCCATAATAGAGCAATTTAGTAGGCTATGTATTAAACTGCACAGTATGACAGTGTTGTCATCCTGTGGTAGAAGGAAACACACCGAACGAGATTCACTGAATGAGATGTACTGAAAGAACTGAACAAGATTCACCAAAACAGATGTACTGAAAGACTGAACAAATTTGAAGAACTGAATGAATCAGTAGTGACATGGTGAACTGCAGCAGACCCAGACAGTCATGAACTGGACATCCCACTCCAGTGGAACATTTCCTCCTCTCATGATCATGTTTGTTGTTTTCTATGTGCTGATGTAGTTGTCACTCAGAGCATATTGGGGAGGTTGCCTGACTGAGTCAAAATGAACAAATCTTTTAGAGCAGTGAATCAGTACATACATACAGTACACTGAAAAGATTTGTTCATTTGCAAACTGAACAACAATAATATGAGCAGCTTCCAGGTGCCTGACGACTCTCAGGGTGCTTTAGGCTGCTGTGATCTCCTAGTCATTGTTGGCTGAATGTTATTTTTAACTCAGAAGCAAGAGCAAAGTGTTGGCTATCAGTACCACCAGAATGAGCACGCCCCCCCCTTAACAACACACTTTGTTGTTTTTCTGAATTATCTGAAGCAAGCATGTGCTGGATTGAATAGACTTGTCCCATATTTCACATTGCAAACCTGAATGAACTCCTACTCTGATTTTATAACTTTTTAGGCGACAGCGCATTGTGGTTGTTATAATGGGCTTTTGAATGAGAGTAACCAGCTCTGATGCAGTGTTAAGCAACAATGTAAAGAATCCCAGCTCTCCCAAGAGAAAAATGTTTGGTATATCATTTCATAGTGGTAAAAGCAGCAGCGCTTTGTATGGCTTATACTTATGATTTAAAAAATAATAAAGCAGGTTTCAGTTAATGTCAGTGCAAATTTGTGTATTTTCCCAAATTCTTGTGTTTTAGTACCTCCTAAAAATGTGGATTAAGAATGTTGAATAGCAAAATAATGCTCTTGTCAGTTGTTTTACTTTTGTGAACTTTGCCACTTTTTAAAAATAATATTGGTAATCTAGCTGGCTGAATTGTGACAATACACCAATCTCTGAGATATTAAAAGATTTAAAATCAGGCTCCTGAGTAGCTCAGTGATTAAGGTGCTTGCTTTGAGCACAAGCTAAGCTCTACAGCCTGGGTTCAATCCCATCTGTGTCATCAGCCAGTGATTACAGGGAACCCACTGTGGTGGAAAAAATTGGCTTTGTTTTCCCAGGGATAGGGGTGGGCACTGCATGTTGACAGGGATGGCTGCTCTTGCTGCTGTCAGACTTGTCAGTCACCTTTAGCTTGCATCACATCAGTGACGTTCTTAGCCCATTGTACCACACTAGAGGATTGAATGTGTGGAGTGTTACTGAGGAGTGTGAAAACAGCTGTGGTTGGTTTGTGAGTGTGTGAGAGGATTGCACTCACTTTACCCTAGTGCTCTTGTATGAGTGAATTAGTTGTCATAGTAAGTTGAGCCCAGTGGGTTCTATTGGTGATTCCAAAAGACAGCTACATAAAGAGGAAAAGGCATTTACAGATACTTACTCTTGTTAAGGAACAGCATATTAAAATTTAAATTTACTATGAAGTTCAGACAACATATAAATATATGTTTTTATTACAAAAGGTTTGCATGCTGAAAACTGATTAAAACATACTATATGACATTAAGAATGACAATCTCATTCGAGAAACACCTCCCCTTTATAATGTACAGCTTTGCTTCACAACTGAGTTACCAGAATTCAACAACAGTTTTTTGTTTTTTATTTTTATTCCAGACAGGACCTAGTGGTTAGCAACCCACCCCAGCCTGTTAGACATGGGGATGTCGTACAGCTTCTGCATGGCATGACGTCACGCTTCCTTAACACGTAAGGAAATTTCTCAGTTTGTCCTTTTCCCTTTGGAATATAGAAAATGGATCTGCTTTTTAAATTTTGCGATGTGTCATTTTGTCTCAATGGACTTGTTATGTCATGTGATGTATCTGATGAGAATCAATTGCTTTGAGGATCACTGGATGATAAATTAAACAGTTTGTGTATTATCACTATGATGGAAACTAAGCCCTCACTACATTTTCACTCCATTGCCCATTCATGCCTATAGAGCACAACGAAAGTAAGAGAAAATAATAAGTCAGCAGGCATTAGGAAGAAGCTGTGAATGGGAATAGCTATGACAGAGTCATTTAAAATTATACATCTCAATGCATGAAATTTAATTTCAATAATATAAACAATGAATGACTCCTCAAACCAAGCTGATTGTTAAATGTTTTCAACTAATATGTTCCATAATTGAATGTTTTTGGATCAGTATTGGTAATGTTGTTAATTTACTGCAGTTTTGCTGTATTCTCTCTCATATCAGGCATGATGTTGCTGCTCCCATGAGTCCTCACTCACAGGAAGTTTCTGGGTATATTGACTTCAATGTTTCAATGCCAGCCCAGAACCTGTGGAAAGTGGTGAGAACCTCACAGTATATTTACAACTAGATCACAGTTTTGTCTCAGTTTAAGTTTTTGATAAAATACCTTCAAGTATGTAATGTGCTGAGCAAAATGAAATTTAATTTCTTATTTTTGAAATTGGCAACATTTTTATATCTCACGCAGGAGTGTGAGCTATGGCAAATGCAAATCTCTTATATGCTCACAAGCTACCTGCAACTATTTTTTCACACCACATGTCCTTCAGTGTACAACGCTAAGATAAGTGCCAGCTGTACTTCCACTTATTTGTTCTTTTGATGCTCCTCTTTGATAGTACTTCATAAATTGTTTCTGCGTTTACCAAAATACCCATCAGAAGACAATCAACTTATAGTATTTATGTGTCATTTGAAAATGTGGTCTAAAGTGCTGTAGGTACAGTGCTGTCCACAGATAGATTCATTCATTTTATTTGTTCAACTTTTACGGACAGTAATACATAAAACGCTTTTAATGTGAAACGCGATCTCACTGGAAGTGATGTTGCAGTTTCACGACCTCTCACCCAACCAAGGACAATGAAAGTAAACAGGAAATGTCCCCCCCGCAGTGATGCTAGTAAAAACCGGGTGCATTCCTTTGCTAGTTTTCTTGCTCTTGTTCCATATGTCCGAAAAAGCCAGACATATCCCTCTTGTTCCATAAGTTCGAAGAAGATGGTCGTATCTTGCTCTCGTTTCCCGTGTCCGAAGAAAAAGCACACGTACCTCTCTCTCCCCCGGAGGCCGCACCACGTGGACGGGACACGAACTGCCAGGCCGAGGGCTCTGTCCTGGCTTTGATTCTCCAAACTAGCGATGAATTGCTAGTGGGGATCAATAAAACAAGAGCTGAGTTTCAGCGCCAGCAATCAGAGTAGCACAAACTTGTTACCAGCCGGAGACAAAGGTGCGACCAGATTCACCTTAACGTGTCTCCCAGAAAGAAACCCTCATCAGCGCCTGAACCGAACCAGACCAGCCCTGGCTCCCCAACGATGGAACCGAAAGATTTAGACCTCATTCCAGGAGCTACAGTAGGCTATTAACTCTGGGCATAGGACATTGCATAGGTAAAAATATCCTGTACCAGACAGACGTTATGTTTGCTAACACATGCACATAGGCAACTGAAACTCGCTGCTACACGCATGTTCCTTTGTTCTCTTTGAACATTTGAACATGTGTGTTCAGCGAGCGCGCGCATATACATGCACGCACAACACACGCACGACTCAGAACAAAAGAGCACACACTAGTGATGTGCAGTTCGTGAACCAACAAATCCTTTTGAACAAATCTTTGAGGTGAACTGAGTGTACTGAATCCCCAGTCTAAAAGATTTGTTCCTTCCTCTTCGGAAACATGTGCGCTGATTAGCTGGCATAGCAGCTATAACTCTCCCTCCAGTGGATATTAGATATGCGGTCTGTCCACGAAGCAGCCTATCACATAACTATATCAGCAGTATGTTCATGACGACAACTAGCCAATGGCTGAAATGCTAAAATACTCGAGGCACCTCCCACTGGCCATCTCGGCACAGCTGACGGTGTGGGACAATGCAAAAGATCCGGTGACTACGAAGACTCTGAACCCCCCCCCTACTGACCTGATGAACTGTTGAGAAGTTCCCAGTTAAACAGTTCCTTCGGACTCCAAAGATTCACTGACTATGCTGACAAGTTCCCAGTACACCGGTTCCGTTCCCCTCAAAAGAGTCACTGACTACGAAGACCTGGTGACTACTTGTTGCCAGAATCGCTAGTTCTCAGTATAGCAGCAGTATAGCCTATGTATCACATCTGTAGCGTACTATGTCTACATTAACAACAAATAAAAATATGACATCACTGACTAGGTCTACAAGTATATTAAAATGTTTGGGCTCAGTTCAAAACTTGTAGAACAAAGTTTTTCGCTTCGGATATAAGCATGGCTCTTTTTTCTTCAGTGCTTTTTTTTTAGTTTTAGCAACTGACATGTACTTAGGCTATTATACGTGTTAAAATGTGGGGTTCTATTACCTTCCTAAAGACAAAGTATACTTTGCAGCTGCATGATTGTTGGAATAGCATGGTACAGTTTCATGAAATCCATATTATGATTTAATTATTATTAATTTCATTGACATTTGGTTTCACACTGTTAGTAAAAGTCCCAAACACCAAAAAGTGTTTCGTTATGACAAGAAGCAGATTCGATGTTTGTAGCAAAAGACAGGAAGGTTTATTAGCACAGCCGGCTGTGGGAACATCAGCATTGAGCAGAAGTTCAACAGGTATAGAATTCAGTTCATTTTTTATACAGTTAATAGCAGTCACATTTGCATATGAGTTATGATAACCAGCAGGGGTGCTGTTTCTGATTGGTCTTGTGGAGCTGTGCATAGCTAAACAGCTCCCTCTCTAATTGGGCATTTCCCGAGCCCTGTAACCTAATTGGCTCCATAGGGTTCACAAGAGGCGCCGTTTGGCTCCGGTCGGATGTAGCGACATCGCTTTGTATTCAAATACACATCGCTTGTCTCCAGCGTTTGATTGCGTGTCTCCGGATCAAATGCCATGCCATTCCACAAAACTGTCTCCTAACAACACCAAGGGAGTAATTTTTAAAATGCAATAAAACTATTTACAGATTTGTGTATGCCACCTGACTGGATATGGAAATGAACGAATCAGTGAGTCAAAGATTCAAATCATTTTATTGAACTGAACATTTTATGAAAGGAACGGAATCACTAAAAAGAATCGTTTTGAACACCACTAGCACACACCCTATGTGTCAGGGCACAGGCAAGGACTCAGGCGCGGACCACGAGAACTCCAGAATCCAGGCGTTTATTAACAGAGTCGTAGAACAAACAGGCAGTCCAAAACAGGCAGGGTCAAAATACCAGGAAGGCAGTCCAAACACAGTCAGGAATCAAAGCCGGGGACAGGCAGGGTCAAACCAGGTAGTCAGGAAGATCAGGTGAACAAGGCAGGACAGCAGGCAGGATCAAGGTCGAAGAGCAGGCAGGGTCGATTCGGGGAACAGCGATCAGGCAGAAAACACAGCGGGAACGAGACAGGTAAAAGCACACTGCAACGAACTGGCAACAAGACAGAGACAAGCAGGGTAGATATAGGGCTGGGCTGATGAGGAGATGGGAAGCAGGTGTGTAAGCAGGCAGGAGGGGATGATCGGTGGGCGGAGACAGGGCGGAGAGTGGGGCAGGGCTAGAACACAAGGAAAACAAAAGCACATGGACAGGGAAAAACAAAACACAATAGCTAGGGGGCAGGAGCACTGACACTATGACGCTCTCACTCATGCAAGACATTCGCTCAAACCTGCATACATACACCTGCTTCACTTATTGTACACTTATAGTATTGATTCGTGCATTACTACTATGATGTTATATTTCAATAAATGCATTATTTTTCCAAGGTTGTCTGTTGTAATGTTACACGTGGAATGAATATCGCCAACCTCTGCTGATCAGAATTCTAAATACCTTCACCTCTTGGTTAAATCATCAGTGTCATTTGTTTAGTTAGCTAAATAGATAATATTGAGATTTGATTAAAATGAACTATTCATGGGGTCATTTCGATTATGATTATTAATTTAATTATTAATTGAAGTTCTAAATTAATAGTTTAGTATATTTTATGAGACTGATATACAAAATGTAATTGAGACTGATCTTTTATTTTAACCACTATGGTAGACACCATATTCTGTATGGCGCCTCCATGTGTTTAATTTAATTATCCCCTACATAATTGGAACCTCATGTAAGGATATTCCTTACACGTAAGTGGTACCCCCCTCTAATCATAGGCATTGTTCCTACAGTGCTAACCACTGGACATATTGGCATAAAATGATTTATACATGCCATAAAACTTCTATTAGTTGCCGAGGCGTTAATTTGCTTAGAACACAAATTAGCACCGATGTCTGCAAGAGTCCAGGTACTGATTCAGGTACTTAAATGTCCTACATTAAAAAAAATGGAGGGAATTATGAGTAAAAAAGGGAAATCATGATAGGTACAATACTGGTAGGCCTAGTTATTACAGAAAAGAAGCATGACATCTCAGTCATTAGTGACCTCAGCTTACTCTGACAGCCGAAACATGACATTTTCTTGTGCAAGTGCTTGTGTCTACCATTTGGTTAAAGTAGAATATAAATAGAAGTAAAAATATTTTTATCATTGCAAATGTTTTCTATATTGTTGGGTCACAGTCTACCAAAGGAGAGGAAGAGAGTGTGAGGACACCTTCTTTTGTCCACTGAGTTCCCCATAATTTGACATTGGCAGTGTCTGTTCTCTAAAACCTTCCTCTACTTTTGATAGGCTTAAAGTCTGATAAAGTGTTATACTTTTGTGCAAATCACATGTCCATCACTTTCAAAATAATACATCAAGGGACTTAAGAGAAAGTAAAATGATTGCTTAACATGGTTTGGTGGCTGTGTAAAAAGATCAACCATAACATGTGAAGTTTGTTCATCTGTACCACCATCGCTAAATGAGAATGCGGATGTAAAATACAACAATTTTAATACTAGAAAGTTAAATGGAAAAACTGGCCAAACGTAATAATAGTCAACTTTAAAAGTGGCTACTGTTAGAGAGCTGTCTTTATTCACTAAAATGCAGTTTTATTCCTAGCCACTAACTGACTGACTGGTGCTTTGCCTTTCATACTTTTACTGTATATTGTTGTTTCTTAAAGTGCTGAGATCGCATTGCCTCCTAAGCTGCTTGAATTGACATGACTTTGAAAAATGTGTTGTTTTGATGGCACTTCTTTAAAAGTTACTGCTCATCACATTTATGACCCAGTCATAGCTGTTGGTGGACATTTTGTGCTTGTTGCCTTATTAATGCTGCTGCTTTTTTGTTACTTCATGTACAGAATGAAAAACAGTGTGGATGAGGAAATCTCACTCCTGCCGTTAGATGTACTGTTGTTATAGAAGAGCACTAACAGATGCTGTCCTTTCACTAGGAAATACTGAACAGGGAGTCAGAACGAGAAGTGTGGAAGACTATTCTGTCAGAGGTGCAGCTTGTCCATGTCAACACCTCTGCTGTGCTGAAGGTAGGATGAGCTAGGCAGAGGATATTTGTGATATTGACCAGTATTCCAAATAAACTGCATTCAGGTGTATTCATAATCAGGTGGCAAAACAAAGTACATCCTACACAAAATAAACATTCAGGGGTTCACAGGCCAGACTAGGTGTTGCATTGTCAACAATTACACATCATATGCTAAATTTTGTAAGCCTTGACAGAATTGTTTTAAAGCCATCTGTCATTTTGACTTCTCAAATCATTAGTTACTTTTTAAAGTCAAGTAATATACAAGTATTGGTTTTCAAAATGAATGTAGCTTTTGAATGCGTTCATTGTTATTGTTTTATGCATTTCCTAGCTGTATTACACGCTATTGCTTGCAGAACTCATTGCAAAATTCATTGAAAGTTACAGGAAGAGCCCAACTGAAATTTTGATTTGCTCTCCCATTATTGCCAGCTCAGTGGGCTCTCCCTACCAGAGTGGGGCTTCAGGCAGCTGGAGGTGGTGGGAGACAAGATCTATAAGGGCTATCAGCAGAGTGGTGTGTGGAATGTGGAGGAACACCGCTATGGAAGGAGTAAGAGATGCTATGAGAGTACAGAAATAGAGCAGTATGTTTCCTTTAAAACAGTTTATTCAGATACTGCACATCTGTTCTATAAGAAGTGATACAAAAACTAAGCCAGCTGTATTCAGTAGTCATTTTTTATGTGTATGTATATACTGTGGAGCATTTAACATACAAAGACTGAACTTGGTTCTTTGAGAGATTATCTTCATTTTTATCCTAGTGAAGATTATACTAATTTGAAATGTGTTCTAAACGAAAGCATATCATTTTTTTAAAAATAAGATTTGAAATTAAATTTGAAATGAAATCACATCACTGAATGTGTAGTGTTAGGACTTTGGCTGACAAAAACTGTTGAATTCTATTTTGACTTATAAATATTACTTAGTTTTACTGTTATAATGACTGTCACTGTTAGTGAGAAATGTTTTCTGTCCTACATTGCAGGCCAGGAGCAGAGAGAGAGGGAGGTGGAGCTACACTCTCCCACACAGATTAATATAAGCCACAATCTCACTTTCATGACTAAGTTCTTTGAACTGCAGGTGAGAAGAATGATGGTAATACAGCTGGGGTCATTATATGGGATTGTGAATGTATTTGTTTCCACCTTATAATTGGCCTCTTGACAGTACATTAATCTTTAGTGCAACAGAGAGCTCCTCTTAGTGGTGTGGTGCAGTAGCATCAAAGTAGGGGCAACAGGTAGGCAGCATGATTGTGGGGTTCAGAAATCAATTGTCAGTAGTCTCAAATGCTACAGGAAACAAACGAAAGGGGATAGCTAAGGCCATTTCCCAGCTTTTAAGGAAATTTGCACAAGTATGTTTATCTCTCGCTCCATCACTACGTGGGTCTTTCCTGACCCCAGTGCCTGCACCCTGCCCTTCATTGCAGCTAGCATATAAAAAAGCAAAGGTCAGTTAGCTTCCAAAACTCCCCTTATTCCTGTACCAGATTTCAGCCTTTTATACAGTTCTAAATTTGATGGTTGTTAAGCACTGTTAGTTGATGACTCCCATCTTGGGATCAAAAAAGCGTAGAGCTCTTATAAATATGAATTTTTATTTATCTTTGTTACTCACTTGAGAAATCCTGAAAAGAAAATAATTCAGTGAGCAGAGACAATGAAAATTGCACAAGAAAGCACACCGTGGCAGTATGTGTGAACACAGTACGTTTAAATCAGTGGTGTTGCTTGACGAAATTAATATGCATAAACTCACTCCACTAAAATATTGTCTATACAGCAGCTATCTACTTCTTGATGTTGTTTATATTGCCCCATTGAATGCCCATTTTTCTGCTGCCTGTCCGTCCATGAATTCATTAATAACAATGTAAAATGCAGGGCTCCCGAATGGCTCAATCAGCTAACCCAGGTTCGAGTCTGCACTGTTTCATTTGCCAACAATGATCCAGAGTCCATAGCAGTAGATTTAGCTGACACAAATGACCTTGAGAGCAAACAATTAAGTTGAATTTTATAAACCCACTAGTGAGTTACCAAATTTAATTTTAAGGTGGTTTGGTAGAATCACGGGTAGCTAGCTGCATAAAAACATTGAAAATTGACTGATCATTTCAGTGTCATCCTCCTTAGCTGATAAGCTAGAAATTTTTACTTTATTTTTGTGGCACGTTTCATACATTAAAGTAGCACTTATACAACACTTTGTACACAAAAAACAGCATAACCCACATAAAATATTAGTAAAAGCAAGTTGAGAAGAATAATAAATGAGTAAAAGTAAGGTAAAATAAAAGCAGCTCACTAGAATGCCATTCTAAACAATGTGTTTTGAACTGTAATTTAAAAACTGGAACTGAAGGGGAGTCATTAATGAAATGAGGGAGTGCAGAGTTTGGGAATTTGAAATCTAAAGCTAAGTGGCCTGTCCACTATGCATGTGATTTATCTTCTATCTATCTATCTATTTTTCTTTTTTGTATGTGATCCTCAATATTCAATATTCAATTCAATATTAAATTGGATTATACTTGTCCTTTAATACATTCCTGTTGCACTTTTCTGTTAAACTTCTGGAAACAATAGGAGCAGTGGCTGGCCTGAGTGCTCTTTCTGTGTTTCTTGGTATATATGGTTGAAACATGTTCTTTATGTACTTTACTGTTAAAAACCAACAGTTTTTGAATAAGTTCTAAAATTAACAAGTTGGGGTCCCCTGGGGACTCACACTACCTTTACACCCTCTTCATGGTATTCTGGACACAGGGGGTAAAACTAAAGGAATGGTGACTAAAATATATTCAGTTTTGATAAAGGCATCACATTTACCTTTCTCCTCTGGTTTAATGTGGTCCAGGGATTTAAATCAATCAGAAGTGGATATTAACTGGAGCACAATTTGAAATAATGTTACCCTTTCGTCAAGAAACCCATATCATCAGACGGTCCATTACAATTTCATTCATAGACTATATCTGACTCTGAGGAAACGTTTTCTTATGAAATTGGTAGATACTCCTTTGTGCCGATTTTGTCCACAAGATGATACTAATTGAGCCACTGGTACCTTTATGCATATGGTCTGGGGCTGTCATGAAATAAATGGGGTCCTGGGGTGGCGGAGTTCTGGCAAAATGTGACTTCAGAATTATCGGATATTCTTTCAGTGCGGATCCCCTGTTCCCCAACTCTTTTACTCCTAGGAGATGACTCAGATCTAGTCCTCCCCTGTGTACAGAAGAGAGCTTTGCTAGCAGGCATTACAGCTGCTAAAAAGGTGGTGGCGCTTAGATGGAAGTCACCACACTGTCTCTCCATGAGACAATGGTCCCTGTCTAATTTGGATATATTGCATATGGAGATTTCAATCGCAAGAGTACATGGAGCCAGAGAGGAGTCAATACATTTCTTATACACAATTGTTACTTGATGAAAATAAATTAAGAGTGGACCATGGGATAACCATGAGGCAACCTCAGACTGAACTAAAAGTAAGAGAAAAAAGTGGGTCTTTAAATCTGATTTAAAATTGTCAATGGTGGGACAGGACTTAATATGGGATGGGAGACTATTCCAAAGCCTGGGGGCAGCAATAGAAAAAGCCTGGTCACCTTTGGTTTTGAGGCGTGAGGGGGGGACTGAGAGGAGTTGTTATGAGGATGACCTAAGTGACCTGGGGGCAGAATGGAATCAGCAGATCAGTAATGTATTGTGGAGCTAATCCATTGAGGTCTTTAAAAACAAATAGTAAAATTTTAAAATCAATTCTGTATTTCACTGGTAACCAGTGCAAGTGAGCCAGAACAGGAGTGATGTGTTGTCTTTCTTAGTTCCTGTTAAAAGTCTAGCAGCTGCATTTTGAACCAATTGTAGTCGAGAAAAGGTGGAATGGGTCAATCCCATGTACAGGGAATTACAGTAATCCAGCCGAGAGGTGATAAAAGCATGGATAACTGTTTCCACGTCCTTATGAGATAAAAACGGCTTTAATTTGGCTATGATTCTAAGCTGATAAAAGCTGCCCTTCACAACACTACTGACTTGTTTGTTAAAGTTCAAAGAAGTGTCCAAGAAGACACCAAGATTTTTAACTCCATTGTGCAAATTTGCAGACAGGGGACCAAGCACATTGCTTAGGCTAGTGACAAAGCTAGGAGGGCCAAATATAATTAGTTCAGTTTTGTTTTCATTTAGTCGAAGGACTTTCCTTGCCATCCAGCATTTGATGTCTTCAAGACAGTTAAAGAGGTTCTTCAGTGAGCAAGCACTGTCAGGTGTAACTGGTAGGTAAAACTGTGTATCATCCACATAACAGTGATACACAATATTGTATTTCTCAAAAACAGAGCGAAGGGGAAGCATGTATAGTGAGAATAAAAGAGACCCTAAAATTGAACCTTGGGGGATACTACATTTAATCTGAGCAGGAGATGAAGAACAGTTTCCTATTCTGACTGAAAAGGTTCTTTCTCTCAGGCTGGAGGTAAACCATTTTAACACTGGGCCCTGCAGACCAACTTTGCCCTCCAGGTGCTTTAAAAGAATGTAATGGTTGATTGTATGAAATGCTGCATTGAGATCAAGCAGGACTAAAAAGGCACATGATTCAGAATTCCACAGAGTAGGATGTCGTCATGTACCTTCAACAGGGCGGACTCTGTACCATGCAGGGCTCTAAAACCAGACTGGAATTTGTCAAAGATGTTGAATGTGTTCAAGAGGAGGAGACCTGGGAGGAGACAACTTTTTCCAAAGTCTTAGAAATAAATGGTAATTTGGAGATGGGCCTGTAGTTTTTATGGTCATTGGGGTCTAGGCTAGGTTTCTTTAGTAGGGGTTGCATGATTGCATGTTTAACAAATCGAGTTGTCCCTTCCAGTTTTAAACAGCTATTAATTATAGCCAAAATAAGGGGGCAGATTGTGGAAAAAACTTCCTTGAAGAGGCGTGATGGCTAGGGCTGGGCATTATGGCCTATAATTTTTATATCACGGTATAATTTGAAGCATAGACGGTAACACGGTTACACATACACGGTTCACATAGTACAGAGGTATTTTAAGAACATTTATTGTGCAAAACTTTAACAATAAATAGAAAAAAATACAAAACCTTTTCTCAAGTAACTTCCATCTCTGAAAAACACTTTTTCATGAAATAAATAAAATCAAGCTGCACAAAATGAAAATAAAAACTCACGGTGTCCTGGACAACAATATTTTAATGCTTCAGAAAAGATTAATCATTGTCAGGTCAACAAAGATTTGTGTATGTAGATAAAGCTTGGTATCGTGTCTTTTCGATGAAGTTACACCTACATTTGTGAAGGCTCTACCAGTCAGCACGGTATAGTCAATATCCATACCTTAGGGCAAATTCATACCGGTGTACTTTCTATACCGTTTATACTGTCCACCCCTAGTGATGGAATAATGTCTCAGAGACAATAGGTGGGATTCATGTGAGAGACCACCTCAGACAGCCGGGAGGACGACACAGGTTGAAAATGCTGGAGGTGGCTGACTGGATGATGTGTCTCTTAGGGATCAGAGTCTGGGGGTGAGATGAGAGATGTTGTAAATTTTGTCAAAGAAGAAATTCAGAAGCTTCTCACAGGTTTCAGTAGTGGAAGCAGAGGTAGCCGCAGCAACAGGATTTAAGATAAAGTTAATCGTGTTGAACAGTATTTTAGGTCTGTGGGCATTTTTATTAATTAGTTCAGCATAATATTGTGTCTTAGTTGACTTAACAGAGCTTTGGTAAAGCTCTAAACAATCACTTAATGTTTCATATGAGACCTGGGGTTTGTCTTTTTTCCATTTGTGCTCTGCACTCCTACAAGCTCATGTAAGAGCACGGGTGTAGTCATTCAGCCAGGGGGTACCAACAGTGTTAGACTTGGGCCTTTTTAGTTTTAAAGGAGCTATACAGTCCAGAGTGTCAGAGCAGGATGTGTTGAAAAGAGTGACTAGCTCCTCAGTGTCGGTGCAGGAGAGAAGGGCATCTGAGATACAAGGTACGTGCGTGAGCATGAATGTGTTGGAGAAATATGTGGCTGTGGCTGTGTTTATAGATCGGACGAGGGAGTGGGGCTGGGGGACACCAGTATCAACAATTTCAAGGTTAGAGACAGAGAAACCAGATGATAATACAAGATCTTGTGACCCTTCTGATGTGTTGGACCCGACACTGATTGAATGAGATTAAAAGAGTCCACAAGGCATAAAAACTCGTTGACCATAGGTTTTGGTTGGCAACAAATATGAATGTTTAAATCCCCTAAAATCAACAGTTTATCAGAGCGAGAGGCCGTAAATGATAGAAGATCAGAAAACTCTTGAATGAAATTACTGTTAGTCTTAGGTGGTCTGTACACCAATGCACATAGGACAAGGGTAGTGACATTAATCTTTAAAAGTTGCACCTCAAAAGCAGAGTAGACATCGATGGGCATAATTGTACATTTAAAACAGTTTTTAAGAACGGTGGCTAAGCCACCTCCACGACCAGTAGTCCATGGGGAATTTAAGAAACTGCAATAGGCAGGACAGAGATCACCAAGTGAGGTGAGATCACCAACGTTAAGCCAGGTCTCAGTTACAAATAAAAAGTCCAACTGACAAGACGTAAAGTTATCATTTAAAATGAAGGTTTTGTTTGATAGGGGCCGAGCGTTTATAGGGCGAATTTGACTGGTGGGGAATCTGGTATTTGCTGTGCAGCCCACTTCGACAACATATTTCCACAAAATTTTGATGATCAGAGATTTGCAGCATTTACTCTGCCGCTCAAACCATTTGCTTTAGCTGGGAGAGAACGAGATGTCCAGTGTATCGGAATTTGGTACCTGACAGAGATGTCCACAGGTATCATAGGAGGAGAGTTTGTTGTCAGAGGTAGGAGGTTGCCAAAGTCAACACCACCACCTCTGTATTACCTGACCGGGGGACGAGTGGGAAGCACAGACCAGATAGTAGGGATGACGCCATCAGATACTTCAGCCTGTCTGCAAAATCTACGACATGAGCCTCGGTGTGTATAACAAGGCTGGTGAGTGATGCATAAGTTAACACAGTGTTTGTAGACTCCAGCAGGTAAGACGGAAAGATGACGAGTTCATTTTTAGAAGGGCCGCTGAGGAGTACGAGTAGCCCATAGTCAAATGTGATGCTATGGAGAAGCCGCAAGTGTGGATAATCCACAGCATCTGAAGAATGACAAAAGTTGTGAGGCTATCCAAGACTAAGCAAACAGGACGCATTATGAACTCCCCATACATTGCCAGGCTAGCTAACTAAAGCCCCTTTTCAGACATGCACTGAAAGCCGGAACTTATCTAGCCATTAGCTGGAGGAGCTGTATGTGAGAACGCAAACATCCGAATCAGTCTGACTGGACATGAGACGGACTTCATTCTGCCAGCTCCCTAGTACAAAGTCCGTCTCATGTCGGAGTGAGCCCATGTGTGAATAGAGCAGGTAATTTGTCGGAGAGTTGACAGCGAGCGAGTGGGCGTGTTGATGACGTTTATATCATGCAACTGGCGCGAAACCGGCAGAATACAAACATCTGCTTCGTACTCTGTTCTGCTGGTCTGTATATTTCTTTCCACTCTTTCGTTGATATTGCGGATACGTCCAAATACATGTTATTTTGAGTCCAACGATCGTTAAAGAGATAGTTAGCTATAACCATACTGCCAAAACTTGTCTCTTACGATGATTAATAACACTGGTTAGTAGTTTATTATCTGGTTAGTAGCTAGCTAAGCTGTAGCTAATAGTGATAGGTATAGTGAGATAGGTGAACCGGTGACCTCACATTACATAGCGAACAACAAAAACTTACCTTCCTGTTATGATAAGTGTATAATTAATAGTGGTGTAACGGACCGTAGTAGATCTGTGATCCCCCCCCCCCCCCCCCCCCGTTTGGCACGCATGTGAACAGCGGATTAATTGCAAAGTTTAACCATAATGGTATGAAATACAGTTTTACTGCTGCTGTTACTTTTTAAAGTAATAATTCCCTAAATCTCAATGCAGAGTTGTAGTGAAAAGATACAAGCGCCATTTTAAAAGCCAGCAACATTACTTAGCAGAAGCATTGCGAAGATAAAGGCTGGTTCCGAAATCGCTCACTTGTTCACTCACTCACATGCTTACAATAAATTAATAATTTTCTGGATATAGTTTTATGTTTGCAAGTTTATTCGAACATTTGTATGAACATCTTTGTGTCTAACTGTGCCAGCTAGCTAGCTAAGTGACTAGCTAGTTGCAACTTACATTAACCTGCTAGCTAGATAATACCGCTACCTATCCAGCTATCACCAGCTAACATAAAGAACTAGCACTCAGCTTCATCTGTTCAAATTAGTTGAAACTAACGTTAGCTAGCTAGCTAGCAGTTAAGTCCAACGATCGAGTGTAAAATGTATATATATGCACTATATAGTGAATAGGGAGCGATTTCGGATACAGCCTAAGAACAGCGGAACAAGCGCTCAACAATTCAGTATTGAATATTTTATCTTAAGATTTTATTTGACATCTTGAATGTTGTTTTCATTTAAGACCATGGGCAAAAGTTCCTTGTTTTAAGTGTTCTTTAAGTAATAAATGGAGAGCAAAGTTATATTTGTCTCCTTTTTTCCGCTGATCCGAAAAATGATCTGATCCGTGACTCAGAAACCATGATACGAACCGAATCGTGAGTTTTGTGATCTGCTGCACCCCTAATAATTAATAATAACTTATGTGTACCGGTAGCACCATTTGGATGGCTATGTGTGATATTTTTTATAGGCTACCCAAAAGTAGGCTACAATAGCTATGTTCACCTTCTCCTCCTCCGTGCCACATTATGTGCCCGTACCACTGAAAGGTAAGACATTGAAAAAAAAAACCTGAAAATACTTCAACTCTAGAATACTTTTTGTGAACTCGTCAATACTTTTCACTCGTGAGAATGCAAGTGGTGTCTTAACTGGAAAATACCATGAGGAAATCTAAATCTGGACATTTATAAACTCACAATGATTTCACGCGACAATGTAACATACTACAAATGTAATCATTAATGGTCGTATACTGGGTACTACACTGAAAAATAGCATGCAGTACACAGTATGCAGTAGGCGGTTTCGAATACAGCCACTACAATTTCTGCAGCATACTTTTTGCGTCATGTCCTGTCTCCTGCATGCTCTATCCAGGTGCCGCCCCGCACTTAAACCAATCGGAATATTTCCAATATGTGAGAACGCGTCTGTCACAGACAATCTCCTGTTGTGTGCTACATGTGTGAAAGGGCAATTCCGGCCAATTTCCAGACCTGATTCTCCAGACATTTGTCCGGAGTTCATGTGCGAAAACGGCTTAACTTACACACAGCCAAGTGAGGTTGACCCTCGATAGGCCAGCTGCCGACAGTCATGCAGAGACCCAGCAATTAGCCGGAAAGGGCAGGAGAAGCTACCCTCCCAAGTTAAATGCTACGTCTAACATACAAACGTGAGGAAGGAGACGCTTACACGCGCATACACTGGGCAGTCAGTGGTGTCAGCGACAGAGAGGGCTTAAGTTAGGTCGGTGGAACGCTACCGTCGTCCGCAGGAGAGAAGGCGAATCCAATCAGACCAATTGGATATTTTAATTAAGATAAACAATCCAGTGGTTGCAATCTTTGGCTTTTGTTATGGTCCATGAAAAAACATGTAATCCAATAGTTCAAAACAGAAAGGATACCTTGGGAAAAATGGCATTGACAGTTCCAGTGAGCAAGTTCCAGCAAGCAGCGACAGACAGACACGCCAGCGTACACATAACTCTCAACTCTCAGAGAGCACTGGAAAAAAGGGAGGGGAGTCAATTGAAGATCTATCAATTTAAAGATCTTTCAATGCAGAATCTCCCAGAGTAACAAACATTTTTCTGTCAGTAAGATGCAATTCAAACCATCTTAAGACTTCTTCCATTAGACCTGCTCTGTTTTTAAGCAATTCTGTAAATATTCTGTGGTCCACTATCAAAAGCAGCGCTTACATCTAAAACAGTCGACACTCACCAATAAAATATTCCCATATCATACCCTGTAAGATCCCACATACCAGCACTTGTATTGCTGATTTCCCCAATTATGGAGGAATGGCAGTTTGCAAAAGAGCAGCAAAGGAGATTCTCAGTGGAGGAGAGGGAGATGTTTGTGTGGTAGGTGAAAGCAGAAATCAAACCATTTTTTGGAACAATGTGGAAAATCTGTGTAAGATCCCCAATGTCTGCAAAAGTTTTCAAAATGAATGATCTAATTTTTAATGTTTGTTTTTCTTTTGTTTTGAACTATAACAATAATATCTATATATAAAACAATAAAAGACCACTCAACACCATTCACTAGTTTTTCGTCACTATTTAAATTCACTTAGTTATGTTTTGCTCCTTTTTAAAAAATGCACATACATCAGTAAAGCTATTAACTATTTGGAACAATGCTCTGCAGCAAAAGGCTCCTCTTTTATATGAAGTAATGACAGCAACACAAGCAGATGGTTGTGAGACTACTGTCAGTGATGCCAAGCTATGTAGGAATGACCCAATGGCATAGAACGGGAGAACAGCAATGAGGAAGGTAGCTACAGGGTAAGTGTGGAGGGACATGGTATTGTTACAGCTTCATAGTGAGAAAGTGACATTCTTCGACCACCACCTCTCCAGAAAACCTGTTTTCTCATGCATTCCTCTTCGGACTGGTTGAAGAATATTTTTCTTTGACTGAAGAACACATTTCTTATACAGGCCAAAATGTATTCTATTGTACAAATCTTTGGAGACACTGATAGGTGTGTCAGCAGTAACTGAATGATATGAAATATAAATAGCCTCCCTGTGGGGAGCTGAGAGCTTCTTACAGAATGTGTTGCAGCTGACATTACATGGTCCAGAAAAATAAATAGATAGTCAATATCTAAATTGTAATGGTGTGCATTGAATAGTCTATGTTTGGGTGGTGTGACCTTAGGTTTTAAATAATCCCCTCCAGTCATTAAGTATGCTCCTGATTGCATGGGTGTGCAGAGATTTTTGGGGTGGGGGGGGGGACTGTGAGCAAAAGGTCTCAACTTTTAAGCTTATACAACTGTGCTTGATGAGGCATTTCGTTTAATTTGAGCTAATGGTTTAACACTCTAAAAGTCATGATGGGATACTGACTTTTTATGAAGCCATGGACAAACAAGAGTCAAAACTGGTCAAATTTACTGTCCAGAAGTAGGCTCCTCGAAGGACCCAAAAACTCTTCTCCTTCTTTCATTACTCTGCACAAATTGCTGGGCAATTTGTCTTTTGTCCAATCTGTCAAGACCTTTTTGAATATCTACTGTGTCTCAGACACGGCAGAACTCTGTTCCACAGAAATCCAAGGCCGATCCAGGCGTGTAAACAGTGGTCTGCCCATATCTTTTTGGGGGCCTACAAGTGCGTGGTGAAACAATAGGCTGTAGAGACAGATTGTCACACCTGTCTTCTGCCTCCCTAAAGATCATCTTAAAGTGTTCAGTGTCTCTTTTTGCCCACAAGCTGTCTCGGACGAGGGAGACTGCAGAAAGCATGCCATCCACTGTCGGGCTGTTTTCTGGAGATATACATTTAGTATCTCTAGTTCACTTATAATATCTAGGGCAAGCATAAGGCCCAGTACAACATTACCTTGTTGCAGTCGATCATGCAAGCCCTGTGCACGGCTTGCAGATTCAGAGCTGTGATTACTTGCAGCCATCTTCTCCAGTGCATTTAGCACCCTTTCATATTGCGTCAACACAGCACAAATGGAAGATGATCGCACAGTCCACCTGGTGGGACATAAAGGCCTGATTGACAGGACTGGCTCTTCCCGAGCAGCTGCAGCAATAAATTTAAAGGTATTCTTTAGTTTACCAGACTGTGCAACGAATGTCCCAAGCTCGTGTATCCACTGAAGTGCGTTTCTCACAACAGGGGAGGCTGAGCATGCCTGTTGTGTTACTAAGTTCACACAATGGGCTCCACAATGTACATATGGTGCTAGTGGCTGTGTTTGGCAAATGACTGCCTGTGCACCCGAGTATTTCCCAGTCATATTTGCTGCACCATTGTAGGCCTGACCTCTAAGGCCTGATACGGGCAAATTCAGCCTCAACAGTACATCCAAGATAATCTTGGCAAGATTTTCACCTGTTGTCGATGTTGTCTCATACAACCCAATGAACTCTTTGTGTACCACCAAATCAAGGTCAACAGAGCATAGGCATAGGGCCTCCTGCTCAGCACCTGAAACATCTTGTGTCCCGTCCATTATTACTGAAAACTGCAAAACAGGCATGGCCCGGATTTCGGCTGTGATTGCCTTGACAATTGATGAGCTCATCAAATTGATTAGTTCATTCCGACAGTCCCAAGTGTGCACCTCCCTCTTGGCAGACAATCACCTGGGTAAAGATGGATCGTCCTCAGCTTTGTATCTTAAAAGCTGGTCTAGGTTCCCTTTTCGATGATCATGCCCCCTAAAGACCACACCCTGTCTCACTAGAAACATCTCACCACCAATAACTTTTAACAGATTAGCTCTGTTATCTTTCTGTTGTTCAAAGTGCGCACTGCTCAGCTGTGCACTGACTGATCTGTTTTCGTACGCTGCAGTTGTGAGAGCAACTTTGTGGCCCTCTGACTTGCATTTACATTTACATGTTTGCTAAATTTTTCTAGTCTGGTTTTTAAAACCAGCACTGACAAAAGCTGTACTCTTTGCTTGCGTTGGTTTCCCTGTCTTAAAGTACTAAGGGCAGTTAAAACACAGAACTCCATCAATACCCTGATTGACATGCAGCCAGGGGTACTAATCATGCCAGGTTTTTTTGGAATGTTAATATCCACTCACTGAGCACTTGCTTTTGTATAACTTCAGGATCAGGTTGATTTGGCTGTGTATATGTCATTTTTGTGTCCTCAATTTCAACTTCCACTCCATGTTGTCTTTTTCTGCTGTCTCCATTACCCTCCAGCTGATCCTCTCTGTGATCTCTGTCTCTTTCAGCCTGACAGCCTGACTTGGGCCTGTCTCATTGTCATCAGAAATTGCCTGAAGGCCATGAGGAAATGTTGTCTTTAGCCAGGGCAATGTAAAAATTCAGTTAGCAACAACAAATATCTACTAACCATAACTAGGGATGTGATGCTGCTCATCAGAAGTTTTTTTTTTTTTTGTGGGGGAGACGGATCGGGGGTCCCTATGAAACTGGGACCCCACCCCCCCCGCCATCTGCACCCCTGAGTGTGCCATAGGAAAATGAGAAAACAGTTTCTTAATACAATTAACTTTATAGTTTTCTTCCATTTTCTGTAAGATTTTTCAACAAGACTTGTAAATAAACCTGAGGTTCTTTAACCAGACGTACAGTATACTTCAATACAGTGTATGACTTGTTTAGATTTTCAACAATGTCCAGTGTTTTAAACTGTTCTGTGGAAGTGTGCAATATTATCTGCTGTGGTTTGTTTGTACTGTGTTTTTCTATGCTTATGCCACTCCAGGAAGCTTTAAGTTCTCTCAGCTCTGTCTAAGCTGTCAGTGCTGGTACTATAGAGTTCTGTTTTGACTGATTTTGCATTATGTTGCATGCTTGTACTAAGAGGGGGTTCTGGTCAGCATTAAGCATTAAGTTCTGTAGTATCAAAATAAATATCAAAAATAAATAAATATAAATATATCCCATTAAATGCCTTCCGCATACAGAAATGCCAAGTTGTATATACTGGACTTTGTAATTTGTGAGTACTAATTATCTAAACTCGAGTACAAAGTCATTAGCAACACTTTAAAAAATAAGTATGCCATAAAGATGATTAATATTAAATTATGCCAAATTATACTAAGCAATTTGGACCGCATCAACCTCACACAAACTGGAGGAGCAGCAATCTAAATATACTTAGTGTTTCCTAAATTCTTTTGTATGACTTGGTTCTTAGTCTTACCATCTCAGAAGAATAAGTTTATGTGGCACTGAACAGTGTACTGTTCAACAGTGTTATATTACTGATTTTATTGATTTATTAGCGAGCTTAGCCACCTTTTTAACTGCCTTGTTGGATTACTTTCTTTTATTTTGAAAGTGTATTATGAACACTTATTTCTATCACACTGGATATGCAAATGTAGGAAGACAATGTGGCTGAAACGCATCCTTATTAGTCCATGTCATGATGAAATACAAAATTTTCATTAACTGAGGATTGCAAGATTTTTTATTAATGCAGTGAATTGAAAATAAAATCTTGTTTTACATTTTCATTGCCACTCTTCCTGACTTGTGAAGGCATACTAAATGGCTTTAGGTAATTTTTTGTGTTTGTTTCTCTAACAGTGGAAAATGCTCAGTGTGAAGAATGAGGAGTCTGAACACAAGTACAGCTCTTCTCCCATGGAATGGGTTGTCATGGATACCAACATTGTATACTGGCTCCACCCCTCCAGCAATGTCAGTCCCCTTTGCAAGCTATCTGTCAGTTATTATTGTGTGCATTTATTTTCTTTACCAATTTTCTGCAGCCAAAAACATTCTACACTTGCAGCGACAATAATCTGATTGTTTTTGTTTTTGTGCAACTTAAACATTGTCTAAATTCTCTTCCCATATAAATAACTATAAAATACTAAAGTGGTTGGGGGTTGAAAAAAAACCCATATTACAAAGAAAAAAAAACTTTTTTTATTGTATGTGGACTGTAGTGGACACTAAGACTCTGTTGATCGTAAACGTGTAAAATATGACAAGAAAAGAAAATATGCATTTAACACCAACAATGCAATTAACTGAATCATACAGAATCTGCACTACTTGACTTTTCTCAACTGAATCACTATCTTTTTCATTTGACTCATTCCTTTCTTTCCTTGAAGCCTTTCATCTGGCATATTGATCATAAGTGGTACTTCATGACGTAGTCTCCCTTCTTGGAGATGCAGAGGAGGGGCGCACTTTATTTTACATTGTGTCTTGTTCTTCCTCAGCTGACGCCTCCTCCTCTGTTTCATTCACTGTGTGTGTGGATCCTCATCATCTGACAAATTTACATCTGAATCTCCCTCATTGATTCTCTTCAACATTCTGTCTGCCTCACTCAGTGAGATGTCTGATAAAGTATTGTGTGAAACAGGTGAAACACATATATCTTCATGTCCATTACAGAGGACATTCATAAACAAGCTCTTATTTCATGTGAAAAATTATTACAAAGAGAGGCCCTAACAAACAATATCCATTAGAGTGGATAATACAGGGGATGGAGATATATATATATATATTAGTCATAACTGAGGTTGAAACTGTGTCTCTCTGTCTCAGGCTCAGATCCACTTGATTGGGAATTTTGTTACCTGGACTTTTGCCACTTTGGGCCTAGCAGTGTTTACTGCGCTATTCTTTTGGTACCTGTTGAGGCGGAGAAGGAACATAGAAGACATTCCTGAAGGTATGAAATGCAATCTAAGTATAAAAATGGTGTGACCTATGCTTGGGCTGTTTCATTTATAACTTATTTGTAATTTAGGTAAATGACAGAACCTATTATACAACTAGTCATTATCAAGTTATCTTTGATAGTGTATTATTTAACACAAAATGGAATCTAAGCTATATTCAAACTTGTCAATTCCTAAAAATCAATTAATGTAATCAGTCTGCATACAATGTTTAACATACGACAGCCACAGTGACTTTAATGTGACAACTACACAGTGTAAACCTTAAATGTATTTTATAAGCTAATTTATGCATAGGAACAGTTTGAAACTATTTCACTTCCGGAAGCTGCTATCCTGATATGCCATGGGTGTAAGGCAGAGCTTGCAACATGCCCATAAATGACCTCAAGGTGTAATGGAATAGACTCATAGCAAAAAAAGGTGCTTGTCACCCTCACAACCTAAGGAAAGGGACACAGGTGATGTCTTTGCAGATCTGCCATGACCATAAAATACACATCCAAAAATAAGCTACCCCTGAAAATGAGCTTGTTCCTTAGTCTCTGTTGTAATGATCCTGTCTGCCCTCTCTGTGACACTTTGCTGATAAACCAATAAACCTGTATGCACCTTGAGTACTATCATCCCTCAGTGGTGGTATTCATGTGAACCATAATTCCCAGGAGTCACTCAGATGTTGCTGTCCCAGAATATTATCTAGCTCTTGCCTTTGTTCAAATTCATCTTGTATTCAAAACTTCTTGCATATACAATCAGACAATTAACATGTATTTATTTTCTAAAAATGGCAAGTAAATAAAGAACAATGATTAAGACTGAATAAAGATTGTAAATCCAGATCATTATCCAGTATATTTATGCATAAGTGAACTCAATGTTATCATGTGAGCAACATGAAGCCATTAGATCCAGTTCAATGATTGCATTGTTGTTCAAAAATCAATAAGCTGTCATTAGGTTTTCAGCTTGTGACCCAGTGACTGTTGAATTTCACAGATGCTATTTTTCTTGCAATAATACATATTTATTATGGAGGAAAAGCTTAAAGCTTAGTTTAAAACAAATAATGTTGAGAACACACATATATAAACCTTGTTTAACTGATTCCAAGAGGATTTGTATACCTCTCACCACAAGACATGGGCCACTAAAGTATTATTAAAGTATTATTAATGTCACAACTACATATTAATATGTTTAAGCTATTTTAAAAATAGCTTTTGATGCAGAGGTTAGTAGTAAAATAGTAAAATTTGCAGATGATACGAAACTAGGGGTCTAGCCAACAGTATCAACTAAGGTAATACAGGAAGACCTAAACAGCATCCAAAGTAATGAGTATAAGTCTAAGGAGGTTGTATTGAAACTAGAAAAGTGCATTTCCTGAAGAAAATGCACAGTGTGATTGCAACCCGGCAGTGAAAACGTGGTAACGTATATGAGACAATCGCTAGGAAGTGGCTAAGCGGTTGCTAGGGTGTTGCTAGGTGGTTGCTAGGATGTTGCTAAGTTGTTTCTAGGTTGTCGCTGGATGGTTGCTAGGCTGTTGCTAGGTGGTTGCCAGGGCGTTACTAGGTGGCTGCTAGGCTGTTGCTAGGTGGTTGCTGAGGTATATGATTTGGTTGCTAGGGTGTTGTTGGGTGGTTGCCAGGGTATTGCTAAGTGGTTGCTAGGGTAAACAATATGGTTGCTGGGGCATTGCTAGGGAGTTGCTGGGCGGTTGCCAGGATGTTGCTAAGTGGTTGCTAGGGTAAACAATATGGTCGCTGGGCATTGCTAAGGTGTTGCTGGGGCGGGTCAGTATGGCTTTCAATGAGTGTTGGGTGGCATGACCTGAGCCAGCATATGAGGTACTGCGACCAGGCCGAAAGGTGACCGAGCGGTAAGACCTTAAAAATGAATTGAAGTCAATGCGAGGATCGAGGGATGAGTGAATGACAAAAAGACGAGTGCAGGTCAAGACGGTCTTGGATGAGTGTTGGGTGATTTGTCCCAAGGCAACATGTGAGGTATGGTGGCTATGGAGTGAAAAGTGAGCGAGTGGGAAGGCCATGAAGTGTGAGGGGGGTGATTTTGAAAATGAATGGGAGTCTATGGGAAAAAAGGGATGAAAAAATGACAAAAACCGGAGAATGGCTTGGTGCGGGTATGGCTTGGCTGTATACAAGCAACCCGATCGGGGTCAGACCGGACGGGTTACAGTTGGTTTGGGGTCAATATCTCGAAAACTGGGAGGAGAAGTGGTACAAAATTTGGTGGAATAAGAAAAAGAAAAAGAAGAATAAAACGGATAACAACAGTGTGCTTGCAATGCTTTGCATTACACTAACAATGCTTTAGTCAGACCTCACTTGGAATATTGTGTGCAGTTCTGGGCACCGCACTGTAAGAAAGATATTGAGGCTCTTGAAAAAGTTCAAAGAAGGGCAATTAAATTAGTTCCTGGTATGAAATATAAAAGCTACAAGGAAAGACTCAAGTTACTTAACTTATTTAGACTTAGCGAGAGGAGGCTTAGGGGTGATGTAATTGAGGTCTTTGAATTTATAAAAGGACTCAATAAGGTTAACTACAAAATTCAATACCTTGTTATGTTTCTAAAGCAAAATGAATGATCTAACAGATTTTGAAAGAAGTCAAATTGTTGATTCCCAAATTGCAGGGGCACCAGTCAAAGAATTGGTAGGATTATTCAAGGGGAACAAAATCATGACAGCATACTCCAAACCAGGAAAACTGCATCAGGAAAGAGGAACAGTGGTTGAACTGCACTGACAGGGACAGACGGGTGCTTTACTGCTAAAAACCACAAAACAGCAATCTCAAAAATTACCACAGGACTGAATATGCACCTTTGTGACTTAGTCTCAACAGAAACTGTACATTATGACACTCACAAAGCTGATGCCTCTGATAGGGCCATTCAGAAAACCGCTTGTCACCAAGGCCTATTCACAACACCTAACTTGGTGTAATGAGCACAAATTGTGGACTTCAGGATGGTGGATGAAAGTATTGTGGTCTGATGGGTTGTCTTTTACTCTATTTCTTACATCTGGAAGGATTTATGTTTGAAGAAAGCCAACGGCCTTCAATGCAGTTCAGGTTCTAAAATCTTCAATACATACGGTAGTTGTTCACTGTTCCCAGCAGCTGAATATGGTTCTGGATCTGTTAATGTATGAGCAACTGTCTTGTTAGGTGTTTTCGTTGTTCCATTTCATTGTTTTGTCTACCCTATGTGTATATTTATATATACATATACATATACACATATACATTTAGACATCAAGTACATGCTCTTATCCCGATTGATGTACAAGATGAGTACATTTAACAGTACATCCAGTAGACTTGAGAAGTCAGGCAAAAATCTGCATCCTGTAAAATGACAAAAACAAAGAAACCATCATTTGCACACCAACAAGACCCAGTGTCAAACACACTAGGCTGAACCCACAAATGTGCACCTGGTCCAATACAAAAGTGCAACGCAACACTGATAGCGTACCATTCTGATAAAATACCAACACATACTCAGGGTGTCCCTGGGTATAATTGTATGATACTGTAACAAACAGTGAAAACTGCTCCTCTGGTGGCCTCCCTCATTTGGCTCCCATTGTATATATTGTCTACTATATATATAATTATGTATAGGGACAGATATAGAGCAGAATGGATATTAAGTGAATTATTCTATTTATGAAAGTTGAAAAATCTGAATTTCTCTGTCTCATGCCTTCTCTTTCTTGTTCAAACAGCAACAAAGAAATCTCTCCAGTGAATTCTCTTAGTGGAACCATTAGGCATCATTTCCTTAGCTTCATGTCTCAAGTAACTGCAGTGGCGTGAAAAAATCCCCCTACTTGATATTCTCTATTATTGCCTATTTGGAGTACTGAATGGCTTCAGATTTTCAAACAAACTATAATAATTAAACCTAATATCTAGTTGGACCACCCTCTGTGGAGGAATCTTGGCCCACTCTTCTTTGCAGAACTGCTTTAACTCTGACAGATTGGTAGGTCTTCATACATAAGCTGTTCTTTTCAGATCCCTCCACATCATCACTGTTGGATTCAAGTCAGGACTGTTACTAGCCATTCAAATGTGGATTTGCTTCTGTGTTTTGGATCATTGTCCTACTGCATCACACAATTATGCGTAAGCTTCAACTCACGTACAAATGGTCGGACATACTCCTTTACGAATTGTCTGGTACATAGCAGAATTCATGCTTCCTTCTATGATAGCAAGTCTTCCAGGTCCTGAGGCAGCAAAACATCCACTTACCATCACACTGCCACCATCATGTTTCACTGTAGGTATGACATTCTTACAGTGGAATGCTCTATTCGCTTTACGATTTGCACCCTCCAATAATTTACACTTTTGACTCATCTGTCCATAGAATATATCCCAAAATTCTTGGGGATCATCCAGGTGCTTTTTAGCCAATGTGAGACAAGCTTTGATTTTTTTCTTAGTGAGCAGCGGTTTCTGCCTTGTTACTCTTCCATGAAGCCCATTTTTGCATTTTTGCTCTTTCTTATTGTTGACTCATGAACACTGACCTTAGCTGGTGCTAGAAAGGCCTGTAGTTCTTTGGAAGTTTGTATCTGATCTTTCGAGACTTTCTGGATGAGGTGCCACTATGCCAGGCCACTCCTAGGAAAATTGACCTCTACTCCAAGTCTTCTCCATTTAGAGATAATGGCTCGCACTGTGGTTCAGTGTCCAAGAACCTTAGAAATGGCTTTGTAACCCTTTCCAGACTGATATATCTGAACATTTTCCTGTTCTGGAATTTCCTTTGATTGTGGCATTGTGTGCCTGTAGAAGCTTTGTGGTGACTACTTCTCTCTCATGGTAAGGTTCAATATATATATACGCCATTTAAACTCAACAGGGCTGGTTGATATCAAGCCTGGCTGTGTTCAGTCTGTCTAATTATCTAATCTAAATATCTAATCAGTAATCTAATTATCAACTGAAATTTTGTGTATTTCTTTGTTCCAAAACAAACAGGACAATTAGTTTTTCACCGGAACAATATGGGTAATATGTCACTTTTTCTATTAAATGAATGAAATAATAATGATTAATTAATTTTTTGTGTGTGTTTTCTCAGGTTTCCCTTGTCTAATATTAAATTTTATTTGATGATATGAAACTTTAGTAAGAGAAACATGCAATGCATCACGAAGGGGGAAAATTTCATGCCACTGTATATGGTGAAGTTAGTTTACACTAATCTTAAAATTTATGAAAACAACCATTTTCTCATATGTTTAATTTCTGAAACATGTTGTAAAGTTACCTCATAAAATAGGGCAACAAGTCTATCTTATATCAATAATAACATCTATACTGTGATTAATCAGAAGTTGTATTTGCTGGAGCACACCTTTTCACCAGTGATGTGACTTTTATTTTATGAACAGTTCATAGAAATATGTAGAAAATCACTTTCTCTTTCTCTCCCTGACTTATCCACCAACCAAGCCTCATGGAGTCAGCTGACCCAAGCAGGTCTTGTGTGCGGTGGTGGTTGGGCAGTGAACTACCTACCGTTTTTCATGATGGAGAAGACTCTCTTCCTGTACCACTACCTGCCATCGCTAAGCTTCAAGATCTTGCTACTGTCAGCTGTCCTGGAGCATCTGCACACACATATTTTGAGGTGAGATGGGGGAATGTCTGGAGTTATGGCAGGGGACAGGGTATGAGCAAAATTTTGTAATGTGGCTGACCGTGTTTCTTTCTTCTAGTACTCATCTGGACCTGTTGTTCATGTATATTTTAACTATTCAGAACTGTTAGGTTTATGATGTCCGAAATGATTCATTTGGGAAGACATTTGCTTTGATCACAAGCTGAGTCTGACAGCCCTGGTTTGGGTTCAGCCAGGTCATTTACCAACAGTGACAGGAACAGCAGCAGAACAAATTGGCTTTGTTCTGAAGGAAATAGGGATTGGTAGGGCAGCTATAGGCAAGCATACTAGAGGATTGCATGAGTCTCTCCTCAGAGCACCTGCAAGAGTGCAGAGATTGTTCCTGTAACATCAGCTGTAAGACTAGTATACAGTCCATGATTCCAAAAAACAAACTGTGTTGTATAAAGGTGAAAAGCTTTAGTTAGGTTTAGTTATTTATATTGTTATATAAAATATTATTTATATTGTTCTGTGTGGCTTTGGTCTATTTACATTTCAAAATAATTTGATAGTCCTATAATAATTCATCCTATATTCTGAACACACTCACCAAAGTTAATATATTTTTCCCCATCTCCTACACCTCCCCATACGCTGTTCATTTCACTGTTCCCTTTTTCCTTACATACCCAGGTGTTCCTCTCATCGTCTCACACTTGATGCAGTACTGGTGGCAGGTCTGTCTTCTGTGTATCTGTCCTACCGTGCCTTCAGTCCCCTCACCTATGGGCAGCCAGAACTTAACTCTGATGCGCTGGCCTCACTGCGCTGGAAGGACACCTGGGACATCCTGCTCCGCAAGCCCTGACTCTATGGACAGTTCTACATTGAGCACCCTTGACATGGTGAAAATGCTTTTTTTGAGAATTTTATGTCAGAGGAGACACTAAGTACCTGAGGAAAGATGTAAAATCCTACTGTATACGCCTGGAACATTGGTTGTATTACTAATATAACTATAAATAACTATAATGTCGACAGAACTTTCCAAATAATTCTCATTCAATACGAGCATCTTGTGGCCAGGGTCACATCCTTTGCAATTTCTTTAGCTTGTTAAATTAAAATGTGAGGCATTCTTAACTGGGTCACAGAAAAGCATATCCATTATTTTAACATCATATTCAGTCGGTAGTGTTTAGGATAAGTTAAATTTGTACATGAAGTAATATACAAAATACTCAACCGGATGCTGATTTTAAATAAAAGCTGAAATGTATGCTAAACAAAATGCGGTATACATAAATTGTGCTTATTCACCTGAAGTGGAACACCTCTGTTAACATAAATGATATTAATAGAGGTGCAATTAGTAGTTGTATTAACTATTAATGTACTCATGATATCCTTTTTTACTTTTTCATTTTTCCATTGATAAAGTAAGTACATTTCAGGAAATCAGTGACCCATTAACTGGCATAGTTGCACGTGCGTGCGTGTGGGTATATGTGCTGTCCATGCGACACTTAACTGATTTATGTTGTCTCATTCATTTTATTTCATAAAATATTAATAACATTATATATTCACAATACTGTACTCACCTGATAATAACCATTACTACATTAGTTGCAATGTAGTAAACTAGTAGCAGCTGGTAGGCTGTAAACTGGTGGGTGGGGTGAGAGTATTTCTTTGATTTGCATATTTTAATTTTACATTCCAGGTAAAAGGTGGCCAAAGCCATAAAAGATAGGAAATTCATTAAATTACCTCTGTATTAAACTTGGCCTATGCACTGCTAAGGCTTTTCACCACACTGATTTAATATATGCTGTGATACTTCAACTAAATTGGTTGTACTTCCCGCATTTACTCACCATTGGGCAGAATGCTGATGCCTCAAACTTTATCTCAAACAGCAAAATATATAGCCCTCACTTTAATAAAGGAAATAACCATGTAAGCATGTGGTTATAATATGTACTTGGACATTAATTGCTACATTACACTGCATGTATTTACATGCACACTTATGCAGTGTGACTTCCAGCGCAATAAAACATAAGTGTATCCATTCAATTTAAATGAGCAACAGTGACAGACCAAGCTAAGAACACCCCCAGACCAGTGAGTGTGAGCGTAACACTATTCAAGCCGTACCACAAGCTAACTTGTGCAATCTGACAGAAGGTAAGGACTCTACAATACAACAGTCCCTAGAACACAGAATGAAAATACATCACAGTACTACACATAAAATTAACATCAAATACTAGAGGTAGCAGGTGTTAGAGGGTGGGGATTGAAGTGGAACCGAGATGCAGTCTGAAAAGGTGGGTCTTCAGTCTGTGTCGGAAGATGGCCAGTGATTTTGCTGTCCTAACCTCCATGGGGAGGTCATTCTACCACTGAGGGACCAATACAGACAGGGATTATGTCTGAAAAGAGTGACCACATTGGGTCAGGACAGTCAGTTGCACAGTAGATATAGAGTGCAGTGATCTTGAGGGAACATAGGGTTTGATGAGTGGTGATAGGTCGTAGGTCAAAGGTCCTATATGCCAGCACCAAGTTTTTGAACTTGATGCAAGCGATAACATGGTGTCAATGAAGTGAGGAGAGTAACTTGACTATGTTTAGGGAGATAGTAGTCAAGCCATGCAGCTGCATTCAGGATTAGTTGTAGAGGTCTGATTGCACAGGCAGGAAAGCAAGCAAGGAGGGAGTTACAGTAGTCCAGGCGTGAGAGGACCAGGGCCTGAACTAGGAGCTGTGTTGAATACATAGTGAAATAAGGACATATGCTTTGGATGTTGTACAAGAAGAATCTGCATGACGGACTCACCGCTGCCACCTGAGAGGAGAAGGACAGTTATCAAGCATTATACCAAGGCTTTTTACAGTGCTGTTGGTGTTAAGGCTTGTAGAGTCTAGGCTGAGGGAGAGGTATTGAAACAGGGAGGACTTGGATGGGAGGAACAGCATCTCAGTTTTAGCCAGGTTCAGCTTTAGGGGGTGGTCCACCATCCACTGTGAATGTCTTCCAGGCAAGCTGAGATACGTGCAAAAACCTGTGTCAGATGGCAAAAACCAACAGGAAGAGTTGTGTGTCATCGGCATAGAAATGATACGCAAAAATGTGGGAGGAGATGACAGAGTTGAGAGATTGCATGTAAAGACACAGGAGGAGGGGGCCAAGTATAGCCTTTAGGGACACCCACAGACTAGGCTGTGGGCTCTAGACAACCCACTGTTCCAGGACACCCTGAAAGAGCATCCAGAGAGGTAGGATTCAACCCAAAAGAGAGTGGTGTCAGCAATCCCCAACATAGCCTGGGTAGACAGAGGTAGAGTATGATCCACTATGTCAGTGGCTGCAGAAAGGTCTAGAAGAATCAAGACTGAGGAGTGGGGGAAGCTCTGGCTGATTGAAGAGCCTCAGTAATGGAGAATAGCGCAGTCTCTGTGGAATGACCAGCCCTGAACCTAGACTGAAAAGAAGGTTGGTTCATGAGAAAAAGGAGGATAGCTTGTTCAAGCTTGTTCAAGTGTTTTAGATGAGAAGGAATGAGAGAGACAGATAGTTCTGGACATCAGATGGGTCCAGAGTCCTTTTCTTCAGCAGGGGTGTGACTCACAATTCCTTGAAGGCTGCCAGCACACTGCCCATGGAGAGTGACAGAATCATCAGACTGGTGATGAATGGAAGAAGACTGGGAGCAATGGTCTGCAGGAGAGGTGAAGGAATGGGATCCAGGGCAAGGGTTGTGGGTCGATTTGATGTAAGGAGGTGAGCAACATCAGCATGTGAAAGAGGGGAGAAGGAAGGGAAGGTAGGCAGGGAATAAAAAAGGAAGAGGTGAGAGATGAGGGTTGTGGCGACTGGAGGCAGTTAGGAATGCTTACAATATTTAGGCTGAAATGATCTGCAAAGTCATCTGCAGAGAGATCAGAGGAGGGTGGGGGAGATGGAGGATTGAGGAGAGAAGAGAAAGTAAAAATGGTCTTCATGGATCATAAAGTGAGCTTTGAATTTTTGATTCATGAAAGGAAGCCTTAGCTGATGTCACACTTGCAGAGAAGGCAGAAAGGAATGCTTGATAGTTCAGCAGATTGGTGGAGGGGCTGTATTTTCTCCACTTCCATTCTGAACCTTTGCCCTGTTGGAAATAAAAGGACAGAGAGAATCAAGGGAAGCAGACAGAAAAGAGAATAGGGTTGAAGCAGCAGAATCAGTAAACAGTTTAGAGAAAGCATCAAGAGAGGGAGAATGGAGAACTGTGGAGGAGAGGAGAATGTTGAAGGTGAGAGGTGACAGAGGTAGGCAACAGGCTGGTTCATGGAGGAGGACGTAGAGAAAAGGAGACAAAATAGTGGTCAGATAGTTGGAGGGGGGTAACTTTTAGATCTGAGGTGGAGCAATCCCATCTGAGGAAGACCAAATCCAGTTGTTTGCCTGCCTTGTGTGTTGGAGGTGACTGCATTAGTGTGTCAAAGGAGCAGAAGTCAAAGGAGTGGAGCAGTGGGAGGAATCCGGAAGCTTGAGAAGTTTCTAGGTGAAAGTTGAAGTCCCCCAGTAGGATCAGGGGGGTTCCATCCTCTGGGAAGGAACTGAGGAGAAAATCCAGTTCCTCAAGGAAGTCTCCCGGGCAGATTGTCTGTAAACAACAACAATACACATTCTAGAGGAGTTAGTAGCAGTAACAGCGTGAAAATCAAAAGGGGAGATGGAGAGATGGGAGAGAGGGAGAACAGAGAATTTCCAGGACTAAGATATGAGGAGCCCAGTCCCATCATCCCAGCCAGAGAGTCGGGGAGTTTGGGAGAATGAGTATGCAGCGGAGAGGGCTGCCAGGGTTGCGGTGTTGTCCAGGGTGATCCATGTCTTTATGGGGGCAAGGAACTGGAGAGAGAGGAGGGAGGCAGCCTTTCTGGTTGCAGACTGACAGTTCCACAAGCCTTCAGCAAAGGCAGGTTGTCAGCGGAGGTCAGCAAGGGGTAGACAAGGTTGGAGTTATTTCAGGATCAAGGTAGACAATGACGATGAGTGCATCTTCTGCAGGAGATGGTCACAGGGATTGGATGATACATGGAGAATTGCTGTTCACCCTGATGTTCTCCCTTGATGGACTCCTGCAGATAGACTCCCTTGTCTTTGTCTGATACTCTCTGCTACTTAAATGCAAAATAACGCATGAATACACAGACACACACTACAGTAAATCAATGGAGTCAATGGAGAGGAAAGCGCTTAACGTGAGATAACGACCATCGGCTACTCCTAGGATTTCGGTTTTGATTTTTGACAGGAGGAAGTGTTTCTGACAAGAGATGTCCGAGAGAAATTTGGTGATCATTGATCGCAGTTTTGCAACATTTTGCCACGTTAAGCGTTTTAGAATGTGCCTTGAGGCTTTGCTTTGTGTATTTCCCCGGCGTCGAAATCAGGTAGACTACATATAAATGTCAGGAAACCCGTCCGTGCATAGCCTCTATTATAGGCTCTATGGAGATGCAATACAAATCCAAGGGGAAACCTACGGAGACGGAAGGGCGGAACGGAGAGAAATGCGGATTAGAATGAAGTGTGCTATTTCTCGTGGACCATTTTTAAAAACCGCGGCTCCGTCAGCAGTGACGGCGATGGGAAATAAGACAGCCGGCGATCGCCTAGTTCCTACTTTGGGACTCAAACAGGGGGCGTAATTTTTTGTTTGTACACTTACACAATGATACTGGACAGCCAATAAAGTTTTCTGTAACTTTATTGTGTCTCTGCTCATTCAAAATAAATATCGCGGCGATAAATTTAGCTAGAGGTCGGTCGAAACCATTACGCCCGCAGTCTGACTTTTTATTTTTTGCGGAAATCAAGACACACAAACAAACTTTATTCAAAATATTAAACTAAACAACAAAAATGCATGTTCAGTCAGGCAGATTGGGCCCAAGGTGGGCCCCTTTGCTACTGGGCAGAACCGTGGGCCCGGGGTCATTGTCTTATTATTGGGGAAACTGACATTCTAAAACACAAATGTACAAATAAGCATTTTAGAACAATTCTATTGGTGAAATAATTTATAAAAATGCATATTGGTCTTCTATTTTTGACAATTTAGATTGGAGTAAAGCTTGGCAAATGTGATAAATTTTGCGTAAATTAAAGTTGAAATGGAAATTTAAAACTGACATTTAAATTTTTACATGGTATATACTAGAGGTGTTGTTAGGATCTTGAAACATTGGGGGCTTAGCCCAGCCCAGAAATCTTTAGTTTTTCACCTGATAATTGCACCAATTTCAAGTTATTTCAGAGTAAAATGAATATAAGATGTGAGACACTGTGATTTCAGTATGTTAATACTTTACGCGTTAAGCTTCTCATAGTTTTCACCACCTCATTTGCTACACTTTCTGTTTCCTCAAAACTAACGTTAACTAGAATTTTTCTTATTTGAGAGTCAGAACTGTATTGCTGTATTGATGCTTAATGTGCAACTTATGTTAATTTGCGTTGACTCGTTAGGACCTCCTGAAGCTGTTTAATAACAAATTGATCATTTAAATCAGCTGTGTTGGAGCAGGGAGAGATCTAAAACATGCCGGATAAGGGGTCCTCCAGGAGAGGTTTGAGAAACGCTGATCTATAGCAATGAATGACTGTCATACTAAAGCACAGGATTAAAAAGTGACTTCTTTACAGATACTTGTAAGCCTTCCTAAAGGAAGATGATTATTTAGGTTTACAAAGAATCAATAATAAAAAGCACAGTATAATAAACACACCTATACATACTTCAGCTTGATTTACAAAATTTAGACCTGTTTGACAGATAACACCTCAAATCTCATCAATCCTTGAATGAATTCTTTTGTAGTTTAGCAAAGCTCTTCAGATCTAAGGTCACATAGTATTTACTGTAGGATAGTAGGGTACACAGTGTGCGAAATACCCGGTGGCAATCGGGGAGTCCCCCCTACCTATACCTGCCAACATTTAGGTTTCAAAACTGGACGTTTTTTCGGCGGTGGGGGGCGGGGTGGTTGTGGATGGTAAATAAATAATTGTATGTAGTGTGTGTGTAGATTGTGTTTCATAGACGATCTGGCAACTTGGGTAACCTCATAACATAGCTACATAACTTATCACAACCATTATGGTGGGATACTGTATGACTTAGCAATTTGAAAAAATATGTGCTTATAGTGCCTAACAGAAATAAATGTCATTGTTTTATTCACTTAAGTCTTGTCATCGAATCATTGGATGAAGAATGTGCTTTATTTTATGAAAACTTGCGCACGTCTTTTGACGACAACTTCTGAATCATTGCAATGAAAAGCAAACACATTATTTTGTGTTTATTCTTCATACAAAGTAGGATGTAATGTCAGCCCTATGTTGGAGACAACGCAATTGAATGAAATTTGCTGTGATTTCAACCGGATCATTCGACAACGCTTTGACAGAGACACAACTAGTATCGGAAAGGGTAAATCCTGCTGTTTATTTTGATATGCGGTACACTGTGAAGGGACTTCATGACTTATTCAACCGAGAAGCAGGAGTGTGAAGTGGGTGAAGAAATTAGTGACGATATTACTTTGCAGAAATTGATCTGTCTTCATAACGTGATTACTACGGTATGTACAAATATGTGACTTGCATCATTACAAAGCTCCGGTTTCGCTCTTTCTTGTGATGTATGTTCCATATCTATGCAATGACGAGTTCATGAGTAGCCTAATTCAAACAAGAGTAATGGGTGTGGAGATGGCGCAGAGCTGTATGCAGATTGTAACTATGATTAAATTTGATGTAAATTCAAAATTATTTTTCTCGCCAACACTTCGTCGCATAGACAAGCAACTAGCATCGTTAGCGGTGAATACTTCGTGAGCAATTCAACCGAGAAGAAGGGATGTGAATTTGGACACAGGCTTCGTCTGTCGGGCTTTAAGGGTTAAAATATATTTTTAGTGACAACTGTAAGTGACAAATAATTTTTATATATTTTATATATTTTATATATATTTATAATTTAAATATATTTTCCCATAGATCAGTATTTGCTTCTACATTGATTTTAGTATAGTGTGAAGAATAATTGTGAAGTACTATGCTTATGTGGTTGTATTTTTTATTTTAGCACTGTTTTTCACCTTCATGTCTATTGAGTGTCTTTACTGTATCATGTGATATTGGCCTTGTGAGTCATTCGGGGGTGTTTGCCAAATAAACAAATAGTACAGAATGCTAGATCATTGGCATTGTATTTCAGTCATGAGCAATATAGAATTGTTATTTAAATCAAAATCTTAGGTAGGATGAATGCAATTCAAAAAACAAACTTTTCCAGAGATTTAAGAAAAGTTTCCGTTTTAGAAGGAAAGATTAACATAACAGTTACATAGCAGCTTGGTTCTCTGATTAAGAAACTGTTAATGCACCCATGTGCATATTACATGTGAAAAGAGCTATGACACTGCCAGAATTTGGCATAGATACTCTGTAGGACACACTAGTTTCTGTGTCACCTGTTCAGGGGTTATGACTTAAGATATATGAGCCTGTGACTTCTGCAAAACTTCTTTCATTTCAGTGACCCTTGGGCAGAGCGACAGTCTTGATACCTTCAGTTCAGCACTATGATGAATGGTTTTTGAGTTATGAGCATAATTAGTCATGGACTTCAGCCGCCGTTCTAAGTCTGCTTTGTCTCAGCAGCGTCAGACACAGTGGGAGGAGGGATGGGCATATATGCACAGTTGGACAGATTAAAAGGCAGACAGTAACTCCAATACTGATATTAAGAGCAGTAGTAATGCCATACATACATAATGCAAGCATGCAACCATACATTGGAATTTTTTCAGGAAATGCACACAAATGTAGTTATGTTTTTGCTGTTTTCCTAGACACAGAATGGACACCTGCCGTGGAGAACCCAGTGTGAAATAACAGCTGTAGTGAAGATAGGCATTGTAGGGAGGGACAAGGCACAGATAGCTGTGGTCAGAAAAGCAAAGCCATGTAGAGTCGTGTGCCAAGGCACGGATAACTGCGAAGAGGAGGGCCCTGCTGAAAAAATGACATAAACAAAGATTTTTTTATACAACTTCACCATTCAAATTTGCTGATGCCACAGTTGGTCTTATACAGAATACATAGCCAAACTACTGAGCAACAAATGACCGGTTTGTGGAACTATGTAGAATGCTAGCAACAAAAACTAGAATGTAAATATTTCACCCTCTAAATGTTAGACTGAATAGATTGCCACCTAACTAACCAGCTCTTGCTTGCATAGCAAATCAACACATATTTCACTAGTCTATGTCACATTGGCTATGTATTCACTCCCACTGATTGACGACTATCAGCTGAAACACATTGTCCCTGACCGTGAAGAAGATGGCTGAAACTTCTCCCATGAAGCCAAGTTTTCATAAAAAAAGACATGAATGAAAATGTTCAAAAATACATTTGATGTAAATAAACAGGTCAAGTTAAAACTAGTAAAATAGGCAAACATAAAAGGGTAAGATGGATCAAACAAGAACTAAAATGCATAAAACCAAGGAAAACCCTCCCTAAAAAAAAAAAAAAAACCCTCCCTAGTTCTGTCCTTTTCTTCTTTGCTCCTTTCTTTTCGTGATAGGAGGGTCAATCTCAAGGATCAAATCAGTGTGGAGCTTTTCAAAGGAGAAGTGTTACAAAGCAAAAGGTTTGAGGATTCAGACAAAGTACATCCTTACATCATTACACATTTCTTTCCATTTATGGGTTTGCAATATCTTAACAGTGGGATTTCGGAGTGCCCCATGACAGACTAAAACCAATGGAATTGGACCGC
This sequence comes from Megalops cyprinoides, assembly GCF_013368585.1. Taxonomy (NCBI): domain Eukaryota; kingdom Metazoa; phylum Chordata; class Actinopteri; order Elopiformes; family Megalopidae; genus Megalops; species Megalops cyprinoides. The sequence continues at coordinate 41,823,789 of NC_050586.1, forward strand.
GGTGATAATTTAAATCAGTCAAACTTGTGTCTGAAGGGAGGTGGTCATTTACACTGCTGTGACCACACCGCTTTTCACAGATACACGTGCTGTTAGATCTCATAATTTTGAAGTACCATGAAATTATGTGTTTTCTACAATGTCTCTGTAGCCATGTCTTGTGCTGTAAACTTGCAATAAAAAAGAATTATCCAAGTAGCTGGACATATGCAAAGGTTTTTTTATCAACAATATTTCCACAAGAATGTCTAGTTACATGTGTTACACCTACCATCTGCTGAGTGAGAATGCAAGTGGCTTGTTTTTCATCTTATAGCCTTTGAAGTCAAATACCCCACATTAGTAAAAGCACTGATGTGTCACTGTAGTGGTGTAGTATGAATACTGTACATTTTGCTCTGAATTAAGTGTATCATCTGAATAATTGGCGAATTTCTGAACTAAATGAAACAAATTGTAAAGTGTCTTCACTATTATAATCAGGGTTGGGATGGTTACTTTAAAAATGTATTCTGATACAATTACTAATTACCTGTTAAAAAATCGAATCAGTAACCTAATCCAAGTATCACAATATTAAAGTAATGTAACTTGATTACTTTCCATTACCTTTGGATTGGATTGGATGTGCTGGTGAAATTGTTTAGCCTAATATAATGTTTTATGTTCCTTGTTAGGTTTATTAATTGTTTGTCCAGGTATTCCTTCCTTTGTTATGCGCGAATGCACTTTTAGATTAATAGCGGTAACCAGGGTGCGAAATAGGCTATGGGGGTCTCGGGGGTCTGAGACCCCTTGAGTCATGCTTAAGACCCCCTGACAGCCTCAACAGCAAAAATTGGGGGGCTCTGGAAAAATCTTCAAAAAATTATTTGTCACTTGCAATTGTCACTAAAAATGCCTTTTAACCCTTAAAGCCCGACAGACGAAGCCTGTGTCCAAATTCACATCCCTTCTTCTCGGTTGAATTGCTCACGAAATATTCACTGCTAACGATGCTAGTTGGTAAGTGTTGGTGAGAAAAATAATTTTGAATTTACATCAAATTCAATCATAGTTACAATCTGTATACAGCTCTGCATCCATCTCCACACCCATTACTCTTGTTTGAATTAGCCTACTCATGAGCTCGTCATTAAGAGCATACAGTAGTTATTCACTTCTGTTTAATTGTGTTTGTATTGATGTAGTGCAGGAACTACTCGGAAAACAAGTGAAATGTAATCTTTTATTTTCTTTATTGTCATTTCAGTTTTACAAAAGCAAAAACAAACAACCAAAAGAAGAAAAAGAAAGAACTGTAGGCTATGGAAACACATCAGAACCAGTAAAGAGCTTAAACTTACCTCAAGCCTTGTGTGCTCAAGGAGGAGTATTTCATATGCATGATCTGGATGCATGGTTTGTGTAGATTGCGTAGATATGGAAATATTTAAGGTTCATAAATCAGACAGACAGGTTTTTCTTCTTCTTCTTCTTAGGCAGACTATACACTACACTAGCTCCGTTTTTTTTTTAAAAAAATGGCGGTCACAAATTTGTAGCTGGTCTTGTTGGTCCCAACAATCCCACCCTCAGCCCCTGACATAAGCGGTTCTTGGTTCTAGACCAGCAAAGTGTTGGTGCCGCTCTTGAACCAGTTTTCCTGGCTGAGAGCCGGTTCTTTGGCTGTCGAAACGTGAAGAACTGGTTCGAGATTAGGCACCAGCTCTGAACCGGCCCTCGAACTGCCTTGGTGGAAAAGGGATATGAGTGGACAGACAATTCCAGTTGTACCAGCTACTTCTGTAACACAGTTGTGTCAGTATTTAATCAAATAAAGCATTGAAGGAATACAAGTTTACTCGATATGCAAATAAAGGAAATATGCAGAAACTGCATTTTTGTGCTACTTGTGTCATAGAAAATGCTAGCAACACTCCATGGAATGTAAATTGTAGCCTAAATTTGAGAGTAAATTAAGTGTACATTATTCTCCCTGATTTTCTGTCATGTAAAATTATAATCACATTCACATACATTGTTTTCCATGTTTTATAATTTAAAGCAATTTTAAAGTCTAGCCTTTAGTGGAAAGTCAGTCTTATCATTTTATTGGTCTTGGTCTCTTAATTCAGCAACTAAGTAACAACTTTAACTATGGTTAGATAATTAAAATGTATTACAGCTAGCTAATGAGCCTGGCATATGCAGTTTTCTTTTAGCAAGTGTCAGTTCTTGAATGTTTACATACATATATATATATACATTTTTACATTTGTATATTTCAAGGTGGTGGAGAGTCACCATTGACAGGCAAACAAAAACTCATACACATTGAGCTCTTATATGTTTGGAGCTTACTACAACAAGATGTTATAGGCTGTGCACACCTGAGGAAAATTTACTAAAGAACTCTCCGGGTGATTACAAAACTTTATCCTGGAACAAAGTTACGACAAAGCGGCGATCACGGGGAAGACACGGTGGTTCTCTTTCGCAGCTTTGCAGACACGCCTTTCGACCGGCACTGCTTTCCTATGAAATGTTCGCTCCCTATGCAACAAATCCAAAAAACTGCAAATGTTGGTAAGCATGATTAAGGACCTTTGTACTACATCTGCATTCTGCTTCACTGAAACGTGGTGTAATGAAGGGCAAGAACAGTCACCCCACCCAGCCTCAACCCCAGGTCTACGGGGTACCAAACATATGACTTTGACTGTGACGCCAAAGTCGGGGGCGGGATGCTCCAAAATACATGTGCCCAGGGGCTTCATGGGACCATGATCCGGCCCTGCATCCTCCATTTCCGCCTGGTTCGCATCCGCATCTTCACACTCTGCGAAAACTGCAGCGCATAGTGCGATGTGCAGAGAAGATCATTGGCCGTCAGCATCCTGGCCGCTATCTCTTCTGGCGGCTACCCTTTAAATGCAGACTGAGACCCATAAAGACTAGGACTACACGTCACCTGAACAGCTTCTTTCCCCAGGCTGTAAACCTTTCAAATAAGGACCCTTCCCATATCCACCCCCTGTCCAGTTGCACACTTGCACTCTAATTGTTCACCCCACAGATACCACAATGTAACTCTAAAACTCATTGCACAAATGTACACAACAAATGGCATTGCACAGTTTCAATGGTATTGTATTGTTTTGTATTGTATAGTCCTGTTTGCATTTATGTTTAATGTTGACACTTGCACCAAGAGAAATGCCTTGTACATTTGTATTTGGAAAATAAAGTTCTGATTCTGATTCATTGATTGTACAACATGAAAAATAAACATGTTTATTAGTATTATACCGATGTACAAAGACAACATAAGTACATACATTAAACTACAGTAGATTAGGTCAATGTTAAACATAAAAAGAAGAAACAACTTTGGTCACACAGCTTTGTTGACTTGAATTGCTTATAACCCTAAGCTAAGTGGTAGTGAACCTAACTAGCCAGCAAAGCCAGTCTCTGTGGCTGGTAATGCCTACAACTGTGCCCCAGTTGCTAGAAAACTTATTCCTGTATTCCATATTTGACATATGTCGTATTAAAATGTCTAATGGCAAGTGACAGGGAATAAGAAATATTTTCACGTTTGTTATATCCACTGTTGACAAAGTATTCTCCAGATGGAATATATGCATGCTTGCTTTTAAATAATCTGCAGTGTAATATCACAACAGTTTCAAGTTCTAAAATAGTTTGAATAAAAATCCACTGTTAGCTTACAACAAAACAATAACATGGGTAGTCAAAATAATGGAAACACACAATGAAAAATGACATGTATTTTAAACAATGCAATGCACAGCAATGAACAATGCATCATTTGAAGTAAATCATAATTAAGACTACACATTACATATTAATATCAATACTATTTATATGCTTCTATACCAATACCAATAGCTATACCATATACCAATGTGCTTCTGCTATAAAAGGTGTTTTAAATTCAACACTTTAATATGTGACTTTCTAAAGCAACATATCTGATCTAACAGATTTTGAAAGACGTGGTTTACGCCCAAACTGAAGGTGCATCAGTCACAGAAACAGCAAACTTTTTTAATGTGTCATGGAAAAGTGTCAAAAATCACCAGGGGCACCCTACAGTGCAAACATTGTTTCTTCAAGATTTTCCTATATTACAAGATCACCCCCATACACATGGCTAAATCAATTCAAGACTGGTTTCATGAACACCAGGGTAAAGTCAAACACCCTCTATGGCCTCCCCAGTCAAAAAAGCTAAGCATCACAGAGCCAAGCACTACAAGTGCTAAAACAATCAAAAGACATCAGCTGAGCTGGAAAGGGAATTATTTTGCCAATTAAACCAGATTTTTTGTCTGCTGAAAAGGATGTTGAGTGCTGTGTGTTTACTTTGAAGGACAGCGTGCTTCACTTACAGGATCCTTTTTAAATAAAAATTATACATACATATACATACATATACATACATATATATATATATATATATATATATATATATATATATATATATATATATATATATATATATATATATATACATATATATATCGTCGCTGTCGGGCGGAAACCTTGCATATCCATATTTGGTCATTTTTATTTTTTTCATAAATCAATGCTATTGGTCACCCTTTACGTCTATCTGTGGGTTTTACAAATATTTAACCAATGAAAAGTATTAAAAAGAGCTTGTGACTAAATCTTGTAACTCCATTGGATCTTCAAACTGTCGGCAAAACCTCATAGCTCCACCCCGCCTCCATCTTGAATGAAGTGCTGCACACAGCAGAGCTGAAGGTAAACAGTGACGAATCGATTTCGTCTGAGGCAAACAGCTCAATAAAATGCTTTCAAATTAGCCCTAGGTTGCAAACCCAGTTAAAACAGAGCAAATGCAGTGTACCTGTTTATCAAATTTAGCACTGATGTTAACATTGTGATTATAGGTGGAAGTGTTTGCTGAGAAGACTAGCGTAGCTAGCTAGTGATATGACAAGAAATGATCAGATTATTCACAGCCTTTATCTCGCTAGCTAGATCAATCCCTACTTCATCGAAAGTAATACTTATTAGAAAACTCAGGTAAAAGTCTGTCCATTGTTGAAACGGCGATGATAAATGAAGTATAGCAGCTAGCTATACTGTAGAAGAATACACAGCAGTAGTAGGCAGTTGTTTGGAGACAGTCTCTGGTTGTTTGCAATACACGAGCTGCAATGCAAGGCTAAACAAAGAACTGGTTGTTTGAATAAGTACAGCATTTTCTTTACGCAAGAAACACTAAGTCTATAAAGGCTAATGTTTTATGTATTTGAGGCCTGAGACATGTGGGAGCGGAAAAGAGTGCAGGCAAACCACGGTAGGTTGGAGTGCAGTTTAGTCTAGCATTTGCCATGTAGTCATAGCCAATACTATCTTCAATAGCATGTTCATAGCACGTAATCTTTTATAAAAAGAAATTTTGGCCAAATGTATTCAACGACAGGAAAAACCGAGCACACACATAGCTACAATAAACTCTGTAACCTGTAAATTGATGATAACGTAATGTGATGTACTTACTGCCTCAGATGCAGCTGTTCTAATGATAATCAATGACGGACAAAACGCATATCTAGACATTCGCTGGTCAAAAACCCTTATAACTCCATTTGAGCTTGATTTTGGTAAAATAATAATATAATGACACATGCAAGTATCTGACCATATATAAATACACAACACCAACTTTGACAATGCCGTTGTTCAATTATTTTAAAAACACAGGTTTTTTCATTTCCTGAAAAGTAACGGTTTTGGACATACAAGGTTTCCGTGCAACAGCGACGATATATATATATATACACTAGGGTCCAAAATTATTGGGACACCTGGGCATTTTGTGGTTAAGTGTGGATGTGTCCATGTAGCTATTAGTTTTATCACTCGAACCTAATTTATGGTGTGGCGAAAACAGTTACATGTTTTGGCAACTATTGACATTTTCAAAACATCTCTTTATGTGGTTGGCACACGATTGCCTGATGACTACCCTTATTTCCAACATTTTAATAATATGTATGACATTAATTCTGCCAAACAAACTGACAATTCCATGACATTAACTTAATTTTAAAAGGCACCTACATACTTATTGAGTGCAGACAAGTGAACAAAAATGACCATCACTTCAATTAGGCCTGACTGAACGTTGCCCTGCCCCCTAATTGAACACTGAAGCCTATATAAACCTAACAAGGCTGGAACATGGTCACAGAAAATGAAGCTGAAATTGATATTCACATAAATATGACTTTCCCAATGTCACAAAACATTTGTCTTAAAACAGTTCTTTTCTATCTTCTCCATGAAGTGTGTCGATAACAAATATATTTTAGATTTCCGAACATTGAAAATAGTGAAAAGTGCCACTAAGACTAAATAAAGAAAGTGGCAAACTAACACAAAACCTTCCAGACCCTCCAAACCTTTTTTGTTGGCATATACTCCAGTGCATGATAAAACAACTATACCAAACAACTAAACAGGTGGTAATCATTAGCAACATAAGCAGGTTTAACCACAATTATTAACTGAAACAGAAACACCTGTGTAGAGGGAATAAAACTGGGTGAGGATCAGCCATACTGAAAAGGTGAGGTTGCAGAACAGATTGCTAATCTTACACCATGACAAGGGTGAGCATAGAGACACAACACAAGGTGGTCATCCTACATCAGCAAGGTCTATCACAGGCAGAACTTTCAAGGCACACAGGTGTTTCCAGATGTGCTATCCAAGCTCTTATGAAGAAGCACAAGGAAACGGGTAAGGTTGAGGACCAGAAACGCAGTGGTCGGCCAAGGAAACTTAGTTCAGCAGATGAAAGACACATCAAGTTGACGTCCCTCCGCAATTGGAAGCTGTCAAGCAGTGCCATCAGCTCAGAGCTGGCAGCAACCACAGGGACCCTGGTACACCCATCTACAGTCCGGAGAAGTCTGGCCAAAAGTGGTCTCAAGGGAAGACTTGCAGCCAAAAAGCCATTCCTCAGACTTGGAAACAAAGCCAAATGACTCATCTATGCACGAAAACACAAGACCTGGGATGCAGCACAATGGCAGCAGGTACTCTGGACCAATGAGTCCAAATTTGAAATATTTGGCTCTAGAAGAAGGCAGTTCATTCATCGAAGGGCTGGAGAACGCTACAAGGATGAGTGTCTGCAGGCAACAGTAAAGCATGGTGGAGGTTCCTTGCAGGTTTGGGGCTGCATTGCTGCAAATGGAGTTGGGGATTTGGTCAGAATTAGTGGCCTCCTCAATGATGAGAAATAGAAGCAGATTCTTATCCATCATGCAATACCATCAGGGAGGTGTCTGGTTGGTCCTAAATTCATTCTGCAGCATGACAATGACCCCAAACATACAGCCAGAGTGATAAAAACTATCTTCACCAAAAAGAGGAACAAGGAGTCCTGCAACAGATGGTGTGGCCCCCACAAAGCCCTGATCTCAAAATCATCAAGTCAGTCTGGGATTACACGAAGACACAGAAAGAATTGAAACAGCCAAAATCCATAGAAGAACTGTGGCAAGTTCTCCAAGATGCTTGGAAAAACCTACATGTCGAGTACCTTACAAAACTGTGCACAAGTATAAGTGAATCGGTGATGTTTTGAAAGCCAAGGGTGGTCATACCAAATATTGTTTTAACTATTGATTTTTCTGTTTCATGCACTTTGTATGTTGTTAATACATACATTAAAAACTATTCATTTCATTTTTTTTGAAAGCATTCTGAATTTACATCACTTTTTCTACAAGTGCCTAAAACTTTTGCACAGTACTTCTATCTATCTATCTATCTATATATATATATATATATATATATATATATATATATATATATATTTTTTTTTTTTTTTTATTTTTTTTTTTAATTATTATTATTATATAGGCACTGAGATACAGCTCTTGCAACACCACCTGATATGTCATGTGCCAGGTCATATGCAATCTGTGTCTGAGTTGTCACTTCCAGAGGTATTGTACAGCTCATATTGTGGATTTTCCTTTGAGGCGGTCTTTGTTCTCAGTGCACGCTTCCTGTCAAAAGAAAAGAAAATGATTGAACACTTAACACAGAATTAGTGTTTGGATAGTGTTGTGGGAGTTTTGTGGGGTTTAAATGTAAATGTTCAAATTATTCAGTATTATAAGAAGCTAATTCTTTAGAAGACACCCAGGATAGCTTAATGATTGCTAAGACAACACTTCCTTGAGGTGACTCAAAGTCAAAGCCAAACGGTAAAGTCTGCTCATCCAGGAAGAGGATGACTGATCATGACAGGACTGATAGAAATCAGAGGTCCTTGTTCTGCAAGATCCTGACAAGCCTGCTCTGTGTCCGACTGCCTATTTTGAGTGGTACCACACCATGATAGTCTACAAATACTATCTGGTGAGTCTTGTATATTTATGACGATGATGGTAATGATGGTGGTGGTTCTGTTGATTAGTAAAATGGCATTGGTTATTGATGGCAGTATTAGCATGTAGTAATAATCTTTATAGTAAGAACACCATTGTTATTGATTTTGTTTGTGTGTCTGTGTCTATGTTTTATGCAGCATGCAAGACACCCATAATCTGACCAGGCCACTTCACTGCAAGGGGATTTCAAAGGAAAGGGACAGTGAGAAGTGCAAGTGTACATATACTCACACACAGAGGCACATACATGTTTCCAGTGGATGTTCAGTTCCCTTGAGATTTCGGCTTTTGAGATTTTACAGTACATTTCTTGATTATCTCTTTATTAAACCTGAGTGTTTACAATCCATGTTTTGTTGATCTTGAGATTTTGCTGCTTTGATATTTCTGGATTATCATTTTCCCTAATGTGGATGTACTCTATATATATACTGTGTGTGTATATATATATACACACTGCTCAAGTGTTAAGGGAACACTTAAATCAAACCGTGGATCTCGAACAAATTTTCAAGTCGAAAATCTTCATTGATATACATTGTGCAATTCGTTGAGAAACCAATGGAAACCAAACTCATCAACCCATTGAGGGCTGGATTCAAAATCACACCGATAATCAAAGTGAAAAATCAAAATCACAGGCCGATCCAACTTGCGTAAATTTCATCACGACAACTCATAATGTGGCTCAGTAGTGTGTATGGCCCCCATGTGCCTGTATGCACTCCCAACGTCTGGGCATGCTCCTGATGAGACAGCGGATGGTGTCCTGGGGGATCTCCTCCCAGACCTGGACCAGGGCATCAGTGAGCTCCTGGACAGTCTGTGGCGCTACTTGGTGGCATTAGATATAACGTCTTCATAACGTGATTACTACGGTATGTACAAATATGTGACTTGCATCATTACAAAGCTCCGGTTTCGCTCTTTCTTGTGATGTATGTTCCATATCTATGCAATGACGAGTTCATGAGTAGCCTAATTCAAACAAGAGTAATGGGTGTGGAGATGGCGCAGAGCTGTATGCAGATTGTAACTATGATTAAATTTGATGTAAATTCAAAATTATTTTTCTCGCCAACACTTCGTCGCATAGACAAGCAACTAGCATCGTTAGCGGTGAATACTTCGTGAGCAATTCAACAGAGAAGAAGGGATGTGAATTTGGACACAGGCTTCGTCTGTCGGGCTTTAAGGGTTAAAATATATTTTTAGTGACAACTGTAAGTGACAAATAATTTTTATATATTTTATATATTTTATATATATTTATAATTTAAATATATTTTCCCATAGATCAGTATTTGCTTCTACATTGATTTTAGTATAGTGTGAAGAATAATTGTGAAGTACTATGCTTATGTGGTTGTATTTTTTATTTTAGCACTGTTTTTCACCTTCATGTCTATTGAGTGTCTTTACTGTATCATGTGATATTGGCCTTGTGAGTCATTCGGGGGTGTTTGCCAAATAAACAAATAGTACAGAATGCTAGATCATTGGCATTGTATTTCAGTCATGAGCAATATAGAATTGTTATTTAAATCAAAATCTTAGGTAGGATGAATGCAATTCAAAAAACAAACTTTTCCAGAGATTTAAGAAAAGTTTCCGTTTTAGAAGGAAAGATTAACATAACAGTTACATAGCAGCTTGGTTCTCTGATTAAGAAACTGTTAATGCACCCATGTGCATATTACATGTGAAAAGAGCTATGACACTGCCAGAATTTGGCATAGATACTCTGTAGGACACACTAGTTTCTGTGTCACCTGTTCAGGGGTTATGACTTAAGATATATGAGCCTGTGACTTCTGCAAAACTTCTTTCATTTCAGTGACCCTTGGGCAGAGCGACAGTCTTGATACCTTCAGTTCAGCACTATGATGAATGGTTTTTGAGTTATGAGCATAATTAGTCATGGACTTCAGCCGCCGTTCTAAGTCTGCTTTGTCTCAGCAGCGTCAGACACAGTGGGAGGAGGGATGGGCATATATGCACAGTTGGACAGATTAAAAGGCAGACAGTAACTCCAATACTGATATTAAGAGCAGTAGTAATGCCATACATACATAATGCAAGCATGCAACCATACATTGGAATTTTTTCAGGAAATGCACACAAATGTAGTTATGTTTTTGCTGTTTTCCTAGACACAGAATGGACACCTGCCGTGGAGAACCCAGTGTGAAATAACAGCTGTAGTGAAGATAGGCATTGTAGGGAGGGACAAGGCACAGATAGCTGTGGTCAGAAAAGCAAAGCCATGTAGAGTCGTGTGCCAAGGCACGGATAACTGCGAAGAGGAGGGCCCTGCTGAAAAAATGACATAAACAAAGATTTTTTTATACAACTTCACCATTCAAATTTGCTGATGCCACAGTTGGTCTTATACAGAATACATAGCCAAACTACTGAGCAACAAATGACCGGTTTGTGGAACTATGTAGAATGCTAGCAACAAAAACTAGAATGTAAATATTTCACCCTCTAAATGTTAGACTGAATAGATTGCCACCTAACTAACCAGCTCTTGCTTGCATAGCAAATCAACACATATTTCACTAGTCTATGTCACATTGGCTATGTATTCACTCCCACTGATTGACGACTATCAGCTGAAACACATTGTCCCTGACCGTGAAGAAGATGGCTGAAACTTCTCCCATGAAGCCAAGTTTTCATAAAAAAAGACATGAATGAAAATGTTCAAAAATACATTTGATGTAAATAAACAGGTCAAGTTAAAACTAGTAAAATAGGCAAACATAAAAGGGTAAGATGGATCAAACAAGAACTAAAATGCATAAAACCAAGGAAAACCCTCCCTAAAAAAAAAAAAAAAACCCTCCCTAGTTCTGTCCTTTTCTTCTTTGCTCCTTTCTTTTCGTGATAGGAGGGTCAATCTCAAGGATCAAATCAGTGTGGAGCTTTTCAAAGGAGAAGTGTTACAAAGCAAAAGGTTTGAGGATTCAGACAAAGTACATCCTTACATCATTACACATTTCTTTCCATTTATGGGTTTGCAATATCTTAACAGTGGGATTTCGGAGTGCCCCATGACAGACTAAAACCAATGGAATTGGACCGCGGTGATAATTTAAATCAGTCAAACTTGTGTCTGAAGGGAGGTGGTCATTTACACTGCTGTGACCACACCGCTTTTCACAGATACACGTGCTGTTAGATCTCATAATTTTGAAGTACCATGAAATTATGTGTTTTCTACAATGTCTCTGTAGCCATGTCTTGTGCTGTAAACTTGCAATAAAAAAGAATTATCCAAGTAGCTGGACATATGCAAAGGTTTTTTTATCAACAATATTTCCACAAGAATGTCTAGTTACATGTGTTACACCTACCATCTGCTGAGTGAGAATGCAAGTGGCTTGTTTTTCATCTTATAGCCTTTGAAGTCAAATACCCCACATTAGTAAAAGCACTGATGTGTCACTGTAGTGGTGTAGTATGAATACTGTACATTTTGCTCTGAATTAAGTGTATCATCTGAATAATTGGCGAATTTCTGAACTAAATGAAACAAATTGTAAAGTGTCTTCACTATTATAATCAGGGTTGGGATGGTTACTTTAAAAATGTATTCTGATACAATTACTAATTACCTGTTAAAAAATCGAATCAGTAACCTAATCCAAGTATCACAATATTAAAGTAATGTAACTTGATTACTTTCCATTACCTTTGGATTGGATTGGATGTGCTGGTGAAATTGTTTAGCCTAATATAATGTTTTATGTTCCTTGTTAGGTTTATTAATTGTTTGTCCAGGTATTCCTTCCTTTGTTATGCGCGAATGCACTTTTAGATTAATAGCGGTAACCAGGGTGCGAAATAGGCTATGGGGGTCTCGGGGGTCTGAGACCCCTTGAGTCATGCTTAAGACCCCCTGACAGCCTCAACAGCAAAAATTGGGGGGCTCTGGAAAAATCTTCAAAAAATTATTTGTCACTTGCAATTGTCACTAAAAATGCCTTTTAACCCTTAAAGCCCGACAGACGAAGCCTGTGTCCAAATTCACATCCCTTCTTCTCGGTTGAATTGCTCACGAAATATTCACTGCTAACGATGCTAGTTGGTAAGTGTTGGTGAGAAAAATAATTTTGAATTTACATCAAATTCAATCATAGTTACAATCTGTATACAGCTCTGCATCCATCTCCACACCCATTACTCTTGTTTGAATTAGCCTACTCATGAGCTCGTCATTAAGAGCATACAGTAGTTATTCACTTCTGTTTAATTGTGTTTGTATTGATGTAGTGCAGGAACTACTCGGAAAACAAGTGAAATGTAATCTTTTATTTTCTTTATTGTCATTTCAGTTTTACAAAAGCAAAAACAAACAACCAAAAGAAGAAAAAGAAAGAACTGTAGGCTATGGAAACACATCAGAACCAGTAAAGAGCTTAAACTTACCTCAAGCCTTGTGTGCTCAAGGAGGAGTATTTCATATGCATGATCTGGATGCATGGTTTGTGTAGATTGCGTAGATATGGAAATATTTAAGGTTCATAAATCAGACAGACAGGTTTTTCTTCTTCTTCTTCTTAGGCAGACTATACACTACACTAGCTCCGTTTTTTTTTTTAAAAAATGGCGGTCACAAATTTGTAGCTGGTCTTGTTGGTCCCAACAATCCCACCCTCAGCCCCTGACATAAGCGGTTCTTGGTTCTAGACCAGCAAAGTGTTGGTGCCGCTCTTGAACCAGTTTTCCTGGCTGAGAGCCGGTTCTTTGGCTGTCGAAACGTGAAGAACTGGTTCGAGATTAGGCACCAGCTCTGAACCGGCCCTCGAACTGCCTTGGTGGAAAAGGGATATGAGTGGACAGACAATTCCAGTTGTACCAGCTACTTCTGTAACACAGTTGTGTCAGTATTTAATCAAATAAAGCATTGAAGGAATACAAGTTTACTCGATATGCAAATAAAGGAAATATGCAGAAACTGCATTTTTGTGCTACTTGTGTCATAGAAAATGCTAGCAACACTCCATGGAATGTAAATTGTAGCCTAAATTTGAGAGTAAATTAAGTGTACATTATTCTCCCTGATTTTCTGTCATGTAAAATTATAATCACATTCACATACATTGTTTTCCATGTTTTATAATTTAAAGCAATTTTAAAGTCTAGCCTTTAGTGGAAAGTCAGTCTTATCATTTTATTGGTCTTGGTCTCTTAATTCAGCAACTAAGTAACAACTTTAACTATGGTTAGATAATTAAAATGTATTACAGCTAGCTAATGAGCCTGGCATATGCAGTTTTCTTTTAGCAAGTGTCAGTTCTTGAATGTTTACATACATATATATATATACATTTTTACATTTGTATATTTCAAGGTGGTGGAGAGTCACCATTGACAGGCAAACAAAAACTCATACACATTGAGCTCTTATATGTTTGGAGCTTACTACAACAAGATGTTATAGGCTGTGCACACCTGAGGAAAATTTACTAAAGAACTCTCCGGGTGATTACAAAACTTTATCCTGGAACAAAGTTACGACAAAGCGGCGATCACGGGGAAGACACGGTGGTTCTCTTTCGCAGCTTTGCAGACACGCCTTTCGACCGGCACTGCTTTCCTATGAAATGTTCGCTCCCTATGCAACAAATCCAAAAAACTGCAAATGTTGGTAAGCATGATTAAGGACCTTTGTACTACATCTGCATTCTGCTTCACTGAAACGTGGTGTAATGAAGGGCAAGAACAGTCACCCCACCCAGCCTCAACCCCAGGTCTACGGGGTACCAAACATATGACTTTGACTGTGACGCCAAAGTCGGGGGCGGGATGCTCCAAAATACATGTGCCCAGGGGCTTCATGGGACCATGATCCGGCCCTGCATCCTCCATTTCCGCCTGGTTCGCATCCGCATCTTCACACTCTGCGAAAACTGCAGCGCATAGTGCGATGTGCAGAGAAGATCATTGGCCGTCAGCATCCTGGCCGCTATCTCTTCTGGCGGCTACCCTTTAAATGCAGACTGAGACCCATAAAGACTAGGACTACACGTCACCTGAACAGCTTCTTTCCCCAGGCTGTAAACCTTTCAAATAAGGACCCTTCCCATATCCACCCCCTGTCCAGTTGCACACTTGCACTCTAATTGTTCACCCCACAGATACCACAATGTAACTCTAAAACTCATTGCACAAATGTACACAACAAATGGCATTGCACAGTTTCAATGGTATTGTATTGTTTTGTATTGTATAGTCCTGTTTGCATTTATGTTTAATGTTGACACTTGCACCAAGAGAAATGCCTTGTACATTTGTATTTGGAAAATAAAGTTCTGATTCTGATTCATTGATTGTACAACATGAAAAATAAACATGTTTATTAGTATTATACCGATGTACAAAGACAACATAAGTACATACATTAAACTACAGTAGATTAGGTCAATGTTAAACATAAAAAGAAGAAACAACTTTGGTCACACAGCTTTGTTGACTTGAATTGCTTATAACCCTAAGCTAAGTGGTAGTGAACCTAACTAGCCAGCAAAGCCAGTCTCTGTGGCTGGTAATGCCTACAACTGTGCCCCAGTTGCTAGAAAACTTATTCCTGTATTCCATATTTGACATATGTCGTATTAAAATGTCTAATGGCAAGTGACAGGGAATAAGAAATATTTTCACGTTTGTTATATCCACTGTTGACAAAGTATTCTCCAGATGGAATATATGCATGCTTGCTTTTAAATAATCTGCAGTGTAATATCACAACAGTTTCAAGTTCTAAAATAGTTTGAATAAAAATCCACTGTTAGCTTACAACAAAACAATAACATGGGTAGTCAAAATAATGGAAACACACAATGAAAAATGACATGTATTTTAAACAATGCAATGCACAGCAATGAACAATGCATCATTTGAAGTAAATCATAATTAAGACTACACATTACATATTAATATCAATACTATTTATATGCTTCTATACCAATACCAATAGCTATACCATATACCAATGTGCTTCTGCTATAAAAGGTGTTTTAAATTCAACACTTTAATATGTGACTTTCTAAAGCAACATATCTGATCTAACAGATTTTGAAAGACGTGGTTTACGCCCAAACTGAAGGTGCATCAGTCACAGAAACAGCAAACTTTTTTAATGTGTCATGGAAAAGTGTCAAAAATCACCAGGGGCACCCTACAGTGCAAACATTGTTTCTTCAAGATTTTCCTATATTACAAGATCACCCCCATACACATGGCTAAATCAATTCAAGACTGGTTTCATGAACACCAGGGTAAAGTCAAACACCCTCTATGGCCTCCCCAGTCAAAAAAGCTAAGCATCACAGAGCCAAGCACTACAAGTGCTAAAACAATCAAAAGACATCAGCTGAGCTGGAAAGGGAATTATTTTGCCAATTAAACCAGATTTTTTGTCTGCTGAAAAGGATGTTGAGTGCTGTGTGTTTACTTTGAAGGACAGCGTGCTTCACTTACAGGATCCTTTTTAAATAAAAATTATACATACATATACATACATATACATACATATATATATATATATATATATATATATATATATATATATATATATATATATATATATATATATATATATATATATACATATATATATCGTCGCTGTCGGGCGGAAACCTTGCATATCCATATTTGGTCATTTTTATTTTTTTCATAAATCAATGCTATTGGTCACCCTTTACGTCTATCTGTGGGTTTTACAAATATTTAACCAATGAAAAGTATTAAAAAGAGCTTGTGACTAAATCTTGTAACTCCATTGGATCTTCAAACTGTCGGCAAAACCTCATAGCTCCACCCCGCCTCCATCTTGAATGAAGTGCTGCACACAGCAGAGCTGAAGGTAAACAGTGACGAATCGATTTCGTCTGAGGCAAACAGCTCAATAAAATGCTTTCAAATTAGCCCTAGGTTGCAAACCCAGTTAAAACAGAGCAAATGCAGTGTACCTGTTTATCAAATTTAGCACTGATGTTAACATTGTGATTATAGGTGGAAGTGTTTGCTGAGAAGACTAGCGTAGCTAGCTAGTGATATGACAAGAAATGATCAGATTATTCACAGCCTTTATCTCGCTAGCTAGATCAATCCCTACTTCATCGAAAGTAATACTTATTAGAAAACTCAGGTAAAAGTCTGTCCATTGTTGAAACGGCGATGATAAATGAAGTATAGCAGCTAGCTATACTGTAGAAGAATACACAGCAGTAGTAGGCAGTTGTTTGGAGACAGTCTCTGGTTGTTTGCAATACACGAGCTGCAATGCAAGGCTAAACAAAGAACTGGTTGTTTGAATAAGTACAGCATTTTCTTTACGCAAGAAACACTAAGTCTATAAAGGCTAATGTTTTATGTATTTGAGGCCTGAGACATGTGGGAGCGGAAAAGAGTGCAGGCAAACCACGGTAGGTTGGAGTGCAGTTTAGTCTAGCATTTGCCATGTAGTCATAGCCAATACTATCTTCAATAGCATGTTCATAGCACGTAATCTTTTATAAAAAGAAATTTTGGCCAAATGTATTCAACGACAGGAAAAACCGAGCACACACATAGCTACAATAAACTCTGTAACCTGTAAATTGATGATAACGTAATGTGATGTACTTACTGCCTCAGATGCAGCTGTTCTAATGATAATCAATGACGGACAAAACGCATATCTAGACATTCGCTGGTCAAAAACCCTTATAACTCCATTTGAGCTTGATTTTGGTAAAATAATAATATAATGACACATGCAAGTATCTGACCATATATAAATACACAACACCAACTTTGACAATGCCGTTGTTCAATTATTTTAAAAACACAGGTTTTTTCATTTCCTGAAAAGTAACGGTTTTGGACATACAAGGTTTCCGTGCAACAGCGACGATATATATATATATACACTAGGGTCCAAAATTATTGGGACACCTGGGCATTTTGTGGTTAAGTGTGGATGTGTCCATGTAGCTATTAGTTTTATCACTCGAACCTAATTTATGGTGTGGCGAAAACAGTTACATGTTTTGGCAACTATTGACATTTTCAAAACATCTCTTTATGTGGTTGGCACACGATTGCCTGATGACTACCCTTATTTCCAACATTTTAATAATATGTATGACATTAATTCTGCCAAACAAACTGACAATTCCATGACATTAACTTAATTTTAAAAGGCACCTACATACTTATTGAGTGCAGACAAGTGAACAAAAATGACCATCACTTCAATTAGGCCTGACTGAACGTTGCCCTGCCCCCTAATTGAACACTGAAGCCTATATAAACCTAACAAGGCTGGAACATGGTCACAGAAAATGAAGCTGAAATTGATATTCACATAAATATGACTTTCCCAATGTCACAAAACATTTGTCTTAAAACAGTTCTTTTCTATCTTCTCCATGAAGTGTGTCGATAACAAATATATTTTAGATTTCCGAACATTGAAAATAGTGAAAAGTGCCACTAAGACTAAATAAAGAAAGTGGCAAACTAACACAAAACCTTCCAGACCCTCCAAACCTTTTTTGTTGGCATATACTCCAGTGCATGATAAAACAACTATACCAAACAACTAAACAGGTGGTAATCATTAGCAACATAAGCAGGTTTAACCACAATTATTAACTGAAACAGAAACACCTGTGTAGAGGGAATAAAACTGGGTGAGGATCAGCCATACTGAAAAGGTGAGGTTGCAGAACAGATTGCTAATCTTACACCATGACAAGGGTGAGCATAGAGACACAACACAAGGTGGTCATCCTACATCAGCAAGGTCTATCACAGGCAGAACTTTCAAGGCACACAGGTGTTTCCAGATGTGCTATCCAAGCTCTTATGAAGAAGCACAAGGAAACGGGTAAGGTTGAGGACCAGAAACGCAGTGGTCGGCCAAGGAAACTTAGTTCAGCAGATGAAAGACACATCAAGTTGACGTCCCTCCGCAATTGGAAGCTGTCAAGCAGTGCCATCAGCTCAGAGCTGGCAGCAACCACAGGGACCCTGGTACACCCATCTACAGTCCGGAGAAGTCTGGCCAAAAGTGGTCTCAAGGGAAGACTTGCAGCCAAAAAGCCATTCCTCAGACTTGGAAACAAAGCCAAATGACTCATCTATGCACGAAAACACAAGACCTGGGATGCAGCACAATGGCAGCAGGTACTCTGGACCAATGAGTCCAAATTTGAAATATTTGGCTCTAGAAGAAGGCAGTTCATTCATCGAAGGGCTGGAGAACGCTACAAGGATGAGTGTCTGCAGGCAACAGTAAAGCATGGTGGAGGTTCCTTGCAGGTTTGGGGCTGCATTGCTGCAAATGGAGTTGGGGATTTGGTCAGAATTAGTGGCCTCCTCAATGATGAGAAATAGAAGCAGATTCTTATCCATCATGCAATACCATCAGGGAGGTGTCTGGTTGGTCCTAAATTCATTCTGCAGCATGACAATGACCCCAAACATACAGCCAGAGTGATAAAAACTATCTTCACCAAAAAGAGGAACAAGGAGTCCTGCAACAGATGGTGTGGCCCCCACAAAGCCCTGATCTCAAAATCATCAAGTCAGTCTGGGATTACACGAAGACACAGAAAGAATTGAAACAGCCAAAATCCATAGAAGAACTGTGGCAAGTTCTCCAAGATGCTTGGAAAAACCTACATGTCGAGTACCTTACAAAACTGTGCACAAGTATAAGTGAATCGGTGATGTTTTGAAAGCCAAGGGTGGTCATACCAAATATTGTTTTAACTATTGATTTTTCTGTTTCATGCACTTTGTATGTTGTTAATACATACATTAAAAACTATTCATTTCATTTTTTTTGAAAGCATTCTGAATTTACATCACTTTTTCTACAAGTGCCTAAAACTTTTGCACAGTACTTCTATCTATCTATCTATCTATATATATATATA
Source organism: Megalops cyprinoides (assembly GCF_013368585.1). Taxonomy (NCBI): domain Eukaryota; kingdom Metazoa; phylum Chordata; class Actinopteri; order Elopiformes; family Megalopidae; genus Megalops; species Megalops cyprinoides. Next base: position 41,843,185 of record NC_050586.1, read on the forward strand.
TATATATATATATATATATATATATATATATATATATATATATTTTTTTTTTTTTTTTTTTTTTTTTTTTTTTTAATTATTATTATTATATAGGCACTGAGATACAGCTCTTGCAACACCACCTGATATGTCATGTGCCAGGTCATATGCAATCTGTGTCTGAGTTGTCACTTCCAGAGGTATTGTACAGCTCATATTGTGGATTTTCCTTTGAGGCGGTCTTTGTTCTCAGTGCACGCTTCCTGTCAAAAGAAAAGAAAATGATTGAACACTTAACACAGAATTAGTGTTTGGATAGTGTTGTGGGAGTTTTGTGGGGTTTAAATGTAAATGTTCAAATTATTCAGTATTATAAGAAGCTAATTCTTTAGAAGACACCCAGGATAGCTTAATGATTGCTAAGACAACACTTCCTTGAGGTGACTCAAAGTCAAAGCCAAACGGTAAAGTCTGCTCATCCAGGAAGAGGATGACTGATCATGACAGGACTGATAGAAATCAGAGGTCCTTGTTCTGCAAGATCCTGACAAGCCTGCTCTGTGTCCGACTGCCTATTTTGAGTGGTACCACACCATGATAGTCTACAAATACTATCTGGTGAGTCTTGTATATTTATGACGATGATGGTAATGATGGTGGTGGTTCTGTTGATTAGTAAAATGGCATTGGTTATTGATGGCAGTATTAGCATGTAGTAATAATCTTTATAGTAAGAACACCATTGTTATTGATTTTGTTTGTGTGTCTGTGTCTATGTTTTATGCAGCATGCAAGACACCCATAATCTGACCAGGCCACTTCACTGCAAGGGGATTTCAAAGGAAAGGGACAGTGAGAAGTGCAAGTGTACATATACTCACACACAGAGGCACATACATGTTTCCAGTGGATGTTCAGTTCCCTTGAGATTTCGGCTTTTGAGATTTTACAGTACATTTCTTGATTATCTCTTTATTAAACCTGAGTGTTTACAATCCATGTTTTGTTGATCTTGAGATTTTGCTGCTTTGATATTTCTGGATTATCATTTTCCCTAATGTGGATGTACTCTATATATATACTGTGTGTGTATATATATATACACACTGCTCAAGTGTTAAGGGAACACTTAAATCAAACCGTGGATCTCGAACAAATTTTCAAGTCGAAAATCTTCATTGATATACATTGTGCAATTCGTTGAGAAACCAATGGAAACCAAACTCATCAACCCATTGAGGGCTGGATTCAAAATCACACCGATAATCAAAGTGAAAAATCAAAATCACAGGCCGATCCAACTTGCGTAAATTTCATCACGACAACTCATAATGTGGCTCAGTAGTGTGTATGGCCCCCATGTGCCTGTATGCACTCCCAACGTCTGGGCATGCTCCTGATGAGACAGCGGATGGTGTCCTGGGGGATCTCCTCCCAGACCTGGACCAGGGCATCAGTGAGCTCCTGGACAGTCTGTGGCGCTACTTGGTGGCATTAGATATAACGTGCCAGAGGTTCTCAACTGGATTCAGGTCCAGGGAACATGAGGGCCAGTCAATGCAATCAATGCCTTCATCATCCAGGAACTGCCTACACACTCTGGCAACATGAGGCTGGGCATTGTCCTGCACCAGGAGGAACCCAGGGCCCACTGCACCAGCATAAGGTCTGACAATGGGTCTGAGGATTTAATCCCGGTACCTAACAGCAGTCAGGGTACCATTGGCTAGCACGTGGAGGTTTGTACGACCCTCCAAGGATACGCCTCCCCAGACCATCACCAAATCGGTCATGCTGGATGATGTTGCAGGCAGCATAACGTTCACCACGGCGTCTCTTGACTCTTTCATGTCTGTCACATGTGCTCAGTGTGAACCTGCTCTCATCTGTGAAGAGAACGGGGTGCCAATGGCGAAGCTGCCAAATCTGGTGCTCTCTGGCAAATGCCAATCGAGCTGCAAGGTGCTGGGCTGTGAGCACAGGTCCCACTAGAGGATGTCGGGCCCTTATGCCACCCTCATGGAGTCTGTTTCTGACAGTTTGGTCAGAAACATGCACATGAGTAGCCCGCTGGAGGTCATTTTGTAGGGCTCTGGTAGTGCTCCTTCTGTTCCTCCTTGCACAAAGGAGCAGATACCGGTCCTGCTGCTAGGTTGTTGCCCTTCTACAGCGCTGTCTAGCTCTCCTCGTGTAATGGCCCATCTATTGGCATCTCCTCCACACTCTGGAGAATGTTCTGGGAGATACAGCAAACCTTCTTGTGAAGGCACGTATGGATGTGCCATCCGGGAGGAGCTGGACTACCTGTGCAACCTGAATGGGCTGCAGGTACTGCCTCATGCTACCAGGAGTGAAAAGAGCACTAGCAAAATGCAAAACTTGAGAAAAATCAGTCAGGAAGGATCAGGAGAGAGAAATGGTCTGTGGCCACCACCTGCAAAACCATTCCCTTTTTGGGGGGTTTCTTGCATTTGCCTACCTTCAAAGGCCTTGTTCTAACAACAAGAACATGTATGCATGTTTCCAAACCACTGCCATTTACACTCTTAAATGTTTACAGACCACCTGGACAGTATACAAATTTTCTACGTAAATACTCTGATCTCTGATTACTTACTCTGATAACTTAGTCATTATGGTTGATAACATACTGATTGTTAGGAATTCTAAGATTCTTATCAACAGTGAAACCCCTAAAAATTGCCTTCATGTTTCCTGTGTCCTACATGTCCTGTGGCTGCATGTTAAATTCCCTGACGGTTCTAAACTTTATAAGAGAGCTTCCAGATTTCTTTCCAAAAGAAGAAGACCTCAGTAGCCTAGCCACACCAGATGACTTTTTGGGTTTTTTCAACAATACCCTACATTGAACCATGCCTAAGCCCTTGAAACATCAGTTCAAATCATATTTACCTGACACATTCAAGTTCATACAACTAAATGGAGATACTTCTTTTCTTTTCAAATTTAAGTATGGTGTCCCACAAAGCTTGGTTCTTGGACCCTTGCTGTTCTCTCTTTATATGTTTCTGCTTTGACATGTCATTTCAGGTATGAAATAAACACAGCTCTATGTCTCAATGAAGCCTGGTGAAGATCTCCAGATCTCTAGACTTGAAGCATGTCTTTCAAACATACAGCTCTGGATGTTATCAAACAAAACTGAAATGATGGTCCTAGGTCCAAAAAGCCCTTGCCCTACCATGTCAAATTTCACGCTCAGCTTTGATGGTCACGTAACCACCCCTGACCTAATTATTAAGGACAATTGACAGAGCTATGAAATATTTCCAAAATTAGACTTTTTCTTAGTTCACACATTTATTACCTCTCAATTAGACTTATCATGCCCTTTTTTCTGAATGCTTGAATGCCATCTTAAACCCCTTGCAGCATGTTCAAAATGTAGCCACAAGAAACGTAATGAGAGCAAAACATGTGCATGTGTTCCTGCTCTAAATAGGGTGAGACAGTCTCTGATCACCTTTGTGGCTGTGTATCCTAACCTTTCTGCTCACCACCCCTTTTCATTCTACCATCTCTGCTCTGCATTTTCTCTGCTGAAGCTAACTACTGTTGCACTGCTTCATAACTGATTGCACCCAGATCCCTTGGTCATCCCATTCTAAACACTACATTCTCTCCCTCTCTTTCTCACCCCTCTCTGTCTCTCCTTTCATCTGAGCAACAAGCACCTCTACAGCACTGCTACCAGCTTCCCAGATTCAGGGACTAATTTTGCAGTTCTTTCCCAGTTAGCCTGGATGTTTTGGTTGTTTGATTCTCTCTAAAAATGCACTATGTTATATGCAGGCTTGGCGCCAGGAGAAAATAAAGAGGGGTGCAATTGCATTCCAGGGGGGTCCACAAAAAGTCATAAATACTGTGTAGACATTGGGATATAAGTAGACAACTGGGGGTGCACTGAGGTCTGTCTGGGGGTGCAATGCACCCCTAAGCTCCCCCATGGTAATGGGCCTGGCTATGTAAAGCGGTTTCTCAATTGTAAAAATGTGCTGTAACAATGAAAATATGACTGATTAATTTAAATTCCTTCCAGATAAACTGAAATCTTCCAGATAAACTGAAAACAACAGATGAAGATTATTGTAATTCCAGTTATTTAGAATAGTTTTCTTTTTCTTTGTTTTAAAGAACGTGTTACATTTGAAAACTCATCAATACATGAGATGCAAGCTACAGATAAAATGAATCTGATTGGCGAAAGTTATCTTTGTAGAAAGCTGCACTTTGCAGAAAGTGCCATCTATGCATAGAAGGTTGTAGGTGCCACTGTTTAGTGTCGTAGAGCTGCACCAGATGTTTTGATTGGGTGATTTGGGAGGCCATAGAAGTCATTCATGAAACCCTTGAATCTGTTTAGCAGTGTGTATGGGTGTATTATTGTTTTGGAATATGGGAATATCTCGAGGCAACAATTTGTGTGCCATAGGGGGGACCTGGTTGCCTAAAATGGCTTTCTATTCCTTGGCCATAATTCTACCATGCAGAGGAATAATTGAACTCAAGAACCCTAACTAGATAGCTAGTCATATCATAGTGGATCCATCACTATGTTTAACTTTTGGGAACATGCAGTGTGGGTTGAAGCCATCTTTTGGCTCTCTCCAAACATCCAGATATAGCAAAAACAGAAAAAGATGACACATCTGACCATATTACTTAATTCCACTGCTTAGAAGTCCAGGTTTTGTGCTCATTACACCAGGTTATATGTTTTGGCGCACGGGTGTTGGTTACAAGTGGTTTCCTAATAGCAGCCCATAAATATCAGCTTTGGCAAGCTCACAATCTACATTTGTTGTTGAGACTTGCTAACAGAAGTATAGATTCAGTTCTGTGGTAAGGCTGTTATTTTGTATTTTTTAGCAACTAGCCTGATTAATGTCCATCTGTTTCTGTTGAAGAGCTTTGACTTGCAACCACTGTTACACTTCCTCAATGTCGTTCTTCTTTGTTTGGCATATGTTAACCTGGATACTTTAAACAATTTTGCCATTTCTGTGCCCATATATTTGACCTGTTTCAGAAGGATACAACTCACATGCTGGTTTAGAAACTCACAAAATAAAGGCCAGGCAGTAAATCTACTGTCATACACAGATGTCTGCTAGTTCTCTTGAACTGCTACCCAAGTTTCATTCCACTGAGACAGTGTCTGTTTCACAGTCCTCTAAAAACAACTTCTGAAAGCTACCCACAAAAGGGGAATTTGTTTTGATAGTCTAATAAAACTTACACCCTATAAAAATTGCTTTGTGTTTAATATGATTTAGGACATTTTGTGTAGGTACAACTGTTGTATTCATGTTCCTTTGTGCAGTGATAGTTCATGGTTAGTAGTTTGTTTATTGTGCATGTGCAAAGCGTAAAAGGAAGTTTAGATGGTAAGAGTTGAGAGTTAGAAGAAACAATAAGCTTTTGACCGTAAATCACAGTAATCCACAAAATTAGTAAAGCGAAAATCAGAGTAAACAGAACGTAACCAGGAGTCAAGTAAATGCTTGGAAGAAATGAGTGTATGAAGTGCATAACTGGATGAAAAAGAAGACTTTGAATAAAAAAGGCAATAAGAAAGGCACCATTATGGAGCTGAGTATCATTGCTAGCTAGCATGGATTACACAAAATAAAGATACGAGTCAGAGGTAAATTCATCAGCCTGCAAAACCAGTGGCTTCAGCTAATTTTGGACATTGCCATTACACCTAATATATGCAGCCAATTGGATCTAAACATTGGATTAACCAACAGAAGATCAATGACTCCAAAGGTAGAATTTGTGAATGAAGTAATTACCAACCACCATTTTGATATCCTTTGTTTAACTGAAACCTGGCTACAACTTGATGAATATATTGCCTTAAATGAAACCATCCCTACTAGCCACAGTAATAATCATGTCCCCTGCCTGACTGGTCAAGGAGGTTGGGTTACTGCTATACACGACTCTAGACTGTGTGCCACCCTAAAAGCTGGCCATAATTTTATTTCAATAATTTGAAGGCCAGATGGACCATATTCTAGTTTCTTGAGTTTGCTGAATTTCTTTCTAACTTGGTAGTCAGTATGGATAAGACAGTGATAGTAGGAGATTTTTATATTCACATGGACAATGAAAGTGGTTCTCTCAGACTAGCATTCTTATCAACTCTTGATCCTATTGGTTTTGCTCAAAATATAACAGGAACCCAAACACTACCACCTTCACACTGTTGATTTGGTCTTAATGTACGGCACAGAAGCTCTCTCCCATTACCTTTATTCATTGGTCTGTTTTGTAACACCAAATAGTATTTTCCAAATACTGTAAATAACTTTACTGATAAGTTCCCAGGACCTTTTCTGAATAATGAAGATCTCTCAAGCTCTAGCACAACACTAAACAGTAGCTCAACTACAGTGTCCGTTGAGCGAATGGCAGACAGTGAAAATGGTATGTTGAACAGAACATTGGACACCCCTCAAAAAGAAGAAAGTCTTCTGTAAGAAACTAGCGCCCTGGCATAATGACTACACCCATGCTCTTAAACAAGGCTTATGTAAACTTGAATGCATATGGTGCATTACTACACAACTATTACCTGGAAAGAGACTACACCCACACTACACGCTACAACCCACAAACTACAAACTACTCCCCCCACAGTTTGAATAACAATGCTCCAGTTCTCTCAGAGTTCTTTCAGTACATCTCCTTCACTGAACCTATTCTCCTTCTGGCCATAGGGTGACTACTTGATGATAGTCTGTCATGCAAAGGTATCTTGAACCTAGATGACAAAAAGCGTCATTAAGCCGCAGGGCAGATGACATGCAGGTTACCTTCAACTGGACACGCAGACATAAAAATTAAAAATGCAACCAGTAAAAACAATTTAATGTCATAAAAGGCCCTTCTTTCCCTTAATGTTGTAACAGTGAAGACCCTGCATAATGGTACTTATTAACAAAAGAGCAATGCCTTCATGAATAAATACATTGATAGACTGCATTTCTCTGATGTGAAATACTGAAATAGGCTAATAAGACACAGATCATACAGATTTTTGGCCTCTCCCTTTCAATGTTGCAAAAAGTGCTAAAGTGACATTAAGAAAAATAAACAGATACTTACAGGCTTATCATGTAAAAAATATATGATTTCAGCATTCACTAAAAATTAACAAATTGTTTTAGAAACATCTACTTACTATTTATAAACATCATTATTATGTAGGCTAATCTATCTCAAGTCAGTAATGAATAAAAATATTGCTTCATTATTAGCTGTTTGGAACAATTACAAGATAGATATGATATTAAAATGCAAGTCCCATCTCTGTGTACTTTAATTCACTGTAATGACCTTTTCTGTTCACCCTGAATGTCTCGTACATTAATGAAGTCAGTTAAGGGAGAAAAAACAAAGGCCTGCTCAGTAAATGTAATGCCCTCTACCTAGCAGCTAACAGCTATGCAATACCAGTTCATTGCAAAAGTCACACACTGACTATGTGACAAAACAAGGTAAACAGCCTAATTAATAGGCTAATATGACATCATGAAACAATCAACAAACTATATATTCCTTAGTAAATGTCTAGATACAGTTACAGCATATATCGTAATTACACTATACTGCTAAAAATATGTTAGGCTATTAATTCCATAATAACCTAAGTTTAGCAACTAATGTCATTTGTTGACAGTGGAGTTTTTATTGTATCCTGCAATCTCAAGTACAAGACTTTTCCAAAGTAAAGCAATTTAGTAGTCTCTGTATTAAACTGCACAGTGGAGGAAACGCACTGAACGAACTGAATGAGATGCAACAAAAGAACTGAACAAGATGTATTGAAAGAACTCAAAGAATTGAAGGAATCAGTAAAGACTCAGTGCACTGCATTCCAAACAGTCACTAACTGAAAGAACTGAAAGAACAGCCTGCCCCATTGCAACTTTTGCCTCCACTCATTTTTTTTTTCACATTTCCATAGCCTGATGTAGTTGTCACTCAAAGCATTCTGGGGAGGTTGCCTGACTCGTGAGTCAAATGAATGAATCTTTTAGAATTTTAAACCAGTACATACAGTATACTCAAAAGATTCATTGAAAAAATTAGCTTGTTCATGAACTGCACAACACTAGCTGCCAAACATTAGGTTGTCAGAATTCCCTACCATAGCATCTATAGCCATAGCACTATTTTGTTCATATTTGATACAGGGGATGATATGTTAAATCATTTAGCCTAAAAATGACTGAGGCTTAAAACTATTGGTGTAGAACGCCAGTCAGCGCCATTGTTGCCATGGATTTTGGCAAAAATGACTATATAAAATTCAAAACCCAGAGGACCAGTTTTGCCATGCCCCTTTTTGAAGTCATCTTGGGGCCCTTTTGAAAGTATCAACAAAATGTCAGCAGACCTCAGGTGATGCCATCTCTCAGAATGATTTGCACAGTCAAATCACACATTTCTCTAGGACAATATTGCTCTTGTGATCGCACTGCAAACACTGTACTACACTGTAAAAAGCATGCTTACATATCCCACATATCCACCTGTAAACTTGCCAGCAAACTATGTGATAAACACATAAAATTTAAACAACATAGGCTAGTTAATGTTATAAGAGTGGAATTTCAGCCCTGAGCTGAATATCAGTCACAGTTGGATAACTGGAAGCTTTTGTTGTCCTAGTGTGTATGTGATGAAAGTATGATCTGTACATTGATGATCATCTGAAATGTCAGAACTCAGAACATGTATGTTCATGGAATCTTATGAGTAATACCATTTGATGATCCAGTGATTAGGGAACTGTTTAAAGATCAGGAATCACCCTTTATCAATCATTTTAAAGCAGGGCCTTATCCAAACTGAGAATATACTGTGAGTTTCCATGATAAAATTCCCACAGAAATGGAAAATTTAGAAATTTACCAGATATTTTCCAACCTTTTGCAAACCTATACAGTTCATAGAGCTCCTTGTAAAAGTATTCAGACCCTTGCACATTTTTCACATTTTTCTGCATTAAAGCTTGAAGTGAAAACACTTTGAAGTAGGCTTTAATATTTGGTACATACCAAACATAATCCACACATTTCAAAACTACAAAAAAGAAAAAAGTATAAAGCTCATTATAATAAAAATGTAAAAAATCTTGATTGCAAAAGTGGAATAAGTGGAAAGTGGAAATAAATTAAATCAGGTGTACAAAAGTAAGTTACCATGCAATTAGCTGAAGGGTGTCTGTGTGTAATAAAAGTGAGTCTTCTTTATTGTAGAATAAAAACACCTGTCTGTGACATTCCTTGGTCAGGTAGTGAATTCGAAGCAAAGGATTCACCATAAAGGCTAAGACACTTTTGCAACAAGCTAGGGATCAATTTAAAAGCACAGATCAGGAGAGGGGTACAAAAAATGAAAGTTTCTGAACATTCCTGAGCACAATTTACTCAATCAGCAAGAAATGGAAGCTGCATTGTGACACCCAGACCCTGCCTAGATAACACCATCCCTCTAAACTGAGCAGCTGAACAAGGAGGAAACCTGTGAAATATAAGAAAATATTTTTATGCATTGAAAGATTGAAGATTTTTCATGCTAGACTTTTTATGCTGGAACTGCAACTCAGATATTTGATGTACAAGAAAAACTGGAAATCTGGAACTCAAAAGGGCTCTAAAGCATTCATTTCTTTATTCTGGAAATTTGGAACTCAGAGAAACTATGAAGCACTATTTCTTATAAGTGGCTTCTGTGCATTTTGAGACCTGTGCCATGGCCTATTTCTGTGCTACATTTGGAAACCTAACACATTCTCTCTGGCTGTGGAATAGGTTACTGAGGTCTCCTGTCTAGACAACGTCAATACCACTTCAAGCTAGATCTCCATCTACCAATGCTACTCCTAGTGGTGGCTTTAAAACCCCTACCGCATTTGTGGAGTAGGCTACCAAGACTACTGTCTGCACAGTGTGAAGACATGATCCTTCCTGTCATGTTCCTTCATCTAAGTGCACACAAACTACTTATTTGGCAACTAATGCATAGTGAAGTAGTTGTCGATAATTTAATTGCCACTGGTATCTTTGCTAATAATGAGTTACCACTGTGTTATTGTTGTCATAAGAAACACTAAGGTCCCTAAAATCACGTCCCATTTCTCCAAAATTATAATTTTAAATGTTTGGCTTTTACATAACATGTACAACTGTGGTTGAAGCAGAATAATACTTATTCCAAATGTTTAAATGGCCTGGATTTTTTATGACAACGTCCTGGGAATTACAGACACACTCCACTAAGGAATTATAGAGTTAAAGAAAGGGATAACCCTTGGTTCTTAGACAACTCCCCTAGAACTAAGTTTATGAATGAGAGAAACCAAGTATGAGCCACTCCAAGGAGAACTAATTCTGAGTCTGCCTGGTCAAGGTTTAGGTTCTTACAAAATAAATGTACAGTCTTCTGCCCTCATTATGTTCTCCTACACAGCTTGGCAGTGAGCTAAACACTGACAATAAGATTGTCAAAGGTGGGTGATGGTGTGGTTTATTTAGCTAGTGTGAAACAGCACACAAAATAGTCACAGAAACAATGAATGCTTTGCAAATACACAACCAAAATAAATGACATGTAAGCCTATTAGCCACACTTCCACAGTACCTGTACAACAAATAAAATTGACTATGAACAGGAAATTTCACCCATAAATAAAGCTGAGCATTTCCATTTTTAAGGCTGTAGTCCACCAATGCATGTAAATGAAGTATGCTACATGCTAATTGCTAGTGAAAACACACAGCTAACAGCTATCTAAAAACCTAAATTATATGAATAAAAGATAATCCATGTGCATAGTATAATCTTCTAACGATCTAATAATCTAAACATACCACTTACAGATAATGCCTGAACAAGTGCAGAAAAGGGGAGAATGGAAATGGTGCCTTTAAGCATCTTGCTTTGCAAAAAATGGTAAATAAATAAGGAGGATTCTTATCTCTGACCTAAAATATTAGTAAAGGAATAGAACCACTAGATGGCAGCAAATAAACCCTGGAAGGGAAAGCACACTATACAGATTTCATTAAGGCAGCAGAATATTATTTATCAGATATTACAGAAAATTTAGGAAACCCTTTAAAGTTTTGGAAGCAATTAAATTGCTGAAAGCAAATTTTAACTATAATTTACTGCCATGAGTAACTAAGGTAATGACCATGGATTCTGACAGAAATGTAATCTTGAATTGTTTAAATAATCATTTTGTTTCCTCTGGTTCTCTGTTTAGGACTGCATCAAACTTGGATAGTCAGGCCTTTGTTGATGTAGATATGAGAAAGGTCAGAGATTTGGTTTTACTTCCATTTTTCATTTCTGTGTGGTGTACAAAAATTACATACCCTCCAATGTGGCTGAATTAAAGCAATTCTGCAAAGAAGAGTGGGCCAAAATTCCTCCACAGTGATGTGAAAGATTGATCTCCAGTTATCAGAAGCAATTGGTTGCAGTGGTTGCTGCTAAAGGTGGCACAACCAGCTATTAATTTTGGTGGGGGTGACAAATATGCAAAAATAGGAGAAACCTGGAAGGGTTAGTTATATAGTTGTTTCTGGTGCTGTTTAGTATTGAGAAATGGAGCTTCTGGTAGGCATAAATGATCATTACAAACAACAACCAAAAAGATGAGGTGAAAACAAATTCATAATATATACATAATATCTATATAAAGCTATCTCATAACTCCCCCATCATTTTACACATCATGGATGATGAATTTTACATATCATCCATTTCTAAAGCTCAAGGGCACAACAACAGTATCCCATCTGGGAAATGAATGTTAAATGTTCTAGATATAAGACCATTTCTGTAACCACAGTGCTAAACTGTCACCCATTTGTGGTATAATCAACAATAAAACCTTTAGCCTTTTCAGAAATTTCAAAAATTCTCTGGGGAGCATTTGTTTGACACATTCATCCAATGACTAATGCTGGTTTTAGCTTTATTTTCAGGACATCTAAAGCACCAATTTGATGTAAGTTGTACTGTCATTTTAAATAACAAAACATTTTAAGGAAGAATCCAGGAAAGTGATTTATTATTTTGTTATAAGAAAAAAAATGAATATCCTTTAAATACAAACCTCCTGTAGTGAAAATTACACCTCCCTCTTGGTCTGCCATTGGCTGGCAGCTCTTCCTCTAGGACAATCTTCTCCTGCCAAGGACCACAGTCAAACCAATAATAACAGTCAAACCAGTAAATCAATAATACTAAGTGACAGTAATATCATATGCATTGAATAATTTATAGATTTCCATCCTTGTCATTTTTTCTGCTTTTGTTGCATTTGATTATCATTATCTTTTTTTAATTGTGTGTTTTATTTATCTATCATTTATTTGATTAAAATGATAGCAATTACCCCTCTGCTTTGTGTATATACCTAATTACAGAGATGGATTAAGGTAATAGGTCCTGACCCAATGAGTTGCAACTTCAGACGCTGCTTGCATTACTATTGCAGTTCCCTGCTTTTCCAGTGTCTGGAAAAATAAGTTCCCCCATCATAATTTTGTCACAATTTCTTCTGTTTATAGGAACTTTCAGTCAGAAGACACATTTAACCAGTCATTCTGAACACAAGAAGGACAGGCAACCTACATTTTTACAGTGATAAATCATCATGACACAATTTACAACAGAAGTAAACAAAAAGGCACCAAACATACAATCAGACAGTTAAAATGTCCCATTTTAATCTAGCATTTAGCATTTTATGTATTCACCACTATTTGTTGTAGTGTAGTAGGATCAGGACAAAAGTTTCTCATTGGTGACGTAGGTCTATTATTATCATCAGCAGGTTCTTTTTAGAGCAATCTTCTAAATAAGTGCAGTAAAATTATCATCAGTATCAAAGAGCAAGTTTCCAACTCATTGTCTCAGGTGTACTGCAAGTAGAAATATAATTTTACTCTTGAGATGGATCTACATTGTAGATCTACAGTTTGGTTTGGCAACTCAATTTAAATCTCCTGGGACCCATCCATGGTTCTCAGCCCTGACTTTGAAAAACAATGCACCATGCTCATCTTACCATGACAACTTCTGCAGTTGCACAGGGATGCTATCCTCTGTTACATTTGCACACACTCTATGCCTTTTTCACCACTACAAGTCAAACAGCACACGACAGCTCATTGGAGCATGGGCACTACTCCACTGATATTATCCGTCAAATCAAAGGTGCCTGACAAATTACAAGGTGCTAAAGAACAGTGAGATGAATTAACTCCTAACCTAACCATTCCTTATTGCTTGAGGAATGAAGCCAATTTGCTCTGCTGCTATGGCATCCCAGTTATTGTTGGAAGATGGCATGAACTAGCTAACAAAATAATTCCAACCACAAAATACACAAAAGGCTATTTGAGTGCACTGACACACACTTACTGCCCCCCATTGCTGACATTATTATAGAGGAAAGACTAAAGACACAACTAAGCAAAGTCATGAGGGAACCTTGTTTAAATTGAGACAGTGTTAGGGGTGTCAATGTCTACACCTCATCTTCTATTTAAAAGGTTTTCAAAGTGTGGAGAACACCTCCCTTGAGAGATGCCAGAGAGTTTCAGGGGAGGAATGAGCTGAGCTGTAGATATCATCTACATATATTGCAACAAAGCCAGAGGTGTGATGTATATGTTAAATGCAGGATAGTGCTGATTCGGGGACAGGAGATAATGCATAGTGAGCATAACAATGGTTGATGTTTTAATGACAATTAAAAACTCCTCAGAACAGATGGGAAAAACATCCCTACAACCAGTCCTGAGTCCAACACTCAGGCAGTCTTATAACATGCAGGCAGGGGGTCAATAAACACCTACTTGAGTCCTCATCCAAAACTGGTCAAACCTTTTCTTAAGCAACTCACCGTTAGCAGGCAAACCCACTGTCTTCCCCTTCTTCCCTCTCCCACACTCTCCTTCCAGTAAACTGATATGAGAGCTGAATGTCTTCAGATTTTTGGGCATGCCAGGTGCTGTTAATTGGTGAGTACTGGCAGGAGGCTTATAATATAAATGGACAAACCTCCACATTAATTCTCTAACCATATTCAACAAATCAGGTATTTCTGAATGACTATTTATAATACAACTATTATGACAAAAATCAGAAGTTCAAAAATTGATAATCAGATGCTCCTTAAGCCGGTGAATCATTTGTAATTCCCTTTCAATTAGACAGAACTTCTACCAATCACTACATGAATACTGTGATAAATATATGCGATTCACCTCTCTGCACTGTCACTGTATGCACACACACTCAGTGATATGCCTTTCCACTTCTTCTGCAGTCTCTCAGCTAGGTAGGGCTGGGTGATATGGACCAAAAATCATATCTCTGATATGGCTGAATGGCGATACACAATATGTATCTTGGTATTTTCTACAAAGTGGGCTAAATGTTCAGTTGTAAGTCCAAAGCTACATGTGAGATGTCACAAGCACTTTTATTAACACAGACTGATCAAAATAACATGCAAAGACATGCAAAGACAGGGTTTGAAAATATCCAGCTGCAAAACATGTAAATGAAAAATTATATAAAATAAATAGTCTATATTAAATAAAAATAGGCCTATCTCTGAGAATGCACCTTCAGTTGTTTTCAACAACAATAACAGACTGATTAAAATAGTGTACAATTAGAGGTTTTCCTCTCCTGCTTAACAAAACACACAGCTGTGCAAAAGACAATAAAAATGTAAACAGAACAAAAATAACAACAGGCCTACCCTGTTTGAAAATACACAGCTGCACAATATATCAACATGTAAATGAAAAAATATATAAAATAAATAGCCTATATTAAATAAAAATATGTTTATTTTGGTAGCACTTTCTGATAAGCTATTTCAGACTATCAAAATATGCTACCTGTAGGTTTAAATTGGTAGCACTTTCTGATAAGGTAATTCAGACTATATCAGAATATTCTATAGTTATATCCTGGTAGTCGTTTGTGATAAGGTTTAGAATATCAACATATGCTACTTAAAGTTTTACGTTGGTATTGATTAGAGTGTATTGATGGACAAACTAGACTACAAATTTACATGTAAACTAGACTGTTGAAATACATACAATTTATCCATCACATAAACTGTAAGTAGGTTATGCCTATTATTAAAATTTACTTGACAGCATTTTTGAAATTGCTGTTGGATGAATTAATGAAAACAATAATGTAAATAGCTTGTTAAACAGTAATAACATTAACTTCCGGTGCGCTGCTTGCCTGCGCACTGCGTCTCAGTATGCTCCGTTAGTGTAGGGTGACCAAACGCCCCGAAATCCAAGCAGTTGTCCGGAATCCTGAATCCCATCTTAACTGTCCCAAATATTATACTAGAGTAGAGTCCCAAATAGTTATTGTCTGATAAAACATTAAAAACTGTTCATGGTGGTTGAGGTGTCCTGCAGCCAGCTCCCGCCGGCTGGGCATTGGCTGCAACAGTCCATAGGCTACATGAATTATGGCTTTTGTAGTTTTTTTTTTTTAAACTACAATCCAGGCCAACTCGTGAGATCACATCAAGCCACGTCTACCAGTCGATGTTGGACAATATCCCTCTGGAGCTGATTAGAACCAAAAGGAAAAAGAAACAAGGAAAGAGAGGGGGTATTCGGCACCAGTGGCAGCGCGTGAGGATTATAATAGGAGAAGCCCAACCGTATTTGCCATGATGAAGCCATGCACTGACTGGTAGTGTGGTGCAAATATTAAGCTATGGTGATATGTTTCACAGTAACAGTGCGGCTAATCAGTTCGCAGTATGATAATTACGTGTTTAATATCGTCAGTTTCATTGTCGAAAAAGAGTCAAGTCACCACTCATTATAAAACAAAGAAAATGTGTTTCAAAGCCCAAACTAACAGCGATATAATTCAGGTAACAAATGTGTTGCAATGCATGCTGGGTAGCACTGAGGGTATAAATGAGTAAGACGGGAACTGAGAGCCATTCAAGGCAATAAAATTATAAATGATTTATCTGTCAACTCCAAAATGAGATGTTATGCCTGGCCAGTTACTTAAGTTATGTACAATACAACCTGAACATTGGGACCGAGGCTACCTCTTCATAACACGGTAGTCGCAATAACAATTTATTTTATGAACATCAGATGATTGAATTAAAAAAATATATACATAGAATACAACCTGCGCCTACAATACAACCTGAACATTGGGACCGAGGCTACCTCTTCATAACACGGTAGTCGCAATAACAATTTATTTTATGAACATCAGATGATTGAATTAAAAAAATATATACATATTATATAATATTATATAAGGGGCCTATCCCAAACCCTGAAAAACAGGTGTGGCCAAATACTTTTGTCCATATAGTGTGTGTATGTGTATATATATATATCTTGCTTAAACATCAAGGTGTTTCTGACTCTGTAGATATGCCTCAAAGGCTTTGGGCGGTTTTCATCATTCAAAATTGTGGGCTAACAATCAGTCTACTTAGCAAGCTCGATGGGTGATGATGTAACCTGACTTAGCTATGCTACCTAACGTTACACTGGCCTACACTCACTGACACCCTGTAGGTCTTATCCCTCATGCTCGCCCTGACCAAATTGGTGATATGGCCCTCAAAACAACTAAACTCCTCCACATGCCCTGATTTATAATGATTTTCGACCCGCTGAAAACTTCGGCTTCAGGTCTCATCCTTGAAGAAGAGGAGAATATGGCTAAGCGACACCATTGCTGCTAACGATGTGCTTGCTGATAGCGATGACTGCTAAGGACGAGCTTGCAAGTTATCCGCTACAGCGATAGCTGATAGCGATGATTAGCCACACTCTAGCTAGCAAGGCCAGAGAGGGGGAAAGTCTTTATGCCTCAAGTGTAACTGCAATTTATATTTTATTTAGACTTGAGCATTTGATCTTACATGGCAATACGGCAAGTTCATACGACATTGTTTCAGATTGATACAGCAGGAGGGTAATGGTAGCAATAATATGTAGCCTAATAGTAGGCTATAGACTTGAGCATTTTGATCACATCGTTAGCTATCTAGATGACAATATTCACTAGCTTAGCCTATCTGGTGATTCGATCAGGTAATGGTAAAGTCAAAATAAGTGACGGCTGGCCACTCTGTGGGGTCCACACTGATTTTGGGTTATAAAAGGGACACTGAGGGAGTCCAATCAGACTTAGTTTCTCTATATATCTGGCCCTTTCTTTGGGCAGAAGGGTATTGAAATAGGCTGGTGTTGGCATTTTATGTTAAAACTGTTTCAAGAGACTGTGTCCCGCAATTTCCCATTTACTCCCTTTCAACTTCGCAAAATGTTTTCCCCCATGAGGGGCGTGGTTTTCCCTCCAATGACGCGTTGTGCTCTGTCTCAGTCCGCATGGCAGCTGACATAGACGTGAATGAGCTTCACATGTACAAAGTGTTGCCAAGGACCTATCACTATGCTCCTCCTGTGTTTTAATTTAAACAATATAATTTCATTGTTTTGACCGTTATCACTGTCTTATCACTCACTATCACACAGGGGTTTAGTTCCTTCCTGTTTCTGAACTCTCTCAATTCAGATAATTTATTTAGACAAGTCTGTACATTGTACTTTATTCAAACACATAATGATAACCTTTAAACACTATTAAACCTATATACACATCCATTGTCTGACAACAGAAACAGGAACATATGTAAATGAGAACAGCTTTATTGGGAATTCGGCTGTATTAAAATACAGTATTTGTGAGCACAGAGAGTAGGAGAGAAGCAACCAGATGTAAAGGGCTAACACCATCTGACACTAGGCAGAATGCAAATATGACACGATGACATCACAAATATGCTAATTAGCGCATGACACCATCTATCGACATTTAGCCACTTTTCGAGCAGGCTTTACCTACTTTCCATTGAAAGTAGTTGGCAACACTGAATCAATAACATAGCAAGCCTTGTCTGCACATCTTCTTACACTGACTTCACCCATGGCAGTTTTATGTCATTGACAACTTTAGACACGGACTGAAACAAATCCTCCCCCCTAGTATAGCCCTTCAGACTCTGAGGGTCAAGTAATTCTTCAGTAATGTTCATGTCATCATCAGCTCCCCCCAAAAAAATAAGTAGCTGAGCTGTATTGGTTTGGTCAGAGCTCTCATCGCAGGCCAGTGAAAAAAAGTCAAACTATGCCCCCCTCTCACTCACTTGTCTCTTGATGTCTGTAGATAATTCTTCTATTCTCCGTGCCATGGTATTTCGAGCCAGGCAAACATTGGAAAACGTCTGCTTTTTCTCAGGACATATGGAATCCACCATCTTTATTACACAGTCTTTCACAAACTCACCCTCAGCAAAAGGTTTAGCACGCTCCGCAATTAGTGTTGCCACTTCGTAGCTATCTCTGGTACCTTTTTCCTTTGAATCTTTTGCCTGTGAGAAGAGTTGTTGCTGGGACGCCAAGCTAGATTCCAGTTGCTTCACTTTGTTAGTCCTTTCACAGCTGGACAGTTTCTGGTACAAACTATGCTTAGTTTCGTAATGTCTCTTCACATTGAATTCTTTCATAACAGTGACGGTCTCTTGGCAAATGAGACAGATGCAATTATTTCGGCTTTCACTGAAAAAGTACTCTGTTTTCCATCTCTCTTGAAAGCAGCGGCCCTTGCAATCAACTTTGCGCTTCTTTGCAGCCATAGCGAATGACTGGTAGGCTACTGACTGAATAACCAATCAATTTGTTATTAAGGGACAAGTTTAATTTCTTCCTCAATATTTTGCAGGTCTACAAACTGTAGTTAGTGCTGCCATTGTGTGGTGGGCCACTTGAATAGCACATTTCACGTCTTCACCACATAGCCTACTATTGTACTGTAGCACCGTGGAGGGCCACTCGCAGTAGCTGTGCGGGAGAGAGGCCATGGGCCATTTAAAATCTGCCCTCAGGCTGCATTTGGCCTACAGGCTGTACTTTGGCTACCCCAGTCTACAATCTTTTCAGCTAGTAAACCACTATGAACAAGCAGAAATTGAAATTAAGAACAAAACATTCTATAATTAATATTAAAATCTATCCAAACATCTGTCTTGTGACCTACCTCGCAGACAGCATAAAATGTCTGAGAAGTCATGGGAGGTCACTGTCTTACTGCTACACGTCAGTCGCACCAGCTCAGCAAGCTGGGGTCCTCAGCAAACATGTAGTTTAACCCGTGTGTACTGAGAGTAAATTTGGTGAAATACACACTAAACTAACTATATTCATTTTTGACTCTGTTACACTAGCTAGGTAATCAATAATTTAAATAGCATACTGACTCAATTTTTAAGCTTATTAGGTACCTAACAATCTCTGAGTTTATGTCATGATCATCGGAGGACTGGCTCTATTGTTTCAAACATTTAATGACTGGCATTGTTTCATACATAAGAAGACTAGCAAACAAAGAAATTAAAATTTACCCTAATTATACACCATTGTTTTCCAAAGAACTTAAGCTTTCCCAAGAAAGGCTTGAATAGTGCTATGCTTACAGTCACTGATCTGAGAGTGTGTTAGCCTGGTCTGACACTGTTGCTCATTCGCCTTGAATGGATACGCGTCTCTTCTTTTGTGCTGGAAGTCATTCTGGATAAGAGCGTCTGCTAAAAGAATGTATTGTAATGTAATGCAAGGTGCAGTCAAACCCCTGCAGCTGATTAAGAATGTTGTTGCTTGTGTAGTCACATTCTCCGAAATCTCACTAATCCCTATTACTCTCTACTGGCTAACAGTGATGGTTCACATCTGCTTCAAAATGCTGGTCTTAGCCTATCAGGCAGTGCAAAGTTTGGCTCCTTCTCTTTTGGCTCTTTCAATCCATCATTAAGTCCTGTATACAGACCAGACGAGGCCAATGTGTTTGACTTCATCAGGTTTGACTGCACCCCACTTGGGTGCAGATTGGGACACTTTTAAAACTCGGCAGTGGGATTTGCTTGGCAGTCAACAATAGATTGGCAACAAACTTCACAGTGAGGGAAACGGACTGTTCAAAACATGACAAAATAATAGTTGTCTCCTTCTGACCACTTCCCTCTCTCATGAATTTGCCCATATAACAGTGATTGTTCCGGGACTGGTTTTCACGTTTGCCTACATCTCCAAGGTACACCCACCCCTTGGTCGATCTGACCACAATGTTGTTCTTCTTCTATCCCAATACAGACAAAAACTGGAAACTGAGAAAGTACAAACAAAAAACTTCCAGGTATGGGATTCTGAATCCAGTGAAACACTGAAAGTCTGCTCTGAAGTTACAGACTGGGACATATTCTTTCAGAGCTGTGAAGATGATATGAACTTACTCACTGCCTCCATCTCTGGTTACTTGGATTTCTGTGTGGCTAATGTCATCCCTGTAAAACAAGTTAGACTGTACTCAAACAACAAGCCCTTGGTTACAAAAGAACTCAAACAATGGCTCAATATGAAAAAAATAGCATTTTTAAAAGGTGGCAAACACAACTATGAAAAAAAGTGAAATAAAAGACTAAGGTGGTCAAACAGCACTACAAGCGGAAAGTGGAGGAAAAGTTAGTGACAGTAAACGCACGAATGATGGGAAGAACATAATGATGGGAAGAAACCAGAAACCATCAAATCCAGTGCTCTGATCCTGACACTTTTGCCACAAAACTGAACACATTTTATGCCCGTTTTAACAGCACAGACTCAAGGGACCACTGGACCCCTCTGAACCCTCTTGCTCTTCCTCCAATAACAGTTGAAGAAGGAACAGTGGCAACTGTTCTGTGCCATGTCAAGCCCTGCAAGGCACCAGGGCCTGACGGACTAAGAGACAAGGTACTGTGGGAATGTGCAGCCCAGTTGAAGGGTGTGCTAACACAACTTTTTCAGGTTCTCCTCAACTCCAGCTTTGTCCCCCAGGCCTGGAAAGAAAACGCCATCACTCCCCTCCCTAAGAAGTCACATGCCAAGGAACTGAAAGACTACAGGCCTGTGGCACTAACATCTGTGCTCTGCAAATGCATGGAAGAAGTGGTCTGCCATCAGCTCTCCCAGGCAGTGGAGGACAAGCTCAACCCACTGCAGCTTGCCTACAAGGCAAGGCGTGGAGTTGAGGATGCCAGCCTCACCCTACTGGACAAAGCTGCAAAGCACCTGGACTTGCCACATTCCTACATCAGGATTTTATTCAATTATTTCTCCTCTACTTTTAATATGGTGAATACAAACATCCTTTTAAAGCGTCTAGAGGACCTACGAGTGGACCAAACCCTGATTTTATGGATTAAAAGCTTTTTATAGGACCGACCATAGCATGTGCTGGTAAATGGTTTTAAATCAGGGAATGTGGTTTTAAATACAGGACTCCCTCAGGGCTGTGTTTTATCACCAATTCTCTTTTCCGCTTACACCAACGAAATAACCTGCAACAGCAACGATCTGGCACTCATCAAATATGCAGACGACATGGCACTGGTGGGGTGTGTGAAGGACAGTCAGACACTGGACAATTATTTTAACTTTGTACACCTCCTCACAGCCTGGATTGAGGAGAGCTCCCTGGAGCTCAACATCAACAAAACTAACCCAAGTAGCAAAAAATAGCTAGGTTCTCTCTGGAGTGATAACACTACTATTCTTCTGCTGGCAACAAACCTTTTATTTTTACAACAGCACAAACCAGAAAATAACACACTTAACCCTGACACGGTAGGAGGGAAGTAAATCATTGACGAAGACAGTTACATTCACAGTGGGCTAAGCAACAGTCCATCACCTTAAGGCATTGCTGGGAAGCTTCGCCCACTTACCCCCAACACGTTACAATAATTAGATAATGCTACCAAATAATTCTAAATGTAAATTCCAACCCACTGAAACAAACGCGATAGGTTTAACATTGGGCTACATACCTAACAAGTATTCATTATTCTTTCAACATGTAAGTTTGCTAGCCAGTTAACCCAAAAGCCTGCCAAATGGTTAGCAGGTTAGCTAGCCAATGTTCGAACCTATCTGGTCAAATGGTTGCTAATGATAGTGCGAGTCTTTGCCAGAGGACTTTCATAAATTTGTTCAGCAGAGCAGGGGGGCCCCAGGAGCAGGATTGAGAATCAGTGAGCTAGATAACCTTATCGCTATCACGTGAAAAAGAATTTCCTACGTCAATGATTTGACCATACTGGTAACTGCTTGGTCAGCTCGAAGCGCTTCATCTTAGCTAGCTAGCGGAAGAGGTAGCTAGCTACGGTTTGCCAGGTGGAAATAACATTAACAAGCCTGACTTCATTTTTAACTGTTCGCTGCTGCTCAACACATATTTAGCCAGTGACATAGTTTGGAGTATATAAGAAGTATGTAAAATGTACATATTTATATGTTAAAATATTTTCCAAAATGTTGATTTTGGTCACCTAATTAAGAGCTAATTTGGCTAATATTATATATTCCAATGTCACAGTGAAATACAAACGAAAGAAATCACCTAGGAGCCTAGGAATTTGTTTTACTGAAGGTAATTTATTCAGGTTATGGCTGTGGTGATCGGTTAACCTTCACGGTTTCCTGTGGCACATGTAGGTTAATGAGCATCTGGGCCGAGTAAACACGCACAGCATCGGTGCTACTGCATTTTGCGATTGCCCTGGTCTGTCAGGTGGCAAGCCGCACTTGGCCAGATAAAGGTTGACCGATGCCAAGTCTTAACCGAAGGCGCCAAACAGTTCCCGGACTCGGCCCTAGTCTTCTTGCTAGCTGGGAAAGAACTGTGCTGTGGTGCTGATAATGCTCCCCCACTTTTTAAACCAATGCCGCTTAAGGGAGAGGTGGTTGAGCAGGTGGACTCTTTCAAATACCTAGGCACAGAGATCGACCCCCCCCTCTCGCCAAGCACGCAGACAGTGTTTTTAAAAAGACTAAACAACGCCTAGGCCTTCTACGGAAGCAGAGGAGTTTTAAGATTAGCAAGGACAATTTTAACAGTTGTGTACAAATCACTCGTCGAATCTGTGCTCACCTTCACCATCTCATCCTGGTTCAACTCTCTTTCAGTTAAATGCAACAACAGGCCTTCAAGGATCACAAACCAAGCTAGCAAGATAACAGCCACACAGCAAGCACCTCTTTCAGAACTCTACACACTGGAAGTCAAAAGGAAAGCTCCCCTCATCGCAACAGACCTTTCCCACCCCCTCCATAACTCCTTTCAGCCACTCCCATCAGGGAGAGGGTACACAGTTCCTTTGGTAAAAAAGGACATCTACAAGAAGACTTTTATTCCAACTTAAATAAGCAGCCAAGATGAACTTTTAAGTCCCAGTTTTTAATGCTCTTTTTACTGCTCTGTGTTTTTAATGTATGTATGTAAAGTGAATGTTTTTTAATTATTTTACTGAGCCTCTTGTCAAAGAAAATTTTCTACCCCTGTGGGACAGACAATAATGTTTTTTGAATTGAATTGTTATGCATTTTGCTCATGGCCTTGGTAATAAGTGGCTTCCAAATGGGAGCCCCACCAAAAATATCAGCTTTGTAACTCATTACATATAGTTGTGTTGTGACTGGGTCAAAGAACTATAGATTTAGTTCTGTGGTAATTTTGAGCCCATTGTTTTATGACTATATCCTGTTAAGTGTTCATATATGTCTGTCAGTGTAATTCAACTTGAAACAGCTGTTTTTTTTTTTTGATGCAGTTTTCATGACAGCATATGCTATCATGGTTGTTGATGCTGTTCAAATAATGTTGCTTTCAACTACAATTTGAGCACTGACTATCTGACCTAGATGTAGCCTAACTAACATCAGAGGACCCACTCAATTCAAGCTAAATTTCTCTGTCACAGTGTTAGTCTTTAAACCTTTATAATCAACTGGTGTGCAAGCGCATGCACACACACACAAACAAACACACACACACAAGCCAAACCTTGTTTATTCACTGCTAATTATGAAGTGGCCAGACTTATAATTAGTAGTTGGTATGAATAATTGATTGCAGTAACTCCTGGAAAAATGGACCAAACAACATAAAGCAACTGTAACATTCACTCATTTGCACTAGAAAATTCCCTTTAAAGTGTGACATAAATAATGACAAGGGGAACTTATTTGCATAAGAAATGTATTTTTCCTAACACCAGTTCCCTCTCTCACTTCCTCAGTAAATGATGAAATATATTATGTTGCATAACCAGATCACATGTCTGCCAGGCAGTTGAAATGAAGTCATAAATAAACTTGAGAAACTTAAAGTGGATACATAGAGACAAGGTGTGTGCACACAAAAAGTGAACATAGATATGAATCAAGCTTGGCAGCTATTCTATGACTATGGCAAACAATCATCTC
Organism: Megalops cyprinoides; assembly: GCF_013368585.1. Lineage (NCBI taxonomy): Eukaryota > Metazoa > Chordata > Actinopteri > Elopiformes > Megalopidae > Megalops > Megalops cyprinoides. The sequence continues at coordinate 41,867,613 of NC_050586.1, forward strand.
TTACCATTGGGAAACAGTCCTTCTCCAGTTGCCCTGGTCTATGAAGCTGGCCTAAAATGACAATGTATATTACCCTCATACAAGATAAAAGTGTTCCTCATTCATGGCTGAGGTGGATCATCATATACAATGCTATGATATCAGTGTGAGCTGAAGGAATGGTCTGATTGCCAGGAACAGGTTTCAATGTCATTTATAACAAAGAAGGAAATGAATAGCATGTGTTCTTACCTGTGGTAGATTAGAGCTCTCTCCCAAAATATGATTGTAATCTCACGTGGTATTCAATATTTTTGGTATTTGTCAAAGACAATTATAAATTATGCTTACCTTTGTCACACTTTTCCCTGTACTCCTCCTCACTAGTCTGGCTCTTCTGCTGTACAGGAGAAAAAAAACTCATTCATTGAGCTGTTGTAATCACCAGACAGCAGTGATTGCAAGATCATGTGTGTGAAAACACCCCAAACCCCCTTTTGCTAAAGAGGAAAACTTTTGGATATACATCACAAGTAAAGGGGAAGCTCTAAAAATGGGGAAGAGACTGTTTCAAAAAAAAAGGACATGAATGACATGCTTTAATTTACTGCTAAATGTCTGTGCTGCTATGACAGAACAATGTATGAGGTATGTATGGCAAATGGAATTAAAAACTGAATACAAAGCACTTACCTCTGGCCAGCTATGCAAGGAGCCATCCTCAAAGTCAGAGGTCTGAAATGGCAATGTGTTACAGTGCATTAGCATTATATTATCCCTCCCATTGAGTCCTGTCAGTTTGGAAAAAAATGATAAAAGGTTAAGAATGAATATAGGTGACTTTGCTTGGCTTTGCTCTGAAATGACAGTTTTGTTGACTTTCTATAAAAATAATAAAAATTGGACATCCACTCACTATAGTGCTGAACCACCACTAATTCAAGCTAGACAGTTGTAAAACAGATTTCAACCTAAAAGATAAAAGCCTGTTGGCACTTCAAGCTTTTGTAGCAGCATAAGATCATTTTGTGCACCAGTATAAACATGTGGTGTTTAAGGTTGTATGGGTTAAGATTAAAGTTATATGGTAATAGTTTAAGGCTGTACGTCCTTAGACAGCACTTAAAGCCACTGTGGCAATGTTTCCCACACGGGCACTACATTTCAAGGATCAGTAAGGCTTAGTATCTGTGCTGCTAATTATTTAACACTACTGAATACACTTCAGTGGATAAAAGCAACTGCCAGATGACTAAATGTAAATATAATCAGAAATGGAAAACTTGGTGGGAAATTACATATCCAATTAAATATTCTTAATTGTGCACAAACTATGTTTGATGTGGTCTTGAGCCAGGGGGTTGGAAATCATAATCAGATGGCTGAACAGATTTGGTTTGTTTTGAATTTACAGTCACAATAAACTAAATCTCACCACAGTAATGGGTATGTGCTGCCCAGCTCTGCGAAGCTTGGTCTCCATGGCAATAATCTCCCCTTGGGCTCGGAACAGCTGGATCTGCAGCTCATCACATCGTTCCCCAAGTTCCCGAATCTGTTTCCGATACTGATCTTTGTCTTGAAGGTTTTTGCAGTTTTCCTGGTGGTACACCTCTCTGGTGCTCATGGCCTTCAAAATGACATGTATGATTAAATACATAATATTTGTTGTTAATTTTTTTAGATTTAGGGTTATGTCTGAGGCAAACATACAATGCAAATGACTGCTGACAATGAGTTCTTTGCTCATTATCATATCTATTTACATTTGAGTCATGTAATTATCAGCTGTAGAACATTCACTACACTCATTGAGTCATCAAGGCTTTGTACATGATGCTAGCCAGAGTGTTCTAATACCCAATGATGTAAACTGAACTGTATTCTCACAGGACCACACTCTCACTTTGTTTCTCTCCATGATCACTTCATCCATCTGCTTCAAGATGTCTTCCAAGCGATCCCGATACATCTTTGAGTCTTTCTCCAGAGTTGTACACTGCAGCTCCAGAACATCCTTCTCTTCCAGATACTGAAGGAGGAAACACAGGTGCTTCACACTGTCCACATTGGCCTCACAACCGGATCTTACTCAGCCTGTATATACAGAGCTCATACAATAAAATAATGCCAGTCAGAGAGAAAAAAAAACAAAAATGATAGAAGTTCAGTTGTTGTCTTCAGCCCTTACAGCCTGGATTTGAAACAGGCCATGTCATCTGATGACCATAACCTGGAGCTCACAGCAACAGACCCAAATGGCTTTGTTATGCCAGGATAGGGGTGGATAGGGTCTCCTCATCTCACTGCTCTCAGGCACCCTGCAATTTCTAAGGTGCCTGCAAGTTGCTCGGATGATGTCAGTCAAGCAGCACCTATCCCTCAATGACCACCCACTTCACTGTGGTGCACTGTGAGACTTGGTGTGTGAAAAAAAGCCATTTAGCTGCATACACAAGTTCACAGACTGCTGCAATGACACAAGCCTAATGTATAATTGGTAATGCTGAAAGAGAGTTTAATAAAGGGGAAGAGTATTCAAATCAGTTGCATTAATGAAGCATTCATAGCCAGGTAACAAGGAGGAAGCGTCTTTGAAAAGCAAACCATGAAAAAGGCCACTTGTTTTTGCCAAACTACACCTGAATGACAATTTGAAGAATGTCATATGGTAAGCTGAACTTTTTGGACATGCTCATCAGTGTTATGCTTGTATAAAACATGAAGTTTGTATTGAGAAAATACTTTTGTTCACTGTGAAATGTGGCTGGCGTGGGGCTGGGGCTTTATAATGTTTGTGGGTTGTTTTGCATCTACAGATCCTGGAGCTAAAAAGAGTCATGCATTCCAACAAGATTCAGAACACTTTAGGCAAAAAACCTAGTCCCCTCTTTCAAGAAGCTCAAATTTAGCTGAAAATAGACATTCCAGCATGGCAGCAATGCAAAGCATTCATTCAAATCTAAGAAATGTTTAATTGAACATACAGTAAGTTTTCTCAGATGGCAATATCAATCCAATCTATTAATCAATACAGATGTGAGGTTTGAGCTCTGGAATGTAGTTTACAAATGAAACATAAATATATAAAATGATTTTAATAAGAGGAGTTTTCAAAAGTTTTCACTCTGTTTGCCAATATCACAGAAGCACCACGGAGTGTTTTATCATGGCGTGACCGAGGAGGGTTTACTAAATACTAACTACAAAGGTTTGCCTAAATGTTACCCTCTGGTGTTCTGGAATAAAATGTATTATTTGTGAACCATATGCCTTTGCACTATGGAAGGCTATTAGGGTTAAAGTATAACATGCCATATTGATTGCCATGTTTTTCTTCCTATTTATTTATGGGTGTAAATAAATATGGTGGGCACTATATTAAAAATGTTGCTTATATTATCTTTTTTGCTGGGTTTCTTGAAGAGTACTCTAAACTGTGTTGTCCCATCCTGGATATGAGGCCAAAACCCAAGCCCACTGTATTTAGATTTAAACCCCTGTTCTTCTTTGCTCACTCTGTTATGTACCTTGTCCCGCAGCTCCTCTGCCTCACGTAGTTGCTTATGCAGGATGTAGGTGCTGTTCACTAGCTCCTGATGTTTTGTCTGGGCTTGCTGCTTGTAGTCTTCCAAGCTCTGGATGTTCACGCTCTCCTGTCCTGTTTGGGTGGGTTGTGTTGCATGCTGCTGTATTAAAATATTATAATATCAAATCTAAAGCAAAACAATCTTTTAAAAAGATGCTGACTTGCACATAAAGACTATAACTAGGTTAAGTTTTCTTGCAGACCACTACTGCCTATTTTATGTTGCAATTACATCCCTTCAAACTTATAGCAAAACATTAACACATTTTCTATTACTTAAAAAGTGTTCAAAAGGAAGAAATGCACACTGCATAGTATGCTGTTTACCTGGACAGAACTCTCCAGTTCTTGAACACGGGCTTTAAGCAGGTCATTCTGTCTTTGAATCTGCCAGACCGTGTCCTGACTTGGCCTCTGCTCCATTGCATTCTTTAGAGTCATAGTCCGCTTGCGCTGGATCTTTGAGTCACTCTCTGCATTCATCAGGTTGTGCTTGAGCTTTTCAATCTGAAGGTTTCCATGTAGCATATAAATTACTACAGTCAGCTACTGTAATCTGCAAGACCACTAAAATAGATATGAGTAAAACCTTGGCACTAATCTGTTTGTGCAAAGACAGTAAATTATATTCATGATACACAAGTAAATGGCCCATGTGTTCTTGTCAGCTTTTCATGTTGGTCCCTGTATGTATCTTCAAAGTAGCAGAGAATAACTTGCTTACTAACTTTGTTGCTTCAAGTTTTATTCAAAATGAATGTGTCAATGTTTTTACCATAATAAGGCATGAACATAAAATGATACAATCTCTCACTCTCTGTTAAAATTTACACCCTGCAGTCCAGCCTGTGTAGTAAAGGTGTATGTATCACACCCGTGAAGTGACAGTGCACTGAAAAATGGCAAAATACAATAAACGTGTGATAGAGATGCATCTTTCCTAAACCAGGACAAATGCATAATTTTTCTCTAATGAGTACACAGGTATGGTCAAAAAGTTAACATACAGTTTGAATAAACCTTTCAGCAATACAGTAAGAGTGAGTTGTTCTTTGTTGATCTGAAAATGAGAGTGGTTGCTGATTTCTCACTATGTACTTGTACAGTACTACGGGCAACCTAATATTGGTGTCACTTGGTGTGCACTCTGGGTAGTCATGACAAATGTGTTCTATGAACCGAACATGAATTTTTACGAACATGGTGTGTGTTGCCAGGGAGGCTGTTTAAGGTGGTTGGTATACCCTCAAGCATGAATGTCATGATGTTATCTCTCTCACCTCCAGCTGCAGATCCCGGGTGCACATGAGAGCACTGTTCTTCTCCTCGCTCAGCCTAGTGACATCACGCAGCAAGGCATAGTTCTCATCCTTCAGGCGACATACCTCTTCTGCAAACTTGTCTCGGTCTTCTCGCATGCGATGTACACGTTCCTGCTGTTTTCGCAACTCACTCTCCCGTATCTGCAGCTGTCGAATTGTGTCATCCTGTGCAGCCACATGTGCAGACACCTCTTGTCTGTGGAAACGCTCCTCCTGAAGGGCTTTCTGTAGGCTTGTCACTTCACTCATGAGAAACCGTGTAAGTCCTGTCTCACCTGCTGTATCTGAGAACAAAAGGTACAACACAACTAACATGTTACTATGTGGTTTGACCTGACTCACTGTGGAAATCTGTGGAAATGTTCAATAGTCAAAGAGCGTACTGTACTGTATACTCAAGTGTGTTAAAAGACACAGGCCTCCATGCTTCACAAAGCACAGAAGTCAAATACTGTTTAATCATTTTTGTCAGCAAGCCATCATTAAATAATAAATGACTTTCAAAAATGTTTCCTGGTAAAGTAAAATTGCTTAATACCCTAACACTTTCACAACTACCACAGGTTTACTTCAACAAAAAGACCTTCCAGTTTGAGCACTGTTACAAAGAAAGAACTGCCTCACTATTCAATATGTTATGGGCTGGTCTGGATCACCTTCCTAGTATTTGAAAATATTTAGGTAGAGGTATAAAATCATTGTAATCAGTTGTTAAATGAAAGTTTGAATTCAGAGCAAAGCTACATCTATAGCAGGGCAATTCTCACAGGCTGTGACAGTGTATAATTACAGGGTCTAAAATGGACTTTTTGGTGTATCATCCAGGGTGGTAGAACATTCAACAGCCAGCTGTGCTTTTCACTAGCCAAAATAATTTACTGCATTAAAAAAAGTCTAGAATTATATAGAGTTGTTGCTCAACACAGAAAATGTAATTTATTTCAATTGATCTTAAATTCATATTTACAGTCAAAGTAACAACAAATTTAATTGAAAAGAAGTACTTTTTTTGATAACTTGTCATTAAACAGGAAGTCAAATAAAACCACAAACCACAGATGTATGAACAAATGACAATATTATTGTGGACATGACAATCTCACATTACAAATGACATTTATCTTCCTTACCACCTTCATGCCTGTAAGTGGTCCGCAGTACGTCTTTATTTTCAACCAATCTACCAACATTAGCCTGAATTATTCTGTTATCAGTTATCAGTTTTCATTCAAACTCATTGATAATTCACATTGATCTTTCCTTATGCAGTACTTGATTTTAGTAAACCAGCAATGAGTTGAATAAGATAAGAATAAGAAGTTCTAAAAAGAAGTTCTAAAAAAGAAGTTCTGGCATCTAAAATTACCAAAGCTTTCTCTAATTAACCAACTGCAAAAGCACTTGAAAGTTAATTCATCAAAGGCAATATGTTACAGTCAAGCTACATTTTGTCTGGATCCTGTGAGGCACACACCTGTATGGTAATGTTGGCTAAAAGAGTCCAGCTGCTCATCAGGATTACACTTCTTAGGAGGCCTTACACCCAGAATTTAGCTACCCCCAGATTTTTAGAATGTCAGTAGAGTCAGCTATCGAAATATGCGATGTAGCAGACACAGTAAAGGGTGGCAAACCTTAGACTTAGACTTATTAGACTCTTAGACTATAACTAGTGGATAAGTGCAACAGTTAATGTAATGTAATGCACCCTGGTGCTGGGGCAAAGGTTCTTCTAATAGTAAGGTGCAAGTGTCCTATTAGCCAGTGCACTGGCACACCTTCGTCACACGCTCTGCTCAGTAGGAAAGTAATCCGGTGTGTGCCTCACACCACATACATTTGTGCTGCTAATCCCCTAATTAGGTTGAACAGCCTGTTCTTGCCAACTTATGTTCTTATGTGGACCTTTGGCTTGGATAGTGTCTATATTAAGATAACTTTGTTGCTCAAGCTATGAGGAAAACATTTATAGGAGTAAAAACAAGTATTTTCACACATTCCTGGTGATTAAGCAATCCTTCTAATAGAATCAGACAAAAATTATTCTAGAGACAAAAATCCATGTGTAGTTTACATGTACCTGCAGAGCTTTGTGGTAAAATGATCATAATAACATAGCAAATCAATCAGAAATTTTACAGTACTGTGCATGTAAACAATGCAGTTTATGCAACACTCACCCACAAGAATAGAGAAGACACGAGCAGGCTCCTTTCCAGTGATTTTGCGATACAGATGTGGATAGTCCAGTTCTAAGCTCTCCAGAAATGCCACATAACCTTTGTGACCAGTTCTCTGCAGGATGTCTAACAATACACCTTTGGACATAGCAAACAACATTAAAATGCTGCTTAATTTAAGCACACAAACTGAAGATACTCCTTCAGCAAATTCAGAAGTGGCTTACCTACTTTGCGCCGGCGGATGACCAGGTTAGGGTCATTAAAGATCTGTTCTTCATCATCACTGCTGAGTACCTTACACTGCCGCAGATAAGGTGTAATACGTGATGGTTCAATGGTCTTTATCAGCAGCAGCCTATAGTCCTCCAACTGCACCCAGCACTCCTCATCCTCCATGTCTGACACATTCAAGCTGTCATTCATTTTCAACTCCAATATCCCTGCTTCACTACTTAACGTACCCAGATTTAGTGTTGGATTCTAATTGTTTTATGGCTGTGCCACTTTCTAGATGGATGAGGAAACTGCTGAACATAAAATACACCAGCAATGCAACAGTGGAAATAAAAATCACTCAATGCAGAAGTAACAGTTCACCAAGTAGTAACAAAGTTCCTTTTTTCAGGAGTTATTTCATTGTTTTGTTTCCTCACAATTTCACAATTACTTGTGCCACAGCATAAAAATAGAAAACATATGTCAAAAGCAGCATCTGGGTAAATGGCTGTGTTTATACAGCATCCTCCACTCATAATGATCCTGTCCAGGATGATTTGATTCTTAGGAGTGGCTGATTCCTGTAAGATTTGTAAAATAGCTCTAAATCAATGTATAAAGTTGCCAGTTGTGTTTTAAACATTTTTTCTTATGTGAGAAATGTGAGCTTTTTTCCTGCCCGATAAATTAAACTAAGCAGGGATGGACTTTGTTAGTACTTGATGGCGACACTGTATTGAAGGGCACACTGTCTTTCGGGTAAGATGTTATGCCAAGGTCCCAACTGTGGTCATGTTAATCATGTGGCACTTATTGCAAAGAGTAAGGGGTTCCCTGGTGTCCTGGCTAATTTGCCATAAGACTCTAGCCATTAAATTATCCCCTCCCAAAGGTCATCACTGCAAAAAAATAACTGGTTCTCAGTTGACCTTACCTGGTAAAGGTTAAACAAAATTTTAAATAATTTGAATAATCCTTAACTAAATTAAACAAGAATGTCAATAATAAGTCTTGTTATTTGAATGCCACCTTACAAATTGTTGGCGCTCTATGTGCTGCAATGCCTTGGCAGACTCAGTGCCCTTAAGTAATTTCAAGCATAAAACAACTTGACTTACGCTAATTATTTTTTAGAGCCACTGTGATAATTGCAGTTCTGCCCAAAAATGTCACACTAGTTTACACTTTTATGGTATCACATTTCTTCATGATGTTCATGGTCTATTAGACCCAGACTCTTTTAGAAAGACTTGACTGTGGAATGTCCAACTTCTCAGCTGCACTGGTCTTGAGAGTACAAAAAGGGCATCATTTGTCATCTGTAAAAAGGTTCTTCTTTTTCCTGTCAAGTTGTATTTTTCTCAAAATATCTTAGGCACTTCTGTAACTAGTGCTTGATACAAGATGCAACCTATGCCACACATGGCACAACTCAACCTCAGAGCTGCTGTTTCAACACATAATCCCCTGAGTTACAATAACCAGAGAAGCACCCAAAACAAGGAAATGCCAAGCCATGAATCAATATTTTTTTTAACCAAACAAAACAATGTACAGAACATGTACGGTCAGGGCAGGTACACGAGTTGTATTTTTAGTTGCTTTGTATTGTATTACATTTTGTGAGTACAGGAATGATTTTCTCCAAATATTTTTCATCATCATGGAACCAATTTATACTTGAGATACGCATGCACAAAGTGCTTCTGTGGATATCATGCCTCTGCTACCACCAAGTTTCTATTTGACATACATTTAATTTTACAAATTCACATTTGATAACCCTGCATAGTTAGTCCATTGATTGAACATACATATTGAACATTTTCTTTCAGTAAATACATAATAATAATCTCTCTGTTGTCTGACACATGGAGCACACACTGCAATGCACATTCACTGTTGAGCGTTGGACTCAACCTATGTGGTAAATGAATTGTCATACGTGGTCATACGTGCACACATGTACATAAATACCTGCAATGTTCCCTGTCATATAATGTCACACAGTGTTCTATAAGAACAAATCGGCATGTGCCCTATAGGCAGTATGTATTCCTGAGGTTAATGAATTTGTGGTAAAAATCACAGGATTTCTCTGATAACAATAGGTAGCTACTGACTACAAAAAGAAATCACCATACTTTAACACACTGCACTATAACACTGTGATTTGAAAGAGGACATTAGCATGCCAATTCAGACATCTCTTTGACAAAGACATTCTCTATGGTTTAAATGGTAGCTAGCTCCAGACAGTGCATTGTACTGTAGAATAGTTGGACAGTTGGATAGTGTCTCTGACCATCTTGCCAGCTTGGTTACACCTGGCTAACTAGAGGTCTGGAGAGCAAAATATTACAACCATCTCCCTGTGACAATGGTGGAGGAGATCTACCAGTTTCCTAGAGGGTGAGGGTGTGGCACAAACAAACCCTCAGGTGTCATTACATAGTATGGTATTGATGAGTATATCCAGCACTTTTGGCTGGGTGAAATGGATGGGCAAAACAGTCTAACCCTAACCCTAACCCAAAGACCTGGAAATCACATAAATCTATGCTGCAATCCTGATTATGATGACAATAACCAGTGGTCCTGCCATGTAGTTGTTTCAGTTACAGTTAAGGTAGGTCACGGAATCTAGGTGTGAGTCTTCAAATGCTGTGGCAATATTTTACCTAGTAAGTATGTTATCCAGTGGTTTGGCAACACTTTCTTATGTGTCTATCTGGAATAGTTTCCCTTTGATAGGAATTAAAGAACCTCTTTGCTTTACCTCTTTGTTTATATTGAATCATAGTGAATTGTATGGTAAAATATATATTATTTTAAAGACTTATTACATTTATGACTTATATTTCATTTTTGTGCAATAGTTTCTGCTTCCCAAATAAATTACATCAGTCTTTTTGTGTATGTTTATGTGAATTTTTCTGGGGAGGGGGGTCCATAGTTTTAATCAGATTCTCAAAGGGCTTTGTGAACCACTGTCTTAATGCATTACAATTTAATGCTGTTATGTTTGAAAAGGGCCAACAACAGTCCACTTAGCTAGCTAGTCTGAACCACTCACTTGGACAGACTAGTACAATCTCCTCTCCATCTGTATACTTGTTCTTCAGCCATTTCCTGTGTGGGATCCTACAGCATACAGATGCCATCATATATTCCCCCACACTGAACTTTAAATCACAAATTTATATATTGTAGTTGATGTGGCTGTGGAGGTGGACTTGTCTAGGATTGGGATCTGGCAAGGGGAGACTGTTTAAACTGGCTGGCTAGCTCACTTAGGAGGAGAATGGGGTAGAGGCTAGTGAATTACGGTAAAAGTGGACATAGCCAGTAAGGCTTGCAGATGGCTTCAGGTCTGTGTAATTGGTTTACTTTGTTGTATTTGTGATGTGTTTTTGTCAGGGCACAGGCAAGGACTCGGGCGCGGACCACAAGAACTCCAGATTCCAAGTGCCTTTAGAAGGACGCCGGGCAGAAATCGTGACCAAAAAACAGGCAGGGTAGAGACCAGGCAGGCAGTCCAAACACAGTCAGGAATCAAAGCCGGGGACAGGCAGGGTCAAACCAGGTAGTCAGGAAGATCAGGTGAACAAGGCAGGACAGCAGACAGGAGCAAGTTCGAAGAGCAGGCAGGGTCAATTCGGGGAACAGCGATCAGGCAGAAAACACGGCGGGAACAAGACAGGTACAAACACACTGCGACGAACTGGCAACAAGACAGAGACAAGCAGGGTAGATATAAGGCTGGGCTGATGAGAAGATGGGAAGCAGGTGTGTAAGCAGGCAGGAGGAGATGATCGGGTGGGCGGAGACAGGGCGGAGAGTGGGGCAGGGCTAGACCACAAGGAAAACAAAAGTACATGGACAGGGAAAAACAAAAACACAATAGCTAGGGGGCAGGAGCACTGACAGTTTTTTATTTGATCCACCTCTGCATATACTGACCACCTTAACACTGCGGCACCTTTGTAAATACAGCTCATCACCATCAACATCATCATTTGATGTTTATTTTACGTGTAGTATTGTGATGCAGTGCACTTGGTTTCCGTTGCCTATTCATGGTGCACAAGTTAACTTGTGGTAGGGCTTGAATGGTGTTATGCTCACACTCACTGGTCTGTGAGTGTTGTCAGCCTGGTCTGACACTGTTGCTCATTTAACATGAATGGATACACTTATGTTCTGGAAGTCGTTCCAGAAAACAGCATTTGCTAAATGCACGTAATGTAATGTAGAGTAATGAAGGATAGTGGTGATTATTTAGTGATCATTTATTGTAGTTGGTAAGCAGTATAATGATTAGTTTGGTAGAATTATTATGCACAGTGTATAATGTGACTGTGTCTATGTAGTTTTAAGGTGATCACATAGTTAGGGCATGTGATCCACATTCCAATGTGATGCTGCTATTGAACAAATCACGCACACATGTGCTCTGTGTGCATGTGCTGTAGGCCGTCCAACAGAGAGGCCTCTGTTTTCCACTGTGCGTGTGATCTTTGGACCCCAAGGCCTGGACTTTCAGGCCCTGTCCTACTCTTGCGTGTGAACTTTGGCCTTCTACCTCATCTTCCAGACTTCTAGGCGCGGGTAATAAATATACTTTGAGACTTCTGGAGGGTCTTGCTTGGGTGGTGCAGATGCGTGTCATTTGGTGGTGATACTCATTGTGCCCCACGACCCACTCTCCTTCTCTCCCCACCTGTCAAGGTCTGTGACAGGGAGGACAGAGAGGAGCCAGGTCAGTGTGCTCTCACTATCAATCATGAGGATACCTTCAGAGAGAATGTTTTACTAATTAGGCACCAGTGCCCAGGCATGGCAAGGTCAAGTTAAATCTAAACATCCTACCAGAATTGTATGAGCGCATCTAACTATTTAGGCTGTTGCAGAGTTGCCCCCACATTGAGGGAGAGAGAGCGGAGATCAGAAGCACAGAGGGGACCGTGAGAGGTTAGGGAGTGTGCAAGGTATAAGATCGTAAGTGTGAGACTTTGTGCATCTGAAACTCTGCTGAGCCGACCACCGCTAGTGAAGCCTTGAAGATCATCAATAAACCTGTTTCTACCTCTCCTTCAACCACGGTCCAGACTGAAGTTCTTTGTGTAACAGTTTATTAGTTAGCTTGCAAGTACATCAACTTCACCGAAACATCACAATGTTCTCGTCTCCCGTCTGTCTCCCGTCTGTCTGCAATTGGCGTCTCTGGTACAGCCCTCACATGGTTTCAGTCATACCTCACCAACAGAAAGCAGTTTGTCACACTTGGTCCACATAAATCCCCCATGTCCCCTGTCACTTGTGGTGTCCCCCAGGGTTCTGTTCTTGGGCCCCTCCTCTTCCTCATGTATATCCTCCCACTTGGCCAGATTATTCGCAGCCACGGCCTAAATTTCCACTGCTATTCAAATGACATTCAATTATATCTTACCACTTCCTCCTCCACTGGCCCCCCACCCAGCTCCCTCACTGACTGCCTTTCCAACTTAAACCTATGGATGCATAGCAATTTTCTCAAACTCAACACAGACAAAACCGAAATTCTTCTTATTGGCCCTAAATCTCTGCTTTCCAAATCTCCCAGTTTCTCTCTCAACACTGATGGTACACTTGTCAACTCCACTCCTGTTGTTAATAACCTTGGCATACAGCTTGACTCCACTCTTAGCTTCGATCCCCATATTAAAACACTCACCAAGACTGCCTTCTTTCACCTCCAGAACATTGCTCGCCTCCGACCCTTCCTCTCTATCAGTGATGCACAAACGTTGGTTCACTCCTTCATTATGTCTCGCCTAGATTACTGCAACTCACTTTTCATTGGTCTCCCCATTAAATCCCTACAAAGACTCCAATATATTCAAAACTCTGCAGCCAGACTCCTCACCCATACCAAACGATCTGCACACATCTCCCCCATTCTTCATCAGCTTCACTGGCTACCAGTTCTGTCCCGGATTAAATACAAAGTACTGCTTCTCACCTTCAAAGCCCTCCATAACCTTGCTCCTCCCTACATCCGTGACCTTTTGATCCCCTGCTCTCCATCCCGATCTCTTAGATCTTTTGACCAAAATCTCTTAGCTGTCCCCCGCACCAGACTCTCCATCCTGGATGGCAGGTCCTTCAGTGCCATGGCCCCCAAACTCTGGAACTCCCTCCCTCAACATCTACGAGACTGCCCTTCTCTTTCGTTCTTTAAAGCACATCTCAAGACCTTTCTTTTCAATGATCACTTCTCCTGCACCACCACTGCATAGTTCTACCTTTTTTTTTTTCCTTGACTACCATGTAAAGCGACCTTGGGTATTGAGAAAGGCGCTATATAAATGTAACTTATTATTATTATACTGCCATGCCAACATCACCTTTATCGTGAAAAATCAACAAGTTGAGCAGCCTTTGTCACTGAAGCTCCAGCCAAATGTGCCCCAATGATGCCTCTCTCAAAGTCATTGAGATATCTTCATTTATCAATGGTAGCAAAAATAATGAGCAACTGGGCTTGCTCAGCATTTTTACACATAACTGTAAGCATGATAGGATGTTTATTGCTTAAAGCAGGAACCACCTGCTTTTAATATACTTTGTATTCCTCATTTACTCAAGTGTTTCCTTTTTTCAGCTTAAAAGGGAGAGATTTATTAGTACCTTTGATTCACAAGACTTCACTCTGATTTCACCCTTTCTAAGTTTATGTCCCTAATTATTTCTATTGATCTGCATGTAAGTGTTTATTCAACCCAACTGTTCTTTTTTTTAAATTATAGACATACATACAAACCTAACATACAACACAAAACATCACATCGATTTTCATGAGTTTGTACTACCTCATAACCACCATATTGCAGTACTAATAATCTTAAATCATCGTTCATAATAATAATAATAACAATAATAATAATAATAATGATAAAAATGAATGAATGATGAATAAATGATGATGATTATAATAATAATAATAGTTACAATGGTAAATAATAAAAAAAACATATGTGATGTAACTAATAATAGCATTACTACTACTACTACTACTACTACTATTAATAATAATAATACTAACACTAACAACAACAACAATAAGGGTTATAAGAATAATAATCATCGTTATCATCATCATCATCATCATCATCATCAATAATAATAATATTAAATAAATAAATAATAAAATTGTGAATAATAAGTGATAACTGTAATAACAATACTAATAACAGAATATCAATAATATTAACAATAATAATAATAATAATAATAATAATAGTAATAATGACAGCGGATGAGTAGAGGTAATGGATAACAAAAAATAATTAAAATAAAAAATAGGGAAGGAAGGAGAGAAAGGTATGCCAGGGGGTCAATATGTCTGCGAGTTAAGACTTACAAGGATGAGTTCCCAGGTATCACTGAATTGTTTGGATTGTTTATTGTTTTCAGCTGTGATTCGTTCCATTGAACAACAAAGACATTGCGACATTGAGAGTTTGTGCCTGTATTTCCAGTTAAGGAGTATTGTTTTTTTGGCTATAGTCAAGGTGATAAGTATGGTTTTGTGATATTTGTGAAGATGACCGATGGGTGTGAGATCTCCTAGAAGGCAAACAGATGGGGACAGTGGAATGCTGTGACCGAGAAATTTGGAGAGTTCAACTGTTACAGTTTGCCAGAAATTTTAGGTTGGTGTGCATTGCCAAAAAGAGTGATAATAACAATCTATTGTGTTGAGGGTGCATTGTGGGCAGATATCTGTATCGGTGAAGCCCATGAGGTGCATTCTGCAATTGGTGATGTGTGTTCTGTGCATAATCTTATACTGGATTAACTGTAGTTGGGAGTTGTTCATCATGGAGTAGATGTTGCTACATATTTGTTTCCAGAAATTTAGATCAGTCTTGATTGTTAAATCTTTTTCCCAGTCTGTAATTGGGATGGATAGTGTTTTGTCTTTTGGTGATGATATGAGTTTATATAGTTTAGATAAAGGTTTCTTAGATGTCGAAATGGATGTTTTCTATTAATGGCGATGGTTGCAAATTATTGTTGGAAAGTTGTATTTTATTTTTACGTTTATTCTTAAGTTGGAGATACTGTAAAAAGGTTTCTTGGGTGATGTCATATTTCCATGTTAGTTCATGAATGGTTAAGAATTTATCATTTTCAAATAGGTGGTGTATGTGGGTGATTTCCTTTTCCATAAATTAAACATGAAGATGGTCTTATTGATTAAGAAATCCGGGTTGTTCCAAATTGGTGTGAGTTTACAGGGATTACGTGGGTGGTTGGTGATCTTATTGATTTTCCACCAAGCTTCCAGAGTTGAAATTTTTATTTTATTTTATTTAACCTTTATTTCACCAGGTTTGTCCCATTGATATTAAAATCTCTTTTACAAGAGAGACCTGGCCAAGAAAAGCAGCACACCGTTTCACACACAGTTTCAGACAAAACAAAAATTACATAAGCATTAAAAATACACAAAAAGACAAAGGACAAGTAGAAAGTGCAAAGTGCTACAAGTGCAAAAGCAATCAATTTTCAGCTAAAACATTTGCAATTCCCAATAGACTCTGTTTCCCAACTCTTAACAATAGCTTTAAATTCACTGAGCGTGACCAAGTCCTGAAGTTTTAACTCTTTTTGCAGGCTATTCCATGCAGAGGGTGCAGAATACATGAAAGCCTTCTTGCCAAACTCAGTACGAACTTTAGGAACAGCCAAAGGCAAAGAAGCTTGAAACCTTAACCTATAAGTGCCTTTATATTTTTATGACATATAATTACATAAATAAGAAGGAAGTTTTCCTAAAATGGCCTTATAGATAAAAACATGCCAGTGACTAAGTCTTCGTATAGACAGAGCAGGCCAATTGACTTTGGAATATAATGTACAATGATGAGTGAGGACCCTACAATTAGTAATGAACCTCAGGGCACCATGATAAACTGTATCCAACATATGAAGACATTGACTTGAGGCATTCATATATAACAAATCACCATAATCAAGAACAGGCATAAAAGTTGCAGCAACCAATCTCTGCCCGGCAACAAAAGAAAAACAAGATTTGTTCCTAAAATAAAACCCAAGTTTTAACTTAAGCTTATGAACCAGGTGTTGAATATGAGGCTTAAAAGAAAGGTGATCATCAACTAAAATTCCCAAGTATTTGTATGTGGTAACCACTTCAATTTCTTTGCCTTCAAAAGTTACAATGGTCCTATTTAAATGCACTCTTCTGCAGTTTGAAAAAACCATGATTTTAGTTTTATCTGGGTTTAAGACAAGCTTCAGTTGACAAAGCTGAGCCTGCACTAAATTAAAAGCAGCTTGCAGGTACTCCAGAGACTTTTTTTACAGTGAGAGCACAGCAACAGATATTGTGTCATCAGCATAGAAATGGAAATTTGCATTATTTACATTCAATCCCAAACTGAACCCTGTGGGACTCCATTACTAACTGTAAGTATGTCAGATGTAAGGCCATCACATTGTACACACTGAGTCCTCTCTGCAAGGTAGTTGACAAACCAACTTATTGTATGATTGGAGAACCCAATGTTAAAAAGGCGTTGCTTCAAAATGTCATGATCCACTGTGTCAAATGCCTTTGATAAATCAATAAACAGAGACACACAATGCTGCTTATTATCCTGAGCTTCTATTATGTCATTAACCACCTTCAAGGCAGCAGTTACAGTGCTATGTTTTTTTCTGAATCCTGACTGATATTTAGATAAAATATCATTTGTATATAAATACTCCTTAATCTGGTCACTTACCAAAGTTTCCAGAGCCTTTGCTAAAACTGAAAGTTTTGAGATTGGCCTGTAATTGTTCAGCAGTGTAGGATCTCCCCCTTTTAACAGGGGGAGAACATAAGCAGCCTTCCAGACCTTAGGGATTTTATTAGAAACTAAAGTAAGATTGAAAAGATGTGTCCAAAGTTCAGCTTTATAGTCTGCTGCTAATTTTAGGAAACCTGGTTCCAGGTGATCCGGGCCAGCCGGTTTGTGTGGGTTCAACTGCTTTAGGGCTTTATGAACCTCAGCAACAGAAAAGGGAGTAAAACAAAATGTTTGATCAACACGAGCAGCATTGTCAATACAAATCTCAGGTTCCACAACAGGGGAAGTAACAACAGATTCAAAAAAAAACCCAGAGGATATAAAATGCTCATTAAAACAATTCAACACTTCTGACCTATCAGACACAATAATAGAGTCCTTGATTATAGAGGATGGTATATTATTAGAGTTACCACAGGCTGACAAAGATTTAATAGTTTTCCAGAATCTTTGTGGACTGTTAAAGTTTTCTGTAGTTACAGATAAAACTCAGACTTGGCCTTCCTAATAAGAGACATACATTTATTTCTTAACTGTCTAAAGATAAGCCAATCAGCCTGAGCACCAGACTTCCTTTCCTTTGCCCAGGCTGTGTTACGTTCATGGAGCATACTCGACAGCTGCGTTGTGAACCAGGGGTTGTCCCGCCCCTTAATTCTATACTTGCGAATGGGAGCATGCTTATTCAAAATTTTTAAAAAGCTGTCTTGGAAAAAATTTGAGGCTGATTCAACTTCATCAATAAGGGCAATTCTGTGCCAATCAAAATATAACATAAATAAAAAATAACATAAATCATGCCAAAAGCCCCGCTCGACAAATACCTTCATATTCCTTCTTTGCACAAAACGAGGTTTACACTTAGGGACCTTAACATCTCCGATAGCTGCTGTAACACAGTGATCACTTACATCATTGGGAAAAACACCAAAAGCAGAATATTTAAAACGAACATTTGTTAAAATTAAATCAATAAGAGAAGATTTCTTGGGACATTTGGGGTTAGGCCTAGTAGGTGAATTAATTATTTGTGTCAGATTCATAGAATCACATTGTCTTTTAAAAGCATCTGACACAGACATCAACCAGTCCCAGTTTAGATCCCCAACTATAACAATGTCATTGTAGTGCAACTGAGACAAAAAATTAAACAGTGAAGATAGAGAGTCATTTGATGCAGATGGGGGCCTGTAACACCCAACCACAGTAATAAAATGCCCTTTAGAAACTTCAAGATTTAGGGCGAGGATCTCAAATTGTTTGGTCAAGGAGTCAGAACGAATTAAGTTAACATGAAATTTGCATTTGATGTAAATAGCAACACCACCACCTTTTCTTGGGCGATCAATTCGATACACATTATAGCCGTCAATGCAAACTTCCTTATCAAGGACAGATTTAGTTAGCCAGGTTTCAGATAATACAACAACATCTGCGTCAGTCGATTTCACCCAAATTCTCACCAAATCCAACTTCGAGATCAAACTCCTAACATTAAGGTGATTAATGCCCAAGCCTGACCTAGATTTAAAATCCATAGGAGTTTGAATACAGTGCATGTCAGGACCAGGGTTAGGCTGAACATTCCCCAACATCATTAATAAAAGTATTATCAGAAGTCTATGCTTTGCGGCTTTGCATGGGATATCATTTTTTGGATTTATTTTGGAGTCCAAAAAATCAAGAAGAGAGTCCAAAGTAATTGTGAAAGAGTCATTTAAAATTAATAGGCTTTGAAGGCAGCGCAAGTTTGTAGCATTCAAAGGCACAGATACACGCGCCGGTACTGTACCCTTTAGAGCGAGCGAGATAGATAGGGTATCGTCATAGAAAACATCTAGCCTCGGGGGGGAGGACATTTTCAGTCTTGAATACAGAAGAAAATTAATTTCCCCGCAGTCCCATGATGTTAAAAAACAGAACAAAACCCAGAGTATTTTCAAAGGCACTGCAGTTCAAATTGTTCGGGCTTTAAGAGCTCTGACAGTGGGGAAGGGATGAGGGAAAAGACGGGGTAGACAATGCTCCCTGAGCGAGCGTGTCTAAATTTTTCTGTTTCGGGTGCGAGGCTCAGTGAATTGCAGATCCTTCCAAACTAATGGGGAGCGCTGAAATTACTCACAACCACGTCCAGAATAGAAAGGCGCAGCAGCGGCAGAGATCCAGTCAGTGAGATCCAGAGATCCAGAGATGGATCTCTGGATCCAGAGATCTAGTGTACTGTATCAACAGTACACTGTTCACAAACGTCATGTCCACAAACAGGTTTTCTTCAGTCATTTTCAACAAAGTAAAATGATCAGCACTGAAAACTTCAGTATTATTCAATAAATTAGCTTTAAAAGGTTTTACTACAGCCGGGTGAAAAATGTATCAAGAACGCCAATTTATGTATATAAAACTACTTTAGTACTTAAAAACTCTAAGAAACAGACAGAGACAGAGACAGAGATAGACATGCTGCCATCTTGGATTGGACCAAATGGTGATGATCTTATAGCAATTATGTTTTTTGATTAATTGGGACAAGAATGGTAGGTCTTTAATGGAGAGTTCTTCACATACTGACTGTTCAGTTTGAAGCCAAGGATTTTGTTCCATGTCTAATTTCATTATGTACTGTAACTGATGAGCTAAGAAGTAATGAAAAAACTTTGGGGCATTTAAGGCACCAAGCAGCTTGCTTTCCTGAAGTACTGAAAGTTTAATTCTCGGTTGTTTATTTTTTCAGTAAAATTTTGTGATTATTGAGTTTAGAGTAGAGAACAAATTGAATGTTGGAAACACGGGAGTCATTGAAAAAAGATTCTTGGTAGGATTGACATTTTCACTGCAGCTATGTGGCCAGCAAGTGAGAGTGGTAAGTTATTCCAACAGTTTAAATGATTTCCAGTGGTTTTAAGAATTGGCATGAAGTTCAGTTCAAACAACTCTGAAAGGTTTGAAGAAATATCAGTGCCGAGATATTGAATGTTACCTATAGAGATGCAGTGAGAGATTGGGGGTCACAGCATTCCACTGGTCCTGGTTAACTGATAGGATAATGGATTTTGACCAGTTGATTGAATATTTTGAGATGGGGGAAAATATCCCAATCAGATTGAAAATAGCTGGAAGTGATGTTAGAGGATTTGTGTATATAGTAATAGTAAATTATACCATTTGTGATTACTGATGCTGTGGGTGAGTTGTACAAAATTTTGATCCATTGAATAAATGACTCCCCAAAACCAAATCTTTCTAATGTGGAGAATGAAAATGTCCAATTAACCCGGTCAAATGCTTTTTCGGCGTCTACTGACAAGATAATTGTATTGGTTTTTTTTCTTTTTGGCTATACTGATTAGATTGAATAGGCGACGCATGTTACTTGATGAATGCCTGCCTTCAATGAAGCCTGTCTGATCAGGGTGTATTACAGATGACTAGGGATAGGGATGACTGTTTCTAATCTCATGGCCAGTGCCTTACTGATGATTTTAATATCTGTGTTAATGAGAGCTAATGGGCAATAGCTTGAGAAGAGAGTTGGGTCTTTATTAGATTTAAGGAGGAGTCAGGCCCGGCCCAAACCAATTTGGCGCCCTAGGCGAAAATTTAGGTGGCGCCCCCCTTGCATCGGAGTAAATTCGACTGCTGGTGTACATACTCACAAGAAACTGAATAGCTTTGTCTTCGACATTCTTTTATTTGCGATTGCAAAATCAAAACACTTGGAACAAATTAGAAAGAAATACAATAAAAATATGAAATGAATTTTTGAAATACAATATGAATAGCTTAAATAAAGTATAAGATTTAAATAGCCACAAAATAAAAAAAGTGTAAACCAGTGGCATAAAATAAATTATAAATACAATATAAATAAGGCACTGCACACAATAAGATGTTAAAAAAACCCAGTATTGCCAAAAAAAAAAAAAAATTACAAGAATATCAATAAAAGGGGAGAAAGGGGGCTCTTATAAAGACATCTACTGGTGCTTTTTGGTACTGCATCAAAACTACACAACCACCTACTCAACCTCATATCACCTGCTGCTGCAGCTTAACTCTCCTGCTCTTTCTTACAGCAAAGTCATCTATAACATCATCGTATGATAGCTTACTTGAGACCACATGATTTATACTAATGATGGCAAGTCCACTTAGACGTTCCTACATCATTGTAGCTCTCAAGTAGGTTTTTATCAGTTTAAGCTTTGAGAAGCTTCTTTCTGCAGTAGCCACTGTGACAGGAAGAGTGGCAAAGATTCTCAGAGCAACCCACATGTTGGGGTAAATTTCTGCCAGCTTCTTCTCATGCAGGAAGGTCAAGAGTTCCATGTTTGTCACATTCTTTGATGGCAATGGTGGAAAATTCTGCATTTCCTTTGCAAGTTCTGTGCCATCAATGTCCGGCTGGCTGATGCTGTAGATGACCCAAGATTTGCAGGGGTGGGACTGAGAAACCTTAACAGCGCATCTGAAGAGAGAAGAGGAATATATTACACCAATCTAATAATAAATATGATATGATACATAATATGATTTTAAGAATAAACTGAAATATGACAAATTAAAAATCTAACGGATATGTGCATGATGACTACGCTGTACATGTTTAATACTTTTCTGATATGCAAATGATATAAGATTCAATTTTTGTCATTACAAGGAAATGCTGATTAGCAGAATGCAAAGAAGTAGTAAACTGCACTATAATATAGAATGTAGGAATGCTAAGGTATGCTATAACAGGAATGATGTGCACTGTGCAGGCTTAAAACTATAGGAAAAGGAATAACACGTTAGCTTTTTGATTAAGGCTAATATTGCAAGCTAAGAAAACGTGAGCTAACCAGTTTTCAATAAAAATGTAAACAAGTTTTATTTTAATTTTAACTCTTGCTGACCCTATAATATTTACATATTTGGAAGCTGGGTGGGAGTGCCATTTTTCATAACAGCTTTGGTCCTTCGTAACATGCCATTAGCCTAACTGAAGTTAAAACAGTTCACGCTAGCTATTTATTGATTAGCAAACCATGTTTGGTTAACAACGTGTCGTTGTTCTCCTACGTACAAATAATGTCATGACATCACCTTTATTGCAACATTACTTCTGTCTTTCTCTCTTTTTTCCTCCTCTTCTTTTCTTTTTTTCCTCCCCTGGGCATCAGACAGTTTGGGACGTTTTGACATGTTGTTGTTGTCCTGTCGTCGTTGTCTTGTTGTCGAGCTTGCTTTTGGGGTCACGTCAATGCGTGCCCCCCTCCCCCCTCCGCCAGCAGGTAGAGCCTAATTAGTCCGGGGGGAAGGGGGAGCATCTCAGGAAAGTAAAGTGTGATCATCATTTTTATTATTATTTTTATTCATATTTAATAGGGTTTGCTATGCAGTTAGATATTTTTGGCTCATTATCTTCCTATTAAGATATATAATACCAACTAATACCAAGAGTAATTTTTTTTTCTCTCCCGTTTTTGGCGCCCCCTGGATGGTCGGCGCCCTTAGCATTTGCCTATACTGCCTATGGCGCGGGCCGGCCCTGGGAGGAGTGATATAAGTGCTGTATTCATATGAGGTGGAATGACAGAGGAATTTCTAATTTCAGTGGTCATTTTAATGAATAATGATATTGTTGGCCAGAAATGGTTATAAAATTCTGTTGGGAAACCATTGGCTCCAGGTGCTTTATTATTTGGCATTGAAAACAGTGCTTTTTTAAAGTCATCTGATGAAAGTGGTCAATCTAGATTTATTACTTGATTTTTATTTAGCCTGGGAGTTTGATATTGTCAAAAAAGATTTGAATTTGCAGATGGATCACATGTACAGTTGGATTTGTAAAGGTTATTATAGAAGGATTGGAAAGTTGCTGAGAAGTCATTTGGAGTTGACATGGTATTCCCTCCAGAGTTTTTAATGACTGGTATGATTTTTTTGTTGTTGTCTTTTTAGTTGATTTGCCAGATGCTGTCCAGATTTGTCATTTTGTTCAAAATTGTGATGCCTGAGTCTCTGTACAAGGAATTGGGTTTTCTTATTTATGATGGTATCAAGTTCATATTTGGCTTCAATGAGTTCAAGTGTTTCCTATATTTTGGCGGTCAGTGAGTATTGCATGTGAGGGGAAACGGACTAACAAAAACAAATGAATAAACCTCAACATGGCCTGAGGAAGAACTCCCTAATCAAAGAAGGTCCCTCCTCTTGAACCCACACTGTCCAGCCACCAAAGCCACATGAGTGGTTGGTTTGATTCTGTTAACAAACACTATATTTCCATTTTAACATTGTGGACATTGTGGAAATGAGGAATATTCAGAGAGAACTTAATCAGAATTTAAGGAAGGCCAGGAGAAAAGAGAAAGAGAAATTTGAAACTCACCGCTCTTCAATGAACACCAAAAAACTGCGATTTTATGAAATCTTGAACAAAAAATATAACAAAAAACAGTGTTGCAGATTTATCAAGTGGATAATCCCATATTGGATTAATTTTTTGACAAACGCGTAGGGCAATTTCAACAGTCAATCACCTTTGAAAGAATTATCCTCCATGAACAGCTGACTGGGCCAAACACAAGTTAAAAGAACTGACCAGTCTGATGGTATATTTTCAGTCATGGACAAACCAACAGACATGGGAAAGGTTCACATTTGGCTGCTTAGCAGACCCATCCAGAGCAATGTACAAGATGAGTACATTTAACATTACAGTTACATTTTTTGACATCCAGCAGATACTCTTACCCAGAGTGAATGTAATGTCAGACAGCCTGGTGTTGACAGAGCTCAAGACACTGTTGAAGGACAAAGGACTGGAGAAACAGGTCTCATTAATTGCTGTGGCATGGCAAGAGTCTGTTTGACATAATGTGGTTTGTAAGTTGTGATGTGAGAATCCACATAAGAAACCTTAAAGATGTCCACACCTACTTTTAACTTCTGTTAAAGTGGTGTGTGGGCTACTTGTGGAAACCCTCCTGTTGGATTATATTTGAGGTTTTGACTAAGACTAAGCAAATAAAAAGGGAAAAGGTAAGAAAAGGGAAAGTAAAGAAAATAAGAAGTGTAATGTCAGTGAATTCTGGGATAAATCGGTCTAAATGACTAAAATGCAGAAAGATGTTTTCATGCTTTCATTTCAGACAAGTTTTCATTCCTCAGGTTTAATCACAAAACTCAGCCTTTCAGTTTGAACTGTGTAAGAGATTCACCATTTCCAACTCATTCAGACTCCATCTGTTTATTTTTTAATTCACATATATTTGCCTTTTTTTTAAGTTATTTTTGTGGTGAAGGCAAAATGACTTAACTAAAACGACCCTGCAAAGTTTCACACACATCTGCATTGTCTCTGGTTCTAAACAGTTAGACTGAATTAAATGTGTGAGAGCATGAATCTAAACATTGCTGTAATTTGTGCTTAATTAGACATAATTAATTCCTCAAATGTGATGACTGGGGATGTGCAACTTGATAACTGGCTCGAAAAAAGGCTGCTTCAAGCCTTTGTGTCGGAGGATTGAAGCACATGCAAGAAAAAACTTCAGCGCTGTAGTCATAACACACATGATCATATCACATGTTACATGATACACACGACTTAGTCAAATATGTCTCAATGTCATTTGTTAGTGGAACTGAATGTGATATATTTATACATCACACATCTTGATGTGATAAAGTGTAGTATAATGCATATTAAATTATGAATATGTATTGTAGTTATGCAATGCTTAAAGTTATGCTTTATGTAATTGCACTTAATGTACAATGTGACACAAAATTGTAACATTCCAACTGATTCCCCTTTCTCATTGTGGTTCATGGGTAATTTTATGGGTTTCCAACCTGTAATAAATACCTAGCCCCTGACATATCCTCAGGTATGACAATTTACAATATGTCATGTCTTAACAGAGCACATCACAGTAAAGCCATAATTATGAAACTAGGGCAACAGAAAAAAAAACTTACTCAAAAAGTCAAAAACTGATGAAATGTCACCACAAAAATAATAATAAAAAAAAAAACAGAAAACTTCAAACTTCTCTATTCTAAATTTTTATTCAAACAATACTTTCACATTTCTTTAACATGAATAAATGTAGTCATCTCAATAATATATAAATGATACAAAATTAAGTATATTCAGTATTTTCAATGTGGGAGATGTTTTAGCAAACTGTAAAACATAAATTAACTTAAATTTTCAGAGTGGAATTTCATGACAAACCACATATATTCTCATATAGATTGGACTGGTTCAGACTTTGAATGTTTCACAGAAAGTTCTAATAATATGACAAAAAATAATTAAGATTCGGTTCTAGCTATATTACGTCAAATGTGATATGATCTCAAATACTAGTTACAAATAACAAAGGGGGAATCATTACAAAGCAAAAATGAGAGATGTTTTGGCACAATTAAAGTCAGCAACACTGGTCCCCCCTCCCTGACTTACTATTAATACTATTAATAGTATTAATAGTATTATTTTAAGTAACAAAACAAAGTATCATACACTATTTAAAATGAACCAAAAAATATGAGTTATACAGTTGAGCTTCTTGGTTGTTGGGATAGCAGCTTCAGTGCCGCGTGGAAATTCCGCTGAACTCAGCAGCCACTGCTCCCTCACCGTCTATGCGTAGCAAGCCACCCTAGCGACAACACAAACATCCAGATGAGCGTGTTTCAGTTAATGGATAAAGCTGTGCACATGAAATGATTAATTTGGAACTGGCAGCCAGGAATGTACAAATGAAGACAGAGGTGACATGTTATGGGTAAATCAAATTCTTTCCTCCAATAATACCTGACCACCTACTCATATAAGTTTCATCAAGACCAAGGCTGCAGTTAAAAACAACCACTTAGCTAGCCAACTGTGTCCTGTGATGTTCACTGATGATAAAAAAAATTTCAGAAACATGCAGAAACATTATGCACTGTTTTGCCAAGCAGGAGGTTGGACTGGGTTTTCTAGCTAGCGTTAGCTAGACAATAGATGGTTTATTTGGGGTATGCCCTGAAATTCACTAATGACAGTAGTTGGAGAGCTATTGCCAGAGTCCTTGGATGCTTGGGGGGCTGTGAAAAGTTCTATAATATTTGCTTTTTTGTTTAAGATGATGGCACCTTGTCAGAACAAGCTATTCACGGATGAAAGCATGTGCATGAACAATGCAGGCTGTGTGGCCTGTGCCACCTATGTCAATTAATTACATGCAGCCTAAAACAAATGGTAATCATTGGTTCTGCCACCACAATGCAAAGAACACACAGAAATGGTCCCAATACTTGTGGAGAGCTCTACAACCTAACATAATATTTATGGTTATCTATTAATGATCTGTTGAATCTATTAATGATGGGTACAATGCAGCAGTTAAACAGAAATGTGCAATATTCACAACGAAACCTATAAAATCGTTAGTGACATGTGTCAGCATATCACTGCCAATAGCTAAATGTCAGTAAATTAATTTGCTGTCAGCTAGTTAATGTGGGTACTATGCCTAAGCAGCTAGCCAGCTAGCTAAACAGCTACCTAGCAAGTTATATTCTCACTTGGAAAAAGCAAAGCTTGTACCATGGTTACTTGTGGCCACTGAAGCACCACAACTCAGGCAAGTCAAGCAAATCAGACAGTGACACTGGCTCAATGTCAAACCTGATATGAGCCAGACCTACCCTTGCCACAGCATTCATCCAGCTAGGGTAAATACAGGAACAATTCTACAGATGCTTTTTAAGTGAAATAATTTGATAACGTTAATCGTTGTGGATACAGTTTTTAGTACTAATAAGCAAGTATATGTATTTATATTTTCACAAGAATTGGTATTTGGGCGGGTGGCACGCAAAACTTTTGAGAGCCAATGCATTAGACTATTGCATTAAAATACCTGTATGGTTCCCCTAATATAATAATATACACAATAATTTTCAGTATCAGTCATTGTCATCATTATAAATATCACACATGAAATCAGTCATATTTTTATGACTGATATACAATTTTCTGACATAGGTTGAGAAAAAATGCTCACATATTTTCCTGGCTGAGTGTCTTCCTCATGCTTGCTATCCTCTGAAGTGATGAATGTTGGTGGCTTGGCTTTTCTACATGGAGGAATGGTAGCCAGGAAGGCAGGCAAGGTGAAGCAGGAAAGAAATCGAGCCTTCAGGAGCACGTAAGCTGGGTTACTGCTCAAACGCTCTGCAACCAGCTGGCGGATAGCGTTCTCTGGAGGCTCTTCCCCGTCACTTTCCCCATTGGTAGTTACCAGTGGCAAGGCACACTTTCTCATGTCCATTTTGCACTTAAGGAGAGTGGCAAGGGTTGTGAGACTGCTGACAAAGGGTGGCAGGTATGGGAGGGTCATGTCCAGCTGAGGGAGCACCATCGCCCCTTTCATCCAGTCATTTAGTTGAGAGACATCTTCCAGGAACATTAGGCTGGGGTCAAAACTGATAGGCTCGGGTTTAGGTTGCATGCCATGCTTTGAGGAAAGCGTTAAAGGAGGATGCCTGGGCTGCAGTATGTGTACAACTCTTTGTTGGGATGGGGATACACCTGGAGCAGGGGGGCTTACAGGACAGTTCCCAGATATCCCTGGGGTGTGTGGTTGAAAAACTGGGAGTGTGGGCAGGTGTTGTGAATGAGGGAGTGCAGGATTAACATGTGTGTCCTTTTGAGAAACAGTATGTGGTGGAACAGGAATAGAAGGAACAGTATTCACTGAAATAGGTACAGACAATATAGTGCTGGTGGCTCTTGGAGTGAGGGTGTGCAGGGTAATTTGAGAACATGAAGTGTTAGGCTGTGACAAACTGACTAATCTTGATGATGAGGTGCTGTGGATAAGTCCAGTGGTATTAGGCACTGTGTAAATAACTCCACCTTCAGGAGTGTTTGTGGATGTGTAAGTGGAGGGAGCAGGTTTTAACACTGCTCTTTCCTCCATTACTGAGACTCCTGAAGAGACAGGGGAGGCAGCTTTAATAGAGGGACTGGGGGAGACCTTTAGCAGCTTTGAGGGTGGCTCTGCTCCTGGATCAGCTTTTACAGGGAATGTAAGAGAGCTTTGCTGGCTGATGAAAGAATTTGTACTTGGCAAACAAGACATGTTTGAAAAGACCTCTTTGGTGCCCACAGCAGGGGGTTGGGTAACCACTGGGATTTGAATCCCTATGCCATTCACTGGCAATATGCCATTTGGGGTCACAATCCAATTGATAAATGGGGGGGTGAGGGACACTTGAGAGGAGTCGCCATCTGTCCTAACCTTGGGACAGATGTTCTTTAAACAGGCCTTCTTGTGGTTACGTGATTTCTCAGATGCTTTAACTTTAGAATCAGCCTTGAGGGCCAAGGCCTTCTCTGTGGGTTTCCGAATGCGCTTCTGTGACTGCTGTGCTCCAGCTTTCTCCTCACTGTTGGCAACAGAAGATTTGTTATCAGCGGAAGTTAATGGGGGTTGAGTCTCCTGCAGTAGTGGCTGTGTGAACACCACGGACTGTGGAATCATCAAATATGGCATGAAGAGCGGAGTCTTCTTTTGATCCCCTTTTTTCTTCTTGTACACTTGCCTCCGCTTCTCATACAGCAGTTGTGCCACTGTGCGATTATGGGATGTAACCTGACAAGGTTTCGTCTTGAGTGATGGAGTGACTGCAGGAACTAACCAATCAAAAACACATTATCAACACATAAATCAACATAAAGCAGACTGATGTTTTTTTGAATTACAACCCCAATTACAAAAAAGTTGGGACAGTATGGAAAATGCTAATAAATACAAAAAGGAGGGTTCATTCTATTTTTCATCTATTTTTCTATCTCTTTTTAACCCTTTCGTGCGTACGGTCACACTGGTGTGATTAGCCGTTTAGCGCATATGCTAAAACTGGTGCGATTAGAACGCTAGATTGGAGAAATTCTAGCTAATTTTAACTTTGAGGAAAGAGCGATTTAACTCTAAAAATATAGCAAATACTAACTGAAATCTATGAGAAACTTAATAACCCAAATGAAAACATAACGAACCATATAAAGTAACACGTGCGCTACATAATAATAATAATGTTACACCATAACAAACATGCGAAAGGGTTAAAACGAAATTTGCCTTTCAGCACATCTGCGTTTGCCACGGCTTTCAGTAATTCAGCCAGGTAAAGATCCGCGCTGGAATTACGGAAGGATGTTGTGGTCAAACTTGATGATATGATTAATTTGCGTTAAAACATTAACGCATTAAAGTTTCCAGATTAATCGCGATCGAGCGTTAACACGTTAATGTTGACAGCCCTATTATTATTATTATTATCTTTCGTGATTTTGAGTGACTTTAATCCCTTGCAATGAACTTGAGGGAACGGAAGAAGAGATAAGTAAACAATAACTGCTTCTACAACTTACTACCAATAGTTGTTCTACGGTTTCTTTGCAGTTATTGGGGTACACAGGCACGGGAGTATTTTTTTCGGGACCCTGTCCTTCTTGTACGACACTTATAATAACATTTATGAGCCTGTTAGTGGCGAAAACTGCGTTTTACTTTGACATAGCATGTTAGTACATAGGAACGCACTGTAGAACCTTCGGACTTGAGGTTACAAAATGGCGCCCTATGTTGGAGTTGTCCAAACTCTCTCTATACACGGCTCTATTATATATGGTCTTAGCTTGCCACCTAGTGGTGAAATTGAGCTATTTTCTTTGTTAAACACTTGTAAGCAGATTTGGTTTCAACATAAGAGGTTTGGTTTCCAACTGTGACATGAGTTTGTGTGGTGTATTCTTTGAGCACTACCATTGAGTTAATTTAGAGATAAACCTGTGTGCAAAAGCATGTGACATGTGACAAAACACAGCACCTGAATGCATTCAGTTTGGAGGTGTCCAATAATAAACTACTATTGATGAAATATTGTTTTTCATTTCATTGCATTTGACATTTGGAACTGGGAAGTCTGATGGTGTTTGTAACATTTACTTCTATTTTTTTCAGAAAACAAAACAAAATGGAGATTACATTAACATCATAACATGGATTTACCCCTATCTGCTGACACAGCTACCATTTCTACGAGCCTCTCAAGAGAAGATTACTCGCACTTACAACAAAATGGTGGAGTCAGCAACTCCAGTGTTGAGAGTAACAAGCCTGATCTTACTGGGTATTTTCATGGAGTATGTGGGTAAACTTCTTAATCAGAAAATGGATGAAGTATTAATGCTGCAAAAAAAATCTTCTAATAGCGGAAATTGATATTTTAGCACTACTCTGGACTACAAAAAGTCACCTCTGGAGAAATTATGTAACCTATGCTGATGCCAGAATAACAAAATAAAGATAACCTTCAACTAGTATCAGCAGCAGATACAGATAAATCTTATTCACCTTTTCAAGAGGGAAGTTTCTGCTAAGATGAACCTTCATCCACCACATCAACAAGTAGGTCTGAAACTTTCCATTAATATGTCCACCATCGCCTTCATAGGCAAGTAATTCATTGTTTAATTACCCTAGTATTAAATAAAGTATCGCCAGAAAGACAGCATGATACAGACATATCTGACAAATGGCTGGCAATTCTGCTAAACGATGTATATTTCAGTCTATGGTTGTAATGTCCATTTCATTTTGCAATGAGTTTGACGAGCAAGGAGTTCTTTGAACACCAATACTTGAATATTAGTGGTACATTGAAAAAGAAACACTAATTTGGAAAGTCTGAAATAAGATCATTTTTGCTGTTGTACATAGTAGCTGTCTTAGCAAATCTTAATAAATGTTCCCTGCTATGCAGTGTTTATCATATTGAATCTATCACAGGCTCTTTGAACCAGAATCATGTAAGCCTGTGTTAAGCTGATAAAGTCACTGCCCTCCATACCCCTGCAGTTTTCGTAGTCCATTGGTTCATGCTGCGGACTGTTCATAGTAATAATAGACATTGTTAACCAAATATGTAGTCTTTAATTCCAGACAGAGCCTTTCAGGCAACCTTAGTGGTGAGTGCTGTTCTGTGATTCTAAATGGTTACTGTGACATAACAAACAACAAGGTAAACTTGAAGAGGACTGACATGAAACCTTCCAAGAAGAGAAGCAAAGCAACTAATGCTCTCTATAAATCACACTGAGGGTTTTTGGCTATAAAAATGACAGATGGGATTTAACACTTCCCTTCAAATCTTACAATATTTGCCAAATGAGAGATAAGTGGGAAACTATGGGAAATATTTGCATGCAAGAACGGTGTCAAATTATGAATGACAGTGGATACTGTTGCACTCTTTCACTCAAAGATTATCTCTTTGTTGTGGAGTTTCTTGAATACTCCTTTCATGACTCTTTTCCTTTCCTCCACCCCCTAGGCCAAACTTAAGGAGGTAACAATTAACAACTAATTGCAGAATTAGTCAAATGACTTTTAAATTGATTTGTTAAAATGCAATGATATTTGAATGCCTTATGTATACAGTAACACCTGGAGGATAACGATTGAAATACATGTTTAAATTCCCATAGATTCCCATAGATCACATGGTGGAGAAAAACTGAATGCCCTATTCATCTGTGATGAAAAATGATATCATCACGTGTAGTAATAGAAAACTCAACACAAAAAGCAGTAATGGAACGGACAATAGTAACACACAAAAAAAATCATGTGAAATGATTAATTACCTTGTTTACCAGAAATGCCGGACTCCTGAAACAGGGAAAATTTTGTTTAATAAATTGTGATAAAGTGTGTCATGACTTCTGCCCTGCTCACATCCAAACAGGACTATCTTTAAAATGCTATTTTTCTTAACGTTTCTATATCATGTTAAGACACTGCAACTAGGGGTGTATAGACACTCAGCACTCAGTGTAATGACACACTCAGCACATGGTTCGGTTCAATACACAATACTGGGTTCACTGTCAGATACTACAACAATATTTTGAATGAAATTTGAATAAAAATAATGACTGAACAAGATTCCTTGTTTATTCCTGAGGTATAAAATGTGCAAAACAATGTTTTTGTCATAATTAAAAAAAAACTCAAATTGTAAACATGATTAAAAGGTTTATAAATCAAAAGAAAAACCCTGTCAGATTTCAACCATTGTGCCATCTTTCATGCAGATTTTATACTCTAGCCCATAGTACAAGAAAACTTTATTTACTTCAGGTAATCCACTCACTACTGGCACCCCTGTATATTAAATGTTTATATATAGACTTCATCAATGTAAAAGGCCAGCATCAAGGAATGCTGAGATTAATGCATTAAATTGTCCTGAGTTATTTAAACTCACCTTCATGTTTTGTCCTTCAATAACCTTCTTGCAACCCTCTGCATCAATAGAGAGAATCTGTTTTAGAAGACAAGATGCAATTATAGTTTCTTTCATCTGACTAGTGCAGATTTAAGCAGTAATTCCCACCCAAAAACTATTTTAAGTCAAAGTCAAAAACTGGCAAAAGCCGGGAATCAGGGAAACATACTACTCTGTCATTATGTCTAACATTTTCAACTAATTTGATGTGAAACAATTCAATCCTTTCATCTGCTGAAAAATATAATATGCTCAGAGGAAAAATTAATTGCTAAGATGAGAATGCTCATTTTCAGAGGTCAGTTTATCTGGATTTCGTATTGAAAATTTGACAAACAATTACGCACATTTATGCTGAAACCATAGATTTTTAAAGTAAGTTCTGTCCAACTCTTAACCATCAGGTGTCTGCACTGCAGATGTTAAGCAAGAATAAGGACCGTTTACACAAGCATTAGAAGGTTAACAACAGGGCATGCTACTCACTTTTAGAAACAGGGAAAAGACAGGAGTGCTTGTGAGTCCCAAACTCTCAGCTGTCTCTCTCACTACATCCGCTATCAAAAAAAAAAAAAAAAAAAAAAATTACATCAACTTTGGTTATGACTTCTCACCAAATATATGTTACAGGCTTGGGAGAAGAATAGTAAAAATGGTACAAATTTGTAATGGGCTTCAATCAGCCCATCACAAGTACAGCTGCATCCAAACTGATGTACTTTCAACTGCCTCTGATGACACAACCCACATTACACATACAAACAGGAAACACAAGTGGGTGTACTGGGCCATCTGTGATAAGGAAATAGATCAATGAAGGCATCTGCTAAGTAAACATGTTTCGCATATCAATGTACAAGCCTACCTTGACAGTGTTTACTTTGGCGGGAAGCCATGGTCACCAGCAGGTTACCCACCCACGGAGTGATGGCAAGCAGGAGCTCATTGTTGAGCATGGCACTGCACTCAGGTCTCCTGTCTTGCACTGGCCCATCTCCTTTACCATTTGTGCTACTCCTCCTTTGGCTCTCTCTCCTTATCCTGTGCCTCTGGAGAGATCATAGCTGGAGTCAGTACAGGACAGACACACCCCCCATGATGTAATGCCCTTTCTGCTCTAAACAGAAGGTGTACTTGAATTTACAAATTCTCATCAAAAGTGGTTGTAAGTACAGTTATCTTTTTAAGGCAAAAACAAAATTGTAGAATTGGAAATGGATACATCAACATACATTACACAGTGGATGTAAAAAGTCTACACACACTTATGAAATGGAAAGTCTGACATTTACATTGTTGTCATTTCTGTCTTTACATTTCAAAAACCTGCAATTTCATAAGGGTGTGTAGACTTTTTATATCCACTGTACATATATACAGAAATACAGGTTTATTGTTCTTTCTTCTTGCCCTTTTATTTTACTACCGTAATGAAATAAGTATTTACTTACTGAACCAACATATTTTGACTGTCAAAGCATGTCATTCATGCTGTAAATGCATAAAACTAAATGAAATGTAAACTAAACACTAACTAAACTAATGTAAAATGTATAACTATAAATCAAAAGTTCTAAAATAAGGTCATTTTTAACTCTGCCGGATGCTGAGAAGAATACCCATGCCTATTTTACCTAAACTGGCCCATTCCAATGCTTTGTTCTCTGCCTCCCAAGCTGTTATAGGAAATTTACAGATTATCTAGTATGACAAGGTACCAACTAAAACGAAAAAGTAGGACAACATTACCCTAGTGCCTAAATCTTAACATTACAAT
Source organism: Megalops cyprinoides (assembly GCF_013368585.1). Classification (NCBI taxonomy): domain Eukaryota; kingdom Metazoa; phylum Chordata; class Actinopteri; order Elopiformes; family Megalopidae; genus Megalops; species Megalops cyprinoides. The sequence goes on from NC_050586.1 coordinate 41,901,890, forward strand.
TACATTTTTACAACCTTAAAATTTTTTCTGCCGCTTATACATTCATGGAGTTGAAATAAGGTACTTACAGGGTTCATGCCTTGGTTCCGGCGCAGAAGATTTCTCACCTCACAGAGAGATACTTTGATCACGTCTTTTTCATTGTGGCGATCCTATTAAGAAAAAAAATACTATAATATAACCTTCATAAATGAGTTCTCTCTGACTGTTGCTGTAAGTCATGGTGCACTGCGACATTTAAGTTTAAGGTTGTTAGACATTACCTACAAAAGTACATGAGGGGACATTCAAGACCTTCTGCAAGACCTACAGCTTTGACCATGCAGAGTGAAAGGTTTTGGCATGCTAACAATTGACAATCATCACTTCATAATGAGTAAATGAAAATGCAGAGTTGTTTGTCACAGTTTCTGTTCACTTGTAATTAAAATGCAATTTAATCATTCAGTCTAAATGTTACCACTGTTTTGTAACTGAAAACGTACATTCATCGGTGCTAACATTATGGTGTTTTTTGATGTCTGGTGTCCAGTTACCAGCTCTTATAAAATTCACTAAAAGTAGTCTGGGATGATGAGCAAAAGGGGACCCTGGGATGCCACACCAAATATGAAGGGAAAAACACCTGTTTTTCACTGCAAATTTTAAATTAAATATGAAACATCGCAAATTTAATACATTTGAATTTTATATTTACATTTAGTTACATTTTCATATTTGTTCATGTTTTTTCCACCAAATTTTAATGGAGCTTATCAAATGGCAATATAGGCAAATCCGTCAGTAATCTAGAGACTTGGCCAAATATCAGTATTACAGTATTATTACTATTACATTGTTGGGACCACCGTCGCGAACTACAAATATGGACGGGGAACTCCTCGCCTACATCACTGATGACGTCGAAAGCGCCACCCCTCACTGTAAATTTTAGGGACTTTCAACCAATACTATATGCGCTGGAAACACGCAACATCTGGCCGCTAGAAAAAACCATGAACAAACTGTACTTCGTTCTCTCTTGCTGACAGCACCACGCTGTTAGCAATAAGGGGAGGCTGTAGCTACAGTTTAACAGTTTAGTTTAGAGCAATACCGTTGTGTCAGAACCCCTGATCAAGGTTCCAATCATCAGACTCTCAAGCTCTAAACTAAGAGATAATATACTTGCAAGGACCCGATATTGCATTGGAGGCTGCACGCAAAGCGCAGCTATCTTAAACTTTGGGACGAGAAGACGACCAGTTCTCTTCTTTACCCCTGCATTAGTCAACGACGCATCTCCTGGCCAACCAGAGACGCAACCCCAGGACAACGACGATACCTGGACGCGTGATCTGTGGAGCTAAGTCCCACGTTCCCCCTGGTAAAGCCAAGACGCATCCCAGGACGACGAAGGAACCTGGACGACCTGCATGCCTAGATGTGTACTAGGCTCAAATTTCTGATATCAGTCAGGCTCTAGTGCTCAGATGTGTTTCCAGTGAATACCATATGAATCATATTCTTACAGTCAATGGCATTTTTTCCAATAATAATTTATAATTGTTGTAATTATGCTTTGTGCTGAGGTGCTGTACGTTACTGTATTTCATTCTGGAAGTGTTGTATAGTGAATATGGAAAATGGTACCTTCTGTGCCGGCTGCATTCCCATGTTGCTGGTCACAAGGCCACCAAACTGGTCTACGATGGTGTTGCGCACTCCAGCAGGAAAGCGTGGTGGGACTAAGCTGTTTACTGAACATGCACGTCCTCGTGTGACCTTGCCCTGGGATGTAATCTGGTTTGACAATTTGGTCTGCACAGTTTGGAGAACCCGCTGGTCCAAGCATGGGAGCAAGTCAGACTTTTTGGGAATCCACTCGTCAATTCTGGGCAGAATGTACTCCTCTCTGCAGATCTGTTCCAGATCTGACTCACCCTCTGCTAGCTCCTCCTCACTATCCATAAAAACAATGTCTTCCTCCTCTGAACTAGTCATCATGTCTTCTTCCTTCCTCTGTCGTTTTATCCTCCTCTCAACTTTCTTCCTCTTCCTTTCCCTCTTTTTCAGAGGTTCACTTTTATGACATTTACTTTTCTTACACTGTCAAAAAAGAGAAAAGGACAACAAATTCATTTCAGAATTTAATGACAGATGTAACGATAGAGAAAAGCTACTGAAATATTTTCGATTTATGAAAAGTTCCATTTTTGTTGTGTCAGCACTTACCCTATATCGTGTCATAGATTTCCATTTCTGCAAGCACTGGCTGTCAATACGGTTTGGTATCTCAGAGGCAATCTTGGACCATCGGCCTACCAATCAGGGTATGAATAACAGTAAGGCAAATATTAATGCTTGTTCATAGATGATTGGCAAGGAAGATATAATTACCTGAATGTTTTTTCAAAACATAAGAACATCAGTTTCCTGTGAGTTGTGTTATCCCATATTTGTGCATTTATGCCTTTCACAGGTCAGATTCTGTTACATTAGAAAGGAAATGCTTAGATAGTGCCAGCCAGCCAACTATGTAGTAGTTGCTAGCCAGGTTAACAAACCAACATGTAAGAGACCCAAACCATACAACCTAATTCACTTTGTTAACATTAGCTAAGCAGCTAGATTGGAGCTCAAAATTGTTTATCTGTATTAATAAATCAATCAATAACATTTATCCATTCAACAATGATAAGCAAAATAAAAGCTAAAATGGTTTGTGTACCACAGTGCTCTAACCACATCACTGTGTAACCACAAAAAAAAAAAAAAAAAAAAAACAAGAATCAGAAGATGCTCAAAAAAAGAAAAAAAAATCACAAATCCATGGTTCGGCAACAGGAAGTCCATCTGCTTGTTTGTACAGTTGCCTATTTATGGTAACATTTGAGAACAACTATATTTATGGCAGTAGACCCTATAGTAAATACATTAATTATTACTCCCAGTACACAGACAATATTTTCATGATTTGGTCAAGGACTGAAAACCTCCTCATGGATTTCTTTACATTCTCAATTCTAGACTCACCCTCAATTTCCTGTTCATTAAGAAAAAATACAGAAATGATCCCTTCTTAGATATGAGATTAGATCACAACACAAATGAGTAGATCACAATAATGTATAAAAAAAACCTCTACTATCCATTTGAGTCTTTCAGTGTGGTGTAATGTTAATTGTGAATTGTATACTGAGTTGTATAACCAGTTCCATTGAGGACCCCTGGTGATCTGTGTATTGGTGGTGGTGAACTGCATGTTATGGGTGACCGTTTGGTTGAATATTGCTATCTCCTATCACAGAGTATTTCACAGGACCACAGAACCAAACCTGACCAGGCGGGGGACAAAGAGAAAACCTGTACAGTTGAACCAGGAGACCAAGTCCTGGTAAAAACATACCAAAAGAAAACCTTCAATCCCAGCTGGTCCAGACCACATACAGTTTTACTCACAACCCTGTCAGCTGTCTGAGTGACTGGAATTCCAGTGTGGATCCATATCACTAGACTAAGGAAATACAAGGGTGAGACCCAACATGGGGCACAATAACCCCCGTCTATCCTTCTGGGTCCTGGGAGCCATTTCTCTTGTGTGTCTCCAGGCAGACACATGGATCCGCAGTACGAGAATGTGCACCAAGCAGCTGGACCCGGGATGGACTCGCAACTGTCAATCGTACCAGATGGGGCTCCATGCGATGCAGCTGGAGCTGGAGGATAACTGACTGTCATTTTTGGGGTATAAGGAACCCTGTTAAATTGATAGAAGACCCCTGTTGTATGTTTTGAATGGTATTGATTTGGAAGGATCCAAGAGTGTGGGTGGATACAGGAATGGGCTGGGGAGAGGGAATTAAAATTCATGAGAATATTAATTGCAATAAAACTGCTGCAGGACTGGAGGAAGATGGTCGTCCCACTCTGAAGGCCATATATGAGCAAAGTGGTGAGACACGTACTAAATGCAGTCCTCCAGAGAAGCCTGGCGCATGCCCTAAATTGTACAATGAACCTAAAGTCGAATTGTCCTCCGAAGGATAAACTCTGCCCAGCCTAGTAGGTCTATCAATCAGACACTCTCGTTTAATTGTCAAAGTAAATCATATTATCTGGCCTAAAAACTGTTCCATTTTCACAGAATTCATCCAAATATTGATCAGCACTATGTTACAAAGGTTACCCAAGTGTTTGGAAAATTGTCTTCCAACTTAATAGCCAGGCAGAATATTTTTACAAAGCAGTCTACAGTCCAAGAATCGGCAACAAAAGTTAGCTACATGCTGTCACACAAAATCACAAAACACAGCAAGCCATTTTCAGATGGTGAGTTTTTAAAAGACTGTATGGTAGAGGCGGCGAGCATACTGTGCCCTGACAAGAAAAGTCAGTTTGAAAATGTGATTGTCCCGTTGTACAGTTACTTGGCCTGTGGAAGTCATTGATGAAGAGTTGACTGCTGAATTGTCAAAAAGGGCATCCGTTTGGATTGTTTTATGAAAGTAAATCTTTTTATTGTAACCGCAGAGTACACCAGATTGACATAAAGCTGTAAAAAATGTCAGGCCTTTGAGTAGGCTGGCAAATAGGCTACTGTAATCTGTCATGTACATCAAATTCATGTCATTTAATATAACAGCACTATGCGTTTCATGTTTCATTTCAATCGTCCAATGTGTGGCCCTCGGCTTACTTTATCAAAGTAAGTATGGCCATCTGGAAAAAAATGTTGCCCACCCCTAGTTTCTAGTGCCATTGAAATTGTGTTTACTGTTAACCCAGTGGCTCCCACCCATCCTGCAATATCTGAGAGCAAATCCCTACACATTAACCCAACGGGTACTTCTATCACTATCGGCTCTATTCTAGTCGCTCCGGATATCACCGCTAACAATTCCATTCCAGCACTCAATAGTTGGATGTTGGACCCCAATAACTCCTTTGAGAGAGCGCTTATGGCAGCTTCTGACAGAATTGAGAAGTTAGTCAAAGAAACTGGTCCAAAAATTAAGCACGCTCTCATCTCTACTCGGGAAGCTGCTGATGCCTCCCTATGCTCTGATAAGCACTACCATAGTGCAGCTAGAAAGGTGACAAGTGTGGCCCAATGGCTCAAAGGTACTGAACTTGCTGGGAGTAGCACCCCTTGGGGGTGGCTTTGGGTGGTAATATCTCAGGGTATCTGTGGACTAAATATTGTCACCTTTGTTTTAGTTCTTTGTATGTATCATAAGTACGTATTCTGATCAATAATGTGTCGTATGATGTCACCTACTCCAACTTGAATAATTCTATTGAAAATGGTAACATGGTTAGAGCCTGAGCAGTGGTGGGGAGGATGTCTCCTCCCCTGAATACAAAATGGGGGAATGATAGGTTTGAACTAGTTCCATTCTATTTAAAAATGCCTTTTGTTTGAACTACATTTTGTATTTACATTCCCACACACACTCTGCAATAGCCGTCTGACTGTTAGAAAAGAAAAAGTCACCTGACAAGGGTTTATATTTTTATCAGTGTCAGTGTCCTAGTCACGTGACAATGGCATGCTGATGAAATCACTGGAACCGTAACAGTGCTTTAACTGCTATTAGCCACAGTAGGAAATTGAGAAAGAGAGCACGCGAGAGGAAGAGACAAACACTACACACACACTATCCCTACAGTGGAGAATCTGACAATTTCAGAGGAGGAGAGACTATTGAGAGCATGAGAGCTGGTTCTCAGATATTCTGTTTAGCTGCCAAACTGTCTATAAGTTTTCAAGGCAGTCTAATTGTTACGCTAAATAACATTTAGATGTTATTTCATTGTATACAGGCTACACACTTCTATTATTGAGTAGGTATCATTTACTTGAAAATAAATATGGGAAATAAAAATATACATACATGAAAATAAAACAAACTACCGATACAGACAGTGGAAACATTAATAGGCTACTCATCCGTTGACGTAGGCCTACAATTATAAAGCTTTGGAAAAAAAAAAAAAAAAAAACTAGGGTAGCTCTCTCTCCTGTTCACATAATCCCCCCTCCCAATCTATAGACAATCAGCATATCTCAAAGGTGTAGGGCTCACAAACGTTGTTAACATTTGAACCACAGTTTGAACCCAATATGAGATTAATGCTCTCAAGTTCTACATCCATCACTCATACCTCATCAAAAGTCAAACCGTTTGTCCCATTGGGGTGAGTGTAGAGACAATTGTACAGCCGCTATCTTAAGTAAATAATTCAGTAACATTAATCATTACAGCTTGCCTGTAAATAACCAAGTGCATTTATGCCTACCTGCTCCATACTTCTCGACCAGATTTATCAACATGGCCTCCTCCTCCCGGCTCCAGCGACCTTTTTTCACATCCCCACTCAGGCAGTCCAAGTATCTGCAACACCAGAACTTGTTTTCGTCTCTGCCAATAATTTGTTTTTATTTTATGCTTTTTATTTTATGCAACAGGCATTACAACACAGTTCATTTATACACTCATTTCAATCAATGTAAAAAGTAAAACAACAGTCATGGTCATTGGTACAAATGCTCAGATATTTCAGTTAAATATTACACACCTTAATAATAATAATCATCATCATCACTGTCATTATAACCACCACCACCATCGTAACAATAATAATACTACTAATAATCATACTAATATGAATATTAAAACAGATACCAAGTGAAAGAAGTGAAAGAAGTCTCTGAACCCAAAGGGGCTTCACAATAATTCTGTACATATTTAAGAAAATAAATATGCATGAGAAAAAACAAATACTATAGAACATTAACAGTTTTTGTCTTTGGACTAATTAGTTTTTGAAAACATTGTTAATAGAAAAACAAGCCTTAGACGCAAGTGTGTATCAAACACTTTGGAGTTTGCTGTGGGCAGTTTACTGGTCTGATATGGGAATATTGTAATGAATTACAGCTCCATAAAATTTTGGACATTTTATGGTGAAATGGGTTGTCTTGCACAAAATTAATGGCTGTGGGTGTGGTGGGGGCCATTTTCCCCTTTGCGGTTTTCAGCATGAGAGAGGAGCAGATTCACCAAGTTACATTCACAGCAGAAGAAAGGAGGTGCTTCTGAGAGAGATCCACGCACGGCAGTGAATATATTTATATGCTCTCAGGGTCATGGTCCTCATCATGGTTATGGTCATTTTCTGAATCAGTTGTTCACGTGTACAATGAAAGACAACCAACAGACCAGACCGACCAACCAACAGACCAGACCGACCAACCACTTTATATTCCTGTGTACATGGTAATCTGGTTATTATATCCCGAACAGGCTCCTGAATACAGTATAGATCCCTTCAGAAATAGAAAAGGGATCAAAGATCCCTGAATGACAATACAAAAAATACCTTGAACTAACATAAGTCAGCATGATTAGGCCATTACAGATATAGGCAATACAACCTCCGGTGAGAAGAAAAACGTGCAATACTGCAAATAATGCCATATTCTAAAGATCTCAACTAAACTACTGTGTGTTTCCGTAAAAGTAACAGCAGATCCAGAAAGACAAGTGTTGAGAGTACCTGGATACCAGTATCTATTAAAAGAAAAATACAAATCTTCATCTACAAACCCAACTCAGAAAAAGTTGGTATGGTATGGAAAATGCAAATAAAAAGAAAGCAGTGATTTCTAAATTTACTTTGACTTGTATTTCATTGCAGACAATATGAACACAAGATATTTCATGTTTTGTCTGGTCAACTTCATTTCATTTGTAAATATACATCCATTCGTGCCATTCATACCTGCAACACATTCCAAAAAAAGTTGGGACGGGAGCAATTTAGGGCTAGTAATGAGGTAAAATAATTAAATAATGATGTGATTTGAAACAGGTGATGTCAACAGGTGATTGGCAATCGTTGGCCCATCTTCATCATGATTACAGTTTGCCAACAAACGTGTGAGAAAATTATTGAAATGTTTAAAAACAATGTTCCTCAAAGAAAGATAGGAAGGGATTTGGATATTTCACCCTCTACGGTGCATAACGTAATTAAAAGATTCAAGGAATCTGGAGGAATTTCAGTGCGTAAGGGCAAGGGCGCAAGCCTAAGCTGAATAACTGTCATCTCCAATCCCCCAGATGGCACTCCATCAAAAACTGTCATTCATCTATACGTGATATACAGTGCTGGCCAAAAGTATTGGCACCCCTGCAATTCTGTCAGATAATGCTCAATTTCTCCCAGAAAATGATTGCAATTACAAATGTTTTGGTAGTAATATCTTCATTTATTTTGCTTGCAATGAAAAAACACAAAAGACAATGAAAAAAAAATTAAATCAATTATCATTTTACACAAAACTCCAAAAATGGACCGGACAAAAGTATTGGCACCCTCAGCCTAATACTTGGTAGCACAACCTTTGGACAAAATAACTGCAAACAACCGCTTCCGGTATCCATCAATGAGTTTCTTACAATGCTCTGCTGGAATTTTAGACCATTCTTCTTTGGCAAACTGCTCCAGCTCCCTGAGATTTGAAGGGTGCCTTCTCCAAACTGCCATTTTCAGATCTCTCCACAAGTGTTCTATGGGATTCAGGTCTGGACTCATTGCTGGCCACTTTAGAAGTCTCCAGTGCTTTCCCTCAAACCATTTTCTAGTGCTTTTTGAAGTGTGCTTTGGGTCATTGTCCTGCTGGAAGACCCATGACCTCTGAGGGAGACCCAGCTTTCTCACACTGGGCCCTACATTACGCTGCAAAATTTGTTGGTAGTCTTCAGACTTCATAATGCCATGCACACGGTCAAGCAGTCCAGTGCCAGAGGCAGCAAAGCAACCCCAAAACATCAGGGAACCTCCGCCATGTTTGACTGTGGGGACCGTGTTCTTTTCTTTGAAGGCCTCGTTTTTTTTCCTGTAAACTCTATGTTGATGCCTTTTCCCAAAAAGCTCTACTTTTGTCTCATCTGACCAGAGAACATTCTTCCAAAATGTTTTTGGCTTTCTCAGGTAAGTTTTAGCAAACTCCAGCCTGGCTTTTTTATGTCTCTGGGTCAGAAGTGGAGTCTTCCTGGGTATCCTACCATAGAGTCCCTTTTCATTCAGACACCGACGGATAGTACGGGTTGACACTGTTGTACCCTCGGACTGCAGGACAGCTTGAACTTGTCTGGATGTTAGTCGAGGTTCTTTATCCACCATCCGCACAATCTTTCGTTGAAATCTCTCGTCAATTTTTCTTTTCCGTCCACATCTAGGGAGGTTAGCCACAGTGCCATGGGCTTTAAACCTATTGATGACACTGCGCACGGTAGACACAGGAACATTCAGGTCTTTGGAGATGGACTTGTAGCCTTGAGATTGCCCATGCTTCCTCACAATTTTGCTTCTCAAGTCCTCAGACAGTTCTTTGGTCTTCTTTCTTTTCTCCATACTCAATGTGGTACACACAAGGACACAGGACAGAGGTTGAGTCAACTTTAATCCATTTTAACTGGCTGCAAGTGTGATTTAGTGATTGCCACCACCTGTTATGTGTCACAGGTAAGTAACAGGTGCTGTTAATTACACAAATTAGAGAAGCATCACATGATTTTTCAAAGGGTGCCAATACTTTTGTCCGGCCCATTTTTGGAGTTTTGTGTAAATTGATACTTGATTTGACTTTTTTTTTCTTTCTCTTTTGTGTTTTTTTATTGCAAGCAAAATAAATGAAGATATTACTACCAAAACATTTGTAATTGCAATCATTTTCTGGGAGAAATTGAGCATTATCTGACAGAATTGCAGGGGTGCCAATACTTTTGGCCAGCACTGTAACCACATGGGCTCAGGGTTACTTTGCCAAACCTTTGTCAAGCACTACAATATGTAGTTACATCCACAAATGCCAGTTAAAACTTTACTGTGCCAAAAGGAAACCTTAGGTTAACCGTGTCCAGAAGTGCTGTTGACTACTCTAGGCTTGGAGGCATCTGGGATGGAGCATCACACAGTGGAAACGTGTATTGTGGTCAGATGAATCAGTATTTCAGGTCTTTTTTGGATGAAATGGACGCCATGTGCTCCGGACCAAAGAAGAAAAGGACCATCCAGACTGTTACCAGCAACAAGTCCAAAAGCCAGAGTCTGCCATGGTATGGGTTATGTCAGTGCACTTGGCAAAGGTAACTTACACTTCTGTGATGGCACTATTAATGCTGAAAAGTACATAGAGATTTTGGAGCAACATATGCTGCCTTCAAGATGACATCTTTTCCAGGGACACCCATGCACATTTCAACAGGACAATGCAAAACCACATTCTGCACACATTACAAAGGCATGGCTACAGAGGAGGGTGCGAGTGCTGGACTGGCCTGCCTGCAGTCCCGGCCTGTCCCCAACAGAGAATGTGTGGCACATTTTGAAATGCAAAATGCAACAATGAAGACCCCGTACTGTTGCACACCTTAAGACTTGTTTGCAGGAAGAATGGGACAAAATTACACCTGAAACTCTTCATCACTTGGTGTCTTCAGTCCCTAAACGTCTTTTAAGTGTTGTGAAAAGGAATGGCAACATTACAAAGTGGTAAATGCTTTATTGTCCCAACTTTTTCTGAAATATGTTGCAAGAATCAAAATTGAAATAAGTGTTTATTTTGAAAAAACAATAAACTTCACGAGGTAAAAAAATCAAATAATGTGCTGTTGTATTGTTTTCAATGTAGTACAGGTCAAGGATAATTTCCAAATCACTGTTTTCAGTTTTAATTATAATTTAACATACCGTCCCAACTTTTTCTGATTTGGGGTTGTAAACCAGGGAAACTGGTTGCCTTTAAACAGTAGATCCAGTAGGCTGCCTTTGCAACACATATATAGCACTGCCAGTCAGCTCTAGTCAGCACTACCATGTTTACCATCATAGTTGTGTTTGGCCATGGGATACTTAATTCAGAACAAATACTTACTCTCAGTGACACGTTACTTTAGCTTCCTCTTGGTTGTGCTGATGTAAAAACACCCACAGACACACTCTGTCCGATAAACCACATATGTAGTGCTGCAATTTATGAAAGTCTTATTACAGGTTCTATTAGATAAGGTATCAGAGAAAGTCTTTGATCTTACTGTATTGCCACATTGATTTCAGTGACAAAAATTACCACTCATTGTGTGGTGAAACCAACAATTTTTTTTGGAAGCCAGAAGATAGCTATGTATAGCTTGTCTCCTAGAGAGGGAGTGCATCTAAAGCTTACACTGGATATCTGTAAAAATTTCTTAGAGTACACCATCACACCTACCTAGGTCGTTTTACTCAGAAACACAGTAGTCCTCCCAGTTATAAGTATATTGTTATAAGTAACAAAAATCCATCCATCTTATGTCTTCTTATTTGCCTATTTTTAACACCTTCATCAAAATGTGTAGATCCAGATAGACTTAAGCTGGGTGCATTTGAATTTTGAATAGTATTCAAATAAGAATAATGCTGGAATAATCATTCATGAAAGGAAAGTTTTCATACAAAACCTTCATCAATGCTTGAGGCAGAAGTTGCTCATAATTACTGGGATCTGTTTCTCCAGCCATAATTTTACCGTAAGAACATGAAGCAGAAGTATGAATGGCATCTTATTTGTTTGACATTCAACACAACTTAAATTTCCATGGGAGGACAGATTATTGTTTTGTCTTTTTACAGTTTCTGCAACCCTGCTTTGGAATCACCAATTATACATTAGGTTAATCTAATTGCAAAAACCTCTCCACTGAATCAGGAGCACTGAAGCAAGATGAATACAATCGTCTGATACACTCACGTGCTGCTAATGGCTATTTTGCATACTACAAGTCCCACAGTGCACTACAGTGATGCAAGCACTGATTGAAGGATTAGTGCACATCCTCTGACATCATCTAAGAAACTCACTGTGGTCAGCCTGCAATCAACATGAGCACATGAGCCACTACATGCAGATTTAAAAAAAAAAAAAAAAAAAAAAAACTAAATAAGAAGAAACAAAACACAAAATATATATAGCTCCACGCAGCAATGAAGGGGCCAAGCACCTCAGGGCCACCAGGTAGACAACCAATGAGAAGAACCCCTGAACAAGACACCAGCCCATCACAGGGTGAACAGACACCCACCCTTACACTCACACCTACAGGCAATATAGCATGTTCAATTGACATTACCTGAATGTGTTTGGACTGTGTTAGAAAAGCAGAATACCCAGAGGAAACCCACATGAACACAGGGACAAGGTACAAACTGAATGCAGACGCACCCCGTACTTGAAACGTCCATATTGTTAGGCAGTAGTGCAACCCATTTGCACCACCGTACTGCGCCCCACTACATAATTGTCAAATTTAAACATAAGCAGTGCCATAAAATGCAGTGTGCCTTCTTGGGACATTGCAATGAGAAGTGCCAACGCTGTTGGAGGAGTGCAATTTTTGGGTATTTGCCATTTTTCCCCACGATTTTGGATTTTTTCAAAGAACGTACCATATTAGCTGAATATAACATGTCCCTGATTAGAAAGGAACCCCCATTTTTCAACACCTTTATTTGGTAAGACTTTTTGAAGATCAAATCTTATTTTTTAAAGAAATCATTTCATTTGATATCAATTTAAGAAAACACACTGAATAAAACAAGGCACGGTGACATATCTTCTACATATTTTAGATAAAATTCCCACATTTAACTATTAAAATGTAATCACATTTTCAAATGAATAAGTTTTTAAATAGAAATAAAAAATACACTCATCTACTGGGATTTCTCATGCCACTGAACAATCTCAGATAAATGGCGCCACGACATTAAAAAGTCTAGTCTTCCAATGTAAGACAACTCCACTCTTCAGATGTAATTTCTGAAGTAGAACCCCCCCCCCCATCCTACATTCAGGTCAATATGGAAAGTTCAAGTGTTTCTTCAACACTATTTAGTGTATTAGTTGTGCCAGTAGGTCAAAAGGTGCAGGAGATTTTAAGTGCTACAAACTGATTGTATCTTAGCAGCCATGCCATTTGGACATTGAACTGTGTGTTCATTTCCCAGTTAGGACCTGACATGTAATGATAAGTATGTAAGCATGTGTACCGACTTTTATGCCAAAGAACAAAAGCATTGCAGATATGGCTCTTCCTTTATGGTGCCTTCACGGCGAATTTGTGGGTACACTGCGGCCATATTGTTCAACCTGGCAAATATCCTTTAACAACTCTTAAAGACAATGGTCCAAAGAGTTAATACACAAAACCTCATTGTGCCATAACTCTAGGAGGAGATGGTTAAATGTGTTTTTGACAAAATCAAAGATGGATGAAACACAAAATGGCTGACGCGGAGGTTTCATAAATTCCCAGTTAGGATCCTTAACTTTGATGAAGCACAAGAAATGTAGTTGAAATATCTGCTTTTGTGCAGGAGTAATGGGGATTGAAATGTTTTTGTTTAAATGGTATAGCGCCCCCAAGTGGCCAAATTCCATGAAAGTTGGTGCATACCCAGTATTACTAATACCAACAAAGTGTACCAAGTTTGGCATCACTCCAACAAAGCACTGCTGAGATATGGCTCACTTCCTGTTTTGGTGTCTTCACCGTGGAATTTCATTGGACGACAGCGGCCATATTGTTTGCCCGAGTAAAATTATTTGAATAATTTTTGGTCAGACCCCTCTGTAGATGATCCTATCACCATCCAATTTGGTACGTATCAACGGTCTAGGACTAGTTCGCAAAAGTAGGTTTTTTGAAAAATTCAAAATTGTGGAAAAACCAATATGGCGGACCTTAATGGCAATGGATGCATTCAAATCGCCATGATCCAAGGATTCAGGGGACAAAAGATCACAACCCTAGGACAAACAGTTCAAAAGTTATAAGCAAAAATGTACCTTGAAATTTGGCCTGTTGGTGGCTCTACAGAGATGGATGGATTGACCCCAAATGTGATGCCTGGATACTTTGGACTGTCCTCTATCAATGGGTGAAATTTTATAAAAATCCACCAAGGGGTTTTGTGGGCTGCCATAGACTCCCATTGCGGAAAGTATAATAATGGTGAAAAATTCTAACAATAACCTTCGGTGCTTGGCCCCTAATAAAAGGGTTCAAATCAAGTCTAAAAAGACTGGGATTTCAAAGTGTTATAAAAGTAGAACTGGTCTGTGCAGCGCAGATGTTCTCTGGCAAAGAGTTCCATAGCTTAGTAGCCTGCACATTGAAGGTGATGTCACTCTTCAGGTGGGTTTTGGGCACAGAGGGAAAAAAAACTTATCTAACCATCTGAGAACCTACTGAGGTACATAAGGGTTTATTAATGGAACAATGTAATCGGGGTAGATCATTCAAAGCAAGGTTGCTGCTGGAAATGGTGTTGGTGGCCATATAGGGTGCAGTTTTCCCTCTGGATCTAATAGGAAAACAATGCCCCAGGGCAATGATGGGGACACTGTGTCGTATGAAAGAGCGCCACTAACCAGATGAGACATTAAACCGAGGCCCTGACCTTCTATAGTCATTAAAAGATCCCATGACACTCCTTGCAAATAGCAGGGGGTTCAACAGTATCCTGGCGAAAAGCCCAATCAGACCTTTTCAACCTAGCCATCTAATAATTCCCAAGTGTAACTGGCTAAACTGTGAGAAGACCTTTAAATTCAAACTTCACAACCTGATCAAAACCTTTGCAAACCAAGTGAAAGTGCAGTTAAAGTTTTCATTCACAAAGTACAGAGTCAAACCAATGTTTCACCTGTGACCCAATAAATTTTCAAATTTGCCGGCCCTATAGAAAATTCGCTTTATTCAGCAATTTCAACGTTCGACTACGCTAGGACTAGCCTAGAGTTGAGTACTCCCACAAACACCGGATCTTGTCTTACCTGTCCCTGCACTGTCCATCGTTCCTGCCAGGGACCTCATTTCGTATTTTCCACCAGTCACGGACACCATATTTTGCCACTGCTTTCAGCAACATCTACAGTTAACCAACATCAAACACACATTAGATCCATGTTAACAGGAATTCACCCAGAAAAGGTCACTTCACTCTCTTTCTATAACCTCCTATCGATAAAAGACATTACAGTAAGAGAAAAAAAACAATCAAATAAAATTAGACAAATGTGTGCTTATTTATATGTATGCTTACAAAACAAAAAAACCTATCCTCACCTCATCCTCCTCTTTAGTCCAATGGCCTTTCCTGAGGCTTGGGTCAAGAACTTGTGTCCAGCGATATATCAGCTGGGCTGCCTCTCGGCCCTCGATGAAATATGAGACTGTAGGGGAAAGCATGACAAATTTTCAATTATGAACTGTAAAATCACCATGCCAACACAAACATAGCCCAAACATTAGTGGTTTGGTAGCATAAGGAGTTCACACCTTATCCAGGGAAAGTAACCTTTATAAATGCTAAAACTAATAATGTATTCTTTTAATGTACTTGTATCTATTCAAATTGTGCACATTCCCTTCAGTATTTATTCACAACCCTAAATTGGTAGGAACACAAAACACAACTGTTCAAGTATTAAATGTTATGACTTAATCTTAATAGCATCACAATGAGTAAATTAATGTTTTATTTAAAATTTTATTTAAGAAAATATGAGGGTCACATTTATTCACAATAAAAAACTCTAAAACAAAAAACAATTCTATACCATGATTATGCTTTTTATTCAATAAGGGTATCTGAGGCATTGCCATTTTCTTTGAGCATAAAGAGTTAAAACACATAAAATATGATTCAGTGAATTATTGTGGTTAAGGTCAGAGAGTTCTCTGAAGACTGCAAGCAAATTGTCTTTGACTTTCATAAATTTGATGATGGCAATAATATTCACAGAGAGCTACATCTTGCATGTGTTACACTTGTGACTTATGTTCAGTAATTTAATACCATAGTCCTTATACCATACCATACCATAGTCCTTATGGTAAACGAGCGTTGTGGAACAAGTGCATACCTTTTTTACAGTTTTACAACAGAATTACAAAACTCAGGAGAGGAGTCATTAATGCATTCAGCATGAACCCAATTCAAGGCACCAATAAGCAGCAGCAATATAGATTTAAAAGGACATCTACACTGACAAAAGAAGCACAAAAGAAAAGCCCTGCATGAAATGGAAAGTCATTTTTAACATTTAACACTCATTATTATTAGAAGCATTATTATTATTACTATTGCTATTAAAATATATTTAATGTTTTTGGAAAGCTAGCCATCTATTAATCACATGGCAGTACTTGCTTCAGTGTACTAGCTCACTAGGTTAATACTAAAAGCAATTACTAACTGTAGCTAGTTAACCACAGAGACAGCTAAAAATGACCAGTAAACAATGAACCTTATTTTATTTCCATTAACTACCATTTATTTAACAAGAACTCTGACGACAACAAGATTTGTGAAACTGCTGCTGTAATATGCAGGCACATTATGCCTTTAATCTTTTATTCTCAATGAGTGGAGGTAGGAAAGCTGATCCTGTATCTGTTACAAATAGTTGTTGTGACATTTGTGTTAATTTCTTATCCAATTTCTTACAGCCAACAAATTGATATCTGTAATATTAATTAATTGATCTGGTATAAACACCCTACAGTATTTGATAATAAATATGACAGAAAATACAGTGATTTTTTAGTGATATCGCCTGCATGTGTAAAAATGAGGAAACTGTCATCTCACTTTCCTTCCCCATCACCTTAGAGTACATGTTTCTTACTCTGAGTATATGGGATAAAATTGCCAACGCGCATCTTCTCCACCAACTCTTTCAGGACCTGGTCCTCCTCCTTGGTCCAAGCCTTCTTCTTGAAGCCCTTGTGGATATAGCGTTGGTGTGTCTGGAGGCACATGAAGGCAGTCCTGTTGGTCTGAAATGAGAGAAAAGAGTGCAAGCCATGAAGACCACCATTTCAAAGATTTTTTTCTTATACAACACATACTTGAAACCACATGACCACAGAAGTTATCTTTAGTTTTACAAACAAGGTTAAAATGCCACACCCATTCCAAAATTCCTATCTGAAGGTAATTGCATCAGACAGTATATTAAATTAATCTAACTTTCAGTCATGAACACTGTATAAGACAGTGGTGTATCCAGAGTGTACCGAAGCTCGGCCCATTCCAACATAGAGGAATGTAATTCTATATGCATTTTTATTCAACATTTCTTAAATATACAACAAATTTTACAATCAGCGTTGGAAAATACATACAGAGATGTGTAGAGAAACAATTGTTACTCAATTATTTTAAGAAACAACTATTGTAGAGTTAAAGTCATACAAATGAGCGCTGCAACTCACACTCTTCACCAGGAACACAATTCTTAAATACTTGATTATGGGGGGATAGCAAGCAATCAAACCTAGTAAACAAACCTGAAGGTTCCAACGAGCCTTACCAAGAAGGACAAAAAAAAAAACAAGGCCTTGATTCCAAAGACTATTATGAATGGGCCAAAGGCCATTAAGGCTCTGTTGGGATTGCCTCTGGGAAACTACAAATAAAGGTTCCCTAGTTCCCCAGGACCAAACTGAGCACCCAGGTAGGCATGAGCTACAGGGTAAAAATCAGGGTAGAAAGAGAAGTGTAAGGCAGCATTTGACCCCACAGGCAAAGAAACTCTTGTTTGCTGAGCTTTTACAAGACAAGACTAAAAAGAAAACACTCATGGACACAGACCTCATGCCTGCATGATGAGAAGTTAGCACAAAATAACTCCTAATTAGGTGAGCTTGGATGAATCTGATTCATCTGATTTTTAATGATGTCGGTTCATTTTATGTAGCAACTAATGTTGCATATAGTATGTTGCATGGTTACATATAGTAACCAAAGACTTCATGGAGGTGACCAGTTGGTCCTTGCTGCATTGCCTGAGTATATTGGAGAATACTCAGGGAGGGGGGTTAATTGTGGGCTCCCTGGGAAAAAGTGGTGGTGTGGGCTAGGCAATCAGGGCCTGGAGGTGGTGCTGGTGCTGTGAGTGGCCGTGTGTATAGGGAGGGGTCCTGTGGCCCAGCAAGATGGTTGGAGAATTTGAATTTTGAACATTCTTCTGTTAGGAATATGCTAACATTTATATTTTGTCTTATTCATGAGACCTACTGCAGATTTTCACAACCATGACTGAAATTTGTTCCTGGTCATGGTGAGAGTTGATGTGCAAAATCTTAGCAGATACTGTGATGAAATGACGGAGGTTTGATGTTGAATTCCACCACCTTGCATTGAAAGCTGGTTCAGAATTAAGTTTCCTATACCCAACCTATACATTGTCGTTTTGATGTCAATATTTTAGGGATGCACAAAATTGGATTTTTGACGATATTTTCAAACTCATTTTGGTCAATTGCCGATGCCGATACCAATATGCTGCGTAATTTTAAAACGGTCTGTCTTATTTTCCGTTGCATTCTCTTCTTATGGAGCCGCGATGCTTATTTTGAATGAGCAGAGACACAAGTTACAGTCGCTGTCCAGTGTCGTGTAGGTGTACAAACACAAAAATTATGCCCTCTGTTCACGTCCCAAAGCAGGAACTAGGCGATCACGGGTTGTCTTGTTTTATTTCCCATTGTCATCTCTGCTTCCGAATCCGCATTATTTAAAAATTTTTTCACGCACCCTCCAGAAGCAGAGAAAAGTGTAGCAGCACACAGCTAGCATGCTCCCAGCTTGAGAAACTTAGCTAGGGGTCAGTCGAAACCATTAGGAACTCTGTTCGAGTACCAAAGCACGAGCTTGGCGATCGCGGGCTGTCTTGTTTTATTTCAAATCACATTCTCTCCTCACGGAGCCGCGTTATTTAAAAATGGTCTCACGCCCCTCCAGAAGCAGAGAAAAGCTCAGTAGCACATAGCTAGAATCCTCCCAGAGTGAGAAACTTAGCTATATATTTTACCCCTCCTCGCATCACTGGTGCTTTACAACCATTGCAAATATTAATTCTGTTATCTGTTTCAGATACTTCGATACAGATGACATGCTGAAGCTTGTTGCTAGTAGGGATGTCACGAGAACCAATACTTCAGTACCAAGTTGATGCCAAAATTCTGAAAACATGACGGTACTTGTTTTTCTACAGTACCGTAGGTACCAATGCTTCGGTATCAAGTCGTCCATACGACGTTTGCAATGGCTAAACGCTAAAGGCTACTGTGTTTAGGCCAACGTAATGTAACCACAGCTTGTAATAGTAGGCTACCATCCATACTGTTCAGTCTGTGTCATCCGTCATCAAAATATAACGTTAGCGTTTTAAATTAAATTTACTGATATGGTAACAGACCATTAGGCCGGAAATATTTAACTACTGCTTGCACTCTGAGTATACAGAGGTTGTGTGTGTCTTAGTACATTGTGTGTGCAGCCTCTGCTGTTTTCTTACAGTCATTGAGCTACACCTGATAACTGAAATCTCATAATTTTCCTTTCACAGTATCAGCCAGAGGAGGATGTCGACCAGCAAAGTCAGCAATCACATACACAGCCAACCATATCAGAAGCTTTTCAGAGGCACAGAAAATATCATGCCACTTTTCTTTTTTGTATTGTTAATATTTGTTATTTTTTATTATATATGGGCTTACTTATTATTTCCATATATATTTTTAATGTCTTGGCCAGGTACTGCAATTGAAATGCTGTGCCATCATAAAAAGTTGATTGTTTGTAATTAAGCACAGTATTGTTTGTTTTAAATACTTGCTACATGCCACTGTTCTTTTTTGTAATGTTAATAGTTGTTTCTTTTTATTTCTTACCTGAAGGCTACATGCCACTGTTGTTTTTTGTAATGTTCAAATGTTTTAATAAAGGAGTGTATGTTGAAGTACATGGGATTTATTGTTTTGTTTTTGTTTTTTACCGTGGTATCGAATTGGGTATCGAGAATCGTGGAATTTCATTGGTATTGGTATTGGCTACTAAATTTCTGGTATTTTGACATACCTAGTTGCTGGCACTCATAATAAACATTTAGCGTCACCGCGTGCGCATAGTTAATGCGTCACCTTATCGGCCAGGCACATCGGCAGAAATGCTCATATCTGCCAATGCTGATAATTAACTTAAGTTTTTATCGGCTGATACCGATGCCGTGCCGATATCATGCATCCCTACAATATTTATTATATTATGTAAGATTAATAATAACAAGAAAAGCATGTTTAAGGACCATTTAGGTTGCCCTTAAAAAGCCTCTTATGATAACAGCTAGTATTACAAGCTTTTGAGGGATGGTCCACATCTGTCACCATTGTTGCAGGGCCATTGTGACATCAGCTGCACTGAATGTTATATCCATGCTAGTCAATGGGAAATTTTAATCATGTAAAATCATTGTAAATCATTCAAAAACATTTCAGGTATTGACACAAAAAGAAAAAGCAATGCAATCCTGTACTAGCTGAAAGTACTGCAAAATTCAGCAAAACCAAAAACATATTTGCCAGCTGTCCGCTTGAATTGATATTTAAATTAACACAGACACATTTCACAGAGTTAAACAGCAGTAACACGGGGCACCTGTCTTGTTCTTTAAGCCAAGGCCTTTCCTAAGAAAACAGCTGAATACACATATTTTTGAGAGGCAAATAAAAACCATCAGCCATTCCAGCTAATAATGGCACAAATGACTGTACTGACTGACTTATTTTACAGAACATAACGTTACATACTCATGTTTTGTGGTGCCCTGCAGTCTAACCCATAAAGACAGTAAGCCAGTCAGCAGTCACTACCACCTAGAAAGCTTGCTGGCTAGCTAAACATGCTAAACAAACTGAAACAGATCAAAAAGATAATCTGTAATTACATTAAATGTATGTAGTAATAATTTCAATGGCAATGCAAGCATTACTACACGTTTGTCAAAACAAAATAATGAGTCTTTCAAGGGAGAAAATGGACTCAAATGGGAATTTTCAACCAAGTTAGTGCATGAAGTGCAAATTTTGTCCTTTGACAGTACTCTGAATTAGGCATACTTCATATGAACACATTACTTTGATTATTTTCATGTGATTAAGCTCTGTGGAGTACTCTGATCTTATCTGCATTACTGTAGGACTTTTGGAACATGTAAACACATTGTACTTCTTGTACTTCTGGGTTTGTACTAAAACTGCACAAGTCTGAAGATTACTGATGATGCCGATACCAACACAGCCAGTAAACTATGTCTACATAGTTTAATACAACATTACTCTGGAGGAAATGCTGCTGTCCCCTACTAATTCCTATGTCTTGAGTTTTATGTAACAAGTAGGTGATAAATACATTTTACAAACGTTAACAAATGTACAGCTGGTGTAGCACAGGGCCATGGATTGCAATTCATGTCAGAGTAGTTTGGTTGATCTTCCTGCAAAAATGAACTCCATTAACTCAGTGCTCCATAGAAAGCTACAGCAACAGACATGCACAGCACAGGTTACTTTTTCTTCAGCCCTTACCCCCAGTTCCTCTGCTATTTGATCCCAGTTGCAGTGGTTATGTTTCTCCACAATGCCCTTGAGCTTTTCAATTTCATCCTCTTTCCAGGAGGACTTGTTGATAGAGGGATGCAGGTAGTTCTCCCAAAACCTCTTGATATCCTCAGCACTACGTGTGCCCTCAAACTGCAGAGAAGACAAAAGTGCTTAACTTTGGGATGCATTATTCTGAAAGTTTACATACGGGTGCTGCCAGAGGAGGGATTTATTTCAGCAAGCCTCCTTTTTCTGGGCCATTATGGACAGCGAGTGGATATTAGTGATATTACTTCTATTATAAGAGGTAAATGCATTTCCTTCTTATACAACTTAAACAGGATTTCATTGGCATGTCTTGTCTCACTGCATTGTTCTAACGAATGCCAAACAATGATGAAAATGGCACTCCTTAGGCATACATAGCAGTGTGGGCCACTCCAGGTCATACTAGAGGTTGTTCAGCTTTATGAGAGGAAGTAATTCATTCATTCATTCACTAAAATGTCTTTTAAAACCAAGAATATCACAATTAAGAGTTCAATTTCCATTCTTGTTTAACTATTGAAAACTACTGACTCAAAGGCGAGTAAACTGCTCCCTTAAAACAATTTGCCAACAACAGTTAACTATAGCAAATACTATGTCATAAACTCATGTTTTTTATTAAAACTATCTGAGAGGAGGAACAACTGTATCCTCCCAGAGATGTCAAAATAAACTAGCTCAGTGTTTCTCAACCCTCTCCTGGAGGACCCCTTGTCCTGCATGTTTTAGATCTCTCCCTGCTCCAAAACAGCTGATTTAAATGATCAGTTTGTTATTAAGCAGCTTCAGGAGTTCATAATGAGTTGATCATTTGAATCAGCTGTGCTAGAGCAGGGAAAGATCTAAAACATGCATGGCAGGGGGTCCTCCAGGAGAGGGCTGAGAAACACTGAACTAGCTAAATAAACTAGCAAAAAAACTAGTTGTCAAACTAAAAACTAGCCAAAGATAAAAATACAAAAAGCAAGGAAATAAAGAGCATTTTTCCATCAGCCTGGCTCATGCCAGAATTTAAAACCCTAGTTCCCTGTTCAAAAATCATGAGACATAAACACCACTGGAAAGCAGAACGCATATTAAGTTCTGTTACAAGCTACTACAAATTCCAAACTGGATCCATTGGGGAATTCAAGGACCACTTTATACAGAGACTTACATCAATATTTGAAATTTTTTCCCAGTCATGGTAAGCACGGCGACTACCCATCAACTGCTCTTCAGTCATTGAGCTGCCAAGTTAAAAGGATAATGACCATGAATAATAAATGTTTGATACCGTAAAGTAGTAGAAACAGGTGAGAACAACAAGGCCTGTGGAGAGTCACAAAACCAAAAATGAAAGAAACATATCAAGACAACAGAAATTTGCAGACAATGGCTCTTAAAATGTCAGAAACACAATCATCATCATTATTTGCATAACAATCCTTTTCCATCTCAGGGACTTATATCTTCAATTACAGTAACAATAAATATAGCAGTTAGGCATTTTAAAACCAGTATCAGGATATCAGGCTTGGAGATGGAAAGTAAAAACCATAAGCTGATTCCCTTTCCTCTGAACACCCACTGGAATTGGACTGTAGAGAGCATCCTGTTTCTGATGTTAAAACAATCTCTATGGCTATGGCTATATTCAGTCATAATATCTATGCCCTATGCACACTAAATTATTTATTTAATTATTCCACAAAACAAAGTCTTTTAGTTGGCACAGTTACCTGATGTCCTCGATTTCTCTCTCTATTTGATTAATTTGTTTTTGTAGAATTTGCTTCTCCACATCATCACCCTTGATCATTTTTTCATTCAGGTACTCCACCCTACAATGCCAAAAGAGGCACAAGAGAGTCTGTTCAAATTCAGCTGTCAGTTTTGGTTAACAAACACATATTTTATCAATTGTTGTGATACAAGCTTGTTCTATACAACCTTTGTAGAGATGAAAACAGAAGCTTTTTAACAACTACAGATACACCATAACACAAAGTGAAGATTGGCATCAAAATGATATTTGATGTAATCTATATTATGTACACAAACCAGTTCATTAAATTATGTTTCATGGCTTGATGTACACATTTCCATGTATGTCCTTCTGGATTTAAAAAACCTCTTGATAATCTCAAACTTACTTGGATAGCTTGGGCTGCAACTGGCGCTTCATGGAGTCACTGATTACAGAGCTAAACAGAAGTGTCTTCTGCCATCCTGCCCCTGACACACACAGAAACATGAGGGTAATACCATTCCACAAAACATACAGTGCCATGCAAAAGTCTGGGCACCCCTGGTCAAAATTTCTCTTACTGTGAATAGTTAAGTGAGTAGAAGATGAACTGATCTCCAAAAGGCATTAAGTTAAAGATGAAACATTCTTTTAAACATTTTAAGCAAGATTAGTGTATTATTTTTGTTTTGTACAATTTTAGAGTGGAAAAAAAAGGAAAGGAGCACCAACCAAATGTTTGGGCACCCCAAGAGATTTGAGCTCTTAGATAACTTTTACCAAAGTCTCAGACCTTAATTAGCTTGTTAGGGCTATGGCTTGTTAACAATCATTGCTAGGAAAGGTCAGGTGATGCAAATTTCAAAGCTTTATAAATACTGACTATTTTGAAATTGTAAAAGATGGAAATAAAAAGTAATCTTGCTTAAAATATTAAAGAAATGTGTCATCTTTAACTTTGTCTTTTGGAAATCTGGTCATCTTTTACTCGCTTAGCTATTCACAGTAACAGAAATTTTGACCAGGGGTGCCCAAACTTTTGCATGGCACTGTACTTGTTCTCACAGACTGTCAAGCTCATCTCAATCTTCAAAGATAATTTCCCTTCTCAAACACATTATCATCACATAACTGTCTGAGACACAAGTCCTTCTTCCAGAAGCATGGCTGACCCCTATTACAAAAACAAATGAGTTTTTACTTACATCTTTTTATTTTCATTTCATCATATGTTCTTGTCCCCTTATTCATCTTTTCCCTTGTTTCTGGATTGGCTGGAGGACCCTGGGAATAGAGGCAAAATACAGCATAACTTCTAAACTGAACTGAAAAAAGTTAAGCAGCCTGCCCAGCAGACGCTTGAAAGGAGAAATACAAGATTCTACTGCTGGCTCCATGTTCCTAACACTCACTTTGCTAGGTAACTATCTTGTTAAAAATTCGCTAGTTAGCTACACATCCATTGTTTTGAAACCTCAACACATGAAAACACAAGTTAATTGACAACAAAGAGCAATTTAATATTTTTATTGTGTTTAGTAACCTAACAAAGAAGGCCAACACAATATTGAACCTGTGGTCCCTAATAATATTCTGTTCACTGATGTAAAGATTCTTTGGTGTCCACTGTGGAAAAAAATAGACTGCAGAATGAAGTCTGATGTTTTATGCAAGAAAAGAGAATCAAGGCTTTCTTTAAGAAAAGTGAAGGCTTTTAAAATTTGCAGTAAGATGCTGTTGATATTTTATCAGAGTTTGGTGACTTTTTTATGCCTGCTTGTGGGAAACGTTTTTAATAAGAATACCACTTGGTAATGTTTTAGCTGTTATAGACCTGTTCTTTAGTTTTCTTAAAGACAGAAACTGAAATATTCACAGTGATATAAGCAGGCATTAAAAGGATTACATGGTAAAGCAGTGTATTTTCTCCACTTTTTTCATGCGCTTTATGAAAACGCTGTTCAAAACAAACCTTAAACAACCACTTAATTTAGGTATCAAAGGACTGAGTTGTGTTAATAAACAAAGATGTACAGTCACCTCTTTCTTCAAATAACCAAAACAATAAAACAAGTTTAATTATTCATTGTATTGACTCATTTTCTTTGAAATTTTTCACACTTCATGTCTCCAAGCGCACTACAGTGAAGTGGGCACCAACTGGAGGCCAGGTGCTACTCCACTGAGGTCATGTGAGGAACTTGTAAGCACCTGAGGACTACCAACCCCTCTAACCATACCTATAATGTACCTCTTTCTGGCAGAACAATGCCAATCAGTTCTGCTGCTGCAGGCTCCTAATCATCTTCAGCTGATGACACAGCTGGGATTGAACTTGGGCTGTATAGCTTATGTTCAAGGTGTGTCTTAAGATGAGCTACTTGTGAGCCAGGAAATCATTTATTCATTTTGCCACAACCAGATCTTTCTCTACAAGCAGTTTGCTGTAGGTTCTTAGGATAGTTAAGGATGAGATAAGAGGTATAAATAAATAAGTATGGAGTTATGGTTTATGATAACAAAGCTATTGCTAATACACTAAACAGTTACTTTGTAGAGAGTTTCACTAGTAATGCGTTTTCACATATGCCTTCAGGTGCATTCAGTTCTCAGAGTTTTATGAAGGAAATTGATTTAAATGATGCAGAAGTACTAGATAAACTTCAAAAACTTAATAAGGCAGCAGGCCCTGATGGAATATATCCAAGAGTTCTCAGGGAACTAGCGGAAGTGGTTTACAAGCCTCTGACAGTTATTTTTAAGCAATCTCTTAAAACAGGAGAAATCCCAGATGACTGGAAACATGGCAGTGTAGTACCCATCTACAAGAAAGGAGACCAAACGGATCCAGCAAATTACAGGCCTGTCAGCTTAACTTGTATCACGTGTAAATTACTGGAATCCATCATTAGGGACAATTTGGAATTATTCCTTGAACAGAATAGTATCTTAAATGATAGCCAGCATGGTTTTTGCAGAGGGAGATCATGCTTAACAAACCTCCTGGACTTTTCTGAAAAAGCTACAGAGTGTTTAGACTCAAAACAAGCTTATGATATTATCTGTTTGGACTTTCAAAAGGCACTTGACAAAGTACCAAATGAGAGGCTTATAGTGAAAATTAAATCCGCAGGAATTACTGGAGCTATCACTGAGTGGGTCCGAAGTTTGTTGTCTACATTTACATTTACATTTATTCATTTAGCAGACGCTTTTATCCAAAGCGACTTATATAGGTTACAGTTCTTTACAATGTTATCCATTTATACAGCTGGATATTTTTACTGAGGCAATTTTTACTGAGGCAATTGTTTACTGCCAGTTGTCTAGTAGAAAGCAGACTGTAACTGTGTGAGGAATTGTATCACAGCAAGGTCCTGTATGAAGTGGAGTCCCGCAGGGATCAGTGTTGGGGCCTTTGCTATTCCTTATATACATAAATGATCTTGATGCAGAGGTTAGTAGTAAAATAGCAAAATTTGCAGATGATACAAAACTAGGGGGTCTAGCCAACAGTATAGAATCAACTAAGGTAATACAGGAAGTCCTAAACAGCATCCAAAAGTGGGCAGATACCTGGTAGATGACATTCAATTTAGCTAAATGTCTTCCATGTGGCAAATAAGAACCTTAGACAAGACTATTTGATGGGGGGAAAAACTAGAATGTGCTCAATTTGAAAAAGACTTGGGAGTAATAGTTGACTCAAGCTTAACAGGATCTAGGCAGTGTGCAGTAGCAGTAAAAAAAAGGCCAACAGGATGCTGGAATATATAGCCAAAAGTATTGATTATAAATCCAAGGAGGTTATACTGAAATTATGCAATGCTTTAGTCAGACGTCACTTGGAATACTGTGAGCAGTTCTGGGCACTGCACTATAAGAAAGATACTGAGACTCTTGATGAAGTTCAAAGAAGGGCAACTTAATTGGTTGCTGGCATGAAATATAAAAGCTACAAGGAAAGACTCAAGTTACTTAACCTATTTAGACTTAGCGAGAGGAGACTCAGGGGTGATTTAACAGAGGTTTTTAAATTTATAAAAGGACTAGAAAGGTTAACTGCAATACATTTTTTTAGGGTGAGTTGTCTGTAGAACAAGGGGACATAAATGGAAACTAAGAACTAATAAGTTCTGCACTGATATAAGGAAGTATTATTTTACACAAAGAGTTATCAATACATGGAATAGGTTGCCAGGTCATACAGTTGAGGCAGAGACCCTTGCTGTGTTCAAGTCCAGGCTTGATGCAATTTTGGATACTCTTTAATTGTAATGGCAAGCTTAGTTGGGCCGAATGGCCTGTTCTCGTCATGATATGTTCTTATGTTCTTACTGGCACTGTATATGTCACTTTATTCTTACCAGTCCAGTGACCCTGTCTTTGAAATAGGGCTTCATGAAATTTCCCAGGAACACTTTCAGTGGAGGTAATCCAGAGGAGCTGGCCTGCGGGGTGTCTGGGCCACAAACCTGTGTCATGAGCTCTTTCTGTAGGGTGATATCAGGACATTATGACACAGTGATATGTTCAGGGTAGGTTCCAGGACTCAAGGCACAGCTGTGCTGTCATTATACAAGCCAATGTGCTCACAATCCAAGGAAAAAAAATTCAGTTTCAACAAACAAAAACTAAAATGCAACAATACATCAAGTTAGTATTGTACAATTTCGAAACATACATTCAATGCAGTCTCACAAGAAAAAGAAAATGGTTAACAATATGATTTGATAAAAGCACATAAAAAAACAAAACATCAGTGATTATTTTTTTATTCTTTGCATAGATATATTATTTCATGTACTGGGCAAGATACAAACTAACCACATCATTGGGCATCTAAGTCCAAATGGCAGTAAGCTTACATTAAACATTAAAAGTCATATTTCTTTGTAAAAAAATCATGTCGGTGATATTTTACTTGCTTTACTCATTCTGTCCATTAGTCTCCATGACAAAAAGTACTTTGTAAATCAATTAGTTCCAATCCATTGTTCCTATTGGCCACATTTGCATTCCAACTGTAAAAATATTCACAAACGCAGATAGTTACTCACCCCTTCCACTTCACTAACAGCTAAGTTATGTTAATGAAAATGGAAATGTTTACTCTTTCAAAAAGTTGGCCAGCAACTAAAGTCTACTGTGTAACGTTAATAGTCTATGAAACAAACAAAGATGTCTCAAAAGCCAGTTTCTTTGCCAGCTTGTTCATTGCTAGCTAGCAAATCCAGAATCACCATCAATAAAACCTTCTGTGTCTTCAGATAATTACAGATCTGTTTAATGACAGCAATATGGGACTTAACCTGTGGGGTGTCATAAATATTGGCACAGACAGAGCTTTGACATCTAAAAAAGGAAAGAACAGGAAAAGAAAACTTGTTTGATTAAGTTACATTTTTGTTTTCTTAGCATTAGTTCTCGTTCTGGAATTTTGTATTGTGAACTGCATTTCACAGCGTATAGCACTGAGAGATGAATGTATCCTCTCATGTCTTGTGGTGTTCTTATGCAATTCTGATGCAATGCAATTATAATGTAATCGATTATTAAGTTTATTTATTTGATAAACAAGGAAAAGTTTTTTTTATGTTTTTAAAAAACCTGAAAATAATGGTTATGAGAGTTATTTGATCTTCACCATAGTCAGCGTCCACGACTGCTGGCTGCATGGTCGTTTAGGTACCGCAACAGCCTGAGTTATTTTCAAGTATTAATAATGCAATTTTTTTCACAGCCTTGGGTTGGCCTGACATTGCACATTGCACTCCTTTGCACCAACTGTCCAACATGTTCCTGTGACCCACACCTACTGACCTGTTGCTCCTGGTTCTCAACCAGCAGATGTTCCAGCTCTGTCAGCTTCTCTTGCAGCACCTCCTGGTAGACCAAGTTTAGCTGCAGGCAGGTCTCTGCATTCTCTGGCAGACCAAACTCCTCATCGCTATCCTCTCCATTCTGCTAGAAGGGGATTCAAAAGAGCATGAGTTCTGTGCTGGAGATCAATACGACATTGCTGTCTGGAAAACCCTTGGATTAACTGGGGAACACTTCTCTTGGCTGGTTGACATTACTACATTCACCATTCACAGTCTGTCACATTTGTTCCAAGTAATGCACTCAGCTTCACATAAGAGTGCCATCCTAACATCTTTGTTATATTTTATACATGTTGTACATTCTTGAAATTCATGAAATTACCTCTACATTAAACTTGGCCTGTGCAGTGATTTGATACGTGGCAAGATATTTTAGCTACTGCTAGGGTAAGCAGGGTAAGTAGGTGTAGTAATAGACCGTGTGTATTTGATATTGTAATATATGTTTTGCTTTCTTATGTGGCTAATGCTCACATTAATACCAACATAACTCTTATTATTTTGGGTATGGTTAGCCATGTGTACAGGTCCCAAGACAGCAAGAAAGTATACATGTCTCTCTGACTCTCCTACCCTTCCTATATCAACATGGATACATAGGCACTCAAACCTCTCCTGTTCACACCCAGCCATCCCTTAGGCCAGACATCTTCAACAGGGGGTCCGCAACCCCTAGGGGGTCCTCAGAGTTACTGCAGGGGTCTGCCAAATTAACTTTTTTCTTACACAAATTAAAATATGTCTGAAAATACACAAATAACATAAATACAACCTGTCAGGGGCCGTTTGTTTCTTAGGGCGGTCGGGCGACGCACCACCAAAGGGGGAAAAGGAGGGAATTTTTCTATCACACTCTACCAGTGTTACGCTAGCTGTGACTGTTCTAACCAGTTTGTCCTGCCTCTGAATATCATAGTCCAATCAGCGTCAAGTCGTGTTCCATGGAGTACCGCCCCTTTTGTCTGATTTCAGTCTGGTTGAAAAACGCCCAGATCGCTATGGCTCTGACAGACTCTCATGTTAAGGCATTTTTTTTTTTTTTCGAACTGCAGGCACTTCAATGAAATCTGTAGAGGTTCTGGGTGGGCTTACACTAACATGCTTTCGTCACACTTACCCTGGTGCAGCCAGCAATCTTGTCACATTTAAGGTCAACATGGCTAATGTTACCTCAACTCAGAGAAATACCATTCAGTCGTCGTAGTAATTGGGATAAATTGGCAACTAAAGAATTCGGACCACCCAGACCAAATTTAAACATCATGTATCTACGGGGGGGGTCATATAACCAGGGATTTTCACGGAGCTGGTATGAGCAGAAAATGTGGCTGGCAGGCTGCGAAGTAGCTAAGGCTTTGTTTGCAATGTCAAGTTAGCTAGCTGACTAAATTGCACAATGCAATGTGACAACGTCTCTAGTTAGCTAGCTGTTAATTTACCAATTGAACGGGTCACCTTAGCCATGACCGCAACAATTGCCCAACAACAGAAACAATTCAGTTATAGGTCAGTTATAATCAAATATTCTGCACAGTTTATGTCATCAGTTTCCCACTATTTAGGATGCTATAAGATGTTCTTTGTGAGCAGAGTTCCCCCGCAGCTGAGACGGACCGGACCGTGAGAGACTGATGAGTGTGTAAGGCGTAAGACTCTAAGTGTGAAACTTCGTGCGTGTAACATCTGAAACTCTGCGAAGCCTTGCTGTACTGAAGATCATCATAAACATGTTCTGCCTCTCCTGCAACAACGGTCCAGACTGAAGTTCTTTGTGTAACAGTTTATTAGTTAGCTTGCAAGTGCATCAATTTCACCAAAATCCAACAGGTTTAATAAGCGACACAATTTTATATGTAATAGAGACATGGTGGAGGGACCCCCTATCAGCCAAGGGGTCCTTGGCCTGAAAAACGTTGAAGACCTCTGCCTTAGGCATTGACTATAACAATAAAAAACTAAGGCAGCATGTGCAAGGCCAAGCGGTTTTGGTGCACAAAATAGATTTTTCATGCTCTTCTTAACCCAGGCTGTAGCTGGGAAGATCTGCCGCTTTACAAACCGTCTGGGGTGGTGCTTGTGTTGAACCCCCTGTTGAAAGCAAACACTCATAGAGCATGGAATGAGGTGACCTCTGATGAGTTTTTGCAGATTTCTGGGGTTATTCATTTACATGAGATTCAATAGTCTTCTTACTATCCACCACTACTAGGGTACAAAGTCACTTCACAGTTCATGGCCCAGGTCATTCATGGCACATGACTGTCTTAAGGCTCTGCTGGCAGCTATGCATGTTGTAATTCCTGCCACAGAGGAAAACCAGGATCAATTTGGAGAGCTGAGTTACCTAATGGACCACCTCAAACAAAAGTGTTTCAGCAAAATCAAAATCTCTCTCCAGATGAGCACATGGCTAGGTCTAAAGGTCAGGATTTAAATAGGACATACTCGTTGGGGTTTCAAATTGTGACGGCTGCATCAGATTCTGCACCTTCGACTTCACCTTAGACTTCAATATTTACATAGGGAGCTGTAAATTTCGTGTCGTCGATTCAGCCACAGAAGTTCTAAAGGCCTTACTATAGCCGTTTAAAGATCAAAGGTCACAGTCTTTGGTTTGACACCTTAATATCATCTGTACTGAGGGTCACAAAATTAATAATGAAAAATTTTCCATGGAAATGAACAAGAACCATCTTTACCATCAATTCAAATGGACAAATGGACAATTAAAATCCTAAGGACAAATAAAAGCAGGCTTTAAAAGCTTTTTTAGATTATAGAAGTTTTAAATATAATTGAACTTTTAAACATTCCTTTCTTTAAACACTCCTTTAAACATTGTCTCACTTGCTCTATAACGCATCTTTGTTATAAGATAAATTCTTGTAAATTATGCACCAAAATGAAAATGTCTGAAATTACGTGCATTTTCATGATAAAGTTCAACAAGTTCCCTTAACGATGTTTAATCTTCTGCTTCTTAGGGCATTCTTGACTTATAACTTTGCACAGTAATTACAAATGTATATTCTTTCTAGGAGAAAAATACTTATGATGCCCTTTGAATTTTATGAAATTCTTATGAAGTCCATAAGTACAGCTGGCTAATTAAACTGAGCTGCAATATAAATTACAATGTATCATTAACATCTACAATAAATTTAAGGTATGCTTTCACATCTGCACAAATATAAAAACCCTACTGATCAACATTCTATCTATACTCCTCAGAATATTACTACATGCTGATATTGTTAAGGATGATGTTACATGAAGCAGTGTATGTGCAACTTACAACAAAGCTGTACATTGGTTGCATCATGAAGCACCCCCTGTAACTAACCAGAAACTCGGCAGAAAGTTGGCAGCAATTTTACTTCATCTAATTTCATCGAACAGCCAATCAACATGGAGATACTGTTCACTTTTCACTTGGAAAATGCTGGTATTCCACTCATCACTCTGAATAAACAAACTTGCTGGGCCGTTCATTCAGATCTAAGTATGGAGAATTACTTCATATTAACCTGTTAATGGGTGAAGGGGAAAAGACACTGTCTGGACTCAGGAAAAGGAACTTGCACACACTGAGTTTTATGAAAGTCTATACAATTAGTAAAGTGGCAAATACAATGGTCAACATAAAAACCCACATCAAATTGCATTAAGTAGCTAGCTAAAGTTAGGTGTGAAGGAACCAGCTGTTTTCCTGGACCCGATGAACTAGTCTGGGGCTAACCAGTTTTTAAATTTTTCTTAAAAATATTTTCTACCAGAAACCAATGCCACCTTAAATTAATTCATTTTGAGTTTTGGTATTTTAAGATAAAATACCACATAAGGTACTGGAAAGGGGTTTCTAAGTTACATTAGATGACATTCTCTTTGCAGACGCTCCTATCCAGAGCAACATCCAGCACAACATAATATAAGTGTATCCATTCAAGGTTAATGAGCAACAGTGTCAGACCATGCTAACAACACTCCCAGATGAGTGAGGGTAAGCATAACACTATTGAAGCCCTGCCCCAAGTTAAACTGTGTAACCTGACTGGACAAAGGAAGCCAAGTATATTACCATACATCAGTCGCTAGATCACAGAACCCAAAACACATCACAACACTACACATAAAATGAACAGCAAGTACTACAAGGAGCAGGTGTTAGAGGGCGGGGATTGAGGTAAAACCAAGATGCAGCCTGAAGAGCTGGGTGTTCAGTCTGTGTTAGAAGATGGCTAGTTATCCTGCTGTCCTTACCCTCGTAGTGATCTTGGTGGAAGACAAGCCAAGACAGCGTTACAGTAGTCCAGGTGTGAGAGGACCAGAGCCTGAACTAGGAGATGCGTGGAATAAATAGTGAAGTACAGGCAGATCTGTGAAATATCCTTCAGGCAAGCTGAGATGCGCACAGTCTTGTGCGTAAGATGGTGGAAAAGACAGGAAATTGCGTGTCGCCAGTGGTGTGAAGAGCCATGGGAGGAGACTGCACGTAAAGCGAGAAGAGGAGGAGGCCGAGTACAGAGCCTTGAGGGACATATGTAGACAGCTGTGGGGAAAGAGCTTCTAGAGTGGTAGGACTAAACCCAATGAAGAGCAGTGTCAGTGATCCCCAATTTAGCCAGGGTAGAAAGAGATAGAGTGTGATCCACTATAGCAAAAGCTGCAGAAAGGTCCAGAAGAATCAAGACCAAGGAGTAGGAGGATGCTCTGGGTGGTTGAAGAACCTCAGTAAGGGACAATAAGCCAATATCTGTGGAATGACCAGCCCTGAAGCCAGACTGAAAAGGGTCAAGAATGTTGTTCCAGGAGAGAAAGGAGGATAACCACAGCTCGTTCAAGTGTTTTAGACAGAAAGGGAAGGAGAGGGGACCAGACGATAGCTCTGGACAGCAACTGGATCCAGAGTCCTTTTCTTCAGCAGGATTGTGACTTGTGCATCCTTGAAGGCCGCAGGCACACAGCCTGTGAAGAGTGACAAATTCATTAGATCGGAGATGAATATTAGAAGGCTGGGAGTGATGGTCTGCAGGAGAGGTGAGGGAATGGGATCCAGAATCCAGGCACATACAGGTCTATGTGATGTAAGAAGATGAGTGACATCAACATCTGAAAGTTGGAGGGCTGATGAGTGGGAGGGAGGACAAAGAGGAAGAGGTAAGAGATGAGGGCTGTGGGGACTGGAAGGAGTTTTGAGTGTTTATAATTTTTTTGGTTGAAATGATCTGTGAAGTCATCCGCAGAGATCGGGGGGGGGGTAGAGGACTGAGGAGGGAAGAGAAGGTAGAAAACAGTCTGTGTTATGCCCACGTGTTAGTGAGCGGGGCATAAGAACTCCTAATGCCTCATTTAGTAGAATGGGGGCTGTACTCTACGTGTGGTGGCTGATATGGGAAATTGGGACGATGCCTTGTCTCCTGATTGGGCGCCGGTCGGCCAATTATTAAAAAGCCAAAATGGAGGGAAACGGGGTGTGTTGGAATGCACCTGAGACCTGCGTGCCTGTCAGATAAAACTAACAACCCCCCATTTCTTTCGTCCAGGCTGTTTTTTTTTTGTTACTGTGTGCGATACTGTCATGCTTTTAGAAAACTCTCTTATATAAACTAAACTCGAAAATAAAAAGATGCGGAGCTCTTCGATGAACTTATGAAGCGACCTGGTGAAGGTAAGTTTCAGTTTTCCTTCCAGTTTCACCATTCCAGGCCAGCTGCCTTACGTTGTAACCAAAATTAAACCCCTAGACAAACGTGACCGCAACATCTGCATGGGTTAGAAAGTGAGTTTTGAATCTTAATCAAAAAAGGAAGCCCTAGGAGAAGTCACACTTGCAGAGAGGGCAGAGAGGAGTGCTTGATAGTTCAGCAGATTGGTGGCGGAGCTGGATTTTCACCACTTCCATTCTGTGGCATGAAACTGCCCTAATCTCACAGAGTGAATCCGTTAGCCAAGGACACGGCGAAGTGGGTCAGGCCTTGAAGTAAGCAGACAGAGAGAATCAAGGGAAGATGACAGGAGAGAAGGGTGGGAGAATCAGTAAAAAGTTTACCGAATCAAAGTATGGGAGAGAGGCGAGAAATGCAGAAGAGGAAGCTGAGGGTGAGAGATTGCGCATGCTATGGCAAAAAGTGACAAAGGTAGGCACAGGGCTGGGTCATGGAGGAGGAGTTAGAGAAAAGGAGACAAAGTAATGGTCAGAGAGCTTTGTAGTGTAATGATCAGTGACTTTCAGATCTGAAGCGGAGCAGTCCCTGGTCATCGTCCCCCACATCCTGCTGTTTCCCTGCCTTGTGTGTCGGAGGCCACTGCATTAGGTTGAGGAGTGGAGCAGTAGGAAAAATGAATGTTGAAGTCTCTGAGTAGGATCAGGGGGTGCCATCCTCTGGGAAGGAACTAAAGAGAACATCCAGTTCCTCAAGGAAGTCTCCCAGGGGGCATGGTGATCTGTACACATTCTGGAGGGGTTAATAACAGCAGCAGCCTGAAAGAGGAGATAGAGAGATGGGAAAGAGGGAGAACGTAGAATTTCCAGGACTAAGATATGAGAAGCTCAGTGCCACCAACCTGGTCAGAAGGTCAGGGAGTATAGGAGGATGGGTATGCAGCAGAAAGGGCTGCCAAGGTTGTGGCATTGTCTGGGAAACTGCAGACTGACAGTTCCACAGGCCTTCACCAACAGGTAGGTTGTTGGCAGGGGTCATTGAGAAGTAGGCAAGGTTGTTGATGTTGCAAGACTGAGGAGGAAAGCAACAGTGAGTGCATGTTCTGCAGCTGTCACAGGAATTGGGATACACATGGTGTTTTGCTGTTCTCCCTGATGTTCTCCCTCAATGGACTCCTGCAGACAGACTTCCTTGTGTTTGTCTGACCAAGTCTTCATATGACCGAGGCTGCCCCTACAGCTTCCACTGTAAGGTCACCCTTGCTACTTAAATAGTACAAATAATTAATAATGCAACTGTGGAGACAACTCTTCTAATAAGTAAAGTGTGTTTCATTTTTGTGGACAATGGTAAACATGTAGGAATCTTATGATGCAATTAATACTAAAGTGCATTTCCCAGACTTCGAATATGTCTACTCTAAGTCTACATATAATTTTAAATAGAGATTTTATGGTTTAATCTAGGCATGTTGTTGTGTTGTTACACAACCAGTTACTATCTACAAAGTAACAACACATAACTTTATGTAGCAACTTACATCCAAGTATGTGTAGTGTTTTGGTAACGAATTTCAGGTGGTTCTATCGAGACGATTATTCTACCCTCCAATGACAAAGCTAACAGTAACACTACAAGTTACAAAGAAAGCAAGCTTACAATGAGGTTGAGCTCATTTAGGATGAGTGGAGACAATTCATTTGTGAACCCACCCACAGGCTCAAGCCATGCCCTCCACAGCAGAGTGAAATAAAACTTGGATTTCTATGAATTCTGTATCTGCACAAACAAAACAGGAGACAGTGATTGGAGGGACTGACAGCAACGCACTAACTGGCCAAAACCGCACTGTTTATTTCTTTCGTTTCTACCCTCCTTATCTGCATTCAATAATCTACAGACTTTGATGAACATTTAGCCCAGGACAGACACTTACAGCTGCAACAGATGGCCATTTGGTTGTAATACAGTGATTCAAGAACAATCGTAAAGGTGAAGCGACACCATCAGCTTTAAAGCTTCCCATAAAAGGCAAGACTGCAAACATCTGGCTGTTCATAATGAAAATAAAACATTATTTTCAAAAAGCAAGTGAATTTGCGCTCATTTACAGTGCAGTGCAGTACATTTACAGTGCGCTCATAAGAATCATATACCCCAGAACGATTTGGCCCCCTTTACACCTAGTGTTAAAATAAATCCCCCCCGACTGAATGTTGGGCAAGATCAGATGTTGGTGGGTAGGTGTAACTTCTCAAAGATGCATTTAAATTTCAACTTGATCGGATTTGCCAAACCACTTCCATACCACTTCCACCATACAAGCCCACCTCTTTGACAATCTTCTGTGTTCCCCCGTGTACTAAAAAATGTAGTAACTACATTTAGCTAGTGCATTAACATGGTACCTCAATAACAGTACTGGATGAAGTGGCTTGCACATATACAGAACGTGCATCTTCTAACAGGAAAATGGCTTCTAGCACGTACACACAAGGTTCTATACAATGTTGGGGCATTATCTGAGGTCACCAACATAAATGCTTTATGCATTTGCACACCCTCTATGCTTGTGCCATACTGACTTCATCTGAGCAATTCACAGGCACATAACAAGGGAGTGCCACAGCACTGAAACAAGCACACCCATGGTGATGAATCTATTCTAACACCAGGAAAACAGAGGAGTGAAAGAGCTTTGATGACAGGAGCTGAGTCAACCAAGGGATACAAGTATTGCATTATTAATGACTTATTTATTGAATATTATTACATTACATTATGTCCGGTTTGTGCCAGGAATAAATCCCTTGTGTAAATTTTTGGTACAG
The DNA here is from genome assembly GCF_013368585.1 of Megalops cyprinoides. Taxonomy (NCBI): domain Eukaryota; kingdom Metazoa; phylum Chordata; class Actinopteri; order Elopiformes; family Megalopidae; genus Megalops; species Megalops cyprinoides. The sequence continues at coordinate 41,939,531 of NC_050586.1, forward strand.
TGCAATATCTGTAAATTTGCCTATTCTAAAAGGATCTCAACGATGGCAGTTGTCAGCTGCACATTGATATCAAAGAACAAACTGATACTCACATTTTCCACAGCACTTCCTGTGTCATTTTCATCATCTGTTTTAGAAAAACGATAATTACACTGGTTAAGCACAGTTATACATACAGGTATTGGAAGCTCAGGAGGAAACATTAATGAAACTTTGCAATTACCACATTGCTACATTTTCAATGTATCAATTTATGAAAAGCTTTTTTGAATGTCGAATAAGTATTTGCTGTTTGACAAGGCAAAAGAAACTTCAACAGACACAAGTAAAGGCAATTGAAAATAACTCTGGACTGGAACAATATTATTCTTTGACCAATAACACATAGTCAGCTGTTGTGGAACATGCCACAAAGCAGTCAATTTAAATATGTAATACGCTGCATCAGTACGCAGAATTAAGTACTGTGCTGTGAAGTCTTCTATTGAAGAACCATGAAATCATTACGAATGTATGTGAATGAGAAGTCTGAGTCAGCCATGTTCTTCTGGCAGATGTACCCAACATAATGACACAATTTCAAATTTTATACCTGTGCCAGTCATAACAGAAGTAAGATCCCATAACAGAACTCTTAACAAAAGTCAAACCTTATAAAAAATTTAATGATACTATAGCTGCCTTATGCAGTGCTTCTGAATGTTTCATTCATGTTCTACGTAGACAGACTAATAAAATGTGAAAAGATGCAAAACAAATCTTTACCACAAATCATACAGAACACAAATAACCAAATGAAATGCAATACTGTCTCTCCCACAATCATGTCTATATATAGTTCCAAATGTTCTTAAAGGTGTGGCTAGTGACTGTCCAGTCTGTATCATACAGAGAGCTCTGAGATTACCTTGTGACAGAATTTCCATTTTCACACAGGACATGTCTTGGTCAAGAGCGCCCTCTATCTCCTCAATCTCTTGCTGGATCTGGTAGCGCTTCGCCACAAGCTGTTCCTGAGGTGGAGGATTAGTATATCACTTTTTAAGCACTTTGATGTGCTTACTGTAATACATATGGAGTACTGAAATTGAAGTGTATCTTCCATACCAAACACAAGATTTGGCCATGTTCAACTGTTAAAGATGCTGTATAAGGTACATTTAATATTACATACATGAAATCTTGTTTTATGAATGACATAAGTGGTTTATAGCATTCCAAACAGAAGTGGTTAGTCACTGTAATTATTCAGCAGCAGTTGTTTTCTATTGTTGAAGCTAGTATCTGGAGAACTACAACTATACCGTAGGTTAGCACAAATCATACTGACGTATATTTTTGTTGTGTATTCAAAACAAAAGTAACTGTTGGGACCCAGAGTGAGATGGTTGACTGAAATTTTGCTCCCCTCCAAATGAAGCCATTTCATACTTTTTCTCAATTTAGCATTTTCAAAAAGATTTCAGACTCAATGCAAGTATGTAAGACTGAGAATGTCAAAAATTCTCTTTTGAATCAAAACCGTTCCAGAAAAGACAATAAAAGCCAAATCAACTAACATCAGCCCAAACATGTGAGGCAAGTAAGCAGAAAGATACAGCAAGCTCACAAACATAGCACTTATTCTAGATGAAATCAGATTGATTAGCTCGTACTGACAGTCAACTGGAGGAGAGAGTATGCTCTATTTTATCACTGGATCATTACTTCATTACTAAACAAAAGTATTAAGACTTGTACTTGATGATCAGTTAACAACAGAACAGAATGACCAGAATGACTTATAAAGGCAATACAAAATAAACATCTCCTGGTACTACTACCTATGATCCTGTAATGGTTAACAGTACTTTTGGAGATTTTTATAAATCTCTCTACACTTCTGAGTGCGCTGGATCAGCTGATGACTGACTTCACATTTGGATGGGATCTCCCTTCCTACTGTATCAGAGCAATAAAATTGTCTTGAATGCTCCATTAATTCTGGAAAGCATTTAAGAGGCCATTCAATCAATGCCCCTGGGAAAGCACCCAGCCTAGACAGATATCCTCTGAAATTACATAAAAATTTCTAGCCTGAGGTATGTCTCATACAATATGTCCCATGCCTGCAATCAATAACATGCCCGAAGAAGGCACCATGCCTGAGACATGAAAAGGACTTCTATTTACCTGCTTCTAAAAATCCTTCAGGCAGATCATCTTACTCTATTTTAATTTCACATGGAAGAATGGTGTTGCACTGCTCCAGTGGAGTTCCAGACACCTATAGAATTTATGCCAAGGTGCACTGACATCAGTCTGGCATCTCGTGATGGCACCCTATTAAGACACTTGTTGGCATTTGCTTCATTTACCCGTAGGCAGTTACCAAATCATTTGCCTCAGACTGGAAACTCCACATATGCTTCCACGTATTATTTAACTTGACCAGTTTGGACTCATCAGATGTAGATGTCTCAAATGATTTGCAACATGTCCCGAATATTTTAAACCACCTGGGTAAGAAGAGACACTCCGCCCCTCTACATGCCCAAAAGGTGAGCGACAGAGTAAAGTGGACCGTCTTTTTTGCTGTCTTGCAGAAGGTTAATCTGGGCTCCAATTTCATTAACCCTTTTGCACGCATGGTTAAATGAGTGTGATCATTCTAGAGTGGTCCCTACAGCACATAGTCAAACTGGTGTGATTAGAACAGTAGATTAGAATGGCAAGTGATGCAACAAATCAACATTCGTTCTGAACCCACCACTTTTTCACAAAAACGTTCCACAACTGCAATATGATTATTTTTCAGTGCAGATTAACATAAGTTGCACATTAAGGAGCACAACAGTTCTGACTCTCAAATAAGAAAAATTCTAGCTAATGTTAGTTTTGAAGACACTGATCTAAAGTTAGAAAATGTAACAAATGTGGCAGTGGAAACTATGAGAATCTTAAAATACTGAAATCTTGTGTTTCTGGGTGTGATTGAATATTTCAATACATGAAATACCATGGTATTTTGTTTTTCCATGTTTCCAGCACGATTGTACTGATGCATCCATGGATAAAGCAAGGTTATTCATCTCGACAATAAAAGATACGAAAGTTCACTATAGGCAATTTATATCATATCATATTATGCATTCTTAAAATTCTATTTCAAAATAAAACAGCTCACATTTATGGATCTACATTTCTGAGTAAATACAACCCAAATTTCCTACAGTGTGTACATACATAATACCAGGTTTGGGTATACCTCTACTGCAATGATATATGTACTAAACCAGTTTTAATAAAGAATATTAATTCAGATAACCAACATCCATGCCTTGTTATCTAGTATAACTAATTAGGCTACTAGCAAAATTCCTGTAATTGAAATTACAACACCAGAATACCTTATTATGAAGTCATAACCAAATTCTAGAACAGCAGGTGTGCACGAGCTGAAATAAGTCATGCTGGGGGGCAGTTGGAAATATTTTATAACTTATGTGACTGGAGTTGCTGTCTGCCTTCTTATCTCTCTAAGTGTGCATATATGCACGCACATTTGTGTGTATGTGTGTGAGCACGTGTCCAAAGCTTTTGTATCCGTTTGTCTTATGCCCCATCCCCCTTCCCTCTGTGTCTGCTGCAGCTCCGCAGCCTGAGCGAAAGCAGTGTGGTTAAGTGACTTAGAAAGGCAGCTGAACTCTAATGAGGCTCATAAATTGACCAATTAGGCTCATAACTCAAAAATCATCACAGCGCTTAGATGAAGACATTGTGAGAATTGGCACGATTTTCACTACATTTTGATGTATAATCTATGCTTCTAGAGCCAGAATTCAAGGAAATACGGCTGTGAGAAGAGAAAAAAAAATTCAAATGCAGAAAGTGAAATACTACCGCTGTTCTCACCTATAGTTTTGAAAGGGGGAGAATTAGAGATTTTTTTTAAACCATCATCACAGGCCTGAACTGAAGACATTGTGAGAATTTTCACAGGTTCCCCTCCTTTTTGATGTATAATTTATGCCTGTAGAGCCAGAATTGACAGAGGTGCAGCTGTTAAAAAAACAAACATGTTTTTGAAACGCGGAAGTGGAATTTCCATGTAATATATTGCATTACACCTTTGGGGCTTGGAAGCATTTAACGTAGCTTGCGAACTCCAGTTGTTGTTGCCTGTTGTCGCACTTTAAAACCTTTTCGCTCGTAACATTTTTTCATGCTATGTAGCGCACAGGGTTCGTTATGTTTTCATTAGCGTTATTAAGCTTCTCATAGTTTTCCGTTAGCATTTGCTATATTTTTAACATTAAATCGCTGTTACCTCAAACCTAAGCCCTAAAGCCCAGGACGCGTTTGCGTTCACACTGCTAAAAGAATGTGGCCATATGCGGCCCAGACCACCTCCAAATGTGGTCTAAAAGATCGGATCTTGGTGCGTTCACACCTATACTTAGCGCTGTCCACTTGTGATCGGATCACCAAAGACGCATGTTAATACCAGGTGTGAACGGGGCCATAGACTCATAATTCAAAAGCCATCCATCTCATGGCGGAACCGAAGACATTGTGAGAATCTGGACAGGTTCTCCTATATTTTGTTGTATAATTTATGCGTATACAGCACACCACACTAATAGTAAGCCACACCAGAACAGTAGTGCGCTTGCCCTGGCACTGGGGGGTAACCACACTAATTACACCTCCTGAGCGTGAACGCTACATTAAGAAAGTCTTGTTGTCATTAAAAATGGTAAACACCTCAAATAAATTTCAAATCTGAAATTTCGACAATAAAAAATGAATTCAAAATAATTAAGACACCGGTTCGACAACGGACAATTTAGTGGGAAAAACTGTTTTCATGTCCAATTGTTCAAACACTTTACTGAATTGTAATCAAATTATAAACGTGGCTACCCACAGATCACACTCACCATGCCTAGGTAACGCTGCTCACCGTCTTCTGCCCCCTCATCTGTAAACATCAATAAGAAATATTCACTAATTTGGCTTGCAAGATAACGTTAATAAACGTCAATCATACCACATAGCTAACGCCAGCTGCCTTCACTGCTCTTTGTTTAAGCTACCAATTTCAAATTCATTAAACAAAAAAAGTTTCACTAAAAGTTTAATGTGTGAAGAACTAAAGGTAGGCATATTACGCACCGTATGACTCCTCGGACTCTGATGAAGATGAAGACAGCATCATGTCAATGCTGTTCGCGGTACCATCAGTGTCGAGACATCGCTCAAGCGCCTCGATCTGCTGTTTAATCCGGTCCCGCTGTGTCATAAACTCTCTGGACTCCATAATAAAGCATCTGTTGATAAACTAGTAATTAACGTACTGCACTCTGTAAAAAAACAACAAAATAAATGAGCATCCACCACGACAGTGGTGCTTATTCTACTCATGTTAGTCCGAGTTAGTAAAATAGTGGAATAATGTTGAAAAAGCTAGTTAACCGAACAGCATGCTTCAAAACCGCCAAGTCTTGACATACAAAGTCCATGATCTGACTTGCTACCGACTGCTAGCATGTTATTGCTAAACTGCCGTTTAGCAATGGCCTATCCAAATTCAATGCAATCATGCTCAGATGCCATTACAGTGGATATAACTATGTTGTTGTTGGTTATGGTAACGTGTTGAAGATAACCTTATCGACATAGCTATCTTACTGGTTTGGCAAGGTGGCTAACGTTAGCCAACTGAAAGATTCTGGAAAAAGATCGGCGATCTCCCTAGTAAATTAACTATTCAAAGATTATGCACATTAAAAATAACACACGGCAACATACAACAAGCAAAGCAGGCAAGTCAGTCAACACTCTTACATATTAGTCATACCTACATTGCCAAATGCTTTCACCATATTAGCTAGCTAGTTAACGTTAGATTGCTACGTTAAAGGCGATCGGACACAAAATAGTTGTCAGAAATTTAGTTTTCTATTTTCTCTTTATGAATACAGCTACAACTGGCTAGCCAGCTTTCACATTGTTATAAACCATCTTATTAGCTGTCCAATTTCAACCGTGTGTTCAATATGATACTAGCTTAGCTAGGCACTTGTATGGACGAAGTTAATGCACTTAGCTAACGAGTATCACCTGCTGTTATTCTGCGTTATGGCAATGAGGCTCTTCTTCGTGCATTGATAGACCTGAACATCCGGAATTGACAATAACGCTGCTACTACTTTCTAGCTAGCTAGAAGAGCACAGCAGAACCGTCTTATCTACCGCCAGCTTTCACGGACTCACGCCTAAAAATGAACAAAGAGCCTACAACTGACAGCGAGGGTCTTCAACAACTACATCAGTCCCATTGGGTTCTCTGGCGCCATCTATCCCGGAGGTTCGAATAACTACTCGCCCGAACTACGGCCAATTAAAATAACAACCGTTCATGCGGAGTCGACCTTGACTGGTCAAAAACTGCTTGTATTCAAGAAGAAAGATTCATGAAATATTAGAGGAGATATTAGATATTAGATTTGTTCTCTTTAGATGTAAAATAAACTGTTTATATTACGCCTGTGTTATTTTACTCGTTACATAGGCCTACAGTATTACAGGAAACAATGTGATACACTCAAAGAGAAAATATGGACATTCAAAGAGAAAATTATTTCATCGTATGTCATGTAACCTAATCATGAAAATTATTTCATCATTCTCCAAACAGGGAACGGCTTGCCATACATCATAACTAGGCGACCAGGTTGAATTTGATGTGATGCGATGTTGCGCTTTGGCTGGTATCGTTGAGCTCCATTAAGGCAGCGACAATAAGCAACAGAAATACTTATGGCTTCCGACTTTTCGGACAGAAAAAGGGACACTGATAAGTATGTGAAGTGCAGGAATTGAAGAAATGAATAGGCAAAATGACAGCTATTGGATATGCACCAGAATTTCCACCTGTAAAAGGAGATTTTGATTCTTATCTGGGGTGTTTTGAGCATTGGCTGGCATGCAAAAGAAATTGTCCCCCTGAGCCAAGCACCACAGGGCTACCAGGTAGACAACTAATCAGCACAACCCCTGAACAAGACACCAGTCCATCACAGGGTGAACAGACACATTGTTTTAAATAAAAATAAAAAACTAGTCTACTGGGGTTCTAATACCACTGAACAATCTCAGATACATACATACAATCTCAGAACATCTGCTGTTATTAATGTATAATGACTTTAAAAAGTCTAGTCTTCCCATGTAAGACAATTCCACTTTTCAGATGTAATTTCTGAAGTAGAAAAAAACCCTGTCTTACATTCAGGTCAATATGGAAAGTCCAAGTGTTTCTTCAACACTATTTAGTGTATTAGTTGTGACAGTAGGTCAAAAGGTGCAGGAGATGTGCCTCTTTTATGTGCTACAAACTGATTGCATCTTAGCAGCCATGCCATTTGGACATTGAACTATGTGTTCATTTCCCAGTTAGGACCTGACATGTAATGATTTAATGATCTACAAAAATTGGTTGCAATATTTGCTTTTCTTTGTGTGGTCTGTGCTTTGTGATGTCCATTGGAACAAAATGTCATTAAAATCTAAGCACATGGACACATGGGTGTTTAAACCTGTTTTTCAGTATGGCACCCCAAAGTGGCCAAGCTTCACTAAACTTGGTGTGTGCCACCCAGGCCTCATGGTAAGCATGTGTACCGAGTTTTATGCCAATGAACAAAAGCATTGCAGAGATATGGCCACTCTTCCTTTATGGTGCCTTCACGGCGAATTTGTGGGTACACTGCGGCCATATTGTTCAACCTGGCAGCTGTCCTTTAACAACTCCTAAAGACAATGGTCCAAAGAGTTAATACACAAAACCTCATTGTGCCATAACTCTAGGAGGAGATGGTTAAATGTGTTTTTGACAAAATCAAAGATGGATGAAACACAAAATGGCTGAAGCGGAGGTTTCATAAATTCCCAGTTAGGATCCTTAACTTTGATGAAGCACAAGAAATGTAGTTGAAATATCTGCTTTCATGCCAGAGTAATGGGAATTTAAATGTTTTTTTAATGGTATAGCACCCCCCAAGTGGCCAAATTTCATGAAACCTGGTGCATATCCAGTATTCCTAATACCAACAAAGTGTACCAAGTTTGGCATCACTCCAACAAAGCACTGCTGAGATATGGCTCACTTCCTGTTTTGGTGTCTTCACCGTGGAATTTCATTGGATGACAGCAGCCACATCGTTTGCCCTAGCAAAATTCTTTGAATAATTTTTGGTCAGAACCCTCTGTAGATGATACGTACCAAATTTGGTGGTGATAGGATCAACGATCTAGGACTAGTTTGCAAAAGTATGTTTTTCGAAAAATTCAAATGGCAGAAAATTCATTATGGCAGATTGATCCAGAGGACAGGGTTAAAATTCAGACTTGCATTGATTTACCTAAGCACCTTTGAATAAAGATATGAATTACATACGCCCATTCTCTGAGAGATGAAGGAAGAGGAAATCTACTCTGCACTCTACATTCCAGAATTTCCCATAAAATGCAATGATGTTTAGATCAATTGACTGGAGAGACCATGGAAGGTGTCAGACCTTATTCTAGTACTCATGAAATCCCTCTAGGATCAGTTTAGCTGTCAGGACTCCGCCCCCCTAGCTGTGGTGTTTTTGTTTTTCCCTGTCCATGTGCTTTTTGTTTTCCTTGTGTTCCAGCCCCGCCCCACTCCGCACCTGGTCCCCGCCCACCTGATTGCCCCATTACCTTCACCTGCCTGCCTGCCCACCTGCATCCCATCTCCTCATCAGCCCAGCCCTATTTCTACCCTGCTTGTTCCTGTCTTGTTTGCCAGTTCGTTGTACCTGTTTTGTTCCTTGCAGTTTTTTTTCCTGGATTTCCGATTTCTCTGTGTTTTGACTCTGCCTGCCCTTTGTCTTTTTCTGCCTGCTGCCTTGTCCTGTTGCCTGATCATTTTGCCTGCCTGGTTCCTGACCCTGCCTGCTCCTGTTACCGACCCCGTTTTTGTCCGCGGACTGCCTTCCGGTTTTTGACCCTGCCTGCTTTCGTTTTGCAACTTGCCTGTCGTCATTAATAAACCCGCCTGGAACCTGGAGCTCTTTTGGTCTGCGACAGTCCTTGCCTGACCCGTTACATTAGCAGTGTGTAAGGGGCATCATCTTGGAATTTGGGCACAACTTGAGGAAACGATGTTTCCATGATATGGGACACCAGGCCACCGACAATGGCTTTGTACTTCTTGGCTGAAAGTCTACCACGCCGAGTACACATCGGACCAATTGACTCATTAAATGAAATGATGATTTTTTCCTTATTACACACATGCCCCCCCTCCCCCCAACCTTCATTATTTTTTTTTATTATTCCTACAATTAACTTCCTCTAATCACTGTTTTCTTTTTGTTTCCTGTCCCGGCTCCAGATTCCAGCTACCTCGCTGCCCTGCCTATTAAGCAAACTGTGTGCCACAAACCAGACATTCCAGGATTACATTTTACAATTACTCTGTTGTGTAATTTTATCTAATTCAATGTCTTAAGTACATTATAAAACTCTAAGTATTCTCTGTAATTCTATCTGCCCTGTGCCCTGTGCTTCCAGAAACGAAAAACAAATGGACTGAACGTACAATAACTGGCCCTCCAACCTATAACTACTTTGTTGGCACTTGCAATCCGAATATATCAAAATTGTAAATGTGAACGTTCATCTGAGGTCAGCCACTAGGGGCACGCTACTTCCGGGTGTGTACTATACGTTCACCATTTTTAGTTTGGAGCTCAATAGGTCGACCGGTTGAGCAGTGGTCAGCTACAAGAGTTGAAAAGTCATATCATGTCGAAACAAACAAGTTCCGGGAAAATACTCATAAATGAAGATGGTAAGTCCGCTCTTAAGAATTGTTAAAGTTGTGGATCTTGGTGAAGCGTGGCGGCGATCTGGTAGTTGGGCGTATAAACATCACTAGCCACGTTTTACGTCCGGTTCACATCCGCATGGACACGAAAAGTTAGGAAATTATGCCTGTTGTAAGGTTATGGTCAAAATGTTTGTGTCTTTGCATGCACATGTTTTCTCTGTTTGCAAACGCGGAAAGTAAGTTGAGGTTGTCTCCACGTTATGTAATTAGCTAAAGTAGCTCACGAAAAAGTCGAATACTGAAGGAAACCGATAGAAAAGAGTGACATATGCGCATCAGTATTAGAAAAGAAATAGGCCTGCAGGACTTCGATGAGTAAATAAATTAAGACGGAGAAAGTGAGGGATAACGTGTAGTTTATATAGTAATAAAAATATTGTAGACAAACCCCACGGACACTTTGTTGGGACTTTCACTAGACACTACACACAAGCTGAGCAAATGATTCAAAGCAGTGCAGCCCAGTGCACTCCTCGCATGTGTCTCGGCTTGATATTCTGTAATTTGCTTTTTTCCCCCTAGAATTTTTTAGGTATGGTTGAGACTTACTTTTGTACTCCGAACGTGTTTTTTTCTGTGAAGATGTAGTTCTTTATTTCTATTTATACTGTACAGGTTAATGTTTATGGGGAAGAATGATACCAATAGAAAGAAATAGTCTGCACACCGTAACTTATGTAAAATGTTTGTTGAACGGACGTTTCGGGCTAAACCCTCCGTTAACGTGCTATGAATGTCAGATAAGAGGTCCACAGGCAGGTGTATGGCGTCAGATTTATGTCAAAAGTCGCGAGTGTAGAAAACATGCTCGCGCACAAAGCCACCACACGCGAGAGAATTTCTGCTTGGCGAGCGCTGGAGGGCATACACGCTCACGCACGTTAACTCTGCTCTCGAAATTGAGTTCTGCTCGCGCGAATCGACCTGGGTTTTCACAATTTGGGGGCGGAAACCAAGGGAGGCACTGGCCCTCTTATGATTGGTCACTTTCAACGCAATCACACCCACACGTCCTCCTTGAACCTTGATTGACAGCTTCCGTTAACTGAACAGCAGGTTGACAGTTTAGCCACAGGCTTTTTATTTCAAACAATTGAGTCCTGACAACAAGGTCGGAGTTGAAGACACAGTGGACGGAACAATGGCGGTGACACCTTAAGATTTACATGTAAGTGATACTGATAGATGGCCTGCTCCAACACAGCTGATTCAAAGGATCAACTCGTTATGAACTCCTGAAGCTGCTTAATACAAACTGGTCATTTAAATCAGCTATGTTGAAGCAGGGAGAGATCTAAAACATGCAGGACAAGGGGTCCTCCAGGAGAGGTTTGGGAAACGCTGGTCTATTGCATGCAATCGGCTGAATGATAGGGGAAGCATAGCTAACGTTAATTAGCATAGCTAAGTAAGTAAACTGCTGGGTTGTGAGATGAAGCCATCTAAGTATCACTTACATATAAATTTTCAGTTTTCGCCGCCAATGTTCGGTCCACTGTATCTTAAACTCTGAACTTGTTGTCAGGACTCAGGTGTTTGAAATTTCAGACATGGGCTGAAGACGCACCTCTTCAGACTCTACCTGGACTGGCACCCTTGCCGTTTGACCTTGTAAATTTAAGATTCTTGGCTCGTAGCCTACTTGTAGCACTATCTCTTACGTTGTATTTGTAGCACGTTTTCCCTAGCTAGTATAGCAGCACTTTATTGACCCAGTGACTGTATTTGATATATGTAGCCTCAGATCAAATTAGTTCTGTCTCACTACACTGACCTTGCGCTCAGCTTCAGCACTATCTGCATTGTATGACCTGTACACATCTTTCCCTTGTGCCTGTTGTTTGCCCACTATTTGCACTTTTGTATGTCACTTTGGATAAAAGTGTCTGCTTAATGAATAAATGTAAAATTAAAAGTCTGTGGCCAAACACTGTCTGCCAAACGGAAGCTGTCAATCAAGGTGCAAGGAGGTCGTGTGGGTGTGATTGCGTTGAAAGTGACCAATCATAAGAGGGCCAGTGCCTCCCTTGGTTTCCGCCCCCAAATTGTGAAAACTCAGGTAAGAGCAGAACTCAACTTCAAGAGCAGAGTTAACCCACGCGAGCGCGTAAGCAGAAATTGGTGGTTGCTTTGTGCGCGAACATGTTTTATGCGCTTGCGACTTTTGACATAAATCTGACACCATACTGGTGGCCATAGTCCATAGGAGCTGTGGGGGCAATTCTAACATAATAATGCAATACAAAACCAAATCGGCGGTAAGAGATATGTCTCAGTGTAGAATTCATTCATAAACAAAAATCCTACTTATACATTGAAATTTAATGTTGGCAAAAGCCACAAAACGGGAAATTCATGCAATTAATTCTGTTAATTAAACTCAGCCTCTGCGATGCTAAGGATTTTTAGCACACTGAGTTGATCCATGCTGTGATACTTTAGCTGTACGGTTATCTCACACAAGTGCTTACCACTCACAAAAACATACCCAGATTCAGACATAAATTCTCCATTCAGGATTATAAAGACCAGCAATAGGCTTAATCTGGCTCTGGGAAATGTAAGAATGATGTAATTACATTGTGAGATTCCTTAAAAAGTGCATAAATTAGGGGAGAAATTAGCAGAAATCTGTTGTCTAAACAGATGGTTTTTTTTCCAAAGATTTACAACTACATACGTACATAGACACCCATACACATCAAATCTGAAGTGCTCAGCAGACTTAACAGACTTTCATGCAGACTTGAAAGTTGTGGCACTGTTTTAGATCAGGAAGGTTTCTGCTGATACTGTCCCAAAAGACTATTGGACACGTGACAAATTTCATGGTTTTCTCTTAGTTTCCGATGAAATGAAAATACATTGCTTTCTATGAAATGGACCCATATTTTTGGGGGAAAAAGAAATGGGCAGGTCATGGGGCCTCAGGGAGGGTATAAGTTGGGACCATCCTTCCTGGTTCAGGCATTGTGTTTGTTATGGCCAGTTAATACAGCAGGTGGTGGTCCCACAGAAGCACTTGTTGCTCATATGGGAGGAGAGACAGAAGAGAGAGAGAATGTAGAGGTGAGAAAGGGAAGACCTGGGAATCTGGGTGCAGTGTGCAAGGGTGCAAGTTATGTGGCAGTGGAACATTAGGTAGCCTCAGTAGGAATAAACTATGGCAGAAAGACGGCAGAAATTTTCTGTAGCCACTGGCTACTGTCCTCAGCACCAAATGTGACTGCAAGAACTACTGTAATAAGTGTTCAGTCTAGACTTAAGAGTTAGGATTGTCCATAACATAATTAAGTAAGCTGTTCTATGCGATGCTATAACAGGTGTAATATGGTCACTCTTTTTGTTCTCATCAAGATTCTTGCAACAGCATTCTGTAATAAATGTGTGGATTAGCTTTTCTGCATCTCAAGGAAAGAAAGGTCTAATTTTGGCAATAATTCATACCAGAAAAATGCCACTTTTGAAAGTTTTTTTTTTTTTTTTCTTGTATGGTGTTGAAGAGAGAGGTCTGGGTCAGTTGTAACCCCAAGGTCAACAGCAACTAAGGTGAGGGCAGTAGTGACCATCAAAGTGAAAAGAAATAGGCTGTGACAACATGGACTTAATTACAAACCCTCTTCTTAGTCATGTTTTCAGGCATACATCACCACTATAAAAGTTAAATAAAGAGCAAAAAAATCATATGAAAATTATTTCTCGAAGATGAAAATAATCTAAAAATTGCAATAACTAAAATGTGCAATGTAATATTGACGTTGTGGGTAAATTTCTCTATGGTTATCTTATTTTGACTATGCAACAGATGCCTGTCTCTATTTCAAAAGCATTCAGTTATCGGATGAACGATGGAAATCATTATGTAAGAAATAAAGCGAATTGATATATCATTTCGGCTGCATTTTCATCATAAAGTATGAAAGATCAAATCTTAAAACTAGCCTGTGCGTCCACGCTTTTTCTGAAGCTGCGGGGAGATTCTAGGAGCCCATTTGCTCATAAGTCATTTATGTGAAAAATGGACAGCTCATACAAAAGTAGGGTACCGTGTGGAAGAACTGTGATAAAGTTAGCGAAAATACTGTCAAGTGCAGACTGTGCGCTGCAATTTTTTTATTTTAATAACTCGACTTCCATGATGATGAGGCCAAATGAAGAAACATCAAAGCGGCAAACGGGTATTTTTTAGCTTTGCCGCGAGGTTCCGACATACAGTGCAACCGCAAGCGAGCTGAAGTTTAATTTCGTGAACGGTTGCGGAAATGACGACTGTAATTCAGAAGGGCTTTGCTTTAGGGTAAATTTGTTTGAATGTATCATTTGAAAGAATAAATATACATTACTATTTGTTAAATGTGCAGTGTCAAACTGTTGCAATTTATAGCATAAGTACACCAATTAGTCCTTATTACAAGTCCTTAATTACATTATATTCCAAGCTTGTTTTTTTTTTTTTTTTTTTTTGTTTAGCTTAAGCGTAGAATACTTACACTGATTCAAAAAGGTCCAATTAGCCTAGCGCAATTTGGTTAACGGCATGGTTTGAGCACAACGACCATTTCACTGGATACTTACCTTCCATCCTTGCTTCCAGCAGTTGAAAACATTTGATTTTCAAGGTCAGATAACGTTGCCTGTCTCAGCCAATGAGGGAATTTTGTGGAAAGAATGTTAGCGAATAGCATTATTTTTCTGACAGGAGATGCGTCGGGATAGTACACGCATTGCTTTTAAAAGTTTTTTTCTTTTAAATCGGGAATTCTGATAAAAAATATAACGATGACAGATAATTGAGGCCGATAGTTGCAAATTTTTGATTATCTAACGACCAGATAAGCGGTCGACCCTTAGTTAACACTTTTTTATCTTTATGCCTGGTACTAGATGCAACTACATATTTAGCTGTGCATCTTAAAACAAATTGATAAATAAATATGGAAAACAGACAGGTGCTGTGTAGTGGCTGGTTAATTGATCATTATTAATTGTAACTGTATTGTAGCATGCACCATCCAGTAAAACACTTAAATTAATTTAGCTACTTGGCTAACAGTGTAGCTGAATAAAAAATGTATAAAATAAATATGAATACAAAGGTTTTTATGTCATCAGTAGGGCATCTGTGGCATGGGCACACAAGCATACCTCTCCATCTGCAAGTTTATAATTTATGTTGATAATAGAACATTTAGATTCACCACAGTCTCTAAAGTGTTGTTGCTTAGTGCTACACTCTTAACCACACACTTGTTCCCCTCATTTGTTGCTCATTCCCTGACCATGCTAAAGCTTGCAGTTGAGAATGCAACCAATAGTACAGCAAAATCAGTTAAACTTGATTGCATTCAATATTTCTTTTGCTGGCTTACCTTCTTTAGTAAATATACTGCACCTTTTTTTTGTAATATGAAGTGTAAGACCCTCCTTGCAAAGTTACCTTGCCATCTGATCAGCTCATAATAAAGGAGCTGCTCATATTCTCCTCCCAGTCCCTGTCACTTAATGACACAGACAAGACTCAATATTTAGTCCATGTACATCTTGAAAGGCAAGCTTTCAAAATTTAGTGAGATACTTTAAAATATAAGCAAGTGACCTGCTTCCAGCTGGGCATTTGCAGAACATATGCCAGAAGTACATCTGTGGAGGACATGTCTGATACATTGAACTTCTCTTCCTAATCTCTGTGTCGCTTTGCACTCAGTGATAAAGTCCTGACAACACTTGATCTCTGTAAAACAGTGTAGCTATTTTGTATGACTCATTTTAATTATTGGCATTGTCTTGTATCAGCAATGGAATTGTGGCTGACTATCTCCCTTGCACTTTTGTCTTTACTTTTAGGATTCTTTGGCTAAAAAAATTCCTCAAATGCCTGACTTTTCCCTGAACATTTCAGTTCACTCGCTTTTTAGAGATAAATCTCCACACCTTTCAAAACTGAAGATTTCAAAAATCAGTTTGTTGAGCACTGTGTAGTTCTTAAACCTAACCAAAGCAGCCATCACCAGTCCTTTGAATAAATACAATTGCAACCTTAACCATCTATCAAAAATACAGAATTGGTAGGTACCAGATGTTTTGTTCTTGATTTTGTACAGCTATTTTGCTATCTATTCAAAGAACTTTAGTTTGGGCTTTTAGAACATCCTCATTTTTCTTATTTTATACTTAACTTGGAAAAAATGCAGAATTTCTCTTCTCAGAGGGGGTTAATTAATGTATATAGGCCAGGGTTGGGAATGTTGTTTTTTTTTAATATCCATATTCATATAGGCATTTAATGGGTGGTGTGAGTAGGCTTTTAACACTTCAACAACATAGTGACTTTTTCTTACCACAAGGAGAGCAATGTGCACATTCAACTTGCATGGCTTTTAGCTCGTGTACATTTGGGGGAAATTAGTACCTACTACTTTGTTTTACCAGTGTGTTCTGAAATGAACACAATGAAAATGCTACATCTGTTTTTTGCTATTTGACATTGTATATTTGAAAATACTACACCAAAGTTTATATACCAAAAATCGATGTAATGATTTGACTATTTGACTAATGACTCAGGGCAAAGTCCAGAATGTCATGAAAATGCATAAATTATTTCTCAATAGTGCTTTTTGATATCAAAAGTCAAATATATGGCAAAACACGCTCTTTTACCTTTCTCTATAAACCCCCCCCCCCCCCCCCCCCCCCCAAAAAAAAAAAAAAAAAATTATCGATCACGTTTTTTATTTTCACCCACAATTACCCAGAGCACAGAACTCAGTTTGACATGACCTTGTACTTATTCTGGTGGTGGATGATAGCTGCTACTGAGTCAGTATTTCAGTGTTTGTTCATATAACGCTGTTCATATGATACTGAGATCAAACACAATGAAATACAAACATGAAACAGAAAACAAAAGCAAGTCTCCAGCCCCAGTGTCGAGTCTTCATAATTTGTCTTTGGTTAATATTAGGGCAGGCCACGACCAAAGATTTTCCTAGTCGATTAGTAGTTGTTAGTTCCAGCCAGTAGTCTTCACACATTTATAACATTAATTTAATTATGTATATATATTTTGGGGGGCAAAACAAAATGGTTGGGGGCTGAGGAAGAATGTTATAAGTAAGATTGTTAACATCGTGCTACAGAGAAATACAAAACCGTAATAATGAGCCTTTAAAATATAAATTTTACAAGCGCACGCACAAAGTTATCCGCCTGTTAATGACAATGCTAACGGCAAAAGCGGTAATGATTCTGAATGTGTCGGAACATTTTGTTGATTTATTTCAACACAGTATAACATAATACAACTTATGAACTTGTAACACCAACACAATAACTTATAAAACAAAGGATAAATAAAAAACAGAACATGAAGTTAAACATGCAGTAAGCGAGGCAACTTAGCTTCCTCGGTCCCCACGAACACTTGGATAAGCCTAATAGTGCATATGACAATATATTTATTTAGCTGCATATAGCCTTAACTTTGCAATTCGTTAATGTTAATTAGGCCATTAATTAGCATAATGGAATAACCCTTTCGCGCGTACCGTAACATCGGTGTGATTAGCTATTTAGCGCCTATGCTAAAACCTGTGCGATTAGAACAATAGACTGGATAAATTCTAGCTAATAAACGGTGATTTAACGTTAAAAATATAGCAAATGATAACTGAAAACTATGTGAAGTTACAATCTTCCCAACAATGACTTCTGACAGTTAAACCTGACTTGCTTCTAAACTGAGAATCTCTGACATGGAAAACTTCAGGATGTGTTAAAGTACGAATTAATCTGTCAAATGGTCATGACTATGACACATGAAACAATAGACATAACTTGTCATTAAAAAAAATACCGCTTGAGTGAATTTACTTTCCGTGATCGAAAACAGCTTCTCGGGTATAATCGGGTATATCGCGAAAGTATGATGTATCCACGCGATTTTTGGGGTTCTGGTAAGTGTTGCATGCTGTAAATGCTGATGCAGTCAAGCATATCAGACTTGTGCTCGGAGAAAATCGGCGTGTTACTTTCGTACCGGCTCTCCCCTACATGTTTCAGATGATAAATCATGTTTGAGGTCGACAAACGGTAGGCGAATCTTTGCATGCAGAGTTTGCATTTCACCTTCTTGGGGTCATCCTTTACACGCTGGAAATGATCCCACACTTTGGATGATTTCCTGCCCGACAGAGTCTAATAACTTTTTAACGACATTTACATTTACATTTATTCATTTGGCAGACGCTTTTATCCAAAGCGACTTGCATAGGTTATAGTTCTTTACAATGTTATCCATTTATACAGCCGGATATTTACTGAGGCAACTGCGGGTTAAGTACCTTGCCCAAGGGTACAGCAGCAGTGTCCCAGCGGGGATCGAACCGGCAACCTTTTTTTTTTGGTTACGAGTCCTGCTCTTTCACCACTATGCTACACTGCCACCACGGCGCAGCTCCCAAAATTACTTGCCAAGATTATCACATAAAACAGGCAGCAGAAAAAAAACTGGTGTTGGTAATTGTAACAAGTGCAACATGCATTTTTATCTGGCTTTACACACTTTGACTAAAAATGTTATATGTTGTAGATATGTTATATGTAGTAAAAGTATATATGTTGTAGCAGAGTGACCATGGACTGTATTAAAGCAGTCTGGAATGTAATCAGCATGTGAATTGCAGGTCTAGCATAGCTGATGATCACTGGTCTGCTTGATTCAGGGAAGCATCAAGATGTGGATGAGCTGAATCCTTTTTCCTTCAAGGAATTCATGCGAAGCAAGAACCAGTCCTCCATCCCTCATAACGATGGAGAAGGGGAAAAGAGCTACGTCACACTGAAGGTTCTGAATGTAGCATTGCACATATCATACAGATGTCTCTGTTATTGTAATATTTTCAAGTCATAGCTTGTATGCACAAAGATGAAGAGCACTTGAATACATGGCATCAGTACAATAAGAAGTAATTTCCTGTGCAAGTTTCTGGTATATATGATTTGTTCATTTTACTGACACAACTAAACAGTAAAAACTAATGGTGTACAGTACTGAAAGGTTAATTGGCTGTGTCCTCAATATGTGCTGTGTGCCCTGAACTGCACACCTCTATAGAATAAAAAGTAATTATGTCAATTACAGTTGTAAATAAGATGCTGTCTATTTTCCTTTCAGAAGACTTGTGATAGTACATTTGTGGCAGAGGACTGCTCCTCTCCTATGAGCTTTGACCTTGACTTCCAGAAGCCATTTATAATGGATCCTGCACTATTCCCCCAATCCCTGGACAATGACACAGAAGAGAAATGGAGTGGGAGCTATCAGCCCTCAGCCGTAGAGAAAGCACATGAGTTTGAATTATATGGGACATTGGACAACAGTGAACTCACTAATCTATCATCTGTATCCACTAAGGAAGAGAAGTTAACAGGTGCTTTGTGGCAGCTGGATAGAGAGAAAGTCTGTCAGCCCAAGAGAAATGCAAGGAGCAATGATGAAGACTGGGAGACCTCAAGCACAGACGTATTGTACCAGACCACCCAATGCAGCTTTAAAAATGAGAGCAGGGACCAACGAAAGGTAATAGATTTTGCTGTCCATTTTAAGTCTTCTACAGAAAAAAAAAACACCAAAAATATGAGTGACCTTATTCTTTCCATTACATTGGAGCCTCTTTTCGAAGTGGACATTGTAACAGACAGAACTGTAATCATTCAGACTTCAAAAAATAAGGGAAGCAGATATGAAGTATTAGGTTTGTGATAATTTAGAGCTCAATAATAGAATATGAAATCCAAATAGGCATAAGGATAGTCTGGTGATTTTCAGTTAAAAAGCATTTAAGCAAACTTCTAGTCTGTAACAAATGTCCTGCACGCCATTTTGTTGAAAGTGTGTAGAAGATGTCTGACCTAAACATGTTCTTACCCTGCACCTAAAAACTCTCATTTCCTTACAAAGTGTTTATTAACCCTGACCCCTTGGCATAAAATATGATTATGAAAAAAGCTGAGACCACCAGCTTTACAGTATGGGAATAGTTAACCCAATTAATAACAGCAAGTGTCTTACAAAGGTAATGGCACCACAGTGTTTTGCTCCAATAATATTTTTATATTGGATGTTAAAAGCATGTTAAATGTAGGGATGCATTTGTCAGAGTGTGAGTAATTATAGCTTAATTACTCATAGGTGCACGTAGGTGTACAGCCTTTGGGTGAATGGATGGTTTTAACATATTGTTTGGCTAGAAACATCCTGACAAATGTTCGGTCGGCTCTGAATGCAACCAATGCTAATATGAGGTAGCTATCAGACCTGGTGAAGTGTCAGTAGCTACCATAAATATTTACTAGCTGGCTAGTATAAATTGTGAGACTTTTCTTAAGCCTGTGTACTCTAATTACTACTATGAGTAGACACACACATTATGAGTAAATTATGTTAGCTAGTTAGAATCATATTTTCTTGATAACCAGCAGCTTGGTAGTTTACAGTAGTTTGCTAGTCTGACCTCATGTAATGTTAGCCTATTGATATTTTAGTGTGCGTAGATTGGATGATATCTAGCTGCAATGATCACAAATTGGTTCTTTATGAGTTTAATTCTAACCAAGACTGCATCAGTCCATTGTTAATTGTTCCAGCCAGAAAGCTGAAAATTATAGTAATGAAGTAGCAATAAAGCAGGTAATGTACATGTGTACACATACATACTCATATAAAATACAGCATAAAGATTCAGGATAGGGGCACATGTTGTATTTTTGCAGCAACTTTGCCGCTACCCTGCTTACAATCTCATTTCGTAGCCCTTCTAGTCATACATCTAAGCAGACTTTGTACTGCAAATGATTAATAGCAGGGTTTTTATGCATGTCTGAAACCATATCCTAAAGTGGGACCTACCTGTAACTGGAATAGTTACTTTTTTTTCCCATATTTTCAGCTCATAGAAGAAAATGCACAGCTCAGGAATCACATTATTGAGCTTCTGAAGAAGTCTGAGAGTGATGATCAAAGATAAGTAAAAAAATTGCATAGGTTTGCGTATTGTTATCACATTGTGGAAACTCCTGAGCCACAAAAATGCTGGTGTTACTGGAGCGTGAATGGAATGTGTGATTACTATATATGGCCATCTGGCGGGAATGTTACATGGATAAGGAATGTCTGGAGAAGTGTTTATGTCCCTGGACTAATAATCAGCCATCAATAACAACCAATTCCTGCATTCACAAGAAATCTGTGTCTTGTACCACATAGGTATAGATGTGTAAAATATTAAATGAAGCTAAATGTATGCTGAGAGTACTATATTTGTAATTAAAGCGATCAAGGATGTTTATGTCCAACAGGATCAGACATCTGAAAGAAGAGTTGCACAAGCGAAGCATGCAGGAGGTAAAAGAGGTGCAGACATTGGAGACTATGGTGCAGTCTGTGGAGCAGAACCTACAGCTGATGACGGTAAGCACTCCTCCCTCTCACTTCATACAAGTGCTTCTTTGTGCGGCTACAGACACGAAGGCTGGTCTCACATACAGACTCACCAGTTTAATCAGTGTTTCTCGTGGTAGTGGCACCATTGCACTGCAGCGGCATTAAAATTTGGATCAATGGGAATGATATGGTAAAGGGTTTTCCTCAGGAAGTGCTGTCAGTGTGAAAACTGACTGCTAATTGGCATCTGTAAACACACAGACTAGGGCTGGGTGGTATGGCCTAAAATTTATATCATGGTATAATTTGAAGCACGGACGGTAACGTTATATATCAAGGTATATTTGTTTTTCTTAAAATTTCAATATAAATGCTTCTGAAGGGGTAAAGCACTGGTATGGCAACTGCATGGCAGCTATTACTGTACTCTTAACTGTATTACTAGGACATATTTCACATAGTACAGAGGTATTTTAAAAACGTTTATTGTGCAAAGCTGCAATAATAAATAGAAAAAAATACAAAACCTTTTCTCAAGTAACTTCCATCTCTGCAAAAACACTTTTCCATGAAATACAATAAAATCAAGATGCACAAAGTGAAAATAAAAAGTGACTCAGGGATTAAAGTTCTCCGTCGCTACGGCGGATTTCCTGAATTGGATTCCAGAGAGGCCATGTATGAGATCAGTGTAGATCCGAAGGGGGAAAAAAAGGCGAGGGGAGGGGGGGTGTTACGGGACTTAGGAATTGCTCTAACAGGTAGCTGATTTGTATAGGCATACAATCTACTTGGATGTCGGTTTTATATTAGCCTATCGAAACAATTGGAGACGATAATATAGCCCCACGGTGTATTGAAGTAGGCTAATCAATTAATTACGTCTCGGCGGACGCACGCACATTCAACTTTAGTCTACACACAAGCCGACGTTAGATTAACACCAAAATATACATTTATAAATGTGACAAAATACCCCAAAACCTCCAAACTGCGAGAGTCTTAATGCCCAGCAAGCAATAGAAATAGTTCAAATGCGAATAAAGTTAAAGACTGCAATCAAAGTCAAAGTTTGTGACGAAGAAGGAGCGAGAAGCGGCAGTTCAAAAAGGAGCAACCTGCAATCTCACCACTCCGACGAATGAGAAAAAAGCAATCCTTTTGCAACCACCCATGTCTTCCGACTGAGAATAATCCACAAGGAAAGTGTATTCCAGCAGGTTAGAATCGTGAGCCCAAACGCCGTGTTCACCTGCATGCGCACACTAATTTCCCCTAATTTCCCTCCTATCCGTCTTCATTATACAATATAATCCACTGATAGCACTGAGAGAATAACATGTTATTATTAAAAGAAAATAACATGCAGATAGACTTTTAGTGGGTAGCCATTATAGTGGGCATAGGGGTTTTGAAGGGATTTGTCACGTCGTTGTATGTAGGCTACATTTTGTGAGGTTAGGCTACTGCTTTGTGTGTGTGAGCAAGACAGAATGGGTGCGCGTCTGACAGTAGCGCAAACTCACGGTGTCCCGTAGGCCAGTGTTTCTCAACCCTCTCATGGAGTACCCCCTGCCCTGCATGTTTTAGATCTCTCCCTCCTCCAGCACAGCTGATTCAAATGATCCACTCGTTATGAACTCCTGAAGATGCTTAATAACAAACTGATCATTTGAATCAGCTGTGTTGGAGCAGGGAGAGATCTTAAAACATGCAGGGCAGGGAGTACTCCAGGAGAGGGTTGAGAAACACTGCCGTAGGCTATACAGCTACTGGACTCACGGTGTCCCGAACAACAATATTTTAATGTTTCAGAAAAGATTAATCTCTGTCAGGTCAGCAAAGATTTGTGTGTGTAGATAAAGCTTACTATCGTGTCTTTCCGATTAAGTTACACCTAGATCTGTGAGGGCTTTACCGGTTAGCACTGTATAGTCAAAATCCATACCGTAGGGCAAATTCATACTGGTGTACTTTCTATACTATTTATACCACCCAGCCCTAACACAGACTACTGTCACATGGCCCTTGTAGTTTAGATGAAGAAACAAACATATCTAAAAGACACAAATACACATTTGCTAAACTGCAAAATTAATAAATGGATAGAAAGAAACTCAAGTGTTGGTGCATTGCAGGCATTAGATAGCATGCACAGAGATACGAAAGATCATGAAGATAATGCAAGAAAACAACTGGGCTGGATTCTTTCACTATTGTTTGCACCAATAGTTTACGTCTCCCAAAACCAAGTGAATTCATTTTGTGAATCGCATGCTGTGACTGAGTTTTGCTTTTAAACTCATAGGCAAGACTTGTGTAGCTAGTGCAAGCATCAAACCCATTTTGAGCACACAACTCTGTTAATACTGTTGGTTACTGTGAAGAAGTGTCTTATAACTGTAAAAAAATCCTTAAATCCTTTGAAGAGAACTGCAGTGTCAATGAATACATGCCACCATGGTGGCATCGGCTGGAAATGTAAGAAATTAAACTGGTTTATCTATATAAGGTTTGCTATCGGGACAGTTGCAGACAATACGCCACAGACGATAAGCATATAATTGAGTACTTCCTCAGTGTTGTGTATTTTTATAAACACTTTGAACAATTCTGTCAAACTCATCATTGTAAGTTCCCTTTATAATGCCGTTCTTTCATTGTCTTTCTTTTTATTCCTCTGTAGAAGCGAGCAGTTAAGGCTGAAAACATTGTTTCAAAACTTAAACAGGAGGCTCATCAGCTACAGGTATGTTTGAAGTATATTTTGGAGGGTATTAAGTATGGAGATAATTTGTAATTGACCAACTAAATTTGCAAAATTTGTATTGTAGAAAATCAGAATGGAAGATCAATGTTTATTGCTTGTGTTATAGAATTATATTAAAATATTATAATTATGTATACATTTATAGAGTTATTAGAGTGGTATAGAGAAATTTTCTGCATACCCACAACCCATACTTAGGTTACCCTAGCTATGCCTTTCACAGCCATTTTTATCCTTGTCTATGTAAGGCATGGTCATAACAAACTCCAAAACCTTAGTAAGTGGCAGTGCACCACTGTTGCTAAAATATTGAATACATTTTAAAGAAAAAAGCTCCAAGGTAACAGGCTATGGGAGGTATTACTAAAGGGCAACTCATAGGGTAAATGTGGCCCACAATAAAGTTGCATTTGGTATCAGAAAAGCCAATACTTTGGAGTTATGGGCCCTAACTTTCTGTAAGGGAACCTAATTGTAAAGTACAAATGAGTTAATAAATTCGTGCTTCAAAAACTGGCACTTTGCAAAGAATGCCTTACTGTACGTTCACACCGGGAGCGGCGAGAGCGTCAGGATTCACTCTGGCTGCCCTGCCAACAGCGCTGTTGAAGAAGTGGACGTTCTGACGTAGGTGAAATAGGTGGCTACAAGTTCATTTGGAATGCTTGGTCTTGCAAGAATTATTTAAAGGGGCCGCAAAGCGAACAAACGTGTCAGTCGGTATCTTTGTGCCGACTGACCACAAGAAGGGTAGACGTTAACCTCATGCAATCTTTTGAATGTGAAGGTAAGAAATCGATCGATGAAGGAAAGAACAATTATATTATGAACAATTATAATTACATGTTTGGTAACAAAATAAACTTAGGAAATAAACTAATCAAAAGCCCTTTGTGTGGTGTGACTTTTGTATTGATGCTAAGTGCGAAGTCAAATTTCAACATGCAGTTTATAGGACACGTTTACTAGCCTTGGTCTTTAATTAACATTAACATTAATTTCTGTGCAGCCTACATTAATTATCAACCTCTCCTCTGTTGTGCTTGGGAACTAATGTTTGGTGGGAACAAAAGTTTACATGGTTGTGTTCTCTAGAATTCTCTAGAGCGGAGCACTTCTATTCCAATTGGTTGTTGCTGAACCGCGTCATATCTCATTACCATAAAGTTGCCCAGACTTCAACTTTATTCTGACGCCCACACCCGCCCAAGACACGCCGCCAACGGTCATGCCACTGCTCACCCCCGAGAGATGCTGGCTCACATACAAAATGAATGACTTCCAATCACTTTGACGGTCTTGCCGCTCCCGGTGTGAACATAGGGTTACATGTCCTACTGAATTACCAAATTGGTAATTCACAGAAATCTTAGTGTTTGCTCTGTGTGGGAAGATATTGTAATTCCAGGCAGAAAATGTGTAAACTATCAATGATCGTGTGGTTTTAGATCCTTTCAGCGTGGAAATTAAGCAGACCTTGTAGGTTTCTTTTGGCATACACCATGCACGCACTTGTCTGCTTGTTGAGAACAGGATGAATGATGACTTATCTGACTATATGACACCTTTCTACCATTCAGTAGATCACTGCCTGTGTTCTTATCACCACTTTCACACAATAATGCACAACTCATTTAGAAATGCGTGAAAACAATGAACAAGATCACTTTCAGATTTCCCAAACCCTACGTCTAATCTAGTTGACAAAAGTGGTCTAAATCTGTTAAATATGGTAAACATTGTTAGTTTCCCAATGTATTTTTAGCAAAGGCATTTACAGTATGTCATTTTGAATTACTTGCCCTGATTTTGAGAGATGTTTTCAAGTGTATCATTTCAATCATATAATCTTTATAAAAGTAACTTGTAATCATACTTCTTTGTCAAAGGTTTCTTTACTGAATATACCTGTACATTATATTATATGTAGTTAATGCCATAAAAGTATAGCATGTAAGAGAAGGTGTGCAGCAAACTACAGCCTGGGAATGGACAATGGAACCAGGAACTGAGGGCCCAGAAATATGGTTTATACAGTTTCCAGCGAACTAGGAGTAGACCAGTATGTCTACTGTCGATATACTGATAGATGATGCAGTAATGAATAGTTATATTCACTTTATGTGTTGTGCACTGTGTTTCTGGTCAAAATTTCTCAAACACATGGTAAGGACTGGGGGGCATCCTTCAAGCTAAGCATATGAGTGGTGTACAAGCTTTGTACATTCAACTGCCTCCTGGTGGTAAGTGTGGGACAGAACTGGAGACCATTTGGGGAAAAAGTGAGTAAACCTGTGCAAAAAGTGAATAAATCTGCTTTGCTGTACTGCTTGTCTGATTATTCAGTAATTGAATGAGGTCAACATTGACTTTCAGGACCAGCTGGAAGAGTGCAGAAGTGAAAATGAGAGACTTCGTGCTGCAGAGACAGCTACTTTGAATGCAGTGAAACAAAATGCACAGGTTGCTTCAGAGTATCTAAACAGAGTTGCCAACAGTGCAAAGTCTTCTGTCAGGTGAGACATCGCTGGCTATTTATATTGAAGGTTTGATGTTGATACTGAAAATGTGTTCTAAAGACTCTTTGTCTGACACCTGATCAGATCCATAGTTTTTTTTGTATATGGTCATACTTGGGTAGATGATGATATTTTTGCTTAATGTCAGTAAAAATCCCTGTTCTCTGTGTTGTGTAATCAACAGCATGTAAGTATAAGACTTTACGTAAGAAAGATGATGGGAGAGATACTTGTTAAAGAGAAATGAAGAATTATTTTTTCTGACATGTAGTTTCTTATAGGCATCAACCTTGCCATCCCTCATGTGGCATCTAACTCTTCTGACTTAGATTAGCTGGTCAGTTGGGAAAAAATGTTAAGCATCTTGTCTGCACAAGGGAAAAATCCCATGTAACAGGCTTGGATATGCCCAATGTACATGCAGACATCAAAATACTTTTTTTAAAAACGTACAACAGTTTCCCCCCCGTAAAACTCAAGCTGATTTTGACAACTTCTTAAATTTAATTTGTAGTTCACAGTTTACAATTTAAAGTTGCATCCTATAAACTGGTGTTTTCAGTTGTACTCCACATAACTCCATCCTCTGTGGAGTGTGAGTGTTTCTAATGGGCTGTATTCTCAGACTGAGATCATTAAACTCTCACGTAAGCACCTTCAATACCTGTCACATTAAGTCTGACTCTGAGATTCCACATCATGTACACTGTCCAGGTCTTATAAAAAACCTCCTGTATATTCAAAAATAGTTTCCAGTGAGTTACTAGTATGGCCCTGTTCACACCTGGCATTAACATGCATCTTGGATGATCCAATCACAAGTGGACAGCTGTAAGTACAGGTTTGAATGTACCCAAGACACATTGAGATCTGATCGCACAGACCACATTCGGAGGTGGTCTGGGCCGCATATGGCCACATTCTTTCAGCAGTGTGTATGCCTATGTGTCCTGGGCCACATTGAAGGACCGCCTACTCAACTGACGTTCTCTGCATAAGCGGAAGCCTGTACTCATTCACGTGCCAATGGTGTCATATTAAATCCTTTCGTGCGTACGGTCACACCGGTGCAATTAGCTGTTTAACGCGTATGCTAAAACCAGTGTGATTAGAACACGAGACTGGGGAAATTCTAGCTAATTTTAGCTTTGAGGAAACAGTGATTTAACATTTAAAAGTATAGCAAATGCTGACTGAAAACTATGAGAAGCTTAATAACGCTAATGTAAAAATAACTAACCACGTAACGTAACACCCGCGGTACATAGCATGAAAAATAAGTTACGTGGATTATGTGGAAAGGATTAAAGTGCGACAACAGGCAACAACAACAACTAGAGTTTGCAAGCTACATCAAATGCTTCCAAGCCCCAAAGGTGTAATGCAATATATTACATGTAAAATGGTATTATGAGTAATATGTGAAGTGTTGTAGTTCTACAAATAAATGTTAGTAGACTATTGTGGAGTCATGACGAGATTTACGATATCATGAATATCAGGTTACGTAGACTCTTGACTCTGAACAGGTCGCTCCTTAGGTAATGCATGCATTTCTTTCTTCAAAGACGTTATTCCATAACAAGCACGCTTCGGTTTTAGAAAAGTAATTCATAAATGTTTTCCCAATACTAGCAAACCAGAAAACACCCTTTGATATTAAACTACATTATGAAACATTTTCATCGAAGTGAATAACGTAAGAAACTTTGGAAACATAATATTTTGCTTAGCCTATTTAATTCAACCATACTCGCAAGGTGCCAGACAAATATGGTGAAGTTCAAAATGTTCTAATCTAGCATTTCTGCTTTTTCGAACAATAAACAGAATTTAACAAAAGATCAGCTGCCGCTGAGTTAAGGGTAGTCCTATTTAATTTCAGTGATGAACGGAATCTAGCTTGCTAGTAGGTTTTCATTTACAGATACAACACGCATTATTTCATAGTGACAGTCATAACAAGATTCATTCAAACAGACCTTTAAATGATGCGTAAACTTACATTTGCAAATGGAAATGATGTACGTGTTTATTTGCGTATAGAGCGGGGAAGTGAGATCCGATCACAAGTGGTCACTCGAGACGCATTTGGAGATGTATTCTAATGCCAGGTGTGAACTGACATATTTGGAGCTGTCCACTTGTGATTGGATCACCCAAGACGTATGTTAACGCCAGGTGTGAACAGGGCCTATGTCCGTATCACCACCTCTGATCTTTGACCTGACACTTTTAGGATCTGATTTTCATGTCATTTTACAGAATTTGTACTTGTGTCAACCATATATTTGACTGGACCCAGAACAGTTGTGGTCACATCTTTCAACTACTTTTGTCTCTGTAGCATGCAAATGTTGGGTCCGTTTTGCAGGCTTCTTGTACGTCATTCTATCTGTATTGAAGTGGAAGGCTCTGGTAATGTGTCCACATTTCCCACATTTTTGATATCCCATTCCATTGGTACATGGCATTGATAGCATAGTTGCGTTGAAGCTCTGGGCTTTGAATCATTTCACTTCACTACATTCTCTTTATATGTCTTTGGTAATGTTGTATATTTGATCACAGATCACTCAGTCCATCCCATATTCAATACAAACTTTAATTTTAATTCCTTTTTGTGAGCTATATTCTCTAAGGTCTGCACTTTTAACACCACACACAAAGTGATCACTGAAACTTTCCAAACTTGCACAAGGTACACAGTTTTGTTAAGCTAGCCATGTTCTTACTTATTGTATAACTTTCCTTACATGAAACTTGTACTTTTTCTATAAAGTTTGTCCTGGGCACGTGATGACTTTTTTGGACATTTCACTTGGTTTTGGTGGCATATGCGAATCCTTTAATAGATTTCTTTTTGCTTGCCACTGTTGGGGAAAACTGCTTCTTGTCTAATGTTGTTCTTAAGCATATTTGCTTCAAAGACCTGAGAAACTTTTCTCAAAGTGTAAATAATCATCCTTCCTGGACTATGCCATCCTTTTTGTTCTTGGCAGTCCTATCTCTCTGTCTCAGCAAATTTAATTTCAAGCTTTTTCATACATAGTCATCCCATCCTCATCACAATGTGGTGTACTTATCATAAAGTAAGCTTCTAAATAAGAAAGGTGAGTAAAGAACAATCTAGTACATCTAGTAGAACATCTAGTAAAGAACAATGAAGGTAAAGTTTTACTTCATGCATGTGGTTTCTTACAGGCTTCAGTCTTGCAGTCATCATCTGACATTTGACTGACTGACTTCTAGACTGTTCCCAACTGACCAGCCAATCAAAGGTCACCATGTCTGAATGAGGGGGCAACCCATATATAAGGCTTGGGCATGGTCAAGGCACTTAAATGCATTCAGTATACTGTCTTGTCTTTCTTTAATGCACAGTTGTTTGAAAACTGGAGGGTGTTTTGGCTTATATCTTGAGGATGCGTTACCTACAGAAATCTTGAAAAACCTTGTATTTTATTGTAACTATTTATTTTATTGTAATCTGTATAGGACTTAAATTGTTATGAATTCACTGTTATATGTTATATGTTATATAAATTGAGGAAATGTCTGTTTAGCTTGCAACCACTTAGAAAAATGTTTGGATTTAACTCTCTGTTTCATATTTTAATGTGTGTGGATTTTTCTTGCAAAATTTCTTCAAATGCTCCTTAGAACAGCCAAAAGGAAAAAAAGTCTAAATTCCTCAGTGCTGTTTTTGGCATCCATTGACTGACTTATATTTTATTGACATTTTACCCACACAGTTAGTGACTTTTGGGTTGTAAAACTGTCATATGATGGACATTAACAACCAAACAAGCCTGAATATACAGTATTTCAGCAAAAGACTGCAATAAATTATTTGATCATTCAGAAATTTTATAATTTATAATTAGAACAGTTTAAAATATGTGATGTATGCTTCTACTTTTATAAAGTTGGGAAATCAAAACACTCTTTGAGGTGAGTTACTATGGTAACTGCTTGTTATTTCCTTCCACAGACAATTGTTGACAGAAACGGAGACACTCTGTCTAATCTCTCAGATGCTGTTTTCCATTGATAAGATCTCCGAGGTGCACACTGAGCATCGGTGATTTCAGCAAAATCTAATGGTATGGTAATGGAGTCAGATAATGGTGCTTGTCCTTTGCTCCCTCTTGGATGCAGAGGTTGTCACAGTGGGATGAGCATCATGTTCAGTTGGCACTTACAAATGGTTGTAAATAGAAATTATGATTTCCAATAGAAAGGAGAGAATAAATGTTTTAACCATTTGGAATGAAACAGTAGTTGTCTATCCACTTCTTTGTATTAAGATGTTTAATTACTAAGTTCTAAGCTAGAGTTAACTTATGTTCTTTGTGTCTCTTGCCTTTTTATTAACACACAGCATGACCAAAACTCTGTGTCAAGGGTAGTGGTCTGTTTACTGTTTTCTACATTTGCAATCAAAGTACAATAACATTGTATACACTGTTTGATTACCTGCTATTGAAGAGTTGAGGACCTCTGTATGTCAATAATTGGACATTGTGGTCATTTACAATCAATCAAAGCAATCATAGTTTTTATTTGATGCAATGCATATTTACAATTGACGTTGTCACAAAGTGCTCCACATATAGCATAGCATATTTTAAAATTACAGGAATTAAAAACTGTAAATCCAGGGCCATTGGCAAAAATGAGATACTGTTGGGATATTACTGGGATATTATTTCCTGACCCTGTGAAAAGGTGGGCGAGAGACATAGTTTTAAACCCAGTTTTCAGTCTCTGTAGGTCTTTTGCTTCATTTTGAAAAAACAATGTCTGATGATTAAAAATATTGGAATTGAGAAATAAATGTAATATTTCAATTAAAGGTGGAAATAAAACATGAAAATTAAAATTAAATTTGATTTCTTTATTGATGGCTTTACAGTGAAATATTGGCTGAGAATAAGTTGAAGATTGTCTTCAACTCTTGAGACAGGATTTCTGTTAACTTTTAAATAATGTCAAGGCTGAGAAGCCAGATTCACAAAGGTAAGTTGGTACAGATGTGGGGGAAAAATTTTCATTGGCACATTTGAAAACTCAGGTTCACTGGGCATTGATGAATACAAAGATCATCAAGCAAAAGGTGGCAAGGGACTGCCTAGACGAGGCAAGTGATATTTAGCATCTCCTCTGTGCTGCTAGTTAGTTAAACCAGTCTTGACCGCATTCAGAGGACAAGACAAATCGTCAAAGACCTGTTTACGAGGCTCTGTCATTTTCTTTGAAACAAGGCATTGTCGATGAATGATGCAGTGCGTCCTGACTGCATGTAGGGAAACAGCCTGGAGCCTTGTTAGTAATGCACTATTTTTGCCTGTTATAGTTTTGGCATCAAAGAAACATGGCTATTGAGTGTCCACAAATCCAGTGTAGAAAAAAAAACTGCTCCCCTGCTCCACAATCCATTAAAGGTTGGCAAAACAAAGTCCTTGTGAAGTTGGCTGTCACTCTCGCTATGACATGTATACTGATGACCATCTTCCAAAAAGTCAGTCCTTTCATCAATTTTAAGAGAGAATGGCTTGGAATATGAAATCATCTGGCAATGTCATTTGACAGCAAAATTGTACTGAGCTGATCAGTGGTGTCCTGTGCTAAAAGAACCAAAATGACCTTTGTGGCACAAGGCAAGAAACACATTCTCCAACAGTCTGAGGCTTATCAGTATTGCATGGTTCCCCTGTTATATTTAGTTCTCTATAGCATTCAGCACATTGTCATGCTCTCCCATGCGAGCTTTTGTCTATTTTATTTATTTTATTGTCCCTAAAGGGATCATCTAACCTTCACCAATTCTTATTAGTGCAACCCAATCTGATATGTACGATCCAGTGAGCCACAACAAATCAAGCCTGTGGTCCTGTTTTGTTAGTGTTGTAGTTTAAAGCAGATATCTGTCTCTGTAAGTCCTTACTTCCCCCTGAAAAAAAGCCCAGCAGCTTTTTAAAGTTATGCAGTTTCCAGGTTTTAAAACATTGTTTTCCTGAAACTTTCCAACACACAA
Organism: Megalops cyprinoides; assembly: GCF_013368585.1. Lineage (NCBI taxonomy): Eukaryota > Metazoa > Chordata > Actinopteri > Elopiformes > Megalopidae > Megalops > Megalops cyprinoides. The sequence continues at coordinate 41,972,210 of NC_050586.1, forward strand.
TACATTGAGGCATGGGCTGCTCCTCTGTTTTAGTTAATGTAAAAATGTAAAATAATACCCTAGGAATGTCTATTTCTTGGTTTTGTACTTTTTTTTTTTACTGTTTTTTATGCATTTATTTTTACATCGCCAGATATATTTGTCCCTGCCATAGTCATAGAACCACTGCCTTTAATATGACATGTAGGGTTTGGTAGTCATCCATTTAACTATATAGTTTCATAGGTCAGCCCGTCCACATTTCCCTTTTAAACACAAGGGTCTGGCTGCAGACCATGGGGCGAGTGGAGCTCCACTCTCGAACAGGAAGTGCACTTCCCAGTAAATGTAGAAGTGGTATGCAGTAGGTCTTTTAATTACAACATTAGGTACTGCCGCGTTGTGTTAATCAGGTAATTTTACCGATACGCATAGGGCTTGGGGTGAAATTACACATGAAATGATGAATAAACACGATGGATTTATATGTTCATTATAATATATGTTCATTATTAAAATTAAAATTAAAATGATTAATTTTCATGTCATTTCGTTGAATAAACTTTTCTGTCTGCTTCTGGGGAGAAATATTGATATCTCGCCAACGTTAGCGCCGCTAGCCTATAGTAGGCCTATTAACCTGACGCTGATGCAGAACACTGGAATTAGCAAAACACGTTGCATAACGTTAAAAAGTTGTGTCAGGAGGTCGTTTTCACATTTGATAATTCACTCACTTATTTCCAGGGCTAGGACTGGCACGCACAATGCAGCGCACTTTACATTTCAAAGGAATGTCAACCTAAAGGTCTTTTTTTAAAGAAGAGTCTTTTTACTTGTGCACATTGAGAGGTAAATATGTATTTTTTTCTATTTTATAGAATAGTTTGAGTTTTTTTTTTTTAGTTTCAGATAAAATTTTACAAAGGTGCAGACAACCATGCCGGGCTATAGGGCATTACTACTGCCCCTACTGTTCACGGACAGTAATACGCAGAGTGGACATGGAAAGGCATTTGGTGTTATGTCAACATCAACTGACCATGCTCTGTCATAATTGTGTTTTGACACTGAACTGAACAGGTGTAGTGAAGTGGAACACTCTTTCAGTGAAGCACAAAGAGACCTACAGGAAGCCCTACACCATTTCCAGGTGCAGTCGTCTACAATGTAGCAGGCTTTACAAAGACTGTGGGGCTGGCTACCGGGAAATGGTAAGTGGGGAGTCCTTTGGGGGTTTTACTCTTCAGATGACCACCCTGGATACTGCAGTTGGGACTGCTATTTAGACGATGGAGGCCTTGAACAATAACTGACTCCCTTTCATCCCTCAAACCTGTTCTGTTTTCTTGTCCTTTTCAATTGTTTTTCTGTTGTTGTTGTTCTATTACTTCAGTGGTGTTTATATTTCTAAATAGTAATAATAATAATAATAATAATAATAATAATAATAATAATAATAATGATGATGATGATGATGATGATAATAATAAACTTTATTTATGTAGCACCTTTCATATCATGGAATGCAGCTCAAAGTGCTTTACAAGAGAAACAATAAAAATCACAATCTACAAAGAAAAAAAATAAAGAAATAAAACAAACAGTAAAACAATAAAATCCTCAAAAGATTAAAAAAAATAAATAAGACAATAATAGTAATAAATTGATAATGATAAAATAATCCTAACATATAAAGAGCATAAGACAAGTACAAGAAATATAAAACAAGTATAAGAAATATAAAAGAAATATGAAATAATGAAAATGGTGTAAAATAATAAAAGTGGAATTAATTGAAAGCAAGATCATAATACTTCCCCGTATTTCGAAAACGCGTAACCCGGAAGTATTCATTTTTATCGCTAGCTTGACACTGGTGAGGTGACGTCGGTGGTCGCCCAATGTGCGATACAGAATGGTAAAAATGGACATTGAAAACGATATTTACTAATTTATTTAGTATTTTTATTCCATTTCCGGCGAATCACGTTTCGGACTAAGAAATGGCGCCTTCGACTACCTAGCTAATCGCATTAGTTTGCAAGCTACAGGAAACCTGCAAAATTTTTTGCTCAAGGGGGTGTAGAATAGTCCACTAGCCTCGCCAGCTCCCGGACTTCGAATCGCATATACATCTAAATGATATATGGAATATATGAAAGTTTAAAGAACAGGTAGCTCGCTCATTTCACCAAACCTGAGATCTCTCGTTTTTGTAGGCGGTGACTCTGCATACAGACCTCGGCGATGTGAAAATCGAGCTTTTCTGCGAAAAAGCTCCAAAGACGTGTGAGGTGTGGGTAACAAATATAGCCTTGTGTATAACCATAGAATTGGTTTTTTGGGGTATCGTTGTAATCGTTCTTTGAAAAACAAATGTTGATGTCTTATAGAATTTCCTCGCCTTGTGTGCCAGCGGGTTCTACAACGGATGTATTTTCCACAGAAATATTAAAGGCTTCATGATACAAACTGGAGACCCCACAGGTAAGGGCCGTTAATGTCATTTTTTTCTGAATTGCGTTCAATATTTTTGGGGTGTGGGACTGTGAAGAGAGAATCTCACGCTGGGATAAAATGCAATGTTCCCGCACAAATTAGCAATAGTTGTAAAAAGATTGTTTTGGTACCCTTGGCACACATGGTACCCTTTCTGAAGTTCGAAGATGATTTGGTTTGCAGTTATTTACACGAATTCGTGTGATGATTCATTTCATTTCAAGCGCGCCGACCGGGGTCCCGATCCAAGATACTGACTGAAAAGCAGTAACTTCCGTCCTGAAGCTAATGACGCGTTTGCGTGTGTAGCCAATCCATTTGCGTCTGCCTTTTGTTAGACTTGTAGGAATTCTCAGTCAAGGTTTTATTGCTGCTCACTGGGTACATGGGCACACAAATAAAGAATGTCAGGCCATAAGGTAAAATCAGAAAACTGAGAGAAGAATACTTTTTACAACCTGCTTTACGATACTAGCGTTATCTAAAGAAGTGCTAATTAGGTGGTTATTTTTGTTATTCTTCTGTTTGGTGTTTGTTTTGTTTCACACTTTTTGTTTTGACCAAGTTGTGTGTCAGTGATGTAAGTGCGGTAAGGGGTATGTTGTGCTGGTCCCGTGTATAAATCTACAAAATTACCCCTAATGTTTGAAAACCACTAAACAGAAATCATAGTGGCCATTTTACTTTGTGTTAATGATATGTGTTCTGTAAAGTTAGATATGTGTATGTTCTGTACATGTGCTAATGTATAGATGTTAAAAACAAGTTTCCACTAAGCTCAAAATACAGGTTTACAAACCTTTTTTCCTTAGATGAATAGTTTGCTTTGTTCTGACATTCTTTGTGTGCCTGTATAACCAGTGTCCATAATAAAACCAGGTGACAAATTTATGACTGATAATCCCTCCCAGCAGAACACAGTGTGTTTTGATCGATTAGATAGAAGATAAGATACTAGATAGAAGGTGATTAGAACAACATGCAAGAGACTCCCCATGGCTTTTTCTGTCTTATCGTCTGTAGATAAGTTAATGACCCCAGTGCGCTTGAAAATTAGAAGTTTGAAACAAATCGGGCTATCACAGCAAGTCCATTTTTTTCCAATCTTTGCTTTGGACTTACTCAAGTGTACCAGGTGTTGCAATGACCTTTGTCTGTTCTCAAGAACTCAGATCAATACTAAGTATTTTCCAAAAGATGTTTTCAGTGTACAAAAGTTACATTTACAAAAAATAGGTTTGCTTTTTAAAATTATTGACGTCAAATTGAGATCAAGTTACAGTCACCAGTATGGAAGCATTAGCCCAAATGAAGGAAGTGTGATTCAAAGCAGTGCACCCAGTTTTTTTATTCTTAATGCCTTTTGTGTAAATAAGTCCTGCATTTTTTAAAATCTTTTTTTTATCTTATCTCTGAAGAGACTTTCTGAAGAAATTTTGCTTGTCACAGAAGTGTCAAAAGCCCTTTGTAGTCTGCTGTTGCCTCTCTTTACATTGACATGAAAGGCTTCTGGTATCTAACAGGACATACTTCTTTCAACACCTAGGTACAGGGAAAGGAGGAACAAGTATCTGGGGCAGAAAATTTGAGGACGAATTCAACGAACATCTTAAGGCAAGTACTCAGTTGGGACAGACAAGATGTTAAATACCTCCCTTGATACTCATGTGGTTTTAGAAATAGTTAACCAGCAACCACAAGTAGTCATTTAACTTTGTGAGTTTCTGTTGTAATGTCAGTGTTGTCATTGCTTCAGTTGAGTCATGTCATGTGTTCCCACAGCATAATGTTCGAGGTGTTGTTTCTATGGCAAACAATGGCCCCAACACCAATGCATCCCAGTTCTTCATCACCTATGGAAAGCAGCCCCACCTGGACATGAAGTACACAGTGTTTGGAAAGTGTGTGTTTTGACTTATGACTTATATTTTAATTTGGCATATTTTTGGGTACAATTCCAATTGATCATGGAAAATTAGGTGTACAGTTGAACACTTTCTGTGTAGTGTTGCTTCAGCTAACATGATTGACAAGCTAAAGTCACAAGTTGTTGTTTACATGAGCAGATCTATTCCTTGGTGGTAGTTGTGCAAAATCTGTTTACAGTTTGGCAAAGTTTTTAAACTTCTGAGCATTGTTTCAAGTATGCTAAATGAATTGCATGGCCTTTTAGGATAATAGATGGCTTGGAGACACTTGATGAACTGGAGAAGCTCCCGGTAAATGAGAAGACATTTCGCCCTTTGAATGATGTCCACATTAAGGATGTCACCCTCCATGCTAATCCATTTGCTGGCTAGAGGAGCGACCAATGCTTGTATTGGGAGGAGAAAACACTGGGTAAGGCAGGGAACAAGAAAACTGAGAGAACAAGTGAAAACATAATAAAGGATGACAATTATATGTTGTGCTTTACCTTGAAATATGTTATGCCCATGGTGATGTCTTTCAAAGCTATGTGACCTGATCCTATTCCAGTAATATGGAAAAACCAACCCTTGTAAATATTCTAACAGTGGTCTTGCAACACAGGAAAAGAAATACCTGAAAGCTGCACTTTGGAATGTAGTTAAAATGGGACAAAGAATGAAGCTATGAAAAAACCTAAGATGAGGCTTTCGGTGTGTATTGTGAGCAGTAAACCCCATATATGCATGTGGTCTACAAACTACTTCAAAAATCTCTCCTGCGCCCCTGGTAACAAAATAGGACGCAAGTACATTTAGCATTACCACAACAGCTTAAATTCAAAGTTGTAAACCCAAAACAAAAAAAACATAATTATTAATGCAATTTTGTATTACAGTGCTCAAATTAAAAGTGTTTCCTTGCATTGCCTAAAATGACAAGCAATGCCGTGAGTGGATAGATAGCTGGCCTGTGTCTTTGACACGCTAAATTTGGAGATTGCAGTTCTGTCCTGTAATAATGTTTTGCACAGGTCATCTAGCGCTGGCGCCATCTTGAAAACAGGTCAAGTTCCACTATAAATGTACGAGGACTTTATGATTGCACATGCGGTCTTGGATGGATGAAGCGGCAGCAACTACAGTGGCCACAGCTCCCGGCAACGTTGACGTATAACGAAGAACCCGAACATCTGCTTTGTGTGAGGGATCTGTATCATGCCAGGATAATGCCTTTTTCCGCTTGTGGCTTTCTTTTTTGAACACACGGTGCAAAAGCAGGTCTCTGGTTCGCACCATGAGCTGAACGTTTGTCCGTCATTACCATTTTTATCTAACCAAGCCCATCGTCATTTATTTATTTATTTATTTTACCTCCCGTTCTATTGTGCTTCTGTCTGTGCCAATCTTCACAATTTTCGCTTCCATGCTCCATCTTATAGTGCAGTAATCAAGTGATACAGTCCCCGCTAATACTTCCTGGCGCCGGCTCGCAGAAAGTTGAAACTAGTTGCTGATTGGATAAGAAAAGTCCTCTTGTGCCAGTACGTCGCCTGAACAGGCTACTATTGATTAAAACTCCGAAATAAACACCACGCCAGTGATTGTTTTTAATAGAATTGCGTTCCGGTCTGGTAATATCAGAGCCTGTATACGCTAGTAATTCATTGCCTGATCTAAAATCTCTGCATGCCGGATTGCCGGCGTGGGGCCTGAGATCTTTAACGCATGTGTTAAATGTACTCTTCCTGTACATCACTTAGGATAAGGGCGACTGATAAGCAACAAAATTTAAATGTGAAATGTGAAACAAAGGGATAGAAGTGGTTAATTGCCTCAAAACAGGGTATTAGCAAGCTCCAGCCTCTATGAAATCAATCTCCAACTTAACATCTGTTATACCCAGTTATGCAGCCAGTTAGTAAACTGTAGCCTTCTTGATTACCTTTATTAATCAAATCATCATTCCAGTGACAAACTTTGGGAAATGTGTCAGTTTTCTAAATGTGTTTCATTAATTTGTACATTAATGGAACTGTCACTACTGTCAATACTGTTATAAAAATTAAACAATATTAGCAATTTCCTTCCTTTGCAATTATTTTAAAAACCGTGTATCAAAATAATTTTCTACAGCTGTAAGGCATTCCAGGGCTCAAGGCTTACTTTGAAATGTAGTTACACAGCTGGACAGTCATCAGTTTCCGGTTGCCCAAATGGACAATGTCAATGGACAGAACACGGACCTGACTGTCTTTCAGCGAGAGTTAACTAGCTGTAATTTTTTTAGTATCCCTTTTATTGCAGTATAAGTGCATCCAAACTTTGTGTTCTTCTCTTTTGGGGAGTAACACTATGGATATTATTATTTTATACCTTCTAATTATGTCGATATTGCTTCAAGGGAAGAATATTGAAGCGTGTATTTTCTCTCAAGTCCAAATCATGGTCACAAGGTGACAATTACCAATAACATTAAAAAGGGGATTCTGTATATTTAGGCTATGCCTTTGCTATTAGCGTACATGAGCGGAAAACACAAAATGATGCACGGAATGCTTTTTTGTCTTCTGTCGTTTGCCAAAGGTATGCAAAATAATGCTGATTGCCGTCTATGCCAAATTGGCTTCACTAATTGCAGAAGGGGGTATACTTTTAAAACCCTTTTAGTTTCATATTTGTGCCGAAAATGTAAGTGGTGCGACATCAAGTATGGAGCAGGCCATTCTGTCTAGGACACCCCTTTTTCAGAGTCATAGATTGTTGTAGATACTATATGTGCCAGCCTGGCCCGTATTATTATTTTAAAGTCATTTAGACTCTGTCCCACCTCAGATCCTCGTTGTCTAGAACAGTGTTTCTCAAACCGCTCCTGGAGGACCCCTTGTCCTGCATGTTTTACATCTCTCCCTGCTCCAACACAGCTGATTCAAATGATCAACTTATGAATTCCTGAAGCTGCTTAATAACAAACTGATCATTTAAATCAGCTGTGTTGGAGTAGGGAGAGATCTAAAACATGCAGGACAAGGGGTACTCCAGGAGAGATTTGGGAAAAACTGGTCTAGAATAAATTATTTTCTTTAGCTTTTTCTCTTGTTAGACCTGTCTTTCTTGTAAAAGGTAGCGGCAGTGATGCCCTGTAGTGATGGGCATTTCGGCTTTTTACTGAATTGAGTCTTATTGTTCAGTTCAGTACAAAGATACAGGTCCATAAACAAAATGGTTCAAGGTATAAATGTGGCAGCAATAGAATATTGGAATCTGTTTTATGTGCTTGGTTAATTATTAGATTTTACAAAATATAACTTGTGGCAATGTGAAAATAGAGCACAGTATCACCACAGATGGTGTCACCCTGTGGTCACAGAAGGAAATGCACTGAATATGATTCACTGAAAGAACTCAACAAACTAGAACAGAATGAAATAAATAATAGAAAATCAGTGAAATGCAGCAGACTGTATTGTCATGAATTGAACAGAACCAGAAAAACAAATGAACGGTAGGCAGTGAACAAATTAGTTTATGCCTTCTGTGTACTGATTTTCTTTGGTTGAGGGCTTTTATGTTCAATGACTCTACTATTCCTGGGTATGGTGCCTGGAGAGTAGCCTGCCACAATGTAGATGTTCCTTCACTCATGGTTTTTGATGTTGTAGATTTCTGTAAGCTAATGTAGTTGTTGGTCAAAACATACTGGAGACATTGCCTAACTGGTGAGCCAAATGAACTTACCTTATTGAACAGTGAACCAGTATATACAGTAAACTGAAATGATTCATCCAAAAAGATGTTCATTCGTGAACTGCACACCACTAGCTAGGTGTATTTGTTTCCTTCTGATGATCTTACACACCACTCTTCAATATTATCAAGTATTTCATTGCATAAAAGGTTTATCAACATGAGATGGAAAAGATGGCAGTGTACAGTGTCTCAGCCTATGGTAGGAAGGTGAATGAGTATTTAGCAATCATCCAGCCTCATCTGTCATTCATTAGCTAATTAACATATGACTAAAATGTGGATTGTGGTTCAGTACTGGTGGATTCTACTCTGTGTTAGTCTAAAGGACCCAATTATGTTGATATGTTGCTAAAGTTAACTTCTGTAATGTTGAATACTGTTTAGCTGGATTGTTTCAGCCTTTCACATACAGAAAAAAAATTTGACAGAACTGTTAATTTCTACTACTTTGTTAGTCCCCTGGGAAATTTTATTTCACTTTACAGGCAAAGAAGTCATCAAGCCATATGGGGCACAAGAATTAGTTACAGCAAAAAATGCCTTTCAAATTGTGAACCACATATGTTTAAATGAACACTGCAATTTTTAAACTTCCACACACTCTTAATGGCTTTAGTATATTCTAAATAATTTTAGGGACACCTAAAAGTAATTTCAAAACTGGCTGAAAAAGCAACTATTCCTGTAATACAGTGGCACTGGTTAGCGTGGACACATGGCATGGCGGCCTCCATCCACAGGCAAATTGACACCAGTAATGAAGGAAGCAGCATCTGATGCCAGGAAGGCGATGGCGTGAGCCACTTCCTCCACATCTCCCGGTCTGCCCAGGGCGTGAGTCTCCTTACACTTCTCCAGGAACTGAAGCAAGAGGAAGAACAGGCTTACCACATGGCTGTTTGTATTTTCCATGGAAAAAAAGAAAGAAATTTTTCTGTCTTGTACACTCTTATCAAAAGAAGACAGTTACGGAGCCATCATGGTCACAGTCAGAGTAGCTGCGTTTGGTTGTTAAGATTTAATGACACTATACTGGACTGTGGATTTCTGCAGGGATGTTTTCATGGCAGCAGAAATTGTCGATGGGTGAAAAGAAACTTGACTGAGGCCATAATACCTTAGCATACTGTTCCTCATCCAGCCCTGCCCGTCGGTGCACTTCTGTTATGATCACACCAGGACTGAGGGAGAATGACAGCCTGTCATCTTTCACATTCTGTCATAACACCTCTGTTCTTGTGCTGTGTCTGAACTATACTATACTGTATGTCCCATTTTTAACATCTGGATCTTTGGCTTTGTCTCAAAATGTATATATTTTCAGTACATTTACATTTTACTTATTCATTTCAGTATTTTCATAACTCTACATGAGAATTCATTGAAAACTATTTAATTTACCATTTACTACTTACTACATACTATTTAAATTACAGAGGTCAAGTTTGTCACTCTAACTTAAGACATGTTGTATTGTAACAAAATAAATATTTTATAAATTATTTACACTTACCAGACTGAGTTTACCCTCACTTGCTTCGATGCCAGTTCTAAAAGACAGGTAATGTTATGTGATGTCAAACTTTGAGAGTAACTTACTGAACCCGATTTTATAAAACAATGAGCTCCTTTCATTAAAATTACAGTGCAGTTATAAGAAATAGTGATAAAAGCAACAACTCCATATAGTGAACCTTGAGACAAGACCATTTCTTTACCACAGGTGCAGGTGATCTGCTAAAAGCAGGGCAGGCCCTAGGTTTAAGTTGTATAGGCTATCACTTGGCAAGAAATGCAATACAGTGTGGGAGAAACAGAATGAAGATTTGAGGCACTAAACAAAGTATAACCCCAAGATTTTGGTTCTCCTCTGGAGTAGTATAATGATCATGTAATATCACTTAACAAATACTTAACTTTATTTTAATGTTATAAACATTCTATCTATAAATACTGCAGAATATTCACTGGTTTAAAACCATGTTGTGCAACATACAAATGAAAGGAATAGTTGCTGTGCTCTCCATTCAGGTGGCTAAATTAAATCCAGCCATCCCCATTCTCCTGTTTTCTCATCTACACAAAAATAAAAAAATCCCTGTTTCAGTAGTGAACTGACTTGGGACAATTTGTCAAAACACTGGTGCACACCCAACCAGCATGTACAATGAGTGTGTGCTTGCCATTCTTGAACACATGCTCTGTGTGAGGCAGAAAGCAAGGGAACATGGGTACAGTCAATAACCTAGAACACTGCTGGGAAACTTGATTTACTGGCCTTCCTCAGAAACATGGTATTCAGAATCAGGAATAGCTCACTGGAGAAGGATTATTGTGAGGTTCCTGCAGCACATGCCCCAGTGCATTGAAATTACCCTGAGGCCACTTGCAATATGGCAAGGACTTTTAGCACTACAGGAATACAATAGCTCATTTGAATGAATGGCATTAGGTTCATCTCTGATTTTTCCCAGCAGGTCTAAGATTGCCTGAATAGACAGACGATAGATCTATATTATGTTTCCTTTAGACTTCTCAAACAAACAACTGGAAGAAGAGAATACCTTTTCCCCTATATTTAGTAGTCTTCCATTATGCCTGTGTTCTCCTTGTTACAGTGACAGCAGCTATTACTATCTAGCTATTGCAATAGCTTTTTTTTTTGCCTAAATAAGTGCCACGTGCTCCCTACATATTAATATACATGCGCAATTACTGTTCCCACACTTGTTTTTAGCCTTGGAAAACAGCTTTCTTTTTCACACAATCATCCATTAGCATTTTCTTCTTCCATTATTTTTGCGTTCCCATGAAAATGGCTATGACATATACAATCATGTGCATGCATCTTCCACATTTAAAATGTATATATATATTTTATATGTATATATAAAATGTATAAATCAAGAGAAATGCCTTAGTGACTTCCTGGAAAATGCTTCAGTAATCTTTTAGGCTTTGTGAACATATACGGTAAGGCTGGTTCCAATATACATGTTTTAGACTTGTATTTGCATTCACTTACCTTAAAATGAAAAGAATACTGTGATAATGTCAATATCATGTTTCATGCTCCAACTGTCAGCAGACAAGGTTAGTGGTTTTCTTACCAAGTGCTGTGCAGCGTGTGAACTGGTCAATAGCCGACTTTGACATACAGTAGGCTAGGACTCCAGGAAACTGAAACACAAAGGTAGTTATGATGACAAACATCACATGACTGTTCAACAGCCTGTTGATTAATTGAATGAAAATAGTGAAAATTTAGTTAATATTCATTGAGGATGTTAACAGGGTGTCTTAACTTATTAGCCTGCCCCATAAATATGTTACAAGACACGTCCAACTGAATGCACTTCAGGCATGTTTACGCCTCACTTCCCCTCCTTCTATTCTACACACTGTATTTTTGGTTACTGTCCTCTGTCATACACTAGCAGTCATACTGAACTGAAAACAAAGCTGTTAAAGTGGCTAATGGAGGCAGCAGCCACTAACGTCAATGACTGGACAATCCAGTGAGATGGAATCCCCCTCTACCAACTGAGCTATCCCTCAGGATGGGCTGCTAACACAATGTGCGGATGTGCTGTGTGTTTTTGTTGTCTCAGCTGTAGGGGATGTGCCTATCTTCAGAGAGGGCACCAATTATGTCATTAACATTGCTATCTCTATAGAAGCACCAGTCATTTGACAAGGATACCAAACATTCCCTAGCAAATATATAAACTAAAAAATGAGGTCTTTTAAGCCTGTTACAGTCCGGTTTGTTGATACAAAATACAGACGAGGCAACAATGTAACTAATAAAACAAGTATATTAACACAACACAGACAAACACAAACATGAAATGAACTAAAACTAGAATAGCTAAAAAAACAGACAATGACAACCAAGAAATTAATTCATGAATGGATAAGAAAGGTTACAGCAGAACAAAACAGCACAAAACGGGGAGCGTAATATAAGCACTGGATTGGGATTTCAGAAGCTGAGTCAAACTACAGGAGATCATGAAGTGATAACTGGACTTTTATCTGCACTGGCAAAACATTAATTAGACGTGTCTATCTGTACAAGTTAACTATTGGTAAGTTAATCTAATCAGTCTCATAAGGTAACTAACAAAATTTATAATTGTATCAATCACGGATGTGTCTAAACATATCTCGTACAAGTTGACATCAGCTAAGCTACTCATGATGCCACTATTAAACGATAATACTCATCAAGTTATTGAGAAGGGCTAATCCATTAGATCTGAGGGGATGGCAGCTGATTTGTTGTAGGCCTAATGGGTTTTCTGCCAGAGGCTTCTGGACTTGTCACAGGAGACAGAGAGATACACAGGGGGGAGATCTGTCACCTGACTGTTTTTGGGGAAACAAACGTAGCGTCCATATCTGTCACTGGAGGTCCACTTCTTCTGGCTTCCTTGCCAGGCAAGGAGGTGCTGTCAAAGAGATCCGGTTGTCTTTGCATGCATAATAGCTGTTTTCAGCCTCCAAATTTGTGTTGGGTTGCGCTTATGCATTAGGGAAAGCACTACATATTACCCACAGCTAGGTCTTATGGCGTCCTTGCCATGTAGAAATGTAGTTGACACACGGGAATGATGAACAGACACAGCCATCTTCGCACTCAATGAGATAACTGTCATGACTGACAGCCTCCAACTTCACATTGGGGGCATTTCGGTCTCCAAAGCTGCATCTTTTATTGTCGAGGAACTTGCTTCCAGAGCCTGTTGTGAATTCATAACAGAGTATATTGGAAAGAACACGGCCATCCAGAACTCGATATGAGTTCAGGATGCATCACTGATCAAGGAGTTTTCCCCTGGTAGGGCCAGCTGAGTAAAAAAAAACGTTTGTGCATCTGTTTTGGGGAGAAAGAATCCCCCCTCCAAGAGAAAGGAGGGGTCCCCTAGCAGAGACAGCTGACAAGTAAGGCCATGGAATGGAGCAAAGAGGGAACCACAGACATTGTTCTGGCCGCTCTTATATAGGGCCACTTCAAAAGTTTACTCCATGTGGTCACATGGCTTGGTTACTGGTGGAAAAATCATGCCTCCATATGCCGCACAATCTGACTGGACAATGGGAGCCCATCAGACACTGTGTGGCAAAGACCTGAGAATCTCCAGTAAACTATGGGTGATACACATTAAAACTGTTCTTTGAAGTGCCAGGCGCCTCAGCGGGGTTACCTCCCACATATGCAGGGCTGTGCCAGGATGTTTGTGTTTGTCTTAAATCATGAGTAGTGTCAGAAAGTCCGTTTTCAAATGGCAAAATGTTGATTCATGGCCTGATAAGGATGAGGAGTCATGCAGAGGATAATCGTCTCCTTACCAGACGGCCAGGGTCATATACATTGTGAAGATACTGAGAGTAAGCATTGTAATTAACTTGATTTTGGTTGCAAATGTGTTAATATTCCCCGCACCACCCTTTCTAGGAGGCACACCAGTAAATGTCAGCTACCCTTAGAGTTAGCACAGTTGGAGCAAAGTGGGTCAAGTTATTATAACATTATTTTTTACTTATAACTAAGAGTAACATATTAGGCAGCATCATAGATAATATTGTAGACTACTGTAAATAACATGACAGGTTACTTCTATGTTTAAGGATAAGTTACCACTAGTTTAAATACTGATATGTACTGTAGGTGGCATTTCATACTAAATGGTTATTTGTACCCGACAGGATGAGCTACCCTTCGTTTTAAATAATGTTTAAGTGGTGGCTAATTCTGATTGGTTATTTCTACCTGTAAGCATAAGCTACTCTTTATTTAAATAGACTTTTTAGGCGGCATCTTATATCAATCAATTTTAACATGGATATCTCAGTTTGTCAGATAGTGTCCAACAGTCTGAGCTAGTGGGTTGCTCACCCTGAGGACCGAGCTCAGATTTTCAGATTTTTACCCCTTACAAAAGACAATGACCAAAGGAGAATTAGTTTCGGAGGTAACATAGCCATGTAGCTAACATTATAGATGAAGGTTACATTTGCTAGCTTGAGAATTATTGCTTCAGACACTCATATTGTTAATGACTTCATGTCTTGTTGTAAATATAGAACTGCAGAGCTGAAGCTGACGTCAGCACTGATTTATTGCAATGCATGCAGGTCAGGCAAATCAGTGAAGTCAGATCAGTCATCAACATGTTTTCAGTTCAGTGAAGCCCCTTTCAGACATGCACTGAAAGCCGAAACGTATCTGGCCCTTACCCGGAGGAGCTGTATGTGAGAACAAAAATGTCCGAATCAGTCGGACCGAACATGTGACGGACTTCATTCTGCCAGCTCCCTAGTACAAAGTCCGGCTCATGTCGGAGTGAGCCCATGTGTGAATACAGCAGGTCACGTTCCGGAGAATTCACTGCAGGCGAGTGGGCGTGTTGATGACGTTTCTATCTTTCTATCATGCGATTGGCGCAAAACCGGAAGAATACAAACATCTGCCTCATACTCTTTTCTGCGTGCCTGTAAATTGCTTTCCACTGTTTCGTTGACATTGCTATAGCTATACTGCCAAAACTTGTCTCTTATGATGATTAATAACGCTGTAGCTAAGTAATAGTGATAAGCATAGTGAGATAGGTGAACTGGTGACCTAACATTACATAGCGAACAACAAAAACTTACCTTCCTGTTATAATAAATGTATAATTAATAATAAATTATGTGTACTGGTAGCACCATTTGGATGGCTATGTGTGATTTTTTTATAGGCTACCCAAAAGTACAATAGCTATGTTTGTATTTTTGGCATGCTTGTGTAGTTTTAGAGAGCAGGTGGGTCTTGGACATGTTAGCTAGCTAACTTAGCTGCATGACCCAGGTGGGTCTGCTTTTATCCCGACAAGCCACGCCAATCCATGAAACACATGTGCTTTTATTGTGAAGCAGGTACAGGAAATGCTACGTGTTTGCATGCGAGTAAAAACTGGTAGTTTTAAACAATCTAATATTTTGGGCTATTCGGTTAGCGGACAAATAGTCAGTGTAACGTTACACGTAACTTACTGAAATAAAGCTCCAGTAAGTGGATGTGGCTTGAGGTAATGTTACCACCTCACATTCTGCTCACGTCTTATAATTAGGGTTGTCTTCTATTCCACCAATATGTTACGTTTGGAGTGTTTATGAACTTGAATGAACCGCTATTAGTCTAAAGTTGTGTAAGCTATATGCTAACATAAATGGAAAAAAGAGTGCCGCATCACAGAGCAGACATGGGTTTTAGGTAATTGTAATGCTACAAATTACGAAATTTAGTGTGCCTCTTTTTCCATCTCTGAATTTCCAAAAGTAATTCGCACCACCCCCCCCTTGCAGGTGAGGAGAGAACTTAAGGCTGCTCCTCAACTTTGTATTCATTTTTGAGCAAATGACTGGCTGCAACGTTATACTGTAAACTAACCGTTTTGTTTTTAGATTATATTTCCTTAAAGGTGCAGCACACAGTTTTTTTACAATGATTTTACAATGATTAGCTAAAGGGGCTTTAGGCTTATTTTTCAAGTGTGACACAGACAGTTAATGCCATAGGCCTAATGAGAAGCTATGTATTGTGGTCCTGCAATGTTGGTATTGGTATAGGTATAGGTAATAGGTATTGCCACAGTTCACCAGAAATCAAGTGCCTAAATAAATGTTGGGCAATTAAGTGACCACAACAAAAAAAATCTACAGTTCATTTAGCCAGTAAGTGAAGTTTCCCACATCGCTGAGTTGAATTTGTCGTGAATTTATAATTTGCAGTTCAAAAGAATGTGTTTAGGGGCCTGGCTATGATACACTGTATCGGACTTGCTGTGATATTTACTATACTTGCTCTATATGGAAAAAGTCAATGTATCTTTAGCCAAAAAGAAAGTTGTTCATATCATATTTTCTTTGAAGGTAGAATAAACTAATTGAAGCCATCTGTCTGTATTCAACACAAATAAACACTGGGAAAGGTACCCATTTATGGACCTGAGGCATGGTTAGCTGTGACACTGCATGGCACTCATCTTCTATTTCAAAGCAGTAGACTATGAAATATTTTGGGGTGCCCCCCAGACCAATCAGTACAGTTTTTATTTTAATTTTTTTTTTTTTTTTTGGTTGGTTGAGGTTGAGTGCATGGAAGTCATGGTAAGGAAAGATATAAAAGCAGGCTTAAAGGAAATGTATCTATTGTAGCTCTAAAGGACCCTGTAAAAAGTGCACCAATACTTAATCTGTTAACATCTTTATAAATTTACTTAATTACTCTACTTAATTACTGCAAATCGGGTTGTCAGTATTTTTTTTAGAAACATTTACAGTATTAGATGACAGCTTCATTCTCTTGCTCTCGTTCTGAATAGCTTATTTATTTTTAGATCTCTAGTTCTCTTAAAAGCAAGTAATGAATTTCATTAGTTGATGGCTCCTGCAGGGAGGAGAATTACAATAATTTTGGTCCCAATTGCAGAGTCATGTTTTGCTATTGGTAGAAAACATTATGGAATTATAAGTTGATGTTGACTAGTCTGTTCTAACAGGTATAGGGACTAGTAAACAGTCAGAAACCAATCACATCTGTGAATGCGCCCTAATGAGTATAAAATTGTGATTTGATTGTTGCTCACAAAGCCTGAACAGCAATTCCTGTGCTTCTTTCAAACAAATTGCTTTTTTTTTTATTTGCAATGACCTCACAATTTAAACACAGATCAGTGACTGTAGCTGTGTTTAGGGATCAGATGTATTGACATTTGGAATGAGCAACAGAAAGTTTGCTTCTCAAAATACAGCACAACTACATTTCCCTGATCCACACTAAAACATGAGGCATCTTTTTTCAGGTTTATCCATTAGTGAGTGTTGTGAAAAACTAGGATTGAAAAGTTCAGTTTTTGGATGTGAAAGAGATGTTAAAACAAAGAAGGAAGATGCTTTACTGGTTTTTCTTTCCCTTCCCTGCTCAATGTGGACATCTATAAAGTGGTGGTAACCTTGTTTGACAAGGTAACCATTAATATCCATGTTATGATTAATTGGTCATTGTGTACATGTCTATCTCTACAGTTGAGATGTCATCCATTTCACATGTTTATAGAAATGTGAGTTGTAGTATGTGTGTATGTGCTGTCCTAAAGTATTTCTGTATTTTTATATGTCTTTAGAATGAAACTGTTGAAAAGAGGAGGGAGTGCATCCCCAGGGCACTTTGTATCTACCTGAATGAAGACCCGAACATGCTCTTCAAAGAATACCTGGTTGGTAATTTTAATAGTTTAGTTTCTACCTGTATTAAACCAAATCTTGAATAACTTATCTTGTTACTTTGTTATAATTTGCATGGGATCAGTTTGTTTAAACTTTTTTGGAAGTCTAATACAGCGTTTCTCAAACCTCTCCTGGAGTACCCCCTGCCCTGCAGGTTTTAGATCTCTCCCTGCTCCAACACAGCTGATTCAAATGATCAGTTTGTTATTAAGCAGCTTCAGGAGTTCATAACGAGTGGATCATTTGAATCAGCTGTGTTGGAGCAGGGAGAGATGTAAAACATGCAGGGCAGGGGGTACTCCAGGAGAGGTTTGAGAAACGCTGGTCTAATATATACAATATATTAAATAATATAAAATTATACCTCTAAAGTTTGATAAAATCACCCAGCACTACTTCATCTTGTTATTTTTATACACATAGCACTGTTTGAAGTATCATGCTATTTTCATTAAATTATTATATAATTTATGCTAAAATAAATGTTGACAGCAGCAAGTGTGTTGTTGTTACAAAAAATTTGAAAACTGCAAGCCTGATGTTTTGTTGGATTTTTATGCTGCATCAAGGCAGTGTACAACTGTTAGTGTTGTATCATGCTGCACCATAATGTTGCCAACTGAAAGTAAGGTTTATTATATGTAGGGCTGCAACTAACGATTGTTTTCATTATTGATTAGTCTGTCAATTTTTTTTCTATTAATCTATTAGTCTTTTGGGCTTTGGGAAACTTTTGACCATTTTCTGACATTTTATACACCAAGGTGCAACCTAAAGTGTCTTATTTTGTCCCAACCAACAATCCACAACCCAAAGATATTCAGTTTACTGTCATAGAGGACTAGAGAAAGCAGAGAATTTTAGCATTTTTGTCTTCTTGACTCAAAACGATTGATTCCTTGTCAATTCAATGTTTCATTTTTTTGAGTGCACCAGGTGACAGTTAAGGATTTTAAACCATTGTAATATTTTGATATTTGATATATTTGATATTTGATATTTTGTGTCATCTGAGAGCTGGTACCCTATCCCATTGTATGAGCAGCGCAATTTTACTTTTGCTCTATGAGTTGCTATCATCCTTAGGAAACCATAGACCACTTTATTGTTTTTGTCAACCCCCACAACCAAACAGTTAGACTGTAACATCATAAATAATAATAATAAATGTTTGCTGATGTCTCTGACTCCTTGTTCCTTGTCCAGGCTGAAGCTAAGCTTGGAGGCTGCACATGCTACATGTTTTCTTTGTTTAATCACAATAATGTTACAACGTGATATAGGTCATTCTGGGATTAGAGTGACAGAGGAGAGGAAGATATAATGTTACTAGACATTATTTTGCTGATGTCTGAATTATTAAATTTATAACAAAATGATCTGTCTTACAACTCCTACCAACTTTTTCTGTTCACCTGCTCACATCTACCACAGCCAAAGATATTCAACATAGCCTAGCAGTGTTCTAAAGAGAATTTTTAATCTGAGTGCACTGTAATAAAGGTGAGTGTAGTGTAATTATAGCAAAAATCAAGTAATAATGAATCCTCCACAAACTGCCGTAGCTCTCAATGGTACATAGGTATTTTATGCTTATGACATCCTGTGATACTCACGGATCTTTGGCCATTAACACTGGATACGTTCACAATGGAACCCTTTGTATTGATAAGATGAGGAACACAAAGGTGAGTCAGATAGTACACTGACCTAGAAGACAAAATACAGAAATACATTTATGAATGCTATTTGATGTATATCTTTCCTAAAAATAAAAATGGTACACGCAAAGACTGTATATTTTTACCAAACGTCTAACTAATAAACAACACAGTAATATTCCCCACCTAGCCATGCAATCCTTTAATCTAATGAAGACAAGCTATGATCGTGACTTCCAAGAGCAGACTCAGTTTCTAAGAATGAAACCTTGACTGAATGCTACTTTCAACATCCTATGGGGTCTCACCTCACATTAACATTCATGATTTTATCATACTGTGCAAGGTCTGTTGACTCAATTGTGCCCATTGCCAGGATTCCAGCACTGTTTATGAGGACATCAAGCCTCCCAAAGTGAGAAAGAGTTTGTTCCACAGTTCTCTTCACGGTGTCCTCATCAGACAGGTCTCCTGGCACCAACAGAGGCTGCAATAATGACAGATCAGCACTTTCACTTTCATTAGGGAAGGATATTTTATGCAGGTTTCCACAGCACTTCACAGTAGTCTGTCATTATAAACAAATATAAGTAACCATAAATCATGATCACATCTAAATGAAGAATTTTTTTTTCATGCCACCAACACACCATGAGGTTTGTGAGTTTATGTGTTAACGATATGATCAAAAATGTAAAACACACTCAGGTGTGTCAAGGAGTTGCAGCATGAATTTCAGACACAAACAATAATTACCTCAGCTGCACCAAGATCTGTGCACTGTTCTGCTATTTTCTTAAGATTTTCAACATTACGTCCATTCAAGGCCAGTTTAGCCCCTAGTTTGGCAAACATAACACTTGCAGCAGCACCAATACCCGAGCTGGCTCCAGTGATGAGTGTTACTTTTCCTTTCAGAGAGGTAACCTAAAATATATAATAATGTAGTCAAGGTTAAAAAGCACATTCAGAACTTTCTCTATTCCCTGGTCATAATTATGTTAATAATTACATTGATATAACCACAGTCAAGCATCAAGAGTGAAATGGATAAAAAATGTGGAAAATTTATCAAGAATATTAAACTTTAAATATTAAACATTAACTTGTTGTAATAATTTTAAGACACATTTTGCAAGCATGTTCTAGCATTAGCCAGCCACCATACCATACTGTCACGTTCTCATGCCAAGTTAAGAAGAACTGGCACTGGATGAGAGACCTCCTGTTCAGACCCGGGTGTTGCTGGGGATAGTGTTGTTGGAATAACAGGGGGCTGTAATGCTGGGGTTTAGTGTGACAGTACATAAGGTACTTGACTGATGGGTGCTTTTGAGTGGCACCCTTCACCCCCATTGTGTTGGTCTTGTTTTGGATATTTTGTTTGCTATCCAAACCACACTGTTTGTGATTTGTCTTGTCACACAATGGGGGATTAAACAGCCACTGGATAAATTCACATCCTAGAACCTGCCCAGTCACTGCCTGGTATGGTGATCACCCAGGTCACCTCACACTGTTAATAAATCCAATACCGTAGTTCACAAACAAGTGCACTAGGGCTGCCACTAACGACTTTTTCTATCGATTAATCTAAATGATTAATTTTCCAAAGAGTGCTGATATAGAGTATAACAGCACTGGGACATTTTACTATTATGTATCACTTCGCTTTACAGATGTTCTGATGCGATCGTTGGTTACACCAATGCGAACTTAATGCGCATTTACCTACAGCACAAATGGGACATGTTTCCGTGTATGATAAAAAAGAACCTAGCCAGCCTGCAGTTGGGTATGATAAACAATAGCTAGCTAGCAAGCCTACCGTATATCTAGCCCATCCATGTATGCTAAAAAGTAGCTCGCTAGCCTGTAGTGGGCTATGATTAAAGGTGGCTTGCTTGCCTACCGTCTGATATTAGTATCTAGGTCACATGACTGTTCAGGTTATCTGCCATCATTTAGTCAGCCTGGTCAGAAATCAAAATGGCTACCAGCAGTGGAGCACATGCTGACCATGAGGTAAGTAAATACATATAAATCGTACTTATTTTCAATAAAACAATCATGTTAACCCATACAACTGATTATAACTGATTATTGTCTAAATATGCTGATGAAGAAAAATATAGCTTATATGACAAATATAGCTTATATGACAAATAGCTCCTTGTCATATACACACAGCATACCACAGTCAGGGTAAGTACATACTGTATTTTGTTGGTATTTTGGTATGTAGAACATAAGAATCAAATTAATGTAGTTACAAATATTGACAAATTACCAAGTTAACTCATTTCATGACTTTGTGTGTGTGTACTACCTGTGTTTTTTTTTTTTTTTTACAGTTGGCAAAAGAAAAGGTTTGAGCACCAGTCAACAACTGCTGCCAGTGAATTCAGAGCACCTGATGAGTTGTCTTCTCCATGTAGCTACTTTGCCAGATTTTTTGATGATGATCTCTTCCATCTTATTGCTGAACAGACAAATCTCTACAGTTGTCAACAGACTGGATGCAGCATTAACACCACTGTAGATGAGATCAAGTCATATGTTGGCATTAAGATAATCATGGGGGTGGTAGGAATGCCATCTATGGATGATTATTGGGCAGACGCCTCACGTTTTCCCAAAATCACTGATGTGATGTCAGTAAAAAGGTTTAAATGCCTCTCAAGAGTCATCCACTTTCAAGATAATGAGATACTGTATGTCTGTCTTGCCCTGAGAAAATTCTAACTTCTGGGACATAATAGTGTTGTAACAATATTTTAACTGAGACAGCTCTCTCAGACCATTATCTGACATTTGGTGCTTCAACTTTGTTTCCATACTTTTAACTTTACTTTCTAAGTCCAGGAGCTCTTGTGCTTTAAGCTTCTTAATATGTTATGCATATTGAATAATTCGGCCCCTAAGAACAGCCTTAAGGGCCTCCCATGCCATTCCTGCAGAGGATACAGAGGACCAGTTGGTCTCTACATACTCATTGATTTCTGTCTTTAACATCTCCCTAAATATCAGATCCTGTGAAAGGGATGAATTAAGACGCCATCTATATACTTTACTCCCCTTACTACAAGGCAGGAGTTCTAAACACACCCAAGCATGATCTCATACCACAATGTTCCCAATGGAACACTGAATGGCTAAGTGAATGAGCGAATTAGATATGGGGAAAAATATATTCCAGAGTAAATCTTATGCATGGATGAAAAAAAGTATAATCCCTCCCACATGGATTCAAGAGTATCGAAATATCCATAAGCCCAAGAGTCCTTCACTCTCTCTGTAGTGTCAGAGTGCCTTTAGGTGTTCTACATACTGTTGCACCACTGTGATCAAAGACTGGGTCCATTAACAAATTGCAATCTCCCCTCCAGAACAATGCTATAGCTCCCTGCTGCTTGTAACTTCCCTTCAAGGTCTGCAAAAAATCTCTGGTCATCACTATTAGGCGCATAAATATTAGCCAGAATTAGATTTTGCCCCTGTACTTCCACTAAAACAATCACAATTCTGCCTAAGGTATATTTGATTTGTTTGAGACATTTAAATTGTAGATACTTGCTCATCAATGTTACAACTCCCCTACTCTTACTAAGGCCAACAACTATAAAATATATGACCAACCCATCCCCTGCAGAGTTTGTCAGATTCTTCTGGAGAAAGGTGTACTTCTTGAAGCAACACTATATCATACATCTTTTGCTTTAAGCTAGACATAACCTTCCTCCTCTTTATAGGGTTCCCTAGCCCATTAACATTCCACATGGAGAGATGCATTTGTACCAACTCTAAAGCATGACATACATTTGACATATGAAGATAAAGGAGACCCAAGCCATGATTATACAAACCACACTGCAGTGTTGATGTGACCCTACAAGACAGAAAATCACAACAAAACGAAAAAAGTGTGCTTGAACCTGAACTTTACACACAACAGTCAAGCAATGCCCTTTCCATGGAAATCCAACAGTTCATGACTCACCTACGAGGTTTTCCCCGCATCACAACTGCCACCAAATATTCCTGTCCGGTGTCTTTATATAGATCACTGTAAACTATAATGCTCCAGTGGGTTGTTAGAATAAGAAATTAAAATAGGCTTAAGTGAATAGCAAATAAACAAAAACAGGTACCTGATAAAATTAAACAAAAAGTAGATAAATCACAAACTTGAAAAAAAGAGAAAGGGTGAAAAAAAGGAAGAATCACCTTTCATACAGTAGTTTCTTGCACTCCTTAAATTTATCCCATTTCAGTTGTGTGGCTATGGAGAAATCTGGAAAAGTCATTATTGTTTTCCCAGCACAGCCAGCCTTTATTCCTTGCCGCTCGCAGCACAGTCTCTGTCTGCCTGTGACAGAGTGCTGTCACTACAGTTGAGTATACGCTCTGACTGCCATACCAACGAGCCTGGCTCTTTGACGTTGCGGCCAAGCTGCAGGGTTGGCACCCCGTAGACCTGGGTTCAAGGCCAGGTGGGGTGACTGCTCTCGCCCTTTGCTACACTGTCAATCTCAAAAATCTCACCTGTATTGGTCTGGGTCTGTTGCCTGATTTGGGCTGCTGGCCGAGTGCTCTATGCACATGTTCTATCTCCAGCTTTCTATCCCCTGTGTCAATGAGATTCAGAATTAGCATATCCAAGAACTTAATCATATCTTGGCCCTCCTTTCCCTCAGGGATTCAAACAAAATGAAAATTGTTACATCTGTTTCAATTCTCCAAATCCTCCAGTTTATCCCACACCAAGTCAATATCTGCTTTTGTAGCCGGCGGATTAGCCTGCAACTCTTTCCTGGCCTCCTCTAAAGATTCTACTTGCTTCTCCATGTCGTCTATTCTTTTAATCAAAGTGGAGAGTTTGGCCTCTACCGATGTGGTAGCACAACATATTTCTGCTAGCCCCTCCATATCACTCACGATCTTTGTTAGTGCCGGTTACGTGCGGCGCACTGGGCGTGTGGAGTCTGGGTCGCCTGCGTCTCGTTTGACAGATCATTTGACAGATTAATTAGTACTTTAACACATCCTGAAGTTTGAAGGAGTCATTGTCGGGACGATTGTAACGATTGTAACTTCTCATAGTTTTCAGTTAGCATTTGCTGTATTTTTTAACGTTAAATCACTGTTTCCTCAAAGCTAAAATTAGCTAGAATTTTTCCAATCTAGTGTTCTAATTGCACTGGTTTTAGCATAGGCACTAAACGGCTAATCACACCGGTGTTACGGTACGCGTGAAAGGGTTATTCCATTATGCTAAATAATTAATAGCCTAAACATTAAATATATTGTCATATGCGCTATTAGGCTTATCCAAGTGTTCGTGGGGACTGGGGAAGCTAAATTACCTCGCTTACTGCATGTTTAACTTCATGTTCTGTTTTTTATTTATCATTAAGTTTTTGTGTTGGTGTTGTAAGTTCATAAATTGTATTATGTTATACTATGTTGAAATAAATCAACAAAATGTTCAGTCTCCTTGCTGGTTGTTCCAACACATTCAGAATCATTACTGCTTTTGCTGTTAGCATTATCATTAACAGGCAGCTGGCTTCATGCGTGCACTTGTGAAATTTATATTTTAAAGGCTCATTATTACAGTTTTGTATTTCTCTGTAATGTAGCACAGTATTAACAATGTTACTTTTAACATTCTTCCTCAGCTCTGGAACTCAAGCCATTTTCTGATGCCCCAAAAAATATATATTTAAATAATTAAATTACTGTCATAAATGTGCAACGACTAGTCGACTAATGGCTTGAACTAACAACTACTAGTCGACTAGGAAAATCTTTGGTCAGGGGCAGCCCTAGTTTATGCCAAAATTCTGTTGAAATTTTAGAATCAAGCAAATAAAGATTTATTGTTCAGGAAGTGAACCAAGAATGAGGGGATACTTTATGCTAATTATCTGTCTATCATCTGTCTGAGGCCGCGTTAAGTGCTATTTAGGGCTGTCCTGAATACCATTTTTTGAGCTCTGAAGCTTCGGTAGTAATCAACAGCGAATATTCGAAGTGTAAGAATTTGGTCCAGATCCCTAAACCAGCTCACTCAATGCAGCATAAGATAGCACAGATCCTCTCACTTAAGGTATGCAAATACTTGTATTCATTTGTCTAGATGGCCTTATTGTAACCACAGTTCTGCTCACAGACTTCAATTGTCACTTTGGCCGCAGCTGTGCCATTGCGGCAACTGGTACTTCTAAAGAAACCGGTGATGGCGGGTGATTGACAACTGTTCTTGCTAGGGAGGATAATGTAATTACCAGACCTCCTGTATTTCACCACCTGTACGCCAATTGTCGATCCTGATCAAAGCTCTGTATCAGTATAAAGAATGCTTTCACCGAGTGCTCTGGGTTCAGATTGACTCCGCTGAACCCAGAGTGCGTTTTCACGTATTTCTGACACCTTCCGTTCCTGTAAATAAAGAAGTCTTTTCCACGAAGATCGGAATTGCGCCTTGTTTTTCCTTACAGAAGCTTTGGCCGGGGGCGGGGGGGATGCTGAGCTATCCTATCTATGCACTTTTTGTGACATAACAGCTTGTGACAATTTTTCTTATCATGGATAAATTATAGACCTACATAAATGCTCATAATAATGGGCTCCGAATCCGAGACAACGCCTGACAAAGCGCTGTGAAACAGAAGCGCAGAAGCAGCATACTAACTTCAACAAATTTAAGATTTGAGATTTATATTTATTTATAATTTCTTTATTGTCATTTCTCAGTACTGGCATACACTGAAACGAAAATTTTCCTCTGCATTTAACCCATCCTAGTATGTATACACTCATCGCCGTCACTGCCTACGGAGCCCTGGTATTTAAAAATGGTCTCACACCCCACTGGAAGCAGAGAGAAGCATGGCATCGCTGCAGCTAACATCCTCCCAGGGTGACAAACTTAGCTAGGGGTTGGTCGAAACCATTATGCCCTCTGTTCGAGTCCCAAAGTAGGAACTAGGCGATCACCGTCTCTGCTGACAGAGCCGCGATATTTAAAATGGTCTCACGCCCCCCTGGAAGCAGAGAGAAGCATGGCATCGCTGCAGCTAGCATCCTTCCAGGGTGACAAACTTAGCTAGGGGTTGGTCGAAACAATTAGACGTTCACTGCTGTGAGTGAGAGGGATGTCAGGCGCCCAAGCTGAGATGGTATACATTTCCACATTTTAACTGTGCAATTAAAAAGTATAAATATAGTACAAGAATGTGCTGACAAAATGTATATTGCAGTTCGCCTTTATTGATAGCCTACATTTAGCAAAAAAAAAAAAAAAAAAACAAAAACAAATATCCGAATCCCAAAATTGAAAAAACGTAATACCTACCTAACGAACGAATATCTGAATAATCGAATATTCGGGTCCAGCCCTACTTCCATGTCTGTAAATTTTAGAAATGTTATTTTGCAATAATAGTGGTGTCAACATTAAAACAGCATAGTGTTTACAGGCATGTCCTGAGCAACTGCCAGTCCTACTGAGCCATGTCAAACACAGGGGGAGGGGGATGGCCCATAAGACAAACAGATCCAAAAGCTTTGGACACGTGCTCATGCACACACATGTGAATGTGCGCACACATATGCACATTTAGGGAGATAAGACAGACGGCACCGCCAATAGTGATATTAACCCTTTTGCACGTAAGTAACCCTTTTTTGAATTTAGGAAAACAAAAAAAAAAACAAATATCCAAATCCAAAAATTGAAAACCGAATACCTACCCAACGAACGAATATCCAAATAGTCAGGCCCAGCCCTAGTGCTATTGTTCATAGAGTGTATCAAAATGTGCCACAAACAAAAAAGTGCATATTTTAACATCAAAAGTAAAAATACACATAATTGTTAAATTTGACAAATCTCTAAGTGATACAGTTATGAGCAGTATACCTATATTCTGCTGTCTATGAAAGTAGGCCTACAACAACATAGGTCTTATTTAGCATAAATGGAGATAAGTGCTTTTAAGAAATTTGGTGGAAATCTCCCCATAACAGATTAAAATAAAAATGTTCTCTGTATTCTGTGTCTGTACTCTGAAAATAATGCTTGAACAAAACAGGTGACAAAGCAAGACAGTGATTGATGGTACTGACAGTGACATGTTTGCTGTCCATTCCTAAACTCGTAGCCTTGTAGACCTGTGTAGTAAATTCAATTCTGTAAAATATGAAATCATTCATACTGTCAATCAATATTCATTGCACACTATTACCCAGATGCAATTCCCCTGGTCTCACTGAAGACCCAGTTCACTGATTTGTTCAGTTCCTCCAGTTCTTTCAAAACTATGTTTATCTGCAGGACTCGTAACCGAAAGGTTGCCGGTTCGATCCCCACTGGGACACTGCTGCTGTACCCTTGGGCAAGGTACTTAACCCACAGTTGCCTCAGTAAATATCCAGCTGTATAAATGGATAACATTGTAAAGAACTGTAACCTATGCAAGTCGCTTTGGATAAAAGTGTCTGCCAAATGAATAAATGTATCATCCAGTTCGTGTAGTTCCTTCAGTTGCTATGGTCCCCTCTCAGACCTTAGGTTTCAGACTTGACAAAACTCTGTTGTCCTGTTTAAGATTAACAAACAAACCTAAATGACAAAAAGTTCCATTAGTACTTGGAGCATGTGACATGAAGTTTGAATTAAACTGAATATACAACTGTAATTAAAAATGCAACCAAAACAATGCCAGACTGTCATTCCTTTCTTACTTCCACCAAATATTTCCAACACCAATGACCCTGAATTATGGTAGTTATTAACAAAAGATAAATAAATTTATTGCTCAATGGTTGAAGGCTACAACTGTCTGCTGTTAAACATTGGGGGGAAAAAAAAAAAAAAAAAAAAGGCATTTTTGTGAAAACCTCAATTCTCATCATTGGATGTCACATAACTAAATAAACTGCTTCCATTTACTTCTGAAACATAATAGGTAAATGACAATTAAAATATTTAAATGTACCTGCTCAACATATAATGGCAATGACCATTTATATTGCAGCAGCTAGAGATACTGGCACGTACACATTCCCACTTCACAGCTACAAAGGGCTGAGTTTTCTTTTCTTTCCCGTATAAAAACACACTGGGGCGGACTTTAGCAGGATTCGGTGCAAAAGTCACACATGGACTGTACAAAAAATAAATCATAAATAGCACTGTAACTGAAATATAGTCATGTAATCTTAATTTGGATTTATCACTGGACTTCAACACTAATAAGAGTATTAGAACAGAGCACAATATCACCACGAGAGGAGCCACCCTGTGATTAGACAGGGAAGTACACTCAACCAACTGTTCCACATACAGACTTGGACAAATTTGTTGGTACCCTTCCACAAAAAAAGAACCCACAATTTTCTCTGAAATAACTTGAAACTGACAAAAGTAATTTGCATCAAGCATTTATTCCATATTTAATCAGACTTTGCTTTTGATTCAACAGAATATTTTAACTTATAAAGCAAATGAAAATGGCATGGACAAAAATGATCGGACCCTTAACCTAATAATTTGTTGCACAACCTTTAGAGACGGGTGGTGAGATCAGACGCTGATGTACCTTGACCTTGGAGTTCAGCTTGTATCTCTTTGGAAGTTTTCCTTGGATCTTTGTCTACTATTTGCACTGTCCTGCTGTTCAATCTGGGGTCAATTTTCCTCTTGCGACCACATCCAGGGAGGTTGGCTACAGTCCCATGGACCTTAAACTTCTTAATAATATTTGCAATTGTAGTCAAAGGAACATCAAGCTGCTTGGAGATGGCCTTATAGCCTTTACCTTTAACATGCTTGTCTATTATTTTCTTTCTGATCTCCTCAGACAACTCTCTACTTTGCTTTCTCTGGTCCATGTTCAATCAAACAGCAGAGTGACTACTTCTCTCCATTTAAATAGGCTGTATGACTGATTACAAGATTGAAGACCGGTGATACTAATTAAAGAAAATAGTTTGAAGTATCCCTATAATCCAATTATTTATAATCTTTTCTAGGGGTACCAACAAATCAGTCCAGGCCATTTTAGAATACCTTTGTAGAATAAGCAATAATTTGTCTCTTTTCACACTTTCTTTGCTGACATACCAAAGGCATGCAGGTATACATGAGACAATTGCTTTTAATTTAAGCACTTTTCAGGAGGAATGAAGCATTGTTTCAATGAGCTGTAAGGGTACCAACAAATTTCTCCACGTCTGTAGTTACGTTGTGAAAGAACGGAACTAACTGTAAGAACTATATTAATCAGTAGTGGATCGGCGAACGGCATCGGACGCGAATGACATTTATAAATTAACACAAAGAGTAACAGGTTAGACTACTTTTTAGGTTATGATTGGATTAGGGTAGGTTTACAATCTAGTTTGTGACAACCAGCTTCGTTTTACAGTCAAACAAGTACAGCATCTTTCTAACCTAACATTAACATTTCAATGGAGCCTTATTCCGCAGAACGAAATGGCATTTGACGTAATTTCATAAAATATATTAGCTCGTCGTGGTCCGTGTCCGTCTAAAACACTGTCTCCGCCTGCGGTAGCATCCATTAGAAACGTTAACCTGCTATGACCAGGGCGATTTTATTCATTGCTGTTGAATACGACCATTATAGCAGTGATGGGTGTGATCATTAAATTGGGCAGACTGTACTGTTTTGCCGACTCCACTACCGATCTCACAAGCTAGCAAGCTACATATTAGCCAGATAGCAATGCGCTTACAAAGCATAACGCTCAGTGACCAGCAGGCAAACACATCAATGTAAATGTAATTTTAAAACTCAAGACAGTTACCTACTTTAAAGGCGTCGTTGGTCGCCATCACTTGATATTTAAAAGGAACTACCCGTCTTTTTAGTTAGCAAGAATTCAGACAGCATGAAAGTTGGATCAGTGGCATGTAGAATGGGCGGGTCTGCCATGAGTTTCCGCCTTTTCATTGGCCAGAGGGAGAGGTCCGTTTTGTACAATGCTTTTTTATTAGTCAGTCTTGTTTATTACGTTTTTTTCTGAGTCAGAGACTTGCCAAATCAAGTCGAATATATTCAGTGACGTAGGAGGAAGTAAGTATTGGCCTGTGATGCTGAGTGGCTCCGTCAAGGAGCGCCAGTTAACAGCTTCCGGTTCCTGTTTTTCAAATTAAAAGTAGCGATATGTTGGTTTCAACTAAAAGACATATTAAAACAATATAAGAGGTTAATATACAAAACCCTTTAAAGCAGAAATGATTTCCAAAAATTCTGCAATATATGAGTGTGTATGTAAAATCTCGTCCAAATTATAATTGTCCAAAAAAGCAATACGTAGTCACTCAATGAAAGGGGGGGGGGGCAAACTGAATGCCAAGACCCTCTAGTTTTAGTAACAGTAGTTAAACTGATATCAACTTTATGCTCTACAGAATGTTGCTGGCTTTTAACGCTGACCCAAGTAACACAAATGTTATATCTTTCTAAATTCAGATATGGTAACAAGTGAGATGATTCACATGATATGTGAATGTACAACCATGATGAATATTGTTTTTACCTCTTTAGGAAGATTTGTCACTGCTGCTTTGCCTCCTATAGATTTAGCTTAGCTTTTGCCTTGCTGGTTTTTGTTTTAAATACAAGTGGCATGAATTGGTGTGTTTGGCCACCTGTTGTGTGTGATTTTTATCTGTGGACAGACTTCGGGCATGGTACTGGCTGCCCCAGTGTTTTTCTTCCTTTATTCCATTGTTTTTACTATGTTTTGCCCAGTATTTCTATGTGAAGTTTGTATTTAGTCCTTAACCAGCTGGTTGGGGCTCTAATTATTCTCCTCCCTTTTCCTCCCTCCATAGAGTTATCAGGGAGTGTAGCAGCTGGTCTGCGAGGTGGGTTGCTGGATCTGGGTCCCCTCCTTCACGCACATGCAGTGTTCGTAGTGCTAAAGTGCACCTCACCATTTACTGTGGTCACTATTTGCTGTGCGTGTGTGTGCAGGCACCAGGAACAAGGGCACACATGGTATATCGGTCTCTCCCCTCTCCCAGCAAAGGTAACCTCCCCAGTGGTCAGCCTGCTCATCCCTTGCCATTTTCCATTCCAATTATTGTCTCTGGTGGCAGCCATTAACCCTTATTCTTGCAGCGTTGCTTCAAAATAAGCCAGTTCACATTTATTTATCTATATTTCTGAGTACCATGAAACATTCCCTACAAAGAGCAGTGTGTATATACACAATACCAGGTTTTGGGTATACGTCTGCTGCAATGATATATGTACCAAACCAGTTTTAGTAAATGATATTAGTTCAGATAGTAACCAACTACCATGCCTTGTTAGTTAGCATAACTAATTGGGTTGCTAGCAGAATTATTGCAATTGTAATTATAACACTTGAATAACTTATGAAGTCATAACCGAATTGTAGAACAGCAGGTGTGCACTAACTGAACTAAGTCACGCTGGAGGCAGTTGGAAATATTTTACTTATGTGCAAAAGGGTTAATTAATTGTTGGCTCCCTAAGTGTGCATATGTGTGCGCACATTCACATGTGTGTGCATGAGCACGTGTCCAAAGCTTTTGGATCTGTTTGTCTTATGGGCCATCCCCCTCCCCCTGTGTTTGACATGGCTCAGTAGGACTGGCAGTTGCTCAGGACATGCCTGTAAACACTATGCTGTTTTAATGTTGACACCACTATTATTGCAAAATAACATTTCTAAAATTTACAGACATGGAAGTAGGGCTGGACCCGAATATTCGATTATTCAGATATTCGTTCGTTAGGTAGGTATTACGTTTTTTCAATTTTGGGATTCGGATATTTGTTTTTGTTTTTTTTTTTTTTTTTTTGCTAAATGTAGGCTATCAATAAAGGCGAACTGCAATATACATTTTGTCAGCACATTCTTGTACTATATTTATACTTTTTAATTGCACAGTTAAAATGTGGAAATGTATACCATCTCAGCTTGGGCGCCTGACATCCCTCTCACTCACAGCAGTGAACGTCTAATTGTTTCGACCAACCCCTAGCTAAGTTTGTCACCCTGGAAGGATGCTAGCTGCAGCGATGCCATGCTTCTCTCTGCTTCCAGGGGGGCGTGAGACCATTTTAAATATCGCGGCTCTGTCAGCAGAGACGGTGATCGCCTAGTTCCTACTTTGGGACTCGAACAGAGGGCATAATGGTTTCGACCAACCCCTAGCTAAGTTTGTCACCCTGGGAGGATGTTAGCTGCAGCGATGCCATGCTTCTCTCTGCTTCCAGTGGGGTGTGAGACCATTTTTAAATACCAGGGCTCCGTAGGCAGTGACGGCGATGAGTGTATACATACTAGGATGGGTTAAATGCAGAGGAAAATTTTCGTTTCAGTGTATGCCAGTACTGAGAAATGACAATAAAGAAATTATAAATAAATACAAATCTTATAAATATAAATCTCAGATCTTAAATTTGTTGGAGCTAGTATGCTGTTTCTGCGCTTCTGTTTCACAGCGCTTTGTCAGGCGTTGTCTCGGATTCGGAGCATATTATTATGAGCATTTATGTAGGTCTATAATTTATCCATGATAAGAAAAATTGTCACAAGCTGTTATTATGTCACAAAAAGTGCATAGATAGGACCTCGTTCAGCCAACCCCCTCGGGATTACAAACATGCATAACACACATCAAAGCTTTTGGAAAATGTTTTTTATTAACAAATAACAATACAGCCATGCGTCGCTTAACGTCCACGATACGTTCTGTGAAATAGGACGTTATGTGATTTGGACGTTGTGCGAACATCATACTATATACAGTATATTGTAGGCCTATACTATGTACTGTACCATTATAAAAATCCGCTTTATTTCCATGAGACATGAGATACACGTGTTGCGTGCGGGAAGCATTGCCTTCATTACGTCTGGTTACGTCGGCTACGTCCCGTTCTGCGATCGGGTTTTTAAACTTTATTATAACCTTGTGGGACTATGGACGTGTATGTCAGTCCTCCCTAGCTGTGATGTTTTTGTTTTTTCCCCTGTCCATGTGCTTTTGTTTGTTTCTCCTTGTGTTCCAGCCCCGCCCCGCTCTCCACCCTCCTGATCAGTTCCACCTGCCTGCCCACACACCTGTTTCCAGTTCTCTCATCAGCCCAGCCCTATTTCTACCCTGCTTGTTCCTGTTTTGTTTGCCAGTTCGTTTCAGTGTAACTTTGACTGTTTCGGCCCCGCCGGTTTTCTATTCTGCTTATTACCGTTTTCGACTCTGCCTGCATATCGACTTCGTTTCTACCTGCCGCCTTGTCCTGTTGCCTGATCGCCTGACTACCTGGCTCCTGATCCTGCCTGTTCCTGTTCTCTGCCCCTGATTCTGCCCTCGGACTGCCTTCCTGGTATCGACCCTGCCCGTTTTTGGTTTCGCCTGTGTTTTTGCGCTCTCAATAAACCCGCTTGGAACCTGAAGCTCCCGTGGTCTGCGACTGAGTCCTTACCTGAGTCGTTACAGTATATGCGAACGGATGTTGTCCGAATGTACAGTCATCTCAGCCGACAACGGAGAAATGTCTGGCTGAGTCCCTCCCGTATTATGCTCAGCACCCCCCGGCCGAAGCTTCGAATACGCTGTTGATTACTACCGAAGCTCCGGAGCCCAAAAATGGTATTCGGGACAGTCCTAGTGACCACACACCCTTTTAAAAAAAGAAACCCCATAACTCCCAGTCCTTATTGGCATCCTCGCTGCAGGGGGGCAGAGGGACACTGAACTGCAAACTACGCCAAACTGGTGCATGTCAGAACATTACCTCAGAATGCTCCAATACGTTCACCATTGCTTTTTGACTCTTTAAGAAACCCACACCTGGGTAGTTCCTCTCTGTCTTACAGAACTTATGTAATCACTGATGCATTGCTTTAGGGTTTCAGGCTAAATACAGTCCAAATTACACGGACACATTATCATGTAAATAACGTGTAGATGGACATTTAACCACATCCTTCATAGAATGTTATTTAACTGTTTTTGGATGATTAAACACTAAGGTCTTCATATTGTTGCGACATTAGACACAGTGTCCACATCTGCAGTTACCCCTGAGAATGGGAATGAAAAGAGTTTGAATAAAAGGGGCTTTCAAATTTGCAGAGACTTCCTGGTCACATGCATTTTTTTGCCCTGTTGGAACTAAAACATATGAGTGGAACAGAGTGCAAGTGGGGAGTGAAGGAGACCAATTTCAGGAGTGAGGATAAGTTTTCATAAAGTTAGGCCATCTGTCTTGCTCCGATACTGCTCCGGTCCATGAGCACAACACATACAATGGCCCATCATGCAATTGCATGCTATCACTCGCCATGGTGTTTAACGTTAATGCTACTGTCTGTTAACGTTAGCTGCAGGGAAAGATTGATTTTGTCAGGCATTATAGGTAAAGACAGTGATCAAAATTACAGATGATACATAAAGGTTATGGATGGAGAGGGTGAACGACAGTGTGGAGTGGTTATTGCCATGAGGCCAGAAAACACGATAGTGTTTTCTGTACAAATAATGAAATGATTTTCTGGGCTAGTAGGGGCAAGGAAGTAATGTCAATATCTGCTTTCAGTCATTTTAATCATTAAAAGTAGTGGACTGTTGAATGGGGGTTAATACTACATTCAAGAGATAACAGAAACATTATTCATTACAGTCATTATGGAGTTGCATGCTACCTGACATACTGGGGTTTGCAGGCTGGCAAAGCAATCATAACTATTGTTTTACCTGACATGAAAAATTTGTATGCTACTTCTACTTCCAGACCCACCTACATGGGTGTAGAAGTAGCACAGAAGTCTTTCAAGTGAGATTCTAAGATTTTAATTTTTGGAAACCATAACTGGTAATTAGATATCGATACATAGGAATCATTAGCTAGCTAGCAAAGTGGCCTTTAGCAAGGTTTGCTAGTTAATACTTAAGCTATTGAGGGAGTGATGCTTGAGGAAATTGTTATATAATTACAGCTCAAATACCTTTATGATGAGGGACATCCTGGATATGAAACTGAGTGGTGTAAGCTCACCCCATGATAAAAAAACTGAACTCATTTAAGGAGTTCCATCTATGGTGGAGGGGTGTGGGGGGGAGTGACAGGAAGGAATGTTTGTGGTACTGTATGACTCTTTCTACATTCGTCTCTAAGTTTGAATGTGGACTACAATTAATACTAATACAGACAAATTGTTTTTTAGTATAGCCTGACATAGAGACATAGAGACTGACCCAATGTGCTTGGGTAATTAATAAATGAATATTGAAATAAATATGGAAATAAATCAAGAATCAATAAACAGATAAATGAATGAATTTGTATCAGCATTGATGTACTAAAAAAAGCTGATTTGGATGATTTTATTAATTCATTATTTAGTCATTCTTTTATTTATTTATGAATCTATTTCTCTGTATTTCTCATGTTTTTGACAAAAGGCAGAAGAGCAGTGCCAAGTGGGTAGTGACAGATAACATCCTGTTAGAGGGAAATGCTCATTTGATTTGTCTGGCCTGTAAAATTAGCATTTAGCAATAAGCATATTTTATTAGTGGATGGCTGAGACGGGTGCATGAATTCATAATTTATTCATAGTGAACATTAACTGACATCATCAGGTGGGACGGTGCTTCTCCTAGCTACATACAGTACAATATATGGAGAAAAGTATTTGGCCACACCTGTTAATTATTGAATTCAGGTGTTTCAATCAGACCTGTTGCCACAGGTATATAAAATCAAGCACCTAGCCATGCAGTCTCCATTTGCAAACATTTGTGATACAAAATGGGTCGTTCTCAGTGACTTCAAGCGTGGTGCTGTGATAGGATGCCACCTTTGCAATAAGATGGTTTGTGAAATTTCATCCCTGCTGGATATTCCATGGTCAACTGTAAGTGATATCATTAGAAAGTGAAAGCATTTAGGAACAACAGCAACTCAGCCACGAAGCGGAAGACCACGTAAAATCACAGAGCGGGGTCAACGACTGCTAAGGCGCATGGTGCGTAAAAGTCAACGCTCTGCTGATTCCATAGCTGAAGAGTTCCGAACTTCCACTGGCATTAATGTAAGCACAAAAACTGTGCGGCGGGAGCTTTATGGAATGGGTTTCCATCGCCGAGCAGCTGCATGCAAGCCTCACATCACCAAGTCCAATGCCAAGCATCGGATGGAGTGGTGTAAAGCACACTGACACTGGACTGTGGAGCAGTGGAAACGTGTTCTGTGGAGTGACGAATCACGCTTTTCTGTTTGGTGGTCAGATGGGAGAGTCTGGGTTTGGCGGATGCCGGGAGAACGTTACCTGCCTGACTGCATTGTGCCAACTGTGAAGTTTGGTGGAAGAGGGATAATGGTATGGGACTGTTTTTCAGGGTTTGGGCTAGGCCCCTTCTCTCCAGTGAAGGCCAATCTTAATGCTTCAGCATACCAAGACATTTTGGACAATGCTATGCTTCCAACTTTGTGGCAAGTTTGGGGAAGGCCCTTTTCTATTCCAACATGACTGTCCGTGACAGACGCGTTCTCACCTACTGGAAATACTCCGGTCTGGTTTAGGTGAGGGGCGGCACCTGGGTAGAGCATGCAGGAGGCAGGACATGACGCAAAAAGTACACTGCAGAAATCGCAGTGGCTGTATTCAAAACCACCTACTGCATACTGTGTAATGCATGCTTTTTTACAGTGTAGTACCCAGTATGCGACCATTAATAATTACATTTACATGTTACATTGGCACTCGAAATCATTGCGAGTTTAGAAACGTCCAGATTTTCTTGTGGTATTTTCAGATATTCACATATTCGCTGTTGATTACTACCAAAGCTCCAGAGCATTCAGCATTCAACAGATTTCCTGCATAATACAATGTGACACAGGCTTTATATGACTGAAACTTATTTCCATATATGATTGGCATTTATTGCCATTCTTATTAACTGATTTACAGTTAATATGAATGGTACTATGGAGTCATACATGCAAAAGATACTGAGGACATTAGAGAATCCATGCTTGACCAGAAACACTATTTTACTTTTCTCTTACCAGCAGAGCTGGCCTTGACCAATTTCGCGCCCTAGGCAAGATTTTAGCTGGTGCCCTTTGCATTGCAGCCAATTCCACCACCATGGTTAATTGTGGTTGTATTCTTTATGGTCAGAACATGACAAACACTTGCCAAACAGCATTCACAAATCTGAGGTAGAACATTCAAAACAATTATAATGATAAAATCTTTTTTTCAACATCAAAATATGCATGAGTAAAATTAAGTAAAATCCTTTTTCAGTCTTTTTTCCTCAACAAAATAAATATCTTAATAGAAAAATTAAGTGCTGCACTGTGATACAGCACACATGTAAGATGGCTCAGACTGCAAAGTTTAAAAGTGTTTTAAAGGATAATGTCAATAAATAAAACAATAAATAGACAGAGAAATCTTAATTCTGGTCAGCATGCCAAACCCTTTGTACAGATGGGTTGAAACAAGTGTTTTAGCTGATAATGTAAACAAAATAAATAGACAAAAGAAAAATCTCAACTGTGGTCAGTATCTTCTGTACAAATTTTAAACAAGCAAAGCCATTACCCTACAAGTTACGGGCAAGAAAGACAAGTCTGTCTACAGTCTCAGGTTTTAAAGCTGCCCTGTGACAGCTGATAAGCTTTTTGTAATGTAATTACATTTGTGATGCCTTTGTGTCTTTTAGTCTTCTTTGTTGTAAGGCACAGTGCTGGAAAATGCTGATTGTTTGCTGCTAGGTAGTCGCACTGGGTATTGGCCTGGTGCTTGTCGAGGGTCCGCTAACAACACTCGTTTGGGATTGTAATTTCTTACTTTCTGCATGTTCTAACGGGTGATATTGTTTCAAATCACAAAACAGGTTTGTGGTGTTGCCTGTCTTTGATGGCCAGTGTCTTTGGCACAGTTTGCAGTGCAGGTTGCTGTTTTTTGTCAGATTGTAAATAGCCAAAATATCTCCAAACTACTGAAGTTGAGTGACCTTGCTTGTCGACGATGTCTTTGTCCTTTGAGCTGGTCATGGGCACTGCTTTTTCTTCGGTGTCGCTGTAAGCCACTGTGTCTGTAAACAATACCACGTGCTGGCCTGAATTTATACCTCTCACTGTGCAACCTAACTGCGCAATGCATACCTCTGTTCCTGCGACATGATTGGCAGTTCGTGATTCATTTCTGTGCCTGCTATATAAGAATTGAAATTAATTATATCGAACATTTATTATATTCCTATCGAGGAAAATTATATCGCGATAATTATTGTTAACATTTTATCGTCCAGCCCTACGTTACAACTATTAATTACAAAAGGGGATGGAAAAGGAAAAGCATTTTTATTGACTATTACAAGCAGGACTAACGTTGGCCAACTAGACTAAGATGTCAATAAAAATGTAGCCTATGCTTTGTTTCATGAGGCAGACAGTGGATGGTTCGTGCAGCACACTTAAAAGAAAATGTGTATTTCTCAAAATTATGTTGTTAGGTTATTCCCCAAACACCTGAATAGTCTTTCCAACCTTCCCTAATGAATTTAAGGTGGGAGTAACTGACGTTAACTGTAGCTATTTATTAAATTAGCGAACGTCACTATCGTCCAAAGTAAGCTAGTAACACTGTACTCCAACGATAACTACTATGCAATAGATAAACTATTCACACTATTCATTCATCACATTACCTCTGTCTGCTTCCTGTTTTTTCTCCTCTTCTGCTCTTCTTTTTCTTCCCTGGGCACCAGAGGGCTTTGGTCTTTTTGACATGATATATATATATATTTGAATTAGGCTACTGATGTTAATTGTATCATGTTTCACGGTCAGTGTCACTCACTAGTTCAGATAACTTGCCCATCCCTCACAATCAGGTAAAGTGTAACGGGGGGGGGGGGGGGCATTGTGATGCTGCGGGCAACTCAGAAAATAGGCTATGTAGTTACGTTGTTGTGGGCTTTTTTGAAATACTTTGAAATAACAGTATTAAAATAGTATTAGTAAAAAATAGTAAAAGTTAAAAATTTTTGCCCTCATTTGGGGCACCCCTATGGATGGACGGCAACCCTAGCATTCACCTATACCGCCCACGCCAAGGGCCAGCTCTGCTTGCCAGGAGGGCATTAAGGGAAATTTAAGCAAACCCAAGGTGTGCTGGGATTACCCAGTGAAATGTATTTTTTGCTACTTCTGGGAATTTAATAGACATTATCTCACAACTATATTGTGTTGTCAATATTGATAGACTTTAGATTTTCTAAGGTACAGTATTCCCCACTTTGATTTAGAGAGGAGTCTAGGTCATCACTTGTAGATTATGGCTGTATACACATTCTATACAAAAGTATGATGCTGGGATTATGAATAAAACTAGTAGGGGGTCTACCACATTAGTCCAGTCTTGGCAACTTTACACTGGGAGAATGTAACTTTCAGGATATATTTCATTATTTTGGTTTTATTTTGTTTTTAATCAATTACCTTTAAAGCACAGCATTAGATTAGACTGAATTTTAAATCCCCTAGAAACGAGGCCAAGCACTCAGATGAGTTGATAAGATTCCTTCACAATATCCCATCTACCCAGCTCAAAATGAAAAGGGATAACACCTTCTCTGCTCAGATATCTGTGAGGAAGCTGGTTGTTGCTTTTCATATTAAAAAAGACAGAAGGAGTAAAAACTTTCACAAACCAGGTAATTTATTTTAAAAATCAACAGAAGACAATGGAAACCAGCCTGCACCCAGCCACAGCAAATAGGCGAAAAAGGTGACATCTCTGATGAGACATATGTGTTTAGACTCACACAGTGATGATTACTAGAAAATTGAAATGAAGCTGATGGATGCAGATCTCTTATTGGCAAGTAGGGATCCCATTTACAAAAACATTTAATAATTAATACAGTTAAATTCATACAAGTAATCCTTAGTATTGGGGACAGGTGAAGTCTCTCCTTCTGTGGAACTGTGAAACACCCTGCCTGAAAACATTAGAAATACATAGTCACACTTTTTAGACTCGCCTTCAATTTAATGTAATGTTTTTGTAATTTGTGATTAATGTAATGTTAAAATATGTTTATTTCTGTAACTGTAATTAATTTTGTTACTCGTTTTTATCTTGGTTTCATATTTGCATTTTGATCTATGTTTGTTTTTGCTTTTATTTTGCTGTCTTTACTCCATCTTTGTGTATGTTTAAATGGATGTAGTGATGCTACATAATATAGTTTATCTGGGGTTTTTTGCATCAGCTTTAAAACTTTTAAGTCAAAACTTTTAAAATCAAACATACAGTGGTTTCTAAGCTTGATGTCCAAATAGACATCCAAATGAATCCAAAGACATCCACAGAAATTAAATTAAATTAAATTAAAATGAAATAAAAAAAGATCTGAATTAAGGATGAGCAGGTAACTTGAGTTTCATTTCCTGGTGTATTTTTGTCATCAGATCCATGCTGACACAGTTCCCTTCCAGGCTGAGATGCTTCAGGGCAGGGTGTGCTCTACTGCGCAAGGCTTCGATGATTACATTTCCTCCACATTCCCCAATATTGTTATAGTCCAAATCTACTTTGCTCAAGCACTGATTAGCACTTAGCATTTTTGCAAACAGCTCCACTCCTCGGTCACCCAAGCAGCATTCATCAAGGTTGATGTGGATGAGTGTAGCATTGGTCTTCAGACTGTCAAATAGGTCTGCCCATGCTGCAATATTAGCTCCACTGGTTTGGGCTAGGCCTAGGTACTGCAGGTGAGAATGGCATCTCATATACAATGACAACACCCTTAGCCCTTCACTACCAATCCCATTTCCCCCAAGGTCCAGCTCCAAGAGGACAAAACCCTGACTGACAGGGGTGTGCACTGGTGGTGTGGCTTCTCTGGGCATTTCCATAATGAGTTGTGGTGTAGCTCTAGTCCATGGTTTCAGTGTTTTCCGTTCCATTGTCTCATCTTGCAGCTCAGCCAAACCACTCAGCAGTGTAAAAACTCCCATGTCCCCCAGCTGATTTCCAAACAAACTTTGGAGAGAATGTTAAAAAGCTAAAGTTAAAGAGCATGTTAAAAAGCTGAAGAAGACAACCAAAACCAAAATATCCTCAGATTAGAAACTGTTTACTATGTGACACAACAAAGAAGGGTTACTTCATTCATTCTCATTCTCATGCAAGTCCTCCATTATAAATGTTCAGCCACTGTGTGATACAATGTCACCATTGGTATGTCATAAAAATGTAAGATACTAAGTTTTGATAATTTTGTTAGATTTTTTAATGCCAACATCATTTTTAAATGCCTACCTAGACAGGGTGAAATCTCTACAGAATTGGGAAGTACCCTATTGTAAAGCTTTTCTTGGCTAGACAGCTGTCTCTACACAGGGGGTTAACATAATGGAATTCATTATCATTCAGAACATCCTAATGTAGACCAAGTTTAAATGGAAAAAAAAATTAATAGGTACCCAGTCATGTATTCACCTGTTCATTTATATTTCTATGATTTTGTTTTCTCCCCCCTTTTATTTTTAATTTTGACAGGAAACAGAGAAACCCCCTAATTAACACAAAGAAGTCGCATTATAGCAGAGCATAAAACAGAAGACTACATGATTACATGAAAAAGTTCCAAATTTAGGAAAATGGCATATTTCAAATGTGAGCCCATATTAAAAAATAAGGCTTGCATTGAGAAATAAATTACTGAAGATACATAAAGTGTATGAGTGTGTGTTTTTTAAAAAAAATATTAGAAAAAAAGAATGTTACAGGAGATCTTAGGTACATTAAATGTGGAAGGGGATTTAACAACAAAGATACAACCAATCTGTTGTAATGTGAGCATTGTTAACGTAAGGGTAAAAAAGCCACACTCCCGCTAGGGGAAGCTGGTTGTAAGGAGAGGCTGTTTTCATTCCCTGGTCATGGGGTTTTAGTTCCAGGGTGTTTCAGGGGGCATAGGTGTGTGTGTACTACTCCGCTATTCCCGCATGGTGCAGTGTTAGCGCCTGTATGTAAAAATTGGATTTGCAGTCCGTGATAAAGTTGATCTTTGGGCATTAAGTTGTCGAGTGGTCCTTTTTCAAAGGAGAAGTTACCACACAATCAAAAAGGGATGGGAAAATATAGACAAATTATAAAAAATGATAAAAATAGACAAAAAATAAAAACTAAGCTAAAATAGCATTCATTCAGTTATACTTTAAGTTTCCAGTTCAATGTTGGCAAAAGCCACAAAAGATGGGAATTTCATGAAATTACCTCTGCATTAAACTAGGCCTATGCACAGTCAGCACAATGATTTGATATATGCTACAATACTTCAGCTACATTGGGGTAATTCACACAGCATGGATCCACCACTGAGCAGATTGCTTAAGACTCCAACTTTATCTAAAACAGCAGAATATAAAGGCCACAGAGGATTAAAGGAAACAACCATAATTGATCAATTATATGTATTGTTACATTCTAGTAAGCAACTGCTTCAGTGACTACACAGAAACATACTAAGCCAGTTTTGTCAGGGAAATTGGACCACTGAGTTTTCAGGTTTTCATTCGTGAATTATAACTATTCCTTTTTAATTATCAGTTTGCGAAGACTGGCGACACATTTGCCATGATGGACAAGCTTTACATACCCCCAATCTCCTTCTACATTTGAAAATTGGAAAGTACATTTCAATTATTTTGGTCTTAAAAGTTGGAAAATTAAGCCAGAAACATGCATTTAGTCCTAAGTATATTGCTGAAGTATGGATGAACTAGATCTAGTATGTATCTAGTTTGAATAGCATGAACTTCATTGTCTCTTCATGACTAGGCTAAGTACCATCTCTTTGAGCGTGTTGTTTTTGCGTTAAACCGTGTTGTTTTAACTGTGTGTTGCTTTCCACTGCAGAGAGTCTAGTATTTTTGTGTAGTGATCACATGAGTGTTAGTGTTTTTTGCCTTTGCCTTAGTTTGATGGTGCTTGTAAGTACTTGTAGATTAACTGCCTTCAAAATTGACGAGACCTTAATTCGACTGGGTGTCAACTGTTAATCTTTACTGATGAAATAAGGACGTTACATTCATTGGTTGTGTACAGAAAATAAATGAAATAAAATATACGTCGCTTGCCTAACTTTGTTTTTCTGTGTCTACTCAATCTTCACAGTACCCACGCTGGAGCAAAGCATTATGGAAATTGTAGTAATACAACAACTGAACATAAGCACATAGTTCTCTTATGCTCGTTAAGAAGTACAAATAAAATATATCAGTTCAAATCATTTCGTAATAACATATTCTTAAACCCCAATGGAATAATAGTCACAACCACACTAATCAGTAAGTAGTTTCAGCCCCCCCCCCCCCCCCCAGCAGGTTCCTCAGCTGCTCATTTAACTGGGCATTTCCTATATGACTAAGTTGCTGAAGTGGCAGCCTCATCTCTCAGCCTGATCATATGAACACTCGGATACACACGAATCTGCGAGAGTCCATCGAGACAGGTCAATTGGGACAAGTTAATCATGTACACTTCCATCATCCCAGTTTGTTCGTCCAACCATCACCATTGCTATCACTCCCTACTATACAGAGATCTTACAAATCTCATCTACCCACAACAATCCCCAACTGCACACATCACTACTGCAGGTAGCCTCTGGAACTGTCATTCGGCCATTAGAAAGTTGGATTTCATCTCCACCTATGCCTTCTTCCTTGGCCTCCAATTCTTGGCTCTCACAGAGACACACCCATGGCCTCTCCTGTACATATTCACCCTAAACACCCTGTCCTTCTTGATGTGGTGGTGGTTTGGGTCTACTCATCATGTCTATTTGGAACTTTGTTGTATTCCTCCTCCCCCACCTCTCTGTTTCCTCTTTTGAGTTTCATGCTATTTCTGTCACCCGTCCAACTGCATTATCCATCCTTGTCCTTTACTGTCCACCTTTCAGATGCTTTCTGGATGAGCTGGATGTCATGTTCAGCTCCTTTGCTATAAACAGGATCCTGCTTACTCTTCTGGAAGACTTCAACTTCCAACCTGAGAACTCCCCAACTTCTGGCCTCCTCTTTGGTCATTTGTCCCTCATCTTTCATTCACAAAGCAGGAAACCAGCAGGAAACCAGCTCAAATTTATGTTTCTCGGTAGCTGCACTACCCCCAGAAACAAGGTCACTCCACTTCATCATTCCGATCACTATGTCCTGTCCTTTATTATTCCCCTTTCTGTAAAACCCTTGCAGCCTGAACCTTCCCTTTAAGTCACCTTAACTTCAACAGTATATCATACATCTGCCCTCTCTGCTGTGGCTACCTCATCATTCCAATGTATAGAATCTTTCTCAGTTATGTCACCTGACTCCCTCTCCCTCTCATATGACAATAATGTAAAACAATCTTCCAGAACACGTGTGACAGTACCACATCATAGCCATAGGGGACCTTTTCTTCATCTTAAAATTAACTCAACAATTATTTT
Organism: Megalops cyprinoides; assembly: GCF_013368585.1. Classification (NCBI taxonomy): domain Eukaryota; kingdom Metazoa; phylum Chordata; class Actinopteri; order Elopiformes; family Megalopidae; genus Megalops; species Megalops cyprinoides. The sequence continues at coordinate 42,016,834 of NC_050586.1, forward strand.
AGATGAATATCTATTTCCCCCAAAAATGTGGGTCCATTTAATGGAACACAATGTACACTATATGGCCAAAAGTATGTGGACACCCCTCCTAATTATTGATTTCAGGTGTTTCAGCCACACTGATTGTTAACAGGTGCATAAAATCAAGCACATAGCCATGTAATCTCCATAGACAAACCTTGGAAGTAGAATGGGTCGTACTGGAGAGCTCAGTGACTTTAAACGTGGTACTGTCATAGGATGCCATCTTTGCCACAAGTCAGTTCACAAAATTTCTGCTCTGCTAGATCTGACCCGGCTGGAGTGGTGCAAAGCACGCCACCAATGGACCAGTGTAAACGCTTTCTCTGGAGTGATGAATCACGCTTCACTATCTGGCAGTCTGATGGATGAATCTGGGTTTGGCAGATGCCAGGAGAGCGCTACCTTCTGGAAGGCACATTGCCTACTGTAAAGTTTGGTGGAGGAGGGATAATGGTCTGGGGCTGTTTCTCAGGGTTTGGGCTAGGCCCCTTAGTTCCAGTGAAGAGAAACATTTATGCTACAGCATACAAAGACATTTTAGACAATTGTATGCTTCCAACTTTGTGGCAACAGTTTGGGGAAGGCCCTTTCCTGTTCCAGCATGACTGTGCCCCGTGCACAAAGCAACATCCATAAAGACATGGTTTGACGACATGGTTTACATATTAATGTCCATGGTTTTGGAATGAGATGTCCAATAAGCTCATATAGGTGTGATGGTCAGGTGTCCACATACTTTTGGCCATATAGTGTATTTTGATTTCATAAAAAACTAAGGGACAACCATGAAACTGTTAAATGTCCAAATATTTTCTGGGACATGACAAGTAGAAATCGTCCTGATCTAAACATTGCCACAACTTTCAAAATAAGTGCACTAATGACAAAGAGCCATGTCTGATATATATGGATTTGTATGTTCTGTGAGTTGTAAATATTTGGATAATATCATACAATTAAACATACTTATGCTAGTTTCTTCTCTGATATGTGCACCTTACCAAAGGAAGTGAGGACTGCTGCAAACATTTAGAAATTTTATAATGCAATTAATTTTGTGTTGCTTCGCAGATTTCCCCAGTCACCCTAAACTTTAGTCTTTCCTCGTAGCTTTTATATTTCATGCCAGGAACAAATTTAGTTGCCCTTCTTTGAATTTTTTCAAGAGCCTCAATATCTTTCTTGTAGTGCGGTGCCCAGAACTGCACACAATATTCCAAGTTAGGTCTGACTAAAGCATTCTATAATTTCAGTATAACCTCCTTAGATTTATAATCAATAATTTTGGCTATATATCCCAGCTATATATCCCAGCATCCTGTTGGCCTTTTTTACTGCTACAGCATACTGCCTAGATCCTGTTAAGCTTGGGTCAACTATAAAACCCAAGTCTTTTTCAAATTGAGTACTAGTTCTAGTTTTCTAATTCTAGTTAGCTAGCTATTATAATTAAATGGACTGTGTTGAGAGGCAGAAGTTGACTGAAAATGCTGGTCTAAGACAAGTTCTTCTGCTTAATTTGAAATAGTGAATATTAGAATTATGGCTCTGGAAGAATTTGTGTTGCTAGCAACAATGTTCCCAGCTAGTTTGCACTGAGTTTACCAAGATTTCCTGTTAATGTGAGGGTATGAATAACTAAATAATAGGTATAGATTGGTAACTCAAGGGTAGGGCTGGGTATTGGCACAGATGCCCTGATTCGATTCGATTCCGATTCACAAGGTAAGGATTCGATTTGATCCGATTCGATATCGATTTGATAGGAATGAGATATGAAATAGCCTACTATAGCAGCTTTCCATATTTGGAGAGATGTTTAAAAAGCTCTAAAGGGAACACAAATTTACAAATTCAGAGTCACTGGAAATTGTGAAAATCACTAAAGGCTTGTACAGTCATGCGCCGCTTAACGTCCATTCGGACAATGTCCGTTGGCATATATGTCCGTAGCGGCATAAGGTTACAATAAAGTTTAAAAATGCAAATCGCAGAACGGGACGTAGCCAACATAACCGGATGTAGTGAAGGCAATGCTTCCCGCACGCAACACGTCTATCTGGTGTTGACTGTCTTAGGGTCGCCCTCATGACTATGCCGGTCCCTTGCCTCCCGTCCCCTAGGTATGCTGCCATAATGTTAGCCTGCCGGGGTTTTTTTCCTTGTTGCACACTGGCACCTTTTTCACTGCCCCTCCTCTTCTGCCTCTCTGTTCTACATTCCTGCCATTCTTATCATCCACAAATCTCTGTTTTCTGTTTGCTTCCTATCCCTGCTCCGGGCTCCTGTCCTCTAGCCCAAGTGTCTCATCCCGTTTTCCAGACCTTGCTGCCCTGCCCATCAAAGCCAACTGCGTTCCAAGAACCGGACATCCTAGGAGACATTCTTATAATCGCTCTATTAAACTACTATTGTCTATCAATCGTAAATGTCTTAAAGTACATTGTATAACTTGTCTTTAACTCTATCTGCCCAGTGCCGGCCAGAAGCCTGCTCAAGGTTTCTTCCTGATAAGGAGTTTTTCCTTGCCACTGTTGCCTTAGGCTTGCTCTCAGGGGGTCTCAGGCCTGGGAACAATGTAAAGCTGCTTTGTGACAACTTGTGTTGTAAAAAGCGCTACACAAATAAAAATGAATTGAATTGAATCTCAGGTGTCACAAAAATAAAGCGATTGCGCTGCCAGGCATACAATGGTAGCCTACAGAGTAAGCTATACCGTATAATACATATGTCTTGATAGTTATAATAAACACCTAAGCTAATGTTGTATGTAGCCTATGTACTGTACTGTACTTTCTATCGTTGTTTTAATGTGAACTTTGCATATTTACAATTAAAACGTTTACTGTATAACAGTGTATGCTTCGACTTGTAAGCATCAGCATCCAGTCTCGTGCCTATTCCATATAGGTTTGCTGACTATATAGTATGGTGTTCGCACAACATCCAAATCACATAACATCCTACTTCACAGAACGTATCGTGGACGTTAAGCGACGCATGGCTGTATACCAAAATCTTTTTATTTGAGGAACACATGGGTATAGTTCCTTAAAAATCAAACCAATGTGTATCATTGTTTATATAAATGACACGAAGCAGCAATGCGTTTGCAATAGTTAGCGCAGGGAAAGCTGGTGTAAGGTAGCTACAATGACAGACAAAACGTAGCTGACCGCCAGTAGCAACTGTGCAATTGTGAACGTTTTCTTGCTAGCCTAATATGATAAAATGGTAAAATAAATTACATTGCATTCGTGAGCAAGTGTTGCTGTTCAGTTTAGCTAGCTAGGTAGCTAGATAGTGGTTGTGCACTGTATTAAAGTTTAAGCTAAAAAGCTGTGACTGCAGTGCAAATGTATATGAATATGTATACCAAGCATCTCCACGATTTGTGCGTATCAAGAGACAAATTGTAGAGTATGGGGAAACCCGACAATGCCACGATAAGCTTCATCTCCATGTTTGACTGGAACCAAAATGTTGGATCATTCGTTTCAGCAACACGTATCATGCTGCCTTCGCTGTGTCGCATCGCTCAGTATAGAGACCTCGAGTCTACTCTATTTTAGCCCCACCTAGTTGCAAAGCCAAAAGGCCATTTGTGTCTTGTCGCTGTAAATCGCCAACTCTCATTGAAAATAAATGGCAGCGGGTCGCTTTGTCTCTCTCCCGTGTCGTCCGTGTGTCCGTAGGGTTAGCCATGGTGAACACTGAGAGGTCGCATCACAGTTAAAAAAGAAATGTTGTAACAGTTTTTCCTCTATGCGTTCGCAGGTCGTTAAACGAGAGAGCGACATCTAATGAGGGCGGACTTATAATTGTCTATTTAATTCTCTGGCTATGTTTAACCATTTCGGAAATTAACCTAGAAAACCGGAAAAAATGCATATTAGCCTAAAAGATCGATCCATAAATTTTACAGATCGATATCGAATCGGACGAATTTTAAATAACGATTAATTGAAAAAACGATATTTTTGCACACCCCTACTCAAGGGCATGAATTACTAAACCGTTGGTACAGGTTGATAAATTGATGGTACTAGAGGGATTTACTAGAGGGAATTTTTTTTATTACATCCTCTAAGGGGCTCCGTAGATTCCTCCTTAAAATGGGTAATTCCAAACTGTATGCATTTTTGTATGCAATAAACCGCAGGGCAATTCCATCAGCTAATGACCTTCTACAGAATTATCTGCTTCTATCCAACAATGTGACCTATATGTTAAAGGCATGCAGGTAACTGTCAAAATAAAGCAAACTGCCATGTCAGAGCCATGTTGTAGTCAGTGGTACTCATTTCAATAATGGATCAATATCCTTAGGTACAACATAGGGGGTACCAGTTTGTGAGCAAGTAATAATAAAGTAGTTCGTTTAACTACAGTGAAAACATAACACTCTCCCCTAACAGATTAATGCTGTGGAACAAAAACAATTTCTGTAAATCACACTTAACACGACTAAACATACATACAACTACCCCCAGTACCTTCATGTTTTCATAATTGAAACTCACAAGCATAACACTGGCACTATAACAATGCAAGACAATGCAACATTTTCCCATATAACAATGTCACAACTTTTTTTTTTTTTTTTTACATTCCAACAGTGCAACTTTTTCAGTCTTTTTAAAATTTTTGACCACTCTTTGTTGTTATGACTGAAGTCTCAGGTAGATTTCTCTGTCTCACAGGATCCTTGAAAATTTTTGGACTTGGTGGAATTGCCTGTACAGGTAAGTCAGGTAAGTTGTTGCTCATGACAGACTGCTCTGCTCTGTTTGGATCCAATAAATAGACTTCTGGAGTAATTCCTTCCATGTCTGAGGTAAGTATTGGTTTCCTTTTTAACTGAGCTGGTGAACCATGATGCCATGATGTGTTTTCTCCAATGTCAACAGTGTACGTTAGCGGTGCTGTTCGGTTAGTTGCCACTTATCAGCTCTGTAGTCTCATGTGAAAACATCCTGTCCTACACTGAAACTTCTAGTATGTTTGTCATTTGTCACTGCTTGTTCGAACTGTTTGTTCTGGACCTCCTTCTACACATCAGGTTTGATCTGCTGATTTCTGTGGACAAAAATGAAATAGTCAATTTTGTGCTACAGCAATATGATCTCTTTGTCCATAGTCTTGATTGACCTTTTGAAATTGCCAACTATTTCCTCAGCCAAACTGTTTGTGCTAGGATGATGGGGTGCACATGTGAAATGTTTGTCATTTTACTCCATAAATTTTCTGAATTTGTCCCATGTGAAGGGAAGCCCATTGTCAGAGATGCTTTAATCTACAATTCCATTTGAGGTGAACAGGGTTCTCAGAACAGAGATCGTTTTCACAGATGTAATGGAGTTGATACATACCACTTCAGGGCATTTTGAGTGCATCAACTGAAATCAGGAACATTGAGTCCATGAAAGCTCCTGCAAAATCGATGTACACTCTTTGCCAAGGTGATGATGGCCACTCCCATGGGTGTAGCAGTGCTTGTGGTGGTGCACTCTCAATGTTTTAGCATCAAGAGCTGCTCTTTGACATGTCCTCAATCTGACTATGCCTGGCCACCAGACATAATTGTGAGCAAGGCTCTTTATTTTCACTGTACGTAAGTGTCCTTCATGTAAAGCCTCTTGGACTCTGCTGTGGACTTTAGAAGGAATAACCATGTTGTCTGGCTCAGAAACCAGGAAACAGTGACTCAACATGAGCTCACACTTTCACAGTAATGTCACACACTTTGGAAAATGTTAGGTAGTTTCTGGTTTCTTTCTGAATAAGCAAGTTTGTCACTGGTAGCTTTTCAGCTAGAGTGCTGTGAAACACTTCCAGTGGTTCAGGTGACTTGGGATACTGTGTTGTAGATAGCAGCAGTTTGAGAAAGCCATCAGTGTTGCCATGCTGCTTTGGTTGGGTTGAATATTGACAATGAGAGTTGGTGATTGGTCACCAGAGTAGACTTTTGGCCATAGAGGTAGGTTGAGTTTCTTGATTCCCCATGCAAGGCTTGGACATCACAGTCTGAACATAATTGCTTTTGAACATAATTGTGTTCAGCTTGTAAGTTATATAGAGGCAAATGCAATAGGTCTCTCAGATTCTTCTTTTAGCTTGTGGGACAATGTCGTAAGGTGTACATCACATGATGGGTACTGATGGGTAATACTGGGATAAGTGTATGAGCACTTCATCAAAAGTTATCAGTCTTGGGCTCCTTAGTAGGTCAACTGGTAAAGGCACCTGCTGTACATCGTTGAGCACTGCGGCCTGGGTTTGATCCCAGCAGTGTCATCAGCTGACAATGACTGAGAGCCCACAGCACAAACTGACTTGTTGCACCAGGGGTACAGGGAAGGGTAGGTTGGCATGGGGTTATTCTGTAGCTAAATAGTGATCCCCTACTGGTCAGCACAGATGGTAGTGTAAGATGGCACAGTCTCATGAGTATGTGTGAGGAGAGCGTGTTAGTCCCACCCCCCGACAGTGGAGATTATAGCTGCAGAACATGTACTAAACAATTAGGCATTCCAAATTAGGTAAAATGTAAAATGGGGGAAAAACATGGGGCATTCTAAAGTTATAACACAAAAATGTACTCTCTTGAAAAGCATGCTCACAAATTTCAGACAAATTTCAGGGCAAATTCCATTGTGCCCCTGTCTAGAGTAGTGAGTATAGCCCCGTAGATGGGTTTGGAAAAAATTAATGATAATAGTTCACAAGACCATATAGGACCTAGCTGAGACACATTTTCAGACTTTGGTATGCTATGTATGGCATCAATCTTCTGTGACTTCTGTAAGCCATTTTTGTCAATCACATGTCCACAGTATACATTTCATCCCAGAAAACCTCTCACTTGCCCATTCTGGCTCTGTAAGTGTAAACGTATTCAACTAGGGTGTTTTAGTTTTTATATTTTAAATTAACATTCAGAGGTATGTTGCCTTTTCTTTTTACTTTGATGTTGAAATCTGATTTAATGGGTTTTCATGTCAGGTCTCAATAAAAACAAGAAATTTGAAAATGGTTTGTAGACATTCTAGATCCACTGTAAAATATTTGGGGTGGTTTGAGCATCATTCAGTTCATCATTAAAATAATTAAATAGGTAACAAACATTCATATTCTTGTGTCATAGTTTTTGCATGTTATTCAAAAACTTGTCCAAATGCATCTCATCTCAAGTACATTAAACATTCATGAGTTGCTCTCACAGATATTGTTTAATGGCGTACCGGGAAGACACAGGTCATACCAGAGGTGTAGCTTGTGTTGAGAGACACCGACAATTTAAACTGGTGCATAATAAAGGGTTTTACAGCTTATTCAACATGGCCCCCAAATCTGTGCCATTCATCCTTGGTGGACTCATTGGTGGGCTATGAAGTTTCATGTCTTCCCAATTTTTTTGTATTAGAAGAAGAACACACTAAATGTGACATAAAATCCAGCACTTCAGCCAAACCGTGTAACCATTGTAGAAAGTTTTAATGCAGAAGAGACATCCTATAGGGTCATATATGAATGCAAAGATTTTTTTGAGCAACGGTGTAGGATTTATATCCATTTACACCTACCTTTGAAAACTGAATGGCATGTAGCTCTAGTGTTTTCACATAGCAACTTTTGCTTTGCAATTTAGTGGATACCTGAAAGGCCCCATGTATGAAATTTCAATGTCATGGTTCATGAGCAGATTTGTAAGTCTGTTTTTTGGCACTATAAAATTTTGCTTAAAAATATGTATTTTCAAAGTCTTGTACAGTCCATGGTTTTAAATGGATTGCTTTCAAATTTGTACCTAAATAGGTTCTGGAGGCAAAGTTGGCACATAGGTTCCTCTTCTTACAAGGAGCAAATTTAATGACTTTTTGTCAAGCGAGTCAAGGATGGTGTTCTTTTGAAAATGGCACATTTAGTCCAAGATGGCTGCCAAATCATGTGACCTGTGCCATTTATCCTTGGTGGACTTATTGTGGGCAAAAAGGGAATGGGACCTATGAAATCTGTGACCTATGGGTGTCATATTGTAGAGAACTGGAGATTCAATGGCCTTCTACCATCCTAACAAATGATGACTTTTTGATGCACTCTTTGTGTTTTATGGACAATTGAAAAAATCAACAAAAAAATATGTATGCCACCTAGACTAATCAATATCAAAAGTGGAATCTTCCAAGGAGACTCATTGTCACCATTATTCTTAATCTTTATCCTTTTATCCTTTATCTTTATCTTTATCCTTAGCACTTTACTTAACAACAGTGACTATGGTTTTGAAATGCATCATGGGAAATGAAACCATCTTTTTATATGGACGACCTAAAGACATTTGCCATAAATGATGACCTACTTAACATTGTAAAGACCATCAGTGATGACATTAAAATGGAGTTTGGGCTTGATAAGTGTGCTAAAGCCACTTTTAAAATGGAAAGGCTCACCAATAGCTGTGACATCAACTTTGACATCAACACCACAATTAAAGAGACAGACTCTAAATACCAAGATCAGAAGGAGGACGTGGCTTAACCCAATTGGAGCTGACTTATAAAACTACAACCATTGGCTTGGACACATATCTATCAACTTGCAATGATGTGCCTCTCCAAATAGTGAAACAACATAAGAAGTAAGAAGAAGTTAAATTCTGTAAAAAAGAAGCTACCAAGTACAAAATTGAATTTGGTATCTTGGATACTATACTAACCATCAATGAGGCAGCTAACAACTATGCCTGAGGAGTCAGAAAGTAAGCAAAGCTACCTGGACAGCAACAGCTACAAGAAAACTGGGAAGAGAAAGCAATGCATGGGAAATACCCAAAAAGAATAAAAGAAGCAGACATGGACAGGCAAAAGACCTATTATTAGATAAAACTGGACTGAAAATTGGACTGAAAGCAGAAACAGAAGGACTGATCATTGCTGCCCAAGACCAGAGCCTTGTCACCAGATGCTACTACCATCGAATAATAAAAGATGGAACAGATCCGGTCTGCAGTATCTGTGGTATATTTGAGGAAACCATCGACCATATTATCTCAGGCTGTCCAGAACTTGCAAAAACAGAATATATTTGCAGACACAACAAAATAGCAAAGTATCTGCACTGGAAGATCTGTAAGGAATACAATATTGAAGCAATAGACAAGTGGTACCAACACCATCCCAATACTGTGACTAAATCAAATAGATTCCAAGCAACATCCACATCCAAGACATACACCCTCCTAGGAACAGTGCACATTTTGCAGAGGGTGCTCTCCATTACATGAAAGACAATCTATCCTATAGCACCCAAGTACCATTGTTCAGACCCAGTTCTATAGATGTATTACAAATACTACTATACTAAATACAGAAAGAAAATGCTACTACTACTACTACTACTACTACTAATAATAATAATAATTCAGGGCATGTGAAATCTTTCTAATTTTAAAAAATGGAAATAAAGGTTATAAAGACATATTTAAAGTAGCTTCTTGCAAAATGATGGAACTGAATAGGAATATGACAACTCACAGAAGGCTCTTGAGCTGTGGTTTGAGCTTCATCAGATTGAGTAGAATATGGGCCCCAGGAGGTCCAATGTTATTCAGGTTCAGGTTTATCACTGTCACATTTGAAGGGCTATTTTTGAGTGCAACGACAAGACTGTTCAGCAGGTCATCTGTTAGGCCGGTATTCCTCAGAGCCAGCTGTTCTACGAGGTCACATGACTCCAACATGGCTACCATAGCTTCCACCTGCAACAAGCAGATAGAGAAAAGTTTCTTATTACACTTAAATCTAATTTTACCGCTACATAAATGTGGGAAAAAATCCATTGTTTGACATTGAGCCAAGAGTGTATTCAGAGCATTGACATTCTTTTAGTCTGTGATATCTGTCTCAAGGCCAGCAGCTGATAGGCACAATGCAAAAAATACAAATTGAAGGCAGTCATTATTGGCAAGATGTTTATGACTGATTCTTAAGTCTAATTATGGAAGGAAATCATTTAGGCACACCACTGAAATACCCCCATTGTTGTACTTAGATGGATACCCATCACAAAACACAATGGACAGCATATTACCACGGCAGTGTGAAAAAAAAAGTTGTGCCTGAGCTGTGCATTTGAAAGAGGTCGTGGGAATGGAATCACGAGCCATGGCTTTTGGGGGTGCTTATGGCGTCAGATTTATGTCAAAAGTCGCGAGCACAGAAAACATTTGCGTGAGCGCATAAAACATTCTCGCACAGAGAGCAGCCACCACGCCCGAGGCAGTTTCTGCTTGGCGAGCGCTGGAGGGCATATGCGCTCGCGCAGATTAATAGATACAGTTTATTAACTACAGTGACACTGGCCGTGAAACGTGATATGATTAACATCAGTAGCCTAATTAAAAAAATATCATGTCAAAAAGACCAAAGCCCTCTGGTGCCCAGGGAAGAAAAAGAAGAGCAGAAAAGGAGGAAAAAAGGGAAGCAGACAGAGGTAATGTGATGACTGAATAGTTTATCTATTGCATAGTAGTTATCATTGGAGCACAGTGCGATAGTAACATTTGGACAATAGTAACATTCGCTAATTTAATAAATAGCTACAGTTAACGTCAGTTACTCCCACCTTAAATTCATTAGGGAAAGTTGGAAAGACTATTCAGGTGTTTGGGGAATAACCTACAACATAATTTTGAGAAATACACTTTTTACTTTGTGTGCTGCACGAACCATCCACTGTCTGCCTCAAGAAACCAGGCATACATTTTTATTGACATTTTAGTGTAGTTAGCCAATGTTAGCCCTTCTTGTAATAGTCAATTAAAATGCTTTTCCTTTTCCATCCCCTTTTGTAATTAATAGTTGTAAGTAGGGCTGGGCATTAAAACGATAACAATAATTATCGTGATATAATTTTCCTCGATAGAAATATAACAAATGTTCGATATAATTAATTTCAATTCTTATATAGCAGGCACAGAAATGAATCACGAACTGACAATCATGTCGTAGGAATAGAAGTATGCATTGCGCAGTTAGGTTGCACAGTGAGAGGTATAAATTCATGCCAGCACGTGGTATTGTTTACAGACACAGTGGCTGACAGGCTTGTAGTTAGAGCGGAACAAGCAAAATAAGCTAAATGGGTGACACCGAAGAAAAAGCAGTGCCCATGACCAGCTTGAAGGACATCGTCGACAAGAAAGGTCACTCAACTTCAGTAGTTTTGAGATATTTTGGCTATTTACAATCTGACAAAAAACAGCAGCCTGCACTGCAAACGTGCACGTGCCATCAAAGACAGGCAACACCACAAACCTGTTTCGTCATTTGAAACACTATCACCCGTTAGAACATGCAGAAAGTAAGAAATTACAGTCCCAAATGAGTGTTGTTAGCAGACCCTTGACAAGCACCAGGCCAGTACCCAGTGCCACTACCTAGCAGCAAACAATCGTATCAGCATTTTCCAGCACTGTGCCTTGTGACAAATGCAATTGCATATTGCATCGCAAAAGACATGCTTCCCATTAGCACTGTCGAAAATGAGGGATTCAAGAAGCTTATCAGCTGTCACAGGGCATCTTTAAAACCTGAGACTATAGACAGATTTGTCTTTCTTGCCCGTAACTTGTAGGGTAATGGCTTTGCTTGTTTAAAACTTGTACAGAAGATACTGACCACAGTTGAGATTTTTCTTTTGTCTATTTGTTTTGTTTACATTATCAGATAAAACACTTGTTTCAACCTGTCTGTACAAAGGGTTTGGCATGCTGACCAGAAATAAGATTTCTCTGTCTATTTATTGTTTCATTTATTGACATTACCCTTTAAAACACTTTTAAACTTTGCAGTCTGAGCCATCTTACATGTGTGCTGTATCACAGTGCAGCACTTAATTTTTCTATTAAGATATTTATTTTGTTGAGGAAAAAAGACTGAAAAAGGATTTTACTTAATTTTACTCATGCATATTTTGATGTTGAAAAAAGATTTTATCATTATAATTGTTTTGAATGTTCTACCTCAGATTTGTGAAATGTCTTGCTGTTTGGCAAGTGTTTGTCATGTTCTGACCATAAAGAATAGTTTAAAACCACAATTAACCATGGTGGTGGAATTGGCTGCGATGCAAGGGGCACCAGCTAAAATCTTGCCTAGGGCACCAAATTGGTCAGGGCCGGCTCTGTTACATTGTCATCATATAGCATATTCTCTTTTCCACAGCAAGGTACAAGGTCTAAGTGCATCAAATAAATTGGCAATATATGAGACCGTAAGACTACACCATTCCAAACAGAAAGCTACCCCATACCTAGTAGTAAAATGTCCACATATAGGATTACACATAAGGCAAGAATAAGTCACACCTAGTTAGTGGCTTTGAGATGTAGTCTGAAGAGGTGGGTCTTCAGCCTGTGACTAAAGCTGACTAGGAACTCCACTGTTTTGACCACTACAGGAATCTCATTCTACCACATAGGGGCCAAGAGGGACAGGGGGCGTGACTGGAATGAGTGGCTGCCAGAGAGGGGGAAGAAGCTGAGAGCTGTGACTCAGCTGGTATGTATTGTCTGATGACAGATGTCTCCTCACTTTCATCTTTGCTACTGTAATTTTATTTCTGATTCAAAGAAATAACTTCTACTATAAGTCACTTCTCCTTCAAACTTCTCCTTTTCCTTTTGGAGCCATTGTGTTCATTGATGGGGTGATTACATTGATACTGAGGATTTTACAAGGAGGGCTTTAACAAAAATGCACTTGGGGCATGAAATATTATGCAACATTAATTCCAATGCCTGCATGCACTTGTAATTTAGATTTATCAATGTACATCAAGAAATATGAATTTATATATGGTTTACTCAAACTTGGATAAATCTTATGTGAGTGATGTGCACAAGCTTCTTTGAGGACAAAATGCAGAAACATACTTATGAAATTTGGGATATATTTTTAAATCACTATTCCTCTCTTTGCACTCTTTTGGAATCACCAATTGCACATTTCACTCATCTCACCACAACTTCTGCATCAGATGAATTCATGTGCCTGCAACAATTATTTTCCACCCCATAAATACCACGGTGCCAGTTGGAGGATAGGGACGTCTCCACTGATGTCATCAGAGTGGCTCATGTGGCTCAGTGGCCATGCTGTTGGGTTTCATGTCCTCTGTCTAGTACTACAATGCACCATGCTGCTACTAGCAAAACTAAGAGTTAGATTTCACTGAAAGAGAAATTAGTGGTGATGGCAGGTTGAGAAATAGATTTAATTTTCAGTTTCCTGTTCCTGACATGTGATGTCTTTCAGAGTGTATTAAACAGGCATTTCTCATTTTTTGTTGAAGGAATGTATGAGATTACACTGACAGAGTTGCACAGGGTGGAAAAAAAGGCTGAAATATTTAATTCAGTCATCATAGTAGGAAACCATGCATTAAGCTGCATATAATTTTATAAGAGGTTAAGTACAGCCCCTTTTGAGTGTTATTGTCATGGTTGTGTTATTTTAAGAATTTCCTTAGGAGCATTTGAGATTACTTACCCTGGCACAGAATATGAATTTCATGTATACCTGTGTCTGTAGATCCTGCTCTTTCTCTGGAATCTCTTGTCCCACCATCAGCTCCTGGTCCTCTCTGCTCAATAGAGAGGTCTTCTGAACTCCAAGGTTTGTGGACTTCTCTGTGGTGTAATTCTGGGTGCCTACATTGCTGCTAGGCCCTTTAGGTGTTGTGTTATCCGGTCTGTATGGTTGTGGCAGAATGGTCTTTTGTATGTTGTGTTTGACCAGGTTTGCTGTACCTGAACAGAATGAAGACGTCATAACTTGTTAAAATGAGAACAGCACTGTTTCAATTATAAAGACAGTTATGGATATGAAACACACAGATCTTAAGAACTGTGAATTTGTCCTGTGGTCTATTCATAACCTTTCCATAAACAAAGTGATTGAGGCTACCCTTGTCCTGCCACCTAGGGGAGGAGGGGCTCCAGTGCCGATTGCTGTCACTCTCATCACTGAGTTCTACCTCTGAGGTGGAACTGTCGCCATGGATAGCTGGTGAGGATATCTTCTCCAGGAGATGGTGCCTCACCTCCACTTGACACACACACACACAAAGAACAAACATAGAGTCACCGCCTCCACTTCCACAGATAGCAATTACACATCAAGCAGAATTATTTTAAGACGTCTCCCTGTTCCAGATTACATCTTACTTTCAGATGGGCAGCACAGGTGCAATAGTATGCTTACAGAAATGTAAACATAAGACTCAATGTTCTGAATGTTCTTTTTGTGGGATAATTGGTAGGGGTTGTATAAGACATGTGGCATAGGGCTACAGTAGGTGCGTCTCCTCTGCTAGCCTGGTCTGACACTCATTCACTCATTGCTCATTCAACTTGAATGGATACAGGAATTGTTTAAAGATCAGGAATCAGCCTCTATTATTAATTTTAAAGTGGGCCTGATTCAAACTGAATTTAGAATAGTGTTCTCGCCAAGTGCATGATTTAAAAACTGTTCTTAAAAACTGAATTCATAAAGTTACCAAGACAAAATTCCCAGCAGAACTTTACATGGAAATTTTCTAAATTTACCAGAAATTTTCCACCCCTTTGCACCCTAAAAATCACTGCAATCAAAATGAAGCCACACTAAACAACCTAGGCCACCTCATACCAAATGAACGAGCATGATTGCAAAGCAAACCTACTCAATGTTTCTTAACTTTCTTTATTTACTTGGTCCTGTTTTTTCATATCACCCTTACTGCCCTTATTTGGAGGTCACCCTGGGTAAGAGCTTCTGTTAAATGATGTAATGTATTACCCATATGAAATAAGGTCTTTCAAAGAATATATCACTGAAACTTCCTTTTAACAATAATAACAGGAATAGTGCTAGAATAATGTATTACAATTAGTGTTGTCAATGCAAGCAATGAGGCCAATTGATATAGTAGTACAAGTGTTACAGTAGAAAGGTGATAATAATGTCCATAGTATTAAGATGAATGTTATGATTCATCAACAGTACTGTCCGTAATAGTATGATTATTGTTATGATTCAAGTAGCAAAACAAATTGTTACCATAATGACATATGCCATTATACCGTAATGTTGTATGGTTTTGTAGCTCTTCAAATAGTTCTGTGTATGTAGTGGTATTGCTATAATTTCACTATCAGCATTCATTGTTGTTATTGTAACTGCTGTAATGTTACAGTAAATATAAAGCAATTTACAAACAAATGTAAATATCTGTTCTGTGGCATGTTTTCTTTTAAACTGTGGTGTAGTACATTAATAGAAAAGGTATAATATTTCACTTTCACATAGGAGTTTTGGATGGCTTGTTGGATAGCTCTGTGCATGATAGGGTGCCAGAAGATCCCAATGGATCATCACTGCTCAGATGTGGGGTGCTAATGTTGGTAGATGACTGTACTAATCTGTTCAATCACATAGCAGGAGCCTGCTCACTTGGGCTCCAGCTTTGGACACCATCCTCTGACTCTCTTGAGCCCATACACCCACACTAGCTCCCCGGGGGTTGTAGTCCTGCCTTTTGGTCATTCAGGTGCTTCTGTCCAGCTCCTGTTGTCATGGCCTGTTGCTTGGTGAATTTGTGAGTTGTATCCAGTCGGTCTTGCAATCATCAGACATACTCAGGGCCAGCAAAAGCTTGAAGTGCCTCAGGCAGGTGACCATAATGGAACTCTGGAGGTGTCCTAAGCAAGCATCAACAGTGAAGAGGTACAGTTTATGGCCTCCTGTACTGCACTCTGGCAGGCCATCAGTACTATGGGAAGCTTCGCATCCCAGTCTTTTGATCCTGTGCTACTACCAAGGCCAGCTGGGCACCTAATATGTGATTACATTTTCACAAGTCCATCGCTCTGTGGGTGGAGAGGTGTAGTACGTGTCTTATGGATTCCCAGCTGCTGACACAGCTCATGGAAAACTTGTGATTCAAAATTTTGAATTGGTCAGAAAATAGCTCAGTGGGAACCTTAAACCTGCTGAAAAGACCTTCTACTAGTGCATCACAAACTGTCTGGGCCTCCTGGTCAGGGAGGGCATAGGCTTGTAAAGTGGTCCAAAGCAACTAAAGCAAATCGATTTCCCCTGGTTGAGCTGGGATATAGGCCCAGGATATCCACTGCTATTCTGTCCATGGGGGCTCCTCCTCTGTACTGCTGCAGAGGCACCTGTGACTGATCAGACAGGCCTTTTCAGGCTACACAGGCATTGCACCATCAACAGAAGTCCTCATCTCTTCGAGCATTCCTCAATAGAAAGTCTGTCGTAAGCATCACAGTGTCATTGCCACTCCAAAGTGGAAAAATGCCCACCTGGCTTTGGTTAACAGTCAGCACCACATTTCAGAGCGTGCTTGGTAATACCACTTTTCACTTTGCCTCACCTGTAGCAGGCTCACACCACCCCCCATGCAGGACGTCTTCTTTCAGTGCCAGCCCTGACCACTGTGACCGCAACAATCGTACCTCTGCAGACCACTGGACCACTTCAGCCTAATCAGGCTACTGACCACTTTCCAGCAACAGGATTACTACATTCAGATGCTATCAACTACCTGTTCTCTCCACATAGAGGGATTGCCTGATAGCAAGGTTCTGCAGGCCAGCTCTTCTCATTGACAGTGGGGGCAACCTGGGAGGCAGTGGTGTCAAGACAACCCATCTGCAATGGCATGGTGCTCTCCTGTTTGAAGCTCCACTCAATACCGAAAAGGTTGCAGCTGTTCCAGCCATCTGGCTACCTCCTGGTTCTCGGAGGGACCAGCCACTTCAATGCTGTATGATCTGTACGTACCAGGAATTGGAGCCCTCACAAGACGTGCAGCCTCAACCACAGCTAGCAGCTTGCTTCTTGTAACACAGTAATTCTTCTCATGGATTGCTGCCACCTTGTCATTCTCTGTCCTGATAATGTGTTCACTGATGTCACTGATGTTGACCCAGGAAGTTCACCTCTCTCCTTAGCAGGCGACACTTCTCAGGATGTACACCAGGCAGCTGTCTGGAGGGATATCTTTCAGTACCCTCTCCATATGGCTTTGTGTCAGGAGCTAAAGCTACTTCCTTCTGTGTAAATCCAAAGGGGAACACTACCAATGAATCCTTGGTAACAGATATGAGTCTTTGTCAACAGCTGAATGAAGTAACCCTCAATCTATGCAGAATGACCAGATCCTGTTTTGCTTAGGGACCATCATGACCAGGGAAGCCCACAGACTCTCAGAGAGCTCAATAATTTCAGTGGATAACATCTCTTTCAAACATTGTGCAGCAGCCTCTTATCTGGTTACAGGCAGATGACAGGGTCTCTGCTGGATGGGGCAGGCCTCCCATATATCAATAGTGTGCTGCACAAGGTAGGTTCAATCATCATCAGCAGGGCTAATGGCAAAGATGTGGTGGAACTGGTAGTGCATCCCAAAGATATTGATGCTGTTCTGGAGTTAAGCCATTGCCAATCTTCTCCCAAATGGATCTCACAATGGCTTCATCATTAAAGACTAATAGCACCAGTGGTGGTGGACACAGCAGTGGTGCAGGGAGTGGGCATTGTCAGGATAAGTGGGGCTGGGTGTTTATGTCGGGGACACTGGAGATTCTCACACCTCTTCTTCTGCAGGCTTTGGGAGCAGTTGCAGTCTTGAGTTGGGGTTCAACAAAGGGAGTGAGTTTGCATCTCAGTGGAGGCAGGGTTCCCTGTTCTGGTATGAGCAAGGGTGGGCAAGCATGTTCCAAAAAAGTCAAACTAATTGGAGGGCTGCTAGGGAGTAGCAGCAACCCTTTGGAGAGATCCAATAGCCCACACACTGCAGAAAGTCTAACCCGACCAGGCATTGTTCTGGGATGTTGCCAATGCAAACAGGATGGCGATAGGTGACAACAGCAACCACGAGACACACTTTCTCCAGTGACTGTTGCCAATGGCACCGCCATGGCCATTGGCTGAACACCAGGAAGGAGTGAGGGGTTAATAATGGTAGCAGAAGACCCTGTGTCCAGGAGAGCCAGTATAGAATGACGTGAAACTCAGATATTTAAATGGCAAGTCTCTGCTATGTTAGGGTGTAAGTGGTTAACGACAGGATGTGGACTAGGGAGTGCGATATTTGCGAGCTAGTGGTGTCCCCTTCTACACTGGCCCTGCTCCATTCCCCGGCACATGGGGAGCAGTGTCTGTGGCATCTGGTTGGATGCAAAAGCAATGAACTGACCCCCTCTTCTCACAACACCAGCAAATCTGAGCAGAACTGTCATTTGACTCTTGGGGGGCTGATGGAGGGGTGTGATCCTGCCTGGGCCTAGGGGCCAACAGAGCATTGCTGCTGTTAGGCTGGGGGCAGTTTGCAATTGGCTTCTGTCCATTCACAACAGGTAGCTCATCCAGTATTTCCTCTACAACTAATGTCACTGTCAATCAGGTGAATCCCTTCAAGGCAGTAGTGTATACATCTGTGAATGGGCTTTTTCAAAAAGATAATACTCCATGCCCCAAGGCAAGGATTGTCCAGGAATCATTCCAGGAACATGAGTGAATTCGTCTTACTGCAGTGGCCTCTCCAGTCAATAGATCTAAATCTGATTGAGTGTGTCTTGGATGAAATGGAACAAATTATTCAGAGAAGAGATCCACTACCAGCCAATCTGCAACAACTGTGGGAAGCATTAGAGTCAACATGGGTCAGCATCCCTGTGCAATACTTTCAACACCTTGTTTAGTCCACACCCTGACAAATTCAGTATTATGTGAGAGCCGAAGGGGGACACTAATAGCTAGGTGTACCTAACAAATTGGCTACTCACTGTATGTCAGTGGGGATCTGGCCATGGATAGATTAACTTGATTATTCTAGGCAGTCCATTTTTCAGGCGTCCTTCATCTTTAAAGACACCTCCCCTCTCCACCCCAAGGATAGTCCGATAGTTAGTGTGATTGCAATGCGAAGTGGATGTTGTTATTGGATATTGTTATCCAATAGTTTTATTAGTGTGATTGTGATGCTTTGCATTGCAAGCACACTATTGTTATCCGAGCAACTACTTAGCCACATCCTCACGATCATCTCATATACATTAGCATGTTTTCACTGCCGGGTTGCAATCACACTCTGCATTTTCTTCAGGAAATGCACTTTTCTAGTTCTTCTTCTTATTCCACCAAATTTTGTCCCGCTTCTCCTCCTACAGTTTTCGAGATATTGACAAACCAACTGTAACCCATCTGGTCTGACCCCGATCGGTGTGCTTGTATACAGCTAAGCCATACCCGCACTCGTTCTCCGGTGTTTGCCGTTTTTCATCCCTTTTTTCCCATAGACTCCATTCATTTTCAAAATCACCCCCCCCCACACTTCATGGCCTTCTCACTCACTCACTTTTCACCCCATAGCCACCATACCTCACATGTTGTCTCGGGACAAATCACTCAACACTCATCCAAGACCGTCTTGACCTGCACTCATCTTTTTGTTGTCCACTCATCCCTCCATCCTCCCATTCACTTCAGTTCATTTTTCAAAGTCTTACCACTCAGTCACCATTTGACCAATAGCCACGGGACCTGATATACTGCTTTGGGTCATGTGATCCAACACTCACCAAAGGTGGGTGTGTCCCTAGCAACCATCTTGTTACCACAGCAACCGCCTAGCAACCACTTAGCAACCACCTAGCAACACCCTAGCAACCACCTTATATACCTTAGCAACCACCTAGTAACACCCTAGCAACCACTTAGCCACATCCTAGCGATCGTCTTATATACGTTAGCACGTTTTCGCTTCTGGGTCACAATCACACTCTGCATTTTCTTCTTTTTCTTCTTATTCCACCAAATTTTGTCCCGCTTTTTCTCCCACAGTTTTCGAGATATCAAAAACGAGATAGGAGCAATAGACCTTATGGTCTCATGCATGGACCTTTGCAACTTACTTCTTATTCTAATCTCAGTACTCAGTACTCTGTCCTTTCAAGCCTCCCTAGTTTTTTCAGAAAAGTACATATTTACTTGTATCATTTGGTCTCACAAACCATTGTCCACTGCATTGACCAGTATTACGTGCAAAACCCAAGTCAGCAAGAGGGACTGCTGCTCAATATCCAGTACACAGGCTGTTACAAAATAACTTTGGATAAGATCCTCTACTTACTGTTACTTAGTGTTGATATTTAGAGATGGATACATCTGTATGTCATGTATATGTTTTACATCACTTGTAGCAAGGACTAGCATGCTTCCATATAGGCAACAGAAAGAAAAATTAGGTCATATGTTGTCTTCAAGATATATGATTATATTATAATGAACTCTTAATTAATCAATGGTACACACAGGAAACTTAAACTGTTAAAGAACATAGACTGAATTATATCCCCCTCTTTTTGCAGACAGTTATGAAACCAATGAAATCAATGTACTCTTAATCCGAAGGGTGTTGTGGTTCAAATAATACTTATCTGACTGATTCTACTTCATACAAGTAAATGAAAATTCCTTTTTTCTTTCCAAAGGTAAGAATGGGATCTCATGAGGCTTAGTTCTTGGACCCTTGCTGTTCTCTCCATATATTTTGCTGCTTGGAGATCCATAAATATGATATAAACCTTAATTTTTATATGGATGACACACAGCTTTGTGTCTCAGTAAAGTCTGGTAAAGACCTCCAGATCTCTAGACTGGAAGTATGTCTTATAGACATCAAGCTCTGGAGCTCTCAAACTTTCTGCTCCTAAATTCAAGCAAACCAGAACAAGCCCAAATGTTCAATTTCATGCTCAACTTTGACAGTCGCTTAACCACTCCTAACCTATTTGTTAAGGACCTTGGAGTTATATTTTCCTCTCATAAAATTGTTTAAGCTGATTCATGTAATTATCCCATTATCACAAAATACATTAGGAAAGACAATAAAAGCATGAATTAAATGAATTAAATGAGAAAGACTAGAAATTTGCAAAACATCTAGAAACTTTCAAATGAGTTGGTGGTAACATTTGACTCTCAGAATGATTTGATATAAATAAATGAATCCTGTGAAAAGTTACTGGCACATTAAAATCACACTTAGAGTCCTTAATGGACATTTCCTTGGACCTAGAGAAACTGATAGCATTTTATGCTCGTGAGCTACAAACTATGACCAATAAAGTCTGGAAAATGTATGAAAATCACACAATGCTGTCAGAAGATGGAAAAACAAGTCAATAGAAAGAGCATAGATAGAAAGACACACTGGATCAAAACTTTAAACCTAAAAATTAACCAAAGCAAATGGTTTTCTGCCATTTTTGTATGTTAGTCTAATAACAGTACACTCACATGCCATATTTATTTTCTTTTCAACCTCTTGATTGTCTTTCTCGTGTGACTTCACATTTTTGGTCTTTTTCAGATGTATTCTCTGTTTTTTAGCAGGTAAAGCTGTGGTTGCAATCTCATTTGCAGTTTTGTGCGTGTTATCTGAAGGTTTTTGGAGCTGTCTAGCAACAATATGTTCTCTTGTGACACAGTCCTCCGTTGCTGAAACCTTTTTGTCTCCTCTCTTGCTGTGATGTCCCTTTGTCCACTTGTGGGCACTGCTCACTTTTTCATTGGTGTTCAGATCTTCACTCTCAGTAGAGAAACTGCTAAAATCTTTTAAGTCTTTATTGCTGAGTCTCAGTATTGGTTGTCCCTTTTTGACTGGTATAAACAAAGGTGAGGAGGGACATGATACAATTTCCCCTGCACAGAAAAGAAAACAACACACATGTTCTTGGCAGCAGTGATAAGTTAAAGTTATATTTTGCATGAATACAGCTCTAGGTGTGTGTTATACAGTTGGAGAATTAAATTCTACAAGTAATGATAGCTCATTACTATTCATGACCTGTTATTTTTTTGGAATTCATGATGATACATTTAACCAGTTTAAGGTACAGAATATCTTAGCTGGAAGAAACTTAAAGTCCCTAGCAATAACTGAAAATTATAGATAAGCCAGATACACTAGTCTTGTCCGTGCATCACTACCAGTAACCAAACAAATACAATATAAACCAAAACATAATTTTTTACTGCTGAAACATATACTATATATATATATATATATACATAATAACTACCTGTGCATTTAATTTCCTTTCTAACAGCAGTCAAATCGGGTTTTACTAATTATCACCAAGTACCACAAACAACCACAAACTACCACATACAACCCCAAATAACACAAAGTTCCACAAACAACTGTAAAGAACTCCAGCAAAGTACTGCAAACAACTGCTAACAGCTCCAGAAAAGTACCACAAACAGCTGCAAAGTACAGGAAACAACCCCAACACTATGACACTCAATCACAAATATCTACTACACACAATATATGCATTCGCTTTTCACTCTTTCAAAACACTCTGGAGAGTTCCACAGAGAATCCCTCCTCCTTAATCCTCTCTCCATCCTATGTGTAGTGCATGTGTATGTGTGTGTGTGTGTGTGTGTGTGTGTATGTGTGTGTGTGTGTGTGTTGTTCCTGAGTGAATGAGTGTATACATGTGTTTAGTTGGAGTGTGTAGCCTTTAGGGGGTTGAAACTTATAGGGTGTGTGCATGTAGTGCGTAACTTTGAGTGTAGGCTACATAGTGGAAAAGCAATAACTGGATTCACATATTACAATACCTCAATAATATGATGAGGACAGTTTGGCACAACTCTCAATTGAAAGCTTGTTTTGAAAGTTGTACAATGTGAGTTCATATGAAACTCTGTATGGCTTATCAACATTTATATGAATTTTATTATGCTTCAGGGGATATTAAAGGGTGAATGTTATATGGCAAGAGTTCTGATGTGATATGTGATCAAAACTCCTGGAAAAGTGCTTTGTGGTACTTTCTGGTTGTTTGTGGTACTTTATGGTAGTAAAGACCTGCCTAATCTATTTTCTCACCTACCTACTTTCAGAACTATGATCCATGGAATACATTTTGCTATATACATTTTTCAAGCATAGTGTAAGTCACTTAATGCCCCCCTCTGCAGTGGAAAATAATCATGTAGTGGAGTGACAATAACAGTGATCCAATATTATCCAATGGCACCATCACAAGAGGAAAACAAAGAGCAGTAAACACACATATTCATGTTTTACAGTAGAATATACAGATTAAATTTAAATAAAGCATGAATTGCAATATTAAATTGATTCTTTGATATATTATTAAACACATGAGCTTTCAGTTGAAGCTTTGGTCGAGTCCAATTAATCATCTAATCTTGTCAAGAATCTTTCACCTTTGGGAGGTTTGTCCACTGTAGAGAGCGAGCACTTCTCTTTCATTCCATCTTTCAGATGTTTGCTTGTGTTGTGAATGCATACACATCTATGATAAATGGAAGAGTAATGGTTACAATTACTAAGAATGAGTAATAATTAATTAATTATTCATTACTTTTCACCAAGAAATATACACAGAAAGATAGCCTACAGTATATATACAGCTGATCACCTGTGACAGGGCTTCCCCCCGCTCAGCTCTGTCAGCCTAAAGCAGCTCCTCCTGCCCTGCTGAAACCCTGGGCTGTAGCGGTACTCACAGCAGGAGCTGATTCTTGCCGCCATCATGCCATTCACAAAGAGTGAGGCACTAAAAGGAAAACCATGATGTCTCCGTGACACAAACTGGAACTGCTCTATTAAAAAAAAAAATCCAGATATCCTCTCTTTTACACACTTATACAAGAAAGGACAATAGCTCCAGCAAAGGCCTCATGTTTTATTATTTTTAATGGTCTCTTGATTCCTACCTCCTGGATGCAGATACCCCTTGAAGACACAAATGTTCTCTCCCCCACAGATCTGTTGCAGCACTTTCATTTCATCTTGGGATGCCTTCGAAAGTCCTTGCCCCAAATAAGTCATAGTCATTGTGACACTAGCCTGTTTGGAGGCTCCCAGACCTCTGTGATGCTCCTGTGATAGCAGAGAGAAATAAAAACCACAGACAGGGGAAACTGAAACCAGGAGTATTAATTTCATACACATGTATGACTGCCAGAAATGTTAAAACAAGACAGGTTTATATTACATCATTGGAATTTGGAGACGCTCTTATCCAGAGCAACTTACATTGGTAGCAGTTTTTTATTTTTTAAACAATGTTATATAACAATGTTTATAACACAAGCCGTAACCTTTCAGTTACAAGGCCTACTCCTTAACCACTATTGTAGAAAAGGGCCACATTCCTTAGTCCCCGTTTGTGCACACCACCTCCACCTCTCACAGACCCTTTGTTTACAACTCAGCTGAAACCTGCCCAAACTGGTCCTGCTGCTCCCCTTATCAGCAAGACCCCTGCAGGTAACCCCAGACACAGGCACACCCCCAAGGACAGCCCCCCAGGTCACCATCTGCCCCCTGTCCGTATCCTTTGGTCACCAACAAGAACCCCAACACGGCCAAGGATTTGGGACATTATAAAAGTAGGGGTGACCTCCCCCACCTCAGTACAGCACCAATACCTGTGGGGGGAAGAACTGGGTAGACCAAACCCTTGGGGACAGAGTATTGTGTTGTTGTGTGCGTCTGTGCCTACGTAAGTACTATGCCTGAGTTCAACTGGTTGCATTACAATTGTCTGTAGAGAGAGAGAGGGGTGATGTGCATTGTTATTCAATGTAAACTGTGTGTGCACTGTAGTTATGATCTGCAATTTGTACTGAAATGAAGTGTTTGTTTGCGTAAGACAACACATTAGCATCGTGCATTGCTTTTACAGTAGAATACACTGTTGCAGAGCAAATAGCAGACGAAAAGACTATGCTACCGTCAGTCCAGCTAGCTAGCGTCAGCAATTCCTCTGCATGCATGCGGTGCAATACACAGTCATGCGCCGCTTAACGTCCATTTGGACAACGTCCGTTCGCATATACGTCTGTAGTCCCATAAGGTTATAATAAAGTTTAAAAATCCCGATCGCAGAACGGGACATAGCAGACGTAACCCGATGTAGTGAAGGCAATGCTTCCCGCACGCAACACGTGTATCTCATGTCTCATGGAAATGAAGCGATTGCGCTGGCAAGCATATAATGGTACAGTACGTAGTATACCATATACTGTATATAGTATGAACATAAGAACATATTATGACGAGGACCGGCCATTCGGCCCAACTAAGCTCGCCATTACAACTAAAGAGAATCCAAAACTGCATCAAGTCTGGACTTGAACACAGCAAGGGTCTCTGCCTCAACTACATGACCTGGCAACCTATTCCATGTATTGATAACTCTTTGTGTAAAATGGTACTTTCTTACATCTAGTATGGAACTTACTCTTCACTAGTTTACATTTATGTCCCCTTGTTCTACAGACTGAACTTACCCTAAGAAATCCATTATAGTTAACCTTCTTGAGGTTTTATAACCTTCTTCATTTTATAAATTTAAAAACCTCTATTAGATCACCCTTAAGTCTCCTCTTGCTAAGTCACTTGAGTTTTTCCTTGTAGCTTTCATATTTCATGCCAAGAACTAATTTAGTGTGAACTTTGAACTTTTCAAGAGCCTCAATATCTTTCTTATAGTGTGGTGCCCAGAACTGCACACAATATTCAAAGTGAGGTCTGACTAAAGCATTGTATAATTTCAATATAACCTCCTTAGATTTATAATCAATACTTTTGGCTATATATGCCAACATCCTGTTGGCCTTTTTACTACTACAGCACACTGCCTAGATCCTGTTAAGCTTGAGTCAACTATTACTCCCAAGTCTTTCTCAAATTCTAGGGGGGGGGGAAACTAGAAGCACATTCTAGTTCCCCCCCCCCCCCCCCCCCCATGAAGTAGTCTTGTAAAAGGTTCTTATTTCCCACATGCAAGACCTTACATTTAGCTAAATTGGATGTCATCTGCCAGGTATCTGCCCACTTTTGGATGCTGTTTAGGTCTTCCTGTATTACCTTAGTTGATTCTATACTGTTGGCTAGACCCCCTAGTTTTGTATCATCTGCAAATTTTACTACTTTACTACTAACCTCTGCATCCAGATCATTATTGTATATAAGGAATAGCAAAGGCCCCAACACCGATCCCCGCAGGACTCCGCTTCGTACCCTGCTCTGATACAATTCCTCCCACAGTTACAGTCTGCTTTCTATTAGATAGCCAACTTCAAACCCACTCAGTCAGAGCCAGCCCTTGGCATAGGCGGTATAGGCGAATGCTAGGGGTGTCCCAAATGAGGGAAAATTTTTTTAACTTTTACTATTTTTTACTAATACTATTTTAATACTATTATTTCGAAACATTACAAAAAAAGCCCACAACAACATAACTACACAGCCTATTTTCTGGGTTGCCCGCAGCATCACCCTGCCCGCACCAGGAATAGAGGTATGCATTGCGCAGTTATAGTTGGAGTGGGATAAGCAAAATAAGCGAAATGGGTGACACCGAAGAAAAAAACCGAAGTTTGGAGATATTTTGGCTATTTACAATCTGACAAAAAACAGAGCAGCGTGCATTGCAAACTGTGCCAAAGACATGTGCCATCAAAGACAGGCAACACCACAAACCTGTTTCGTCATTTGAAACAATATCACCCGTTAGAACATGCAGAAAGTAAGAAATTACAGTCCCAAATGAGTGTTGTTAGCTGACCCTCGACAGGCACTAGGCCAGTACCCAGTGAGACTACCTAGCAGCAAACGATCGTATCAGCATTTTCCAGCACCCGTGCCTTGCGACAAATGCAATTGCAAATTGCATCGCAAAAGACATGCTTCCCATCAGCACTGTCGAAAATGAGGGATAAAAGAAGCTTATCAGCTGTCACAGGGCAGCTTTAAAACCTGAGACTGTAGACAGACTTGTCTTTCTTGCCCGTAACTTGTAGGGTAATGGCTTTGCTTGTTTAAAACTTGTACAGAAGATACTGACCACAGTTGAGATTTTTCTTTTGTCTATTTATTTTGTTGACATTTTCAGCTAAAACACTTGTTTCAACCCGTCTGTACAAAGGGTTTGGCATGCTGACCAGAAATAAGATTTCTCTGTCTATTGTTTTATTTATTGACATTATCCTTTAAAACACTTTTACACTTTGCAGTCTGAGCCATCTTACATGTGTGCTGTATCACAGTGCAGCACTTAATTTTCTATTAAGATATTTATTTTGTTGAGGAAAAAAATAATTTTACTCATGCATATTTTGATGTTGAAAAAGGATTTTATCATTATGTCATCAATATCAATATGTGCTGAATTAGCTGCGTTTGCCAACGAGCTAACTCATTGGATAATGCTTCGACGGAGGATGTTACACATCCTTGCTGAATTTCTCTACCAGGGTTCCCATGGCACAAGACCATTTGTGTCCGGCCTGCCACTTAACTCAATCCTTTGATATGTATGACCATGGACTGTATATCAACACACTACACAACTTGATTCTTTGGAGATTCTCTCAGCACAGACAGCCCAAATGTCCTGAGTTTGTCTCTCCTTTGCGAATTGAAATTTCAATTCTCAATTCTCTTAAGAGAAGTCGTCAGCGTGTTCTTCATCGTCCTGCATTGAGTTCCATGGAGAAGGGCAAAATACCATACACAAATATACAAATATATTGAGAATATATTTTAGAGAATATAATTTTAGCTCAATAAATATATTTAAAATATGTAAGTTACAGCTGTTTTGGTATATTGCATGATATGTCTGATTTGTATTAGCATAGCTAGGGTTAGGGTTAGAGTTAATTATACTTCAAATGTATTCTTGGGCTGAAGCACATATTTTTAAGTCTATTACAGCTTTTTTAATTTATGTAGGGGATGTTGCAACTGTTATTGCCTGGAAAAGTGCCTGATATGCATTACTTCAAGCAGTTTATAACTAGACAATTTGAAATAGTGCTGCCAACTCTGAAATAATTATTAGTGTTGCTTATTAAATTGCCTGATTGATATTCAAATACCTTTTGTTCGACTAAATACAGATGCACCCATCTAGAATGCGTGTGGTGTCCTGCGGAGACCCCCTGCTTCACATTCTTTTTTTCCAACTACCTGCTGCACACGTGGAATAGTCAGTGTTGCTGAGTTGTTAATGTTTCATTTAATATAGGTAGGTAGTAAATGATGATTGTGGTCACCCTAATGAACCTTCAGAATATCAAGAACACCAGCATGTACAGATATGAGGGAGTGTTTGGGCTGGTATCTTATTAAAACATCAATTATCTATGGTGGTCTAGCACTAATGATTCTTTTAAAAACAAGTAAAAGAATCTTCCTAATTCTAACACTCACACTCACACTCAATGACTCGAGTACTGGCACAATGTGTCTGCATCTGCCTATTTGAGAAATGGGCAACAATGTTTCAAAGATGAAAAAAGCAGCAAGTTCAATCACCATCTAGAGTAACACTGAGGTTAACTTCAGGTCCATTGGCCCTAGGTTTTTCAATAAAATTTCCCTCTGGGCCATTGCTGCAATAACTAAGATTTATTTCAGTTACACACCTGTATAGGGCATTTATTGAGCTCACATCCTCAGATGATACAGAAATGTATAACTGAGTATCAACAGCACAATTGTGGAAATCAATGCCATGCATTCTGATGACTTGTGTCACCACTTGTGTCAGTTAGCGTATCATTCCAGATTGCTGCTTCCTTATGTCACCTGTCTGTTTGTCTTATGTCACTATTGTCATAAAACTGTTTCCATAAAACCATAAAACAGTTTTAGCAACAGGTCTGCCCTCATGACTGTGACAGCCCTCTGCCTCCCACCCCTTAGTTATGTTGCTACAGCCTTATTTTGTTTTCCGTACTTTTTTCTTTTTTCCTTACAGTTTTCCTTACTGCACACAGGCTACTCTTCTCTACTTTCTCACTCATCCTGTTGATTCTTTCTCCATCTGAATGCCTCTTTCCAATAACGGCTTCTCTCTTCTCCACTCCTGCTGTGGAGCACCTGCTAGAGGTTCAGATTGCTTCTATGATACAGCCACCTGCTGATACATCAGCTATAAAAAAGCGATTACTGGACCACCACTTCACTGTCTGCTCTGTCTACTGTCAAATGGAGGATCCCCACTCATAGTCTGCTCAAGGCCACCACGTCATCTGTTGTCATTATCTGATGCTTTTTATGTGTTATGGCTATGTTAATATCCAGGGTTGGAATAATTTTCCTTTTTTTTACCAACAGCATGGGCTTTTTTGGTTCTTGATTCCCTGTGCAAACTCGACTATGCTATATGAAAAATGCTTTGTGATGATCTGTATTGCAAAATCAATGGAGATTGACTGAAAATTTTTACGATCAATTGACAATCTCAATTGTTATCTCAATTGTTACTATGGTTTGTGTTTGATGAGTATAAGATGACAAAATCAAAGCTACCAACAAAAAGAGACTGACACAGTACTGTTCCTCTGATGAAATAGATTCAATATGATAAGATGATACCATATGATACGATACAAAAATAAAATTAAATGTCTAGCATGAAAGGGCTTTTGGTTCACTTGATGACCACGCTGAGTCACAGTGAAATGAACAGCAGAACAATGTGTCATTGAAATGTGTACATTCTTGCAAGTCAAGAATGGTAGAGTCATCACTAGAAAAGCATTTGAGAGGGTTGTCACTAGATGACCATGCTAGGGCGTACATATGCTCTGTCTCAGCTCTGTTCCAATGAATGGCAAGACTCTGTTTGCTACAGGGTCACCACTGCAATAATTATACAATATTGTTTGAGTAAGTTTGAGAGAAGAAATGTGTATGACAAATATTTTTAACAATACCTTCCCTGCTCAACAAGATATTTGGAACATTAAAAATGATTTGCAATCTATTTAACATACAGTTACCATCACTGACCTCTCCATAACCATCCTTTTCCACAGGTTTCCTCAGATTTATAAAAAAACTAGTGGTGCACTGCACAGACTCTTGAATTTGATTGTATTACTTCGCAGCGCCATGCAATGGCAAACATTTATACCATGCAATGTGACAAACATTTGAGTACACTTTAAGTTGCTCTGGATGAGAGGTAAATGCTAAATGTCATATGACTAAATTAAAAAAATATACTCACATCTGACAATATATTCAAGTACTTGGCAAAATAGAAAATATGCCTGAGAATAAATGCATCAACTATAAAATGCTGGTGCACAAATGCAACCCTGACCTGTTAGGAACTTTGATTCTCAGCTCTTTAAAGGGATTGTGCCTAATTGCCTAACTTTGCAACATTATGGGTAATTTTATCTATAGTCTAACAATATAAAGGACATTTTATCATAATTGCACCATTTAAAAGATATTAATAGAGTTACATTTTATGCAATTTTTTTACAAATAACTGTTTTTGTCAGGACCTCCGTCTGAGGTTCTCCTGTTCTATGTGTTTTCCCTGTCTGTCTGTGTGGATGTGTCTTTTGTTTTTGTTTACAGCAGAGCCATGTAGAGAGAGAGAAGCGTCAATGGAAGTCCAAAATGCTTGATCGTCACGTGATTCATGTAGACGAAGGTCTTGGAAGGCAATTTGAATGCGTAAATACAGAGAGACAGAACTGTGATTTTTGGTAATTAGTAGTCAATAAATGTATTGATTTACAATATTTATATAGCACACCGGCGTGTATGTAGTTACATCATTATGGGTTTTTTTTAAAAGTAAAATTCGGTACTATTTGAGGATTAGTGTGAACAGCTAGCGTTACCTGCCTTGTTGACATATATTAGGCTAATGTTACCTTGGTTAAAGAGCGTGTTGCTGTTGTTTATTGCTTTGAATTGTTTATTATTATTATTATTATTATTATTATGTTCTTAAACCTGTATGGTAGTCAAGAGCAATCATATCCTAATGTTTATTGATATACTGTATTGAGAGGGAGGGGAGGGGAAGGAAGGTTTCAACATTCAGATCAGATTAATTTTCTAACACTTTTTTAATTCATGGTGGTTTCTGTAATCCCATGGTAACTGAGGGCCTAAGTAATCTTAATGACTTAATGACTAATGTAATCTTTATGACTTTCAGATAGGACAGAAGGAGACCGACATGTCATTATCAGTGATTGTCACGAATTCATTAAATACATCTCTTATAAACTCAGAAACATGAATAGCATGTGAAGCAGTTTGTCTGTGCCCTTTCCTTCTCCTTGCATGTAGTCTCCACCATGGTTTGCAGTGCTGCATGAGGATGCTCCAATCACTCCCTAAATCTACTAATTTAGTGGGAGATAATCCACTAACATGCTTTAATGCACATGCTAATTTGATTCAGATGTGCTGATAATATACAATCTGATTCTTTAATGTCTTACCGTTTATGCATCACAGACGGTTTTCCATTGGATTTTTGGTTATTGACTTGGACTGTGTTTCTGACTTTGGTTTTGGTTGAGATTTTGGATTTGTCATTAAAGAACTGCCTTTTCATACTGCCTGCATTGTCTGCACCTGGGTCCTTTCCCTACAAATCCTGATGGTTTTACAATGAAAGTAGTCTAGCTATAATGTGTAATCTTGGCTAACTAATGTTTTCTAACTTAGCTAGGTTAGTTACCCCAGACAACTGAGGTAAAATGATAAAACTGCTAACCCTTTTATCCAAACAATACTGTATGTTTCATTATGAGGTTTCATCCTCAACTTCCTTCATTTTCATCACAGTTGAATCTTTCTTCTGTAGTGAACCTGATTGTCTGAACTGAAAATATCTGCATCCTGCATACATACATTTTTGGATACCTTTGTTCAAATTATTGGCAACTTTTGCCATTCTCTGAATGTCCTCTTCATCTTCCCCTTTGTCAGGATGGTCTCTTTTCTCCACATGCCTATAATTGGTCTACTTATTTAATTCTGTACTGCTGTGCCGAATTTTTTACTTTGCATCTCCATATTGGTCAATGTTGATTTTGCATTGAGCTATGAATATTGTGACTATTTTTAACAGGTTAATACATTTTTTGATACATAGTGCATACAGCATAGTAACAGAAGAGTGCATATTACCCTGATGTAGGCATAGGCTGAAATCTGTTGATGGTTTTCACCAATAAAAAAAGAAATTAGCAACTTTAGCAACTTAATGTTGCTTGATTTTGTCTGCCATACATGGAAGTTGACAGGGTAACTAAAGATTTATTCTAATCTGTTTGCATTGTAATGTAAGTCTGCATTGTGTCCACTGATCATCAGTTAGCTACTCACATATCCCAAGATGGCTACCTGCTTGTTGTTGTGTTGGCCATTTCTCAATGAGATCACAGAGGACATAGAATTGTGATGCCCATTGTACAAAAATGGATGGAGCTTGCTGATCATATTTTTTTTTGCTTGCAGACAAGAATGCTTCACTGTGATCCTTGGGAGGTACACGTCAATGGTCCTACATCTGTTTTGTGGCAAGCTTTTCTTTCTTAACTGTGAACAAAGGTAAGCATGTTATCAAGAGAATTTATTATGAGAAACAGCAGAATACAGTAGAAGAGACAGAGTAAGCAACAGATGAGCATGCTTTGAAATGCACCTTCTGATAATCAAATATTATCCATATTATGGAAAAATAGCCAGACCTGCAAATACACAAGGGATAAGGTGCGATGATTTCCAAAATCTCCATAAATTTTAGCATTATGCATGCTGTATCTCTAATGTTTGACCCAGATATGATATAAAGGCACAGCTTTCAGTAGTAGTGGGCACTTTCACCACATGGCCGCTACACAGATAAAGGGAGTATTATTATTATTAATATTTTGATTGAGATTTAGTGCATTTATATGAGGAACACAGTGACACACAGTAATACCTGGTTGATCTCCATAGTGTTGTTCTCCTGTTTTCTTTGAGAGAAACGGGCTCCCTCTGCAATAGAACACACTGTTAATGAGAGAGTGGAGACACGCTGTTGTAATGGTGAGATCAAATGTACCTTACCAAGAATGAATCTCTAGGGGCTGAGGGATGTGGGAGTTAAGTCAGCTTAGGGAGTAGTCAGGGGCAGAGCTGATGGCTCATTGCAGAGGGGGCGAGGACCTGTAGTGGGCCCTTATACAAGTTATTATAGGCTGCATGGAGATGCAAGACAGATCCAAGGGGAAACTTACGGAGATGGAAGGGCGGAATTGAGAGAAATGCGGATTACCTCATTGCATGAGACCATTTTTAAATACCGCGGCTCTGTCAGCAGTGATGGCGATGGGAATAAAACAAGACAGCCGGCGATCGCCTAATTCCTACTTTGGGACTCAAACAGAGGGCGTAATTTTTCTGTTTGTACACTTACACAAGGATACTGGACAGCGAAAAAAGTTTTCTGTAACTTTATTGTGTCTCTGCTCATTCAACATAAATATTGCGGCGAAAAAATTAGCTAGGGGTCAGTCGAAACCATTACGCCCTCAGTCTGACTTTTCTGACAAACAAACTTTATTCAAAATGTTAAACTAAACAACAAAAATGCATGTTCAGTCAGGCAGATTGGGCCCAAGGTGGGTCCCTTTGTAACTGGAAGAACCGTGGGCCCGGGGCAGCCACACCCTCTGCCCCCTCGCTCGCTCTGCTACTGAATGTAATGAAACAACACCATAACACACAGGGTGTCTGAGATCACACCACACAGCAAAGAGACTAAAGGGTGTCATATGGCATATTTAAAGTTCTCTGCATTAGATAATGGACTAATTCACTAAGCAGCTAACCCAGTGGAGAATGTTGGGAAACCCTAGGGACAGATTAATCACAGGTTTATAAGCCTTCCTTAAGCAGAGCCAACTAGCTAAGGATATGATAGCTAGTACACGTAGAAATGTAACACTACAAAAAATCTTTAAAATGAAAAGATAAGCGTTGACAATGTGGCAGTTGATGCGAATAGGCAAATGTCTCTTGTTTGATGGCATAAGCTCCTTTTCCAAGCAGTTCACATTCAAAATTCACACTTACACTATATCTCCAGTATGCAGGTTGATTGATTGAATTTATTTGATAACCGATTAAACATTCAAGAGGAAGCTCCAACCAGGAATATCAAGAACAGATCTAAAAAGAATCATCGAAGATAACACAATAATGCTTCAAAATATTTCTATTTGTATTCTAAATATTTCTATTGAAAATATTTCTATTTCAATACATCTATTGTCCTTCTTACTGTGGAGGTGGAGATGTGCAAAAAGGTGGCACATGGCAACTGGGCATTCAAAAACAAAGTAACTGTGCCTACAACAACATCATATAAGGATCACTTTACCACAAGATAAGTCATCATAAGTTCAGTGAAACCTGCCAGAACAACACAACACGATACAACATGGCATTATAGTACAAAATACACAAACATAAAATTCTGCTAGTTCATTGATCCATATGTGTGCTGAGCCAGCTTTTTAATGTGTACTTGAAGCTTCCTGCTGCACTGATTGCTTTTAGGTTTTTTGGAAGAAATATTCCACAGAATGGTATCTGAGTGTGGAAGACACAATTGTAGCTTGTCTTTTACAAACAACCAAACTACGCCAATCCAATTTGAAGGGTAGGAGATCTCAAAGGCTTAACAAGGTCCACTCCCCGCTCAGGGTATTCAATCAAATGAAGGACACAGAGGCTGAAGTACAAAATATAATGCTTTATCTTTATTATTATATATTTATATTTATATTTATTTATATTTATATTTGTATATATTTATTTATATTTATATTTATATATTTATATTATTCAAAGTTATCCTAGGCACAGTTGGCATGACAATCATAGGCAGTCAGGGATGGTGCAGTGTGGACCCATTACACCTGGTGGTCTCCTATAGATCAGGGCAGGTTTAACTTATGATGAAAACAACTCCCCAAAACCCAAAAAGCCACACCCCCATATGGAAATCTAGGATCGCGTTAAGGGACTTAAAGTAGTCTGGGCTCCAGGGTGTTGCAACACTACACACACTGATAGGGTTCATGCACCACACAGTAAGACCAATTGCCAAAAAAAAAATTGTCTCATATATATATCACCAGTTAGAAGAGATAGACACCACACATATCAAATCAGTCCACTCCAAACCATAAAGAGAAGCAGCACCCCAACAGTACCAGAACCACTTAAGTCACTGAAACCCTCCTCAAGGGGCCCACTCAATGCCTGAGTATGGGGTAGGCAGAAAGCAAACAAAAAAACAACAAGAAAAACACACACACACACACACACGCAATAAACTGATACACAAATAACCCACTATGTTGCCCACTAGACAGATAGGATACCACCATGGATGGGCCTTCCTAACACCAGTTGTCAATAAAGCACTCTGCACCACTGAACAAAGCCTATTAAAATGCTGTAGCAAATATTTATATTACACCATACTAATAGTAGGGAAAAACAGTGATTGCTCTGCACAGCAGTGGAGACTGGATATCCTCAACAGCATTAGACTCCACCTTTCCTGAGAGCAAGATAATCATGCTACTGCCAGATGCCCTTGTCTTAGTAGGCGAGCCCTGGTGATTAATATGAGAAGCCTGACTCTTCGCTTAAGAAGTATCCTCTATATGATGTTGGTCCAGGCACAATATGATTATTTGCACTACAGGCTACGCTGCCACCAGACACACTGCTTTTCCTGATAAGAAAGTATGCTCCCACAGTAAGATTCTACCGTCAATCTACGTCCAGCCAAAAGGTGTTGTAACCAGACTCTCACCAGACTGTTACCTTTGAGAGAATAGCCCCGCCCCCTACTACCAGGTCGGACCCGTCACATGAGTAAAGAAGTTATCTTTGCAAATACAGGGCTTGAATTTGAAAGGGACAAAATCAGTTGTGCTCCCCCTTGTAGCATAAGCATCGGTATTTTTAACAAAGTTATAATAGTTATTTTGGGATGCTTGTAGTTTATCTTTCGGGGACTTTGGGGAGCTGATAAATCAGGACCAAAAAGCATAATCAAAATGACATTGGAATAGAGCACCAGCCAGTTTTTTTTATCACCCCAGTGTCCAATAGCTAGCGAAAAAGCCAATCCCATGATTAATCATGGTGAGCACTATCTGTGCTGTACTTTCTCTAGAGAGATTGATATCTAGACCAGTGTTTCCTAAACCTCTCCTGGAGGACCCCTTGTCCTGCATGTTTTAGATTTCTCCCTGCTCCAAAACAGCACATTTAAATGATCAGTTTGTTATTAATCAGTTTCAGGAGTTCATAACGAATTGATCATTTGAATCAGCTGTGTTGGAGCAGGGACAGATCTAAAACATGCAGGACAAGGGGTCCTCCAGGAGAGGTTTGGGAAACACTGATCTAGAACACAACACAATGATAATTTACAGAAAGTAATTAAGGTGTCAGCTGCCACAACTTTGAAACAGGGTGATTTCTTTAGCTTCAGCTTTGACCCAAAAAACCTGATTCTCCACAAGATGAACAGCTTATTGTCACTTACCCATACAGTATGTTGACTTTCAATACCTCAAAACTCAATGTTTTTTCTATTACACTTTTGTCTTTGTAGGATGTGAGCAAAGCAGAATTGTTAGCATAAAGAAAAAAGTCACAAGAACAAGCAGCTTTAAAATTGTGTAATTATCAAATAATTATCAAATAATGTATCTTATAATAAGAAAAGTGGACCAATAATGTTCCCTTGGGAGATCCAACGGTTTAGGTTTGGACAGCACCCCATTGACATCCACCATTTGTTCTGAATCTTTATGACATGAGTTCACCCATTAAATAGTTAAATTGTTAAAACCAAAAGCTTTCAATTTCTAGTATGAACAAGTGTCTGTGTCAATAAGTCCTATTCTCACATTTTGTGATGTGTGATAACTGCTTGGTGGAAAATCTTGAATTGAATGATTTAGTCATAGTGAAGATATTATTGCATATTTGTTTCCAGGAGTTTATATTGGCGGTGATAGTTACGTCTTTTTATAGTCTGCAACTGATAGAGACATTGGTGTCTGTTTAGGACAGTAATATACATAATTTGGAGATGGTTTTGTGGTAGGAAATTCATTGTTGTGTTAAGCATAAGCATCACAGTATATGTGTACTTCATAAGCACTGCCAGTATTATTCTAGTTCCCGAGTGTATTCTAGTTCATAAGTTCTGTTTAAGGTTGTTGCAGGACAATCAGTATCAGTAATATGTGACTTTGGTGGTTGCCAAGCCAGATGTCTGCATTTTTAAAAAATGACCCAAGCCCGGCCTTGGAAATAAACGTGTAAATTCCAGAGATGAGACATGTTACAATCTGTATTAATAATATGTGTCACTAGCTCGAGCTTGGATATAATGGTGGAAATTTCAGGTGAAAAATGTTTAAAAATGCTATATGAAAAGATAATGGTGTACCAGAAAGGAATGCAGGATAACAGAATGCTTGGGGGGGGGGGAGTGCCTGTGAGGTATTGCTCTGTGCTGACCAGCCCGGTTATTGTATGTGCTTTATCACCATATCCAATAAACTCAAACCAATTACATCAGACTCTGTGAAGACTTATTATTTTTCAAAAAGGTTCAGAAGTGTGGAGAGAGCCCCAGTGCTACTGGCCCAGACTGGAAGAGGTTTTCTACCACAGTTTCTTTGATTTGATGGTGTTTATGAGTTGTTCTGTTAGTGTGGTGTTGGGCGCCATTGTCTGATAAATTGATCTTAGACTTCAGCTAAAATGAGAGGTAGATATTACTTTGTTTTTGAAGCAATTATGTGTTTTTGAGACTAATGAAAGTGATGAAAGAGAGTGATGAAAGGTGTTATTGAAAATTTTTTTGCATTTCCATTTGCTTTATTTTCAACCCTGGGAGTGTCCCTGGAGGTGTTCTTCCCTATACTGACAGATTGAGGGCTATCGGTCAGGACGTCCAGGATCCAGTTACAGATAGAGGTGTTCATGCCCAGTAGGCTCAACTTCCCTACCAGCCTCTGTGGAATTATTATGTTGAATGCTGAGCTAAAGTCTATGAACAGCATTCTGTGCTTTCTGTCCAGGTGAGAAAGAGTAAGGTGGAGGGCACTAGAGATCGAATCATCAGTAGTCTGGTTTGAGCAGTTGGCAAACTGTAGTGGGTGAAGTTGGTCCGGGGGGTGGGACTTCTTGTGCCTCAGTACCAGCCTCTCAAAGTACTTTGTGACAATAGGCGTGAGTGCTACAGGCCAGTAGTCATTGAGGCAAGACTTCTTAGGCACTGATATAATTCCTGTCGTAAATCTTGATGTCATAAAACGTCCAGTCACATGAAAACAAAACAGAGGCTGTATTATTTGATACATTAGTAAATACATTAATATTTTTTGTTTGGATTGAAGCTGGTCTAAGAGTTCTAACACTACAGGGAAACTAGAGAAGCTTTGTCACCAAGTCCTACCTCACAACACTCATGCATTTTTAACACCTTTGACCTTCTATCCCTGTGTGTGTGTGTGATATTTTTATTTACTTGCATGTTCCACGTAAGAGACTTCAGCTGTATAAACCTAGAAACATAAAAGTGAGCACTCGGGTCAGCCCCTACTAGACTCCTGTATGTTCCAGAAATGTGCTGTAAGAATAGGGGACAGACTGCCTTAAATTTTTTTTCCCCAAAACTCTGGAACCCATTTATGCATTTTATTAGAGACTCCCCCTCAATTCCAAGCTAAAGCTCGAAACACACTAGTTTAGAATGGCATTCCAGTGGGCTGCTTTTATTTTAGTTTTACTTATTTGCTATTTCTTAACATTTATTCATTGTTTATTTTGTTGCTTTTAATATTTTATAGGGGTAACAGTGGCTTTTTATAAATCATTGATTTTGGACTTCACTCTGGTTTCTGATCTTTTATGTAAATCTTGTTATTTCTTGTAAAAACGTGTTAAACTTTGTGAAATTTCTTTGTTGTTTGCCCTATTTGTTTTATTCTATATTATTTCTTTTCATTCTCTTATTTCCTTAATTCCTTTAAACCACTTTGTACTACTTCACAGTATAATAGGTGCTATAAACACAAATAGGTTGGATTATTCATTAGGCTGGTTATTTCAACTGTGATGTCAAGAAGTAGTGAATCAGATAAAATGATTTGTGACAGGTAGAGTAGAATGAGTATTCTCTACTGTTGGGGGTTTTAATAGGCAACTATTACTAAGGCCTAGGTCAATCATGTATTGTGTCAAAATGTCTGAGGACGGCGGCAGTGTAGCATAATAGCAAGGAGCAGGACTTGTATCTGAAAGGATACTAGCTCAGTTTCTCCAGCAGGGGCACTGCTGTTGTACCCTTGGGCAAGGTACTTAAGCTAGAATTGCCTCAGTAAATATCCATCTGTAGGCCTATACCTGGGTAAGATGTAAAAACTGTAACCTATGCAAGTAGCTCAAGATAAAAGCATCTGCTAAATGCCAATAATGTAATGTAAAGAGTGCCAGGGTGTGTATTTGTTTTCAGTATTTGATTGGTCGAGGTTTTGATTAATAACTGTTTTGAGGTGACCTTCCAAGATAATGGTAGATTCAGAGAAATTCAATAATTTTGAAAAATGACATGAGAACACTGGGTTATCATCATTTGGTCCATAAACATTTGCTAAGATTATTATGTCATTTGAAGTGTTCTACTGATGATGATGATAGCATCCTTCTTGACCTCTGGCTCCATCCTTCCAAGTGCCAATATGGTAAACCTGGTGGAAAGCTTTTCTGTGCACTGCCTCTGTTCACTGAGTTTTAGTGCAGACTGCATTAAGTCTTTTATTCCAGCTTCTCGGTTGTCAGATGCACTTTCAAGAATCCAAGAGAAAATTAGATTGTCACTCACACTTTTGGTTTGAATGCCCAGAGCAGTTTCCTTTATCATTAGTGTCGTTTCCCAAAGGGCAAGCACACTATTGTTCTTGTGTCCCTTATTATTATTTATTCTTCTTCTAGCTTTAATGCGGCCTAAACCGTTCATGCTATAGACACCAAACTTTTATAAATTGTACTTTTATAAATTCATAGTTTTATAGTTTTCAATGTTTAAAAAATGCTCTAATTTTAGCCCTATTATAAAAGATTTTAAAGTCCCTTTAGCCCGCACTCTTCTGTTACAAACCTTTCAAACTGCCCTATCTCCACAAATTCTGGCTCTACACACATAAATTATACATCAAAACAGAGGTACACTTGTGCAGATTCTCACAACAATCCTTGGTTCAGTGCTGAGATGAACACTTTTGAATTATGAACCTATATTCGGTCTTTGGTATCCCCTCACTCTAACCAGATTTGACATTTAAATTATTGCAACGTGTCAACGACGAGTCAATCAGAGAGAGCTAGTGCGAACTTACTGCTCTGTGTCAGGCTCCACCATGAGAGACAGAGATAGGGGGGAGGGAGACGGCAAGCAAAATTTGCAGTTTCACTTCCACGTTTGAAAAAAAACTTTTTTTTATGCAGCTGTATCTCCGTGAATTCTGGCTTGACAGGCATTATATATCAAAACAGAGGCACACTTGTGCAGATTCTCAGAATGTGTTTGGTTCAGCGCTGTGATGAACGGTTTTTGAATTATGAGATGAAATAGTTGCCGAGTTCAGTCATGTGTACACATTCCTTTGTCAAAGGGAGCTCACAGCGTCAGACACAGAGATGGGAGGAAGACAGCACAGGGCAACTGCAATGGTGTGTATGCTCTGTAATGTACACAAGCAACCACATGTTGCATTTTCTTCAGAAAATGCACACAAATCTAGTTTTGTTTTATTTTATTGCATTTTCCAGGATAGTGGTGAAAGTTTTTACCTAGGTTAAGAGTGTATCATTTCCTTTTTGGGTGAATCAGTCTGGTGGTGGGTAAATTCAAGGCTAGCTCTCAATTTTTTTCATCTCTTGGTGTAGTTTACCAAGGACGTTAATTTTTTTAGTTATTGATGCAAGCAGACTAACCTCAGCTTCGATGACAATGAGATCACTGGTATCAGTGGAGGAGTCCTCCGCCCCGGACACATCATCTTGCATCCAGTTATACAAACTGAATGAGTTTTGTTGTCAAATTCTACAGATCCATAACCTTGGCCATTATAAGTGGGCAACATCATACAGCTGATGGTGGTCTGACTGGCACCTGTACTAATTTTTTTGTTTGCAATTTGAGTTTGCAATATTTTCCTGGCTTGCCAAACACACGTACACGTCTGGCATCCCACAGCGATACTGTTTGTGATGTCTAAGCATTCTGCACTCTATAGCCCCTTTCACACATGCACTGGACGCCGGAACGTATCCGGCCCTTAGCCAGAGGAGCTGTATGTGAGAACGCAAATGTCCGGATCAGTCGGACCGGACATGTGATGGACTTCTTCCTGCCAGCTCCCTAGTACAAAGTCCACCTCATGTCGGAGTGAGTCCATGTGTGAATATAGCAGACAACGTTCCGGAGAATCCACTGCGAGCAGGTGGGCGTGTTGATGACGTTTCTATTATGTGACTGGCGCGAAACCGGAGGAATACAAACATCTGCCTCATAATCTTTTCTGCTTGCCTGTACATAGCTTTCCACTGTTTCGCTGACATTGCGGATGTCCAAATACATGCTATTTTGAGTGCAATGATCATTAAAGAGATAGTTAGCTATAGCTATACTGCCAAAACTTGTCTCTTACGATGATTAATAATGTTGGTTAGTAGTTTATTATCTGGTTAGTAGCTAGCTAAGCTGTAGCTAAGTAATACTGATAGGTATAGTGAGATGGGTGAACTGGTGACCTAACATTATATAGCGAACAACAAAAACTTACCTTATTGTTATAATAAATGTATAATTAATAATAAATTATGTGTACCAGTAGCACCATTTTGATGGCTATGTGTGATTTTTTTTTATAGGCTACCTAAAAGTATAATAGCTATGTTCGCCTTCTCCTCCTCCGTGCCACATTATGTACCTGTACCACCGAAAGGTAAGACATTGAAAAGAAAAAAACTGAAAATACTTCAACTCGCGAATACTTAAGGTGATCTCGTCAATACTTTTCACTCATGAGAATGCAAGTGGCTTCTAACTGGAAAATACCACAAGGAAATCTTGACGTTTCTAAACTCAATGTAACAACAACAGCAACAATGTAACATACTACAAATGTAATTATTAATGGTCGCATACTGGGTACTACACTGAAAAACAGCATGCAGTATACAGTATATAGCCTACTTGTGTAGCATGCAGTACACAGTATGCAGTAGCCGGTTTCGAATACAGCCATTGCGATTTCTGCAGCGTACTTTTTGCGTCATGTCCTGCCTCATGCACGCTCTACCCAGGCGCCGCCCCTCACCTAAACCAAACCGGAGTATTTCCTGTAGGTGAGAACGTGTCTGTCATGGACAGTCTCCTGTTGCGTGCTACATGTGTGAAAGGGCAATTCTGGCCAAGTTGCGGACCTGATTCTCTGCACTTTGTCCAGAGTTCATACGTGAAAATGGCTTATAAATCACACTTTCAATTGGACTGCATAAAAAGATACATTTTAGAATACAAAAGCATTCAAATGGGATGGTGATATTTGTGAATCACATTCATTATCTTTAAGTAGCCAACATATGGTAAATGTATGCATGAGCTTATTTCAAGAGAGTATCAGTTTAGAAAGATATATGTTCTAACAGTAGAAGCTGTACCAACAGAGCTTTCAGAATACGTTTTGATGAGATCCATGCAAATGTTCTCACTGTTTTATCTCAGTGTTGCAGAAAACATACTGCATGTTACCGTATATGAAACAATGAAAATATGTAACCATTTTGGTATTGCAGTCAAAGCCAGAGTTTGGTTATGATTAAAATGGTTCAGATTTGTTCAGTGGCACCTACTGTTTAGGAACTTAAATCAAGCAAAGTGTCATACATCTAAAACAGCCTGAATATTAAACCCATTAAAACTTCTTTTGATTGTAAAAATACATGGTATAGAATGAGAAGTTAAAGATATCCTTCGGGAATATATTGCAGTGTAAAGTACATTAGCCTTACCTTTTTGTTTGTTTTGTAGCTGGGTTTAGTTGTACAGTTGGTAAACTCCAGGAAACTGACGCTGTTGTCTCACTATTAATCTCCTGATCTCAGAGTTCTAACACTACAGTGAAACTAGAGAAGGTGACAGTCTTGTCACAAAGTCCTGCCTCACAACACTCATGCATTTTTAACAGCTTCTATCCATTGTGTGTGTGTGTGTGTGTGTGTGTGTGTGTGTGTGTGTGTGTGAGTGTGAGAGAGAGAGAGAGAGAGAGAGAGAGAGAGAGAGAGAGAGAGAGAGATTTTCATGTTCTTGCCGAGTCTGAAGTGCCATTTGTGTTACCAGACATTTTGGGAGGTCTCATAATCACATTTATATTAGAGTACTCTATTCTTACAGAAATATAGTGAAATGTGTTGCCTGTTGGCCATGCAGGTGTTAAAAATATAATCAGTATTCTTTCGATTGATCTAAATTTTGGTCAAAACACCACAGGCAAGTGGATCATTGTATTGACCCCCCCTAATTAAGACTTTAACCCCCCCCCCCCCATTCCACCCTTAATTACTTTCATCCTGTTCCCCTTTATCCTCCTTGATTAACAATAAAACAAATAATTCACAGAATAATCGACACCAATGGCATAATTAGAATAAATGATTATGCTCACAAAACACCGCAGATTGTCTGTCGTTTTTGTGCTTGCGAAAGCTACAATATGAGATTGTTTAATTAACAAGGATGGCATTTATTGATTTAAATTGCGTTAAATGCTCATGACACATTACAGCTTTTGTGAGGTCTGTGTTCTAAATGTTAACCTAACCTCAAAGTTTATTCTTTGTAATTTAAATTGATTTAACTAAATTTAGCTCTGTTTTGTAATTTGAGTTTTGTAACACAAGAA
Organism: Megalops cyprinoides; assembly: GCF_013368585.1. Classification (NCBI taxonomy): domain Eukaryota; kingdom Metazoa; phylum Chordata; class Actinopteri; order Elopiformes; family Megalopidae; genus Megalops; species Megalops cyprinoides. Next base: position 42,060,822 of record NC_050586.1, read on the forward strand.
AGCTATAATGTGAAACATTTAAGAGAAAGCTTTGGGATTACTTGCCACTTAATTATTCAAATTGCCATCCTTGTTAATTAAACAATCTCATGCTGTAGCTTTCGCAATAGCACACAAATTTAAGACAATCCGCGGTGTTTCATCAGGAGTATTCTGTATTAACTTAAAATCCTTAAGTGCAACCCTATAGAGATGCATTTGTTTTGTTCACCTAGAACAATAAGCAAGCGATAGCTTGACCACCCAATTCATGCAAATTAAACCCATTAGAGCCCCTCTGGTATTTTCTGGATGTCAATTTGTGATGTCAAAACTACAATAATGCATATCAATATAAATGATATTATTATGCTTACTGAGCTGTGAGAGAAATAAACACTCTTGTAATGCTGGGGCTCTCTTATGCTCTGTCTGAAGGCTCTGTGGTTGTTTTTGTCTAAAGAATTCTAATGCTATTTCACACAAAGTGCATTTTATAAATTTAATTTTATCTATGATGTACACAAAATGTACTATTGCAGAATTGTTTACTCTAATAAAATATCTTAACAAGTGATTAATAAAAGACTACACACCCCCTTTTTATTGTACTTCTTATCAATTGTATTGTTTGTATTTTATTGTTACCATCTGGTGCTCTTAACTGTTTTGACATTTGTTTTTATTTTGTTCTTTTGGACAGCACATTACTTGTGAAGTGCTTTGACTATGAGAAAAGGACTTTATAAACAAAATGATTTATTACTCTGGGCTCTGATTGAGCACTCCTGACTTTCTATTTACTCCATCTGTAGCAAGCTAGATAGCTACTAATTTAACTAAGTCGCTGACTTCAAGCAGTACTGCAAAAAAATTTGTGTTGAAAGACCAGAGAAATTTATATTTGCGAAAAGAGAACATACCTGATTTTGACAGCAGACTACACATGGGTAGAATGTACGTCGCTTTGGATAAAAGCGTCTGCTAAATAAATAAATAAATGTAAATGAAATGTCTGCATGACTATATATATATGTATATTTGTTTTTGCAAAATGCATTGTAGCCAGACAATTCTATCAATTGCTGGGGGGAACTATGAATGTTGTCAAGTCATGGCTGGATTGCTATGAACCAATACAGTGTGAGTGCTGATTGAAAGCGAGAGCGTGGGACTGCTCTTATTTCCTGTGCTCCTCAATCTGCTCAACCTCACTGGACTCATCCACAATTTTTCCATTGATCATAGTCTGGGTGACCACCTTCACAATCTTCCTGGTTCTCACATCCGGCTCTTCTGCAACACACAGAAAACTGCAGTGATCACATATTCTAGAGGTCATTAGGTTCACAATCCTTTCCAGCCACTGCAAGGAAAAAACCCTGAGCCATGCTGAGAGTTTATATATATATATATATATATATATATATATATATATATATATATATATACTTGTGTTGTTTTGCATTGATTTCATTACTGAAAACTACATATTTATTATCAGTATTTATGTAAATAGTTATTTTGTTGTTTGGAGTGTGTAAAAACTACTTTTTCCACATCACAAATCAATGGAATATCCCTCTGACATTGTCTGTAGATCTCCACAATCCACACAATCTATACTCTCAGTCTCTAAAGAGATACCTGAACTGGCAGTTTTGCATTTGGAGGGGTATTCATATAAGCACATTTTTTCAACAAGTGAGAATTATTTGCTAATCAAATTCCTCATGTCATGATCATGGCTTCAGGTGGCATTTTCTTTTAGACAAAGTAGTTCTGAAAAAAATTGTATATACCAAGTGTGGATATCTATTAGAGTAATTTTCCTAAAACTGAATAAATCCAAAATATTAAAAAGGGACAGGGTACATAGGGTTAAATTAGAAAATATGGACATCAGGACGTGGACAATTTGAACAGGATTTCTTTTATGGTATAAAAATTATTTTTAACACAATGTGTTACCTCCCCTAATTGCTCATATAGTCAAACCACCAAGGTCACCACAGCATTTTATGTATTGGAAAGCCAAAGCCACCTAATGATAGGTAATTTTAATAAGTGAAAATTCAAGCAGCCTTGACTGGGTAAAACTTCAGTCAATAATAAAAAAAAACCCAAACAAAAGAAAATTCAAAAAAAGTTATCCTAATATGCAGTATAAACCTATTCCATACGTTATGGAAAAATAAGATGTATATGCGGTTTTACAATGGTTAAATTAATCAATGTGAAAGAGCAGAAAATAACATATCTTTAAACAGTTTAAAGAGTAAAATATATTGTAAAATATGCAGCAATGTTAAAAAAAAAGAAATAAGGGTGGGCAAAAAGATTTGTAATTTGTGAAAGATGCTCAAAGTAGGCCTGAGTTTTTCAATATTGTATTAGAAATGGAAAAGTTAGAGAGGATCTAATCAAAAAGGGGAGAGGGTTTGCGTTTATATTAATGAAGCTATTGCAGATATATTGAACAGTTATTTTGTTGAGAGCTGTTGATATAACTGCACATATGATAACATTTATGTATGATATACAGAAAATATTTTATTTTGAAAGAATGGACTTTTAAGCAATGGAAAAACTACAAAAAATATATTTTAATATATAAATAAGTAAACATGTAACAATGTAACACAATATAATAATAAAAACCGTTTTACTTCTTTAAATTTATTTATTATAAAATAGAATTTTTTGTTTTATCTGTAAACTGAAGAAATCATAGATACTTGGGAATACAGCAGTATGGTGCTGATATATAAAAAAGGACTGTACTGGTCCAAAGAACTACAAGCTAGTTAGCTTATCTGAATTTTGTGTAAGACGTCAGAATCAATAGATTTTGGAGAAAATAGGTTAGAATTATTCATGAGAAAAAAATAAAACCAATATGGGTTTTCACAGAGGGAGGCCATGCTTAAAATAGATCTTTGTTGAGGAAACTACTAAATATCAACTAAAAGTGAACTTTTTACTTTTACTTATTTTGAGTCTCAAAAAGCATTTTTACTGCATGAGCAACTCATGAAACTGAAATCAGTAGGACTTCATGGAGTTATGTTAAAGTTGTCTTCAGCATGTATTACAAAGGATAATAATTTCATCCAAGCAAAGAGTTGTGGAAGATGGAGTCCCTTAGTAGTTGCTGCTGGGACTGCTAATGTAGTCCCAGCAGCCTTCCCTTACATAAATGACTGTCAGAGCCTGCCCTGATCAATTTGGTGATTTTAGCTGGTGCCTCTTGGATCGCAGCCAATTCCACCACCAAGTTTAATTGTGGTTTTAAACTATTCTTTATGGTCAGAACATGACAAACACTTGCCAAACATTCACAAATCTGAGGTAGAACATTCAAAACAATTATAATGATAAAATCTTTTTTCAACATCAAAATATGCATGAGTAAAATCAAGCAAAATCATTTTTCAGTCTTTTTTCCTCAACAAAATAAATATCTTAATAGAAAAATGAAGTGCTGCACTGTGATACAGCACACATGTAAGATGGCTCAGACTGCAAAGTTTAAAAGTGTTTTAAAGGATAATGTCAATAAATGAAACAATAAATAGACAGAGAAATCTTATTTCTGGTCAGCATGCCAAACCCTTTGTACAGACGGGTTGAAACAAGTGTTTTAGCTGAAAATGTAAACAAAACCTCCAGCCCGTGGCCCTCTATATTCAAGCTGCTGTCACCAACCCACAAAAATATTTCTCAATTGTTCTCTTGCCTTTAAAGAGTCAGGTTTTTACTCTGGAGACTTCATGGGAAAGCTTTAATCTCAGTCACCAAGCCTCTCCACTCTGTTAGAGACTTCCTCTCCTCAGTTCTGATTGTTCTAGCACCCTTTGCAACATTTGACACTGTCATCCATCAGGTTCTCTTGTCTACCCTGGCTGGCCTAGATTTCTTGGATATTGCTCTATGATGGCTCATCTCCTATGTCTGAAACTGATTCTACCAGGTGGCATGGAAAAGTTCTGTCGAAATGTTTTTAGGCCTCTTCAGGAATCCCCAAGGGTTCGGTCCTAGGACATCTGGTATCCTTTACATCAGATCACTAGTTTTTGTGGTTATCTAAGCTCATGATTTCTCATATAACCATCATGCTAATAACAATCAAATATTTCTCTCTTTTTCCACATGTGATTCATAGATCTCCCCATATATTACCAGAGGTGTTGTGGACATCTAAGCCTGGAGGATGACTATTTCAATAAATAAAGCTAGAGTGGTTAGTCTGTCTCTGTTCCCCTTCCACTCTGCCAGTACTGTCACTGTCACCCTGGGAAACAAGCTCTCCTTCACAGAGAATATCACATCAGTCACACCATCCTGTAGATTCTTCTTAAACAATTTAAGAATAATCTGTTAGCTCTGCACTGCCTCCTCAGCCAAACTGCATAGCGCTTATACTGTCTTATATGGGCCGACCTCCTTATTCAGCTAGTTTAGCGCAATCAGAATGCAGTTGAACAACTGGCTTTCAACTTCTACAAACATGTCCATACTCGGTAACTTCTGGTCACCATGAAATTCCTACATGCTGAGTCCACACATCCCAAATTGGACAATTTTGCCTATTAACTGACATCCCTTATGCCTCAACAACCCAATACAGTATTGCAGAACAGAGCTGAATTCCACAGAGTACACTTGTGTGATGCAAGTGCATTTAGTTTTTATATTTGTTTTCATATTGCTCCTATGTCTGTTATTATTCTTTGTTAAGCACTTTCTATGCTTTGTAGTTTGGAAAGGTTCTCCTTATGACCATTTTAAGCACTATGCACAAACATGTCTTATATTGGTAATAAGTCTTACATGCCTGCAATTTACCTTGAAATTTCTGTTGATGTGTTACTTGTTAATGTATGTTTCCAGCCATATATGCTTTATATGCATCTTGTTGTGATGGCCTTGGAAATCATTCAGAATAAGTGTCTGCCAAATCAATAAACACTAGTAAGCATTTTTTGCAAATCTGAACAGCTTCCTAAAAGGTATTCTTTTAGACTGAATTTGAGGTAGCACTATAAAATAAATCTATACCACAAGCTAAAAAAACAAAAAACAAAATAAATTGACAAAAGAAAAATCTCAACTGTGGACGGTATCTTCTGTACAAGTTTTAAACAAGCAAAGCCATTACCCTACAAGTTACGGGCAAGAAAGACAAGTCTGCCTACAGTCTCAGGTTTTAAAGCTGCCCTGTGACAGCTGATAAGCTTCTTGTAATGTAATTACATTTGTGATGTCTTTGTGTCTTTTAGTTTTCTTTGTTGTAAGGCATGGTGCTGAAAAATGCTGATACGATCGTCTGCTGCTAGGTAGTCGCACTGGGTACTGGCCTGGTGCTTGTCGAGGGTTCACTAACAACACTCGTTTGGGACTGTAATTTCTTATTGTCTGCATGTTTCAACTGATGAAACAGGTTTGTGGTGTTGCCTGTCTTTGATGGCACGTGTCTTTGGCACAGTTTCCAGTGCATGCTGCTCTGTTTTTTGCCTCTCACTGTGCAACCTAACTGCGCAATGCATACCTCTATTCCTGTGACATGATTGGCAGTTCGTGATTCATTTCTGTGCCTGCTATCTAAATATGGAAATTAATCATATCAATATATTTTTTATATTTCTATCGAGGAAAATTATATCGCGATAATTATTGTTATCGTTTTAATGCCCAGCCCTACTTACAACTATTAATTACAAAAGGGGATGAAAAAGGAAAAGCATTTCAATTGACAAGCAGGGTTAACATTGGCTAACTAGACTAAAATGTCAATAAAAATGTATGCCTGGTTTCTTGAGGCAGATAGTGGATGGTTCGTGCAGCACACATAAAATGAAAAGTGTATTTCTCAAAATTATGTTGTAGGTTATTCCCCAAACACCTGAATATTCTTTCCAACTTTCCCTAATGAATTTAAGGTGGGATTAACTGACGTTAACTGTAGCTATCTATTAAATTAGCGAATGTTACTATCGTCCAAAGTAAGCCAGTAGCACTGTGCTCCAATGATAACTACTATGCAATAGATAAACTATTCATTCATCATATTACCTCTGTCTGCTTCCCTTTTTTCCTCCTTTTCTGCTCTTCTTTTTCTTCCCTGGGCACAAGAGGGCTTTGGTCTTTTGACATGATATATATGTATATCTACATATATACATATATATGTATATTTGAATTAGACTACTGATGTTAATCGTATCACATTTCACGGTCAGTGTCACTCATTTGTTCAGAAAACTCGCACATCCCCCACAATCAGGTAAAGTGTAACTGGGGGGCAGGGCTGTGATGCGCCAGGGTGATGCTGTGGGCAACCCAGAAAATAGGCTGTGTAGCTATGTTTTTGTGGGCTTTTTTGTAATATTTAACAGTAATAACAATATTAAAATTGTACTAGTAAAAAAATAATAATAGTTAAAAATTTTGAATTTTTTTTCTTCCCTCATTTGGGGCGCCCCTATGGTTGGATGGCACCCCTAGCATTCGCCTATGCCACCTATGCCACAGGCCGGCTCTAATGACTGTGATAAGGACGTTAGATTCAAATGTGATGTCACTAATGTAAGAGAAGTTGTTCATAAACTACTAATGTGATTAGCACCAATCAAGATTATACTAATGTTATACAATGGCTTTGTGAGAATTCTAATAAAGAATACCATGTCTAATTATGGTGGTCACTCTATTAGAAGGACTTACAAGATAATAAAAATACAGAGGAGGACAAAACTGGTATCAGATTTCATTAAGGTCTCAAAAACTAAAAAAAAGTATTATGTGGACAACATAATTTTTAAATGAGCTGTCTGCAGAAAATGATGAAATAGGTGAAAATAAGGTAAAGTAACTCATGAAACTGGGAAATATTTTTCACTTGCAGAGAAAACCCTGCCAGAATTCATAGTGGAATAAGAAACCTTTATACTGAAAAACCAGACTTGACCAGTACAAGATGCACTCAAAACTACAAGAAGAATCACAAGCCTACTTGGGCTGAATGGCAGTTGTCATGATCTATCATCAGTTATCCAGAGGCGCAACCCTCCATATACATACGCAGCAATGTTTCACCACTCACTCTAGCTCCAAGCACTAACTCCAGGGCTTTCTCATAATTACATTTTTATACTTCATATGTAAACAGGATGTGCCACGTGTCATTTTGCTTCAGAAATTACAATGCAAACTTATGTTGACAACATAAAATATTTTGTAAAACTACTTTAGTCCAATTTGGAGTTTATTTATCTTTGGTGATTTGGTACAGAAATTAAATACAAGATGTGTACTTACTTTTAGGGAGAGGCATTTCCTTGATGCTGAAAAACAAAACAAGAAAAAATGATATATTGTTCTAATGAACTGAAATCACTGTACTTGTTCTTATTTAAAGTTTTAACTGATTCTTATCTATGATTTTATTATTGAATATTGTAATAACATGGATTCTTTCAAATAGTCCATGGACATGTGCATTTTAAATGAGTTATCTGCAAAAATGGAACGAGCCTTTTACCAAATGTTGACATTTGAGTTCTTCAACATTTTGATAACCTTTAAACTTAAATGTGAAATCATTGACCAGGTGCATGCCAACGCTTACGCTTCTTCTTCCTCCAGCAGCCTCCTGTAGGTGGCGATCTCCAGCTCCAGATTCTGTTTGACATGGAGCAGCTGCTCATAGTCAGTCTTGTTGCGCTGCATGTCCAAGCGCAGCTGGGAAAGCTCCTCTTCCAACTGTGAAATACTATTTTGCAGCCGCTCCATCTCCAGGGCATACTTATGAGTTGTCTCTCCCAGGTTACCCTCCAACACACCAATCTAGCAAGTATAGACAATTATGTATTGCACACCTGGACCATCTTTTGTAACATATCACTACCAGGACATGTATGTCAAGACTCTCACCTGTTTTCGCAAGCTATCCAGTTCCATGTCCAGGGCCTGGAGGAGGCGTCGTCTCTCATTCAGCTCACTCTTAGCACATTGCAGAACCTCATTGCCCTCCTTCACCTCTGTCTGCACTGCTTCCAGCTACAGTCCACATACCACAACACATTTTACTGTAGCAGCAAACCACTTATTCCCAGAGGCATAGTAGCATCAAAATTGACTAAATAATGGTAATGGATTAGTGCTGTTCATTTTGATCTGAACTTACTGACCTTCTTTTTGTACCAGACCTCTGCATCCTCCTTGTTCTTCCGAGTGATACCTTCATACTGAGCCCTTAGCTCAGCTATCATGGCACCAAGATCAGGACCCTGGCCTGCATCCACCTCAACATTCACTTGTTCATTGGTCCGACGAACATTCAGTGTAGTCATCTCCTTCACAAAGAGAGACCATTAGCATATCTGGAACTGGACGTGAACATGACTTTGGACCAAGTCCCAGAGCTGGCTGTGTCCTGGGCATCATGCAAGGCTGTCCTAAGAACCCCATCCATTCTTGGCAGGGCCTGCTTGTGCTAATAAGTACAGTATCTTACATTTATACTTGGAAGCTAATCACATCAATGTATTGTTACATTATTACAAATAAGACAAACAATTCATGAGTACACTCTGTAATTCTGCTCTAATGTGTGTGAGGCCTCTGAAAATCAGTGAAGACCTTTCAGTAAGTTTTTATTTTACCCTTTTTTCCCTTCTCTGTATTCAGGCAGTATAGCTGGCATGTCAAGGCTTGCTAAAACATGCTGTTCATTGATTGGTTCAGTTCAAATTAATTCAGTTTATTACATTCTAGCTGCTGGTAAACTGCACTCTACTGACACAGTGGCCTGAATGAGGTTATTCACTTTTTCCACTAATGCTTCTGTGGCAGAATATTTATAGGCAAATGACTATTCATTAATACTGCAGTTCTCTCTTTTTTCCACAAAAGAGAGCAAATGTCTATTTTCTGCTAAACAAATGAGGACATGTTGAGAACTGAGCAGCCTCCCAATCCAAGTATGCAGGTGATCAAGTCCATAATTCAGATGACATTACACAAATACAGTATCTTATATACTGTACCTGCTCTGCACACAGCCAGCAAGCCAACCAGTAATCATTGGCTGTCACCTAGTTAGTTAAACACGTCTGTATACCATCACATAGTGACAAAGAAATATTAACAGCTTTGACATCCAAGCATTACACAGGCAACTCAGCTAGCTCACCTAACAGTCCCCACAGAACTTACTACAGTTTACAATGATAATGAATAGGTTTGCCTACTTTCCGCCACCACCAAGTCTCTCGCTTTCTCTAATTCTGGTGTGAAAACAATCAATCCTTTCATCTAAAGCAAAGTGCTTCTGTTTGTTTTTGGTGAGGAGACTGACATAGCATGCCAAGGGATAGCTATCTACAGCTTTCAAAATAAACAGCAGTCTCACAACTAGGTTACAGAGAGATAGATAACAAACTAAAACATATAAACTGACACAGACAATCTGATAATTACATAAATACAAGCATTACTGCATGTTAATCAAAACGAAAAAGGATAGTTTGTCTAGGGGAAAATGCCTTCAAATAGGAATTTTCGGCAAAGTCAGTCAATAAAGCTGGGAAAAGTGTGTCATTTTTGGTCACAGTCCATTCATACCTTGTTTAATGCCTCATGTATCTCAAATTTTGGTTGTAGATGGGCCATCTAACAACATGAATGCAACAACACCAACAACAAATGATGCAACCAATATGTTTATGCTATTACATAACTGCTTTTTTTAGTTTAACTTACTGGCAGTAACAATGTCAAGTCAAGTTGCTGAAAAGTTGTTGCAGTGTTGCAGTGAGTGTGAACTCCTTCGATGTATCATTTGAATGAGTGGTATACTTTTGAATTACAGGAAAGTAACACCAATATTTTGTTACAAATAGCCTTAATTAATATTAATGTATTAATAATGTATTGATGTACACAAAATGTATTGATACATTAAAATAGTAACTAATTGACAAAATTTTTATTCAAAATCTGAAGTGCAATAACTTACTTTTTTCAACATAGTTGTGCTCAGATATATATATATTATTGACTTAGTTGACAAGAGGCATTGATCCCTTCAATTTTCATACAAACCTAGCTAGTTTTTTTTACTTCAAATATATTATAATATAATATATGGAAAAGAGCATTTTAAAGCATATTTTTATGCCCTTGTTTTTAAATGGGTTAAGTACTATATGAACTGGAAAATATATATAAATGACCTAACGCAAGTAGTCTAATTTAACCAATTCTGGGCTGACAGAAACCATTGCATTACTTAGCTGATAGCAATTTCTTTTAAGAATTTATTTTACTGTTTCCATCTACATCTCTTGGCCATATTATACACAAGTACGTACCTTTTCATTTTTATGCTAATGATACCCAGCTGTGTTTGTTAATCCTGGTGATCTGAAGAAGATAGAAACTGTCTTGTCTGGATGATATTAATTTTAATTTTTTACAGTTAAATAAAGATAAGACATATATTTTTATTTTAGTAGCCAATGATCAGAATGCATCTGTGCTAAACTTTGCCCCTCATGTGACACTGGCCTCCATGAATCTTGAGGTTGTTTTTGAATCCTTCCTTAATTTTGAGCTACAACTTACAGACTTTCAACCAAGACAGGCAAAAGGTGTTGGCCTCCCTCAACTGAATTCACTCTTTTCTTTCCTCATGGTCAGTATGCAGCTGTAGTCAAAGTGCACTCTAACCTCCTTGTGATTTTTTTTTAGGAAGTACAGCTCCTCCTTCAGACTGTCCAGATCTCCTCTGAATGTAGTAATGATCTGGTCATGGTCTGACTTTGCCCTTCTCAGAGCTAGACAGTCTCTCTCCACTGACTGACAGAGTGTAGCCTCTGCCTCCCATCTGTGCAAACACAAACATAAAAATGTCTGTTCATAGTGCCATCTGAAGACAGCTGTCTTTGTGCAAATCCACCTCATCTAATGACTAAAAGAAAATTGTGCCACCGAGCATGACAATATACTGTACATGACACTTAAGGATTTATCACACCTGTGAGGCCTGATACTGGGCTCACTTTAAAGATAAAACACAAGAAGGAAGAAGCAGAGCTCTTTGTGATATAGTCTTATGTAACAGTGTGGTCATGTTCATCGAAAGAATAATGGAACCAACACTGAACAGAATTTTCTCTATGGCACCTCAGTACACTTTGTATCTATTACCTCTTTGGTCTTCACTGTACAGAAAACACAGCAGCACACAAGTAGAATCACTTCTAGGTGATGCTATAACATGGACCTGTCAAACAAAACTCTGAAAGACTCTCACTTGATTCTGAAGTCATCAGCAGCCAGCTTGGCATTGTCAATCTCCAGCATGATACGTGCATTCTCCAGTGTCCTCTTCCTCACCTGAGGAGCAGACAACAGAACATCAACTAAAATTCCATTACTATGAATTTACACATATTTTATAAATGCATGTTGTGTTTCTCACCTTTACTATTGTGGGAATCCACACTGAATAGCCTTTGTTTAAGCAGTAAATCATTTCATGTTTTCTTACCAGCTCCATTGAAATTGAAGACTCACACATACACCAGAATGCATGCAGACTCAAACTACTTGACTATGCCTGGTGAGAACTGGAGGCATATAATAGCAGAGGAATTGCTGAAGAAATTACTGTCTAATAAAATCCCTGTAAATATGTAAATTTCTTTATTAATTGGTCCAAGACAACCACCTAAACATGCTTTGGGGGCTCATATTGAGATCATAAAAACAGTTGTAGTATTGTTATAAAGTATTTCTACAGGATGATAAAAATAGATGTGGGGACCAGGGGTCAGTGTCCACTCACACTTGGAGTGGATGAAGATTTACAACATTTAGTGCCCTCTGAGTGCACAGTAACATGAAAAAGGTAATGAACAGCATGAGTTGCTCTGAGGAGGGCACCTAAATGACACACTTGCAGTATGCACAAAGAGGATCCATACATTGAAAAACAACCAAAATTCAGTAATGATCAACTCAAGTCATTGCTATCTGCTAACTTTTTTAGCATTCCAAGAGAAATTAGCTATTATATTATAACTATTATTTTATGGATAATTATAATTTATATTCCGATAAAAATATAGCTACAGTCAAACTATTGTCAGTGTTTCAGGGTTAATGATAAACCTAACTGTTGTTGAAACCAATACTTTCAGCCAAGTAAAAGGTTAGTACTACTTATTAGAAATGTATTGGTTAGTAAATAATCATCAGATAGCCTCAGTCTCAGTCATCTTCACCAACAGAGCCTTTGACCTGTATGGCAATGATATATGATATGATATACCATATGATGTGGCCTGTATGGCCTATGATATGATGTGCAGTTATTTTCTGCCAAGACAAATCTTCAGCTAAGAACTTGAGCAGGCATAAAAGTTTGTGTGAGTTAATTGTGTTTATTTGCAAGTGTGTGATGAACATGCGGTTCAGTGCACTAACCTCCTGTCCAATAGTGTGAGCCTGGGCCATCAAGCCCTCAATATTATGTCCCTTGGGTACTTGCTCCAGCATTAACTGCTTGATCTTCAGTTCCAGGCTACTGTTAGACTTTTCCAGTGAGTGCACCTTGTCCAAGTAGCTAGCCAGACGGTCATTAAGGCCTTGCATGGTCTCCTTCTCACTGGCACTGTGCCCCAGGCCATTAACACACAGAGTGCTGAGAGTATTGAGACCATTTCCCAAGGATAGGGAGCGGGATAAGGAGAGGGTACTGGTGGCAGAGAAGGAGACAGGTACCTTGGCACGGGTACGTGTGCTGTCACGGAATGATGTGTTAGAAAAGGAGGGCTGAAGTCCTGCTGAGTAGCTCCGCATGGAGGGGGTGGATGTCATATTAAGACCTGTAAGTGTGTGTGTGTTTGTGTTTGTGTGTGTGTGTGTGGGGAGGGGGGGGGGGGGGTGGTGGTGGTGAGGGTTTGGACAGAAAGACACAGAACATGACAAATGTCAATATCAAATTAACAAATATCAAATATCAATATCAAATTAAGCAGTTGTGATGAACACATTTATGATAGGTATCATTATGATTCAGAACTCATTTGATATGTTATTTAAAGGGCATACATGTGAGCTTAATGCATACCTACAAATAAAAAGAAAATCAGTGACAGCTGAAAACAGACCCTTACCAAGGATACAGTGTAGACAATTACTTTGATCATTTTTGCAAGGTAGATATTCTAACAGGATCTACCAAGGAGACTTCTGACAAAATTATATTACTAGCATTTAGCAGACACTCTTATCCAGAGCGACTTACATCAGTTACATTTTTTTTTACAATGTTATCCATTTATACAGCTGGATATTTACTGAGGCAATTGTAGGTTAAGTACCTTGCCCAAGGGTACAGCAGCAGTGCCCCAGCAGGGAATGGAAGCAGCAACTTTTCGATTACAAGTCCTGCTCCTTAACCACTATGATACACTGCTGCCCGAACATATCTGATGTAAATACTTTGGTGATAATTATTACTACAACGGACAGGACATGAGGTTGGTGATCTGGTCCCAATAAATGTAAAAGAGCCCCTGGAAAAAAAGATAGCATCAATTGCTACTAAAAGTGATTTAAAGTTGCTGTATCAAATTATGTTTTAGTTAAGAGGAATATGGCTCTGACATGACATGGCTAAGCACTATGCAGTATTTTGAGACTTCTAGAAGGATGATTAAAAAAACATATTTTACTATTATTCTGCTTGGAATGGTGTATTTGGCACTGACACATTTTAATATGGTTAGCAGCTTCCTGTTTGTGCAACTTTTTATGCCACTTTATTAAATTCACTTTGTATTTAGATGCACTTTCTCTGTTAAAAGAAAGCACTGCTCTCTGTATAAGCATCTGCTGCATGACAAAAATGTAAAATATAATGATGGGAGCAAAGTCCAATTAGTTTAGTTGTGTGTCATTCAACACAGCAAGGTAGTGAGGTATTTAAAACACACTGGTGGTAAACATACAACGGTAAAGATGAGCTTTACAGTGTATTTTCAGCTTATTGACTATATATACATGAAATATCAAAAAACGATTCAGACACTGTGTGATGGGACGGCGAGCGGCAAACGTGACGACAACAGACATTGGGGTGAACGAAGACAAGACGTTTAATAGTGCTATTCAACAAACAAAACAAAGAAATAACTATTTTCAAAAATGAATAAATAACACCGGGCAATTGTTCCCTTCTTCTCTTACTGGCTTACAGAGTCTATACTCTCCTACAGCCTCTCTTAAATAGTGTGAGCCCCGCCCTGGACTAACCCACTACCTAGGTCAAAATATTAAAATCAATTACATGAATAGAGCGCAAAACTAAGACAATAATTCATCCCATAATGAAATACACACATTCTGTTTATAATCCCACATGTTTTCCTTCAAATAAAGATATTGCGGGATAAACTTTACATTGGCAGCACAACCTCTCCCTTCCGCGCTCCAACAGATGGAAACTACACTACCCATAATGCTATATAATTCCCATGACCAGTGTATGCACTCCTTTTGCCTGTTCCCGGCGGCAGTTCTAACCCACAGGTGAGTCGTTTAAATCTAATTGCAATTATCACATTTTGGCTTAAATTAACATTCATAATTGCTTGGCTGTAATATTAGCAAACGCGATTGCTTGTTTTTGTGTGCACCTGAAAGCAAGCCTTCATGTTTGCTGCATTATAGTTTTAGTAAACCCCAAGCAACAACAAACAATCCAAACAATACTATACATTGTTGTAACAATCCTCTTTCCTTTTCCAGGACTGAACACAACACCGCTAGCCAAAGAAATAAACCGATGCAATTTAAACTGAGTCCGTGTATTATTTTAACATTGCGCAAAATACATCCATTGCAGCCAGTGTTGGGAAGGATACTTTTAAAATGTATTCCGTTACAGAATACGGAATACATGCCCTAAAATGTAATTTGTAACGTATTCCGTTACATTACTCAATCTGAGTAACATATTCTGAATACTTGGATTACTTCCACATTGAATTGCATTTTATAAGTGTATGAATGCGGCAATCACACCCTTCTTACTAAACAGACCTATTCTGGTGTGTTCTTCTGTTCCAACTGGCTGAATGTGTTAGGCCCAAGTCTCCCTGAAAGTGCAATATATTATCATTTGCTGTCAAGGAGCAAAGACTATAAGGGTATGTTAACGCAAAAGATGTTTTGTTTGGTTAAAAAAAACAAAGAAAAATTTTCCCTTTTCCATTTCTTTATTTACTCAGCTGTCAAAAGTGGGAAAATAGACAAACATAAAATATTCTGTTTCTGTACAGAATTTGCTGTTAGTACAACTAGCATTTTCTTTCACTGAGTTTACTTAAGAGCATAGATGTTGCAACTAATCCTCTTAAAATAAAACCACCAGAAGAAAACCTGCATTTTCCCTTACCCTTTTCCTGATTTCACAGGATAAAAACATAAAAGGATAATATAAAACATTCCATAAAAAATGTCAAGATTGTTACAGCTGACTATACTCACGTCAATGTTCTTCTATTAAGAATGACACACTAATAAGGGTCCTTCAATGCAAAACAGAAACTCAAACTGAATGTGATGATGGCAAAATAATATTTTTTTTTTAACTACACCACCAAATGTCATTTTACACACATGAAACAATGTTTAAGTGAAACCCAACATTACTTCTTGGTAATGTAACAACAAAGGCATGCAGCAAAAACCTATCCAAAATGTCAATGTTGTACATACATAACAAAATTCCTCCGACTAATAAATTAAATAATTTGCAAACATTTGCAGTAGGCATAAGGTGTTGCTTTTATATGAATGTTAGAAGAAAAAAACAATTGGTATACAAGAATAATGAGGTTATAAATGAATATGCATTGCCTGTGAACATTTCACGTACCTAAAGACCAATATATTTTGAGCCACCCACCTACATATTTGACCCACCTACTCTACTAGTCAACAGTCCAGTAAAGGCGGTTGTATCGCAGCAAGAGAGCCTGTTCAAAGTGCTTATCTGTCATTTTGTTACGGTGTGGAATGAAAATAAGTCCTCCCTGGCTAAAGAGCCGCTCGACAGGAGCACTTGATGGCAGTGTAGTATTGTACTTTGAGAAGAGGGCTCTGATCATTGGATACATCTTCAATGAAGCCAATGACTTGTCTGGATCTTGGAGATACCTCTGCACCTCATCCTCCGCTGTTGAACTGGTCATCTGTGCTGTCTCAAAGGTGAAGACGTTGTCATCATCTTCTGGATCACTTCCTAGTGCGGCATGTCCAGCAGTGCTGGCATCATCACAGGGCTCTGTGTTAAGAAGATGAGCCTCTTGGACCATTGTTCTTTTCATGGCTTCCCTCTCTTCATCAGCAAGCCACCACAGTCGAAACTTTGGGATGTTGGAAGCTGCCATCCTTGCCTCATGGGAGGCCAAAACCTCCCCAAACCGAGTGTCAATGGCTTTGAACAGCTGAGAGGATGTGGGTTGAGAACTGCACTTGTGTCAACTTTTGAGCTAACTTGGCTTTTAGGCTTAGAATGGTGGGAACTATGTATCCAAAGAAACAGTTCTTTTCTCCCTGGAGCAGGTTGATTGGGTAGGCAAGAGGTTTCAGAATGGCTGTGTACTCTTTCAGAAACATTGTCTCTTGAGGATGCAGTTTGGCCACATTCAGATGGTCACAGATTTCATTGAGCTGACTCTCAGTGAGACTCATTAACTTCTCGATTGCATGGTACTCTGAGCTCCACCTAGTCACTGAAGGTACCACACATCTCATTTGGGCAATTTCCTCAATTGCATCAGCAGCACCTGATGAGCAATGAGCCTTATTCCAGGTTGCAGCACATTTTGACATTGCACTCCTGTATAATTTTCGGGAAACACCCTGTGAGGCAACGTTCTCAAGATCAGTTGTGGCAACAAGATTCAAAGTATGCACGGCACATTGATGGTGAGGTGGAAAAAAAAAGTTTAGCTCCTCTTCCTCTTGCTCCTCCTCAAGAACTGCAGAGACATCAGCAAACTGCACATCATCTGTGCTATCCATGTCATCTTCCATTTCACACCCTCCATATTCATTGAATGCTTTGACGAAATTGCTACCATTGTCAGTGACTGTGGCACTGACTTTGCCTTGGATCCGGAATTCTGCATGAATCTGACTAATTTTGGCAGCAATAACATCATAGGTGTGGCAGCCCCTTATCCTTTCATGCCAACGCAGCAGACTTTCGATATAATGTCTCTGGCTCAATCCAGTGACACGTGATTCCAATGAAACTCCTATGATGAGCCGTCCATATGTCTGCTGTTGTGCACATGGTTTGAACACCCCGAAGAGTTTCAGTTACTGCCTCCTTCATATTTTGAGATCCAGTTTCAATGCGCAGCATCAATGTTTTTCTGCACATGGGTGTCTTACCCCCACCGATTCCTTTGATCATCTTACGGAATGGGGCATTCTCCACTAATGAAAAGGGCTGCACATCTGCAATTATGAACTCAAGAACAAAGGCATTTACTTTCCTTTGGGTGATCGCTGAGGTGCTGAGTGTTGCTTGTTTGAGAGGAGGTGGTGTGGTGGGCATGGCACTTCGTTCATCACCATCATCTGATGCCATTTCTGTTAACCTTAGCAAGACACTGGAATGCTTCCTCTAAAATAAGGAAATACAGAAAGAGCACATATTAATGACACTGAAATTGTTTTATGCTAGGAAGAATAAAGAGGACTATTGTATGCAGGCGGTTACTCTCTAAATGTCACAACACCCTAGAGGTGCTGATGGTGTCATTACACTTCACAATAATCATTACACAGATTCACAGTAATTATCTGTTTTAAATTTCATATGTGAAGTCTACTACCACCTAGGCTATTTAGCATACCATGTTACCACATCATAGGCTACATATTTCATACACAGGAGGACGTGGCATGCAAGGAAATTGTGTGGAAACATGTTATCATGAAAACAGTTTTTTTGGAGAAGCACTAACTGCACATGAATATAGTAGATAGCTAGAGGTAATCACAAAATCATAATATATCAGAACTGGTGATGGTTTCATTTCAGGTGCTGTGCAGATAAAAAAAAAATCTGTTATAATTCTCACATGAGAGGCCACCACCACCTATTTAATAGGTCCGTTCATCGTTCAGGGGATGCACTGCCATTACGTTAGACTATCCTTTTGCTAACCAAGTGGTATGAGTAGGCTGTACATGTCAACAGGAGCATGCATACATGCAACTAAAACCATGTGGAAATATTTAAACATATAAAAAGCTTCCACAGTAGCACTACTCACAAGTTCCTGAACTAATAGCTTTTGTGTTCGTAGTCCCGAACTGCATACTACACGAAGCTAGCTGCAGTCTATAAGCTAACACAAGCTAATTTCAGTTAACGTTAGCTAGCATGTCAAATAGCCATAGTAAATCAGCACATAGGAGATTGTCAAGTGGCACATCAACTAAGCATGTAGCTACCTACAACTATTTATAAAAAAGTTAAGATAGCAAGGTAACCAGTAAAACTGCAGACAACTACCCCTGGCTAACTACAAAAAGAACTTACTTTTAAGATGCTTCTTCAGGTTGGAGGTGGAGTCTTTGGACGTTGAAAGGAGGTTGGTTGCTGGCAAGCAGAGGTTGCACTGCACAGTTATGTTACGTTCTCCCTTCTCTTTCTTTAATGTGAAATACTGTTTGAATTTCCAAGACAGAAACGCATTCTTGCCCTGGCTCTGTTGTGCCGGCTCCGGCTCCAGCTCCTGCTCCGACTCCATTATCTTGACTGATCACACAAATAGCTCAACTGGATGTTAACGTTGTAGAGTCTTTGGTTGCATGTTCTATGCTAGGGCTTCCGGGAGATGCATGGAGTTGCCTTAATTTATTTAGAGAGTGAAACATAAAGTACCATCATGTAATCAATTGATTTCAACAATGTATCTGTATTCTAATTACCATCTATTTAAATTGTAACTGCAACGGAATACAGTTACTCATAATTTGTATTCTAAATACGTAATGCTGGTACATGTAATCCGTTACTCCCCAACACTGATTGTAGCACTCCCCTGCTTCCTCATAGCGAGGCAGATGCGCACGTTTGTGCGGAGAATTCTTTCTCGGTCACATTTCCCACCCACTCTGGTTGCTCGCCCTCGGGAAAGAGAAAGAAAGTCCCCAGTTTTATTCTTCGCCCCACAAAACGAAAGGGCTGAATGGCAAGATAGCACCTTGTGAGACGGGAATTGGTCTCATGCATCTTACCCAGCCATTGCAGTGCCTTATAGTCCGTTTCAGGGTGAACTCCCAGCCCAACAAATAGTATTTTAAGGAGTCAAGGGCCCACTTAATCACCAAACACTCTTTTTCCACAGTCGAATACCATGTCTCCCTAGGAAAGAACTTGCGGCTAATGTAGGCGACTGGCTGATAGGCTTGGTCTATTACCCAGCACATAGCCGGGGTACTCAGTGTCTGTGCGGGCCAGGTTACATTTCTGGGGGTTGACTGTCAAGCCAGCCTCCTGGAGTTTGGTCCGCACCTGCTGCACATGGGATAGATGTTCTTCCCATGACTTGCTATAAATGACAATGTCATCCAAGTATATGCCTTTTGCTATTACTGCTAAGGGTTTTTGATAACTGCTGCTTAAATAGGCCCCATTATTTAAAAATCAGTACCAGAAGTCTTTAAGCAACTCTTAGAACTGGAAAAAAAATCCTGATGAATGGAAAGATCGTGTTATAGCTGTATATATAACAGGACATCACACAGGTGAGAAGGAAAAAACTGTAACCCTGTTTTTTTCTGTAAATGGGCATTCCCCACTGGATATGCTGAACCTTTCTATGCTCTTTCTATCCTCTATTATCTAAAGCTTAACATAATAAGTTATTTATAGCATATAATTCTGTACATTAACATCCCCAGAAAAAAACTGTTTACTGTAGATAGCTATGTGGATAATTCAACTAGCCAATAAGGAACAATTACGTGTGATTAGTGAGCCAAGTCATGATCTGATCCAATGGCACAACATTAACAAAAGACTAGATAGCTAGCTAGCTACCTTTTGGAAATATCTGTTGATGTTGAAATATACACTACTTGTGTAATTCAGATTATTTTTAAGATAATAGCCAAATGTATTCCTAATTTCTTACATAAACGAACAACTAAAACCACAATAACATGTCAAAAATGTGAACAGTCGAAACAACAGACCATAAACAACAGAAATAATATCAAATATCCTCTTTGAAAATTCAAAGCTTACAGAACAAATTTGCACATTGACTTAATCATACAGATTGGGAAATTGTCTCTGAATTGAAACTTAAGAAAATCAGGGCAAAAGCAGAATATCCTTTGAATAAAGCACAATTAACTTTCTGTGGAAGGAGAAAAAGCAGGAAAGACATTAGCAGCTAGAATTAGAGATGACATGCTCTAACATTTCCAGGATAAAAAGGAGGATGACAATGCAATGTGATGGAACTTATCTAAACTATTGTGAAAACACAAAATACATCACTGGCATCTAGCACTACTTAAAAGAAAGTCACTAGAAAAAACCATCTCAGTTATTGACATACAAAAAGCTATTCAATCTTTCTGCTACAACAAATCCTCACAATCATATGGTTATACCACTGAGTTTTATTCTATATTTCAAACTCTCTGATACAAAATTAACAGATGCAATAAAGGTATGTACAATAAATGCTCAAAGTCAAAATGTACAGCATTACATTTACTGTGGGAAAGTGAATTTTTATAATCTCTGTGGACAGTCACAATGCAAATGCAACTTAATCCCTTGAATATATTAATTGCTTAAACTTGTGTTACATGCATATTAGGTGACCTGTCCAGTTATAAATGTTCTCTTCAAAAAGGTTCATACACATTCAACAAACTGTATAAGAACCCTCTAATCTTTTTCAGCTGTTTTTCAGCTGTTCATCGAAAACCTCCTCCACATATAGCTACTCCTGTTCTGATGCCCAAATGGGAGGTTCAATAACCTCTGCCCACAGCGAGGTGTAATCCCTTCATTGGTCTCCAAGACCAATACCCCTACAGCCCTAGCAGCACTTACACTTTCTTGTTGTATTAAAATTCATCTTTATTGAGTTATGATGGATGGACGATGGATTTAGAAACTCTTACAGAATAGGTTAATGAAGCTATCAGTCAGCACAAAAAAGTAACATAGTTTAGTGCAAAGATATAAAGAAACAACCCCTTTGGAGTTATATCTCAGTGATTAAAAAAAGGATAAATTAATAATCCTTAGTATTGAAATAATTTAACAGAAGTTGGTAGGCTATTTTAATCTGGGTTTTTTATTTATTCATCCATACAGTTAAAAGCCAAATTTATTGGAGTATAAAGAGGATCCACCTCTTCATAGAGAGGGATGCACCAACGACCGTAGCGGAAGAAGGACGTACCAACAACCGTAGCAGAGGAACTGATTTGGAGGATGCCTGGAGATATGGACACTGCCGCTGTCGCATAGCAACTGGACGAGAGGATGTCGTAGCCGGGGACACCGAGGAACATCGTGGAGCAGCAGTTTTTAAAAATGATGTAGGACTATATAAGAGCTGGTCATCGAGGGAGACTGATCATTTACATGCTACTGAAAACTACGTGACTCTGTGCAATTTTAGTAAGATCGCTTACTTTTGGAAGACACTTACTGACTCTGTTAAGCTAAAATTTTACACACAGGCTGTAACCGGCAGCTCAATAGTTAGCATTTTTGTTCGTTAACATCAAGAGAAACCTGTCGTTGGACTTCAAGGAGTGGGCCAATTTCAGCGTGGACTCAGAACCTGCTACGGCTTTGCAACCTGCATTTTGGAGATTCTTATGTTTAAAATAGACTCACGTTGTTAGATTAGGAAAAACCTCTAGTTCTATAACTAATAAATGTAAATTTACTTTTTATAGACCGCTGAGTACTCAGCTGTGTCTTTGTGCTGTGGTTGTGTTGGATTAGTGTTACGGCAATTTTCTTCCACTTTGTTATTGCAACACTGCTGGATTTTCAGCCCGTAACACCAACATACCCAAACCAATTAAATAACATTTTATTCTTAACATTTCAAATGATTTGTACCATGAAGAGTGGCATTGTCTTTTCCTAACTGAATAATGGAATAACGGGGTTGTAGATTTTATTAAAATGACAGAAGTGTTGACTTTACTCGGCCATTGGATTTAATGGGGTTTGTATAGCAACACACTAACATTTCGCAGTCTGAGGCCCTGTAGTGTCAACCAAATGACCAAATGTAGCCATCCCCTCCACACCTTCCCCCATCATCTCACAGGGCTGCAGATGCAGAAGACAGTCTGTGCTGGGGAGATTGGCTTAAGCTGACAGGTTCACAAATTTATTAAAACTAGATACATTACATTACATTTTCATCATTTAGCAAACTCTCTTATCCACAGTGACCTACATAGCTAACACTTTATACATCAGAGTTCATTTATACATCGGAGTATTTACTGAAGCAGTTGTGGATTAAGTAGCTTGCCCAAGGGTACAAAAGCAGTACTCCAGCAGGGAACTGAACCGGCAACCTTTCAGTTACAAGACCTGTTGCTTTCCTTACCACTATACCACACTGCTGCCCTTCATTGCTATCACCACTTATACTAAATAAGATCAACCTTGTTGTAGACCTATGTCTGTTGCTACTTATAGCATTATTGTTGTTAGCTTTGTTTTTTAAGGTCACATCACTGTCCAGGTAGAAGAATCTGAAAATCATTCAATTCAACAAAAATATACTGTTATGTTCAAGTTTAATGTCAAAAGACAGGAAATTCATGAAATCCATTACCTCTGGTAAGCCTTTTCAGGACATATATGATACACACATTGATACATGATATGATACTTTAGCAACATTGGGTTACTTCAGACAACATGTACTCACTGCTGAGAAGATTGCTGAAGATAACAAGTTTGTCTCAAACAGCAAAATATATAGTCCTCAGTAGAATAAGGGAAATAACCATGTACGTGTTTGGTTACTACATGTGCTTAGACTTTAGTTACTTGAAATTTACCACTTATGTGTATTGTTACTGCATGAGTCACTATGCACAAACAAACCCAGATTAAAACATAAAATCTCCATTCAAAATGGAGAACATTCCTCCTCCTCTGCTCTTCTAAATTGTGATAAATCTTATAAAACAAATATTAAATGGTCTGACACAAGAAATGCCCAAAGAGGAGACCTTTTTATGTAATCAGTTCTCAGTTAGGCATAGACAACCCACGTTAGAGCCTGAAAATGAAGTTGTTTATTTGTTTAGACATCTGAAAAATATTTTTAATATTTAGATGTTGTCCCAGCAACCCACCTTGCAATTATAATAAATTATAATGAAAATTAATACATTTAACATAAAAAATGAACAGTCCTCAAAAAAGTGCATTACTTACGTGAAGGATTGCCAAGTAGACTGAGAGTGGTCCTGAATGAGGTATTGCTCTGATCTGGCCCTGTTGCTGCAAGTCACCTCTTTATAAAGGATTTGGCTAGAAAAGGGGTGGGGGAACAGAATCAGTGTCTTCTGTGAACATTTCCTGCATACTTGAGAGCTAGGTAGGGCAGGGAAGTAGCAACACAGTGACTTCAGATCCAGAGGTCATGGAATATTCTTTCCTCATAATGATAAACATTACTAACCTAATAAACTAATGAATTGGTAATTGTTTCTTGAACAGATTCTTCATTCAGTTCTCAGGTTTCATTCATTCAGGTTTAGGTCTGGTGTCTTTCACCTTGCACACATGTTCATTTCATTAGCAAAAAAACATAAATAAAAATCCTATATGTTCAAGTTTAATTTTGGAAAAAGACACAAAACTCTGGAAATTCACGAAATTACCTCTGCCTATACACTACTAAGGCTTTTCAGAACACTGATTTGATACAGGCTATAATACTTTAGCTACATTACTTCACACAAAATGTACTCACCAATGGGAAAATTGCTGAGTCAAAACTATCTCAAACTCCAAAATATATAGTCCTCAGAGGAATAAAGGAAATAACATGCAAGTATTTGATTATTATAAGTACTTACATTAGTTGCTGCATAGAATTGACCAGTTATGTGTATTGTTAATTTCTAGTAACTAACTACTTTAGTCACTACATAGAAACATATTAGGCCAGTTTTCCACACCCAGATTAAGCCTACTGGGTCTGCAAAACTGGCCCACTCAGTTATTCTTAAAACTTACCAGCACGGTCAATTTACAACTTTTTATTCTTAGATAATAGCAAACTGCTGAGTTCCTTAAACTTATCCTTGATAGGGGCCATTTACTCTCTTGTGTGTTGTTGATCATCCCAAGAATGATTCATTCATACATGACAACCATTTATTCTCGAAAAGGCAGGTGACAAATTTAACTATTTTGACTGCATGACTTAGCCACACTAGTTATAACTGCTGTGAAACATTTGAAGAATAAATCATTTAGAAGTCTGAAGGATATATTTTGTAAATGAACAAACAAATACTAAATTGCAACAATAGTTGAATGGGGTCAACCTACTGTGCCCATAACTAAAGGGTTTCCTCAGTCAGAGAGGTGCCTGTATATCCCTATCATGATTTGTGATTGGAAATATGACACTCAATGGGGAAGCATGCTAACTTTATGTATTCAGAGCTTTTGTGAGTTACATGATCACGTTAAAATACCAAAAATCCCAAACCAAAATTTCAAATTAGTGAATATCTTGTTATGAGTTTGAATGTCTTCTCCAATCGTGGCAAATAGACCAGTCGTGTAACTTTATGAACGTAAACGAAAATTTAGAAAAAAATTAGAAAAGATGGAATGTCCACACATTGTTGAAAAAAAATTAAAAAGAATAATTATTGTTTTTAAAAAATTGCACTTAGGATTGAATGATCTCTCTGTTTTGTGCCAGTATATACATTCCTTCCTTTCTACGATAAGAACTGACATGGAAATGTCATTTTCCATACTCTATGAAGAGATCAGTTTAATTGCAAACATTTAGGAAAGGATAATAAACAGCCACATACACTATATGGACAAAAGTATTTGGCCACACCTGTTTTTCAGGGTTTGGGCTAGGCCCCTTATCTCCAGTGAAGGGCAATCTTAATGCTTCAGCATACCAAGACATTTTGGACAATGCTATGCTTCCAACTTTGTGGCAACAGTTTGGGGAAGGCCCTTTTCTATTCCAACATGACTGTGCCCCAGTGCACAAAGCAAGGACTAGAAAGACATGGTTTGGTGAGTTCGGTGTGGAAGAACTTGACTGGCACGCACAGAGCCCTGACCTCAACCCCATCCAGCACCTTTGGGATGAACTGGAACAGAGATTGCAAGCCAGGCCTTCTCGTCCAACATCAGTGCCTGACCTCATAAATGCTCTACAGAATGAATGGGCACAAATTCCCACAGAAACACTCCAAAATCTTGTGGAAAGCCTTCCAAGAAGAGTGGAAGCTGTTATAGCTGCAAAAGGGGGACCAACTCCATATTAAAGTATATGTATTTGAATACATTGTCATTACAGTCCCTGTTAGTGTAGTGGTCAGGCGTTTGAATACTTTTGTCCATATAGTGTATATTGGCAATAAAAGACCAAAAGAAATTAAAAATAATAAGACAAATAATACTCTTTAAAAGTAGAATATTGGAACAGACTTTTCTTTCTTTATTCTTACTATTTTGCACATTTTAGAATAATAGCAAAGCCATACAAAAGTGTGATGAACAAAATCAAACTATTTTAGATTCTTCAAAATAGCCAGAAAATATTTTTTAAAAATTAAAGATTTTTTGGAAGGAAATTGATGCATAGGCGTCAACTTAATTGCATTACATTACATTATTGGCATTTAGCAGATGCTCTTATCCAGAGCAACGTACATCAGTTACAGGGTTTTTTTTTTTAACAATGTTATCTACTTATACAGCTGGATATTTTTTTAACCGTGGCAATTGTGGGTTAAGTACCTTGCCCAAGAGTACAACAGCAGTGCCCCGGCACGGAATCTAATCGGCAACCTCTTGGTTATGACTCCTGCTCTGTAACCACTTCGCTACACTGGTTCGGCAACTTCACTATTTATATTTGCCTGTATATTTGTCTGTTTAGTCCAGCAAGATGGTGGAGGAAGCTAGGGATCAGCATCTGAGAGAAAGGTCATTTGGTTGACACTGTGGAGCCTCAAGCTGCGAAATGCTCGTGTGCTATACAAATTCCATTAAATCCAGGGGGTCATTCACAACATTTCTACAAAATCTACAGCCCCTATCTCTATTATATTAAGAAAAAGCACTGCTGCTATTCATCGGAGATATCATTGAAATCTTGCACTAACGAAAATGCTAATGTATTATATTATATTATATATAATATCTATATATTATATATTTATTATATTTAGACATGAAAACCCCTGTACAGATTCTTGCAACCATGGTCGCAATTTGTTACTTGTCATAGTCAGAGTTGGTCTGTAAAATGTTTCATTTTGGTTGTCCTAGCTATTTTATTTATCTATATAACATGCTAACTATTAAATTATATCATTGTAGAACATTTATTAAAATATTAACAATTTGTTTTTATCCTATTTATTAATTACTCTTATATATGTCTTACATTGTTTTTTGATAATTGTATTTATTGAATATGAATATTGTTTTTTTTGTAAATAGTTACAGATTCATAGGAATTAAGACAGCTTCCCAGTTCTCCATATGGTTTTATTCGAGTTGAGCTCTTACTTGTTCAGGCTTAATTGAGCTGTTGCTTGAACACCGCTCTACGTGAATGAAGTATACTATTACAGATGTGGTTGAACTAATATGTAAAAAGGAAACTATGTTTGTTCAACATATTTTGTGAATATCTAGCCCTTGAACAATTTTGGTACACCTATTCAATTAAATATAATTGGTGTAATAAGTATAATAAGTATTCATTGGTGTAGGTCTCATTGAACAGCTAATTACAGTTAACAGGCACAGATACAGAGAAATACCTTTAAGGCCCAGAAACACAGGAAATGACCTTAACATACCATAGATCACTTTGGTGTGGGAGATTAATTATTGTTTCAACTTTTTAAAACTGTAATATATATTGAATGAATTCTATCAATAAAAAATAAATAAAGTATCAAAATCAGGTAAATATAAATATATATAAAATAACTGAATTGGCAAAATACATCAGCGAAGAAAAGTGAAACTCTTCAGGAACAAGTATAGCACAGCAAGCTAGCACTGTCTTTAATCTGAATCTGTACCTGTACCTCCATGAGCAACTTTGTTCAGTCATCAACTGAATGTATGTCTTACATATCACCAGCAGTGGCCATCAGATCTGAAAATGCTGAGTTTATATTATTTTCTGACAAGTGAAAAGCTGTCACAAATTTACAGCAAACTATTTTATATGTGTGATTGAAATGATTATCAATGAGGAAAACTTATTAACATTAAAAAGCATTTACTTATGTTATATTCACTTGTGTTTATGTATTTGTGTTCCAGTGGCGGCTGGTGAGCTGGAAACAGGGGAGGCTGAAACATTACCTTTAAATCTATCATTACTTTCAACCTGTTCCCCTTTATCCTCCTTGATTAACAATAAAAGAAATAATTCACAGAATAATTGACACCAATGCGTAAATAGAGTTAATGATTATACTCGCGAAACAGCGCAGATTGTCTGTAGTTTGTGCGCTATTGCGAAAGCTACAGCACAAGGTTGTTTAATTAACAAGGATGGCAATTTGAACAATTAAGTGGCAAGTAATCCCAAAGCTTTCTCTTAAATGTTTCACATTATAGCTTTCTTGTGTTACAAAATTCAAATTACAAAACGGAGCTAAATTTAGTTAGATCGATTTAAATGACTGAGAATAAACTTTTAGGTTAGGTTGAGTGCAATGAACAACAACGTTTAGAACACAGACCTCACAAAAGCTGTGATGTGTCATGAGCATTTAATGTAATTTAATTTGATAGATGCCATCCTTGCTAAACAATCTCAAGTTGTAGCTTTCGCAAGCACACAAACTGCAGACAATCTGCGCTGTTTCGCGAGTATAATCATTTACTCCATTTACGCGATTGGTGTCAATTATTCTGTGCATTATTTGTTTTATCTTCCTTGATTAACAATAAAGGGGAACAGGTTGAAAGTAATGATAGGTTTAAAGGTAATGTTTCAGCCTCCCCTGTTTCCAGCTCACCAGCCGCCACTGTTGTGTTCTAATTTTTATCCTCAGTCATACTCATGTCCTGTCAGTTCTACAGCAGTAAAAGATACTGCATATCATACTGCAGCTCTGTCACATTCACTCCAAATGATAATGCTAGGGGAAAAGGCTGCACACTCCTGTACACTAACTTGTCAAAAGAAGTCGAAGAAGAACTCAGTTAAGCTAAGTATAATTATGGAAACACTCAAAACACTCAGAATATAATTTAATATTCTAGTAAAGCTGATTCCATGTTGTGGTTTTTGTTTTCATGTTTCTTGCCCATATTGTGGTCTTATCATCATAACCACATGGACTGCCACTGCCCTCAACACCTTGAACCTAAAAGTAAAATCCCAGAATACAAAGAAATGTTTTATTTCAAAGCACAAATGGCAAGGAAACACGTTCTCATTAAAATACATTTCACAAGTATGGTGTTGTTATCTCTGTTCACATAAAATGGAAACCCAATATGATGAGCAATAATGAAGACCATTAAAATGTTTCTCCTTGTGACCCATAAGCACAATTAATTTCTGCTTTTCTACTGTTTCTGTACCAGCATTAAACTAGCATAAATCTAAAGAGCAGAAAGATTGAGATCATAATGATACTGGGAAATAACACGCTGTGACTAATACTGCCCTGAAGGAGACAGCATCACATGTCATTCTTTCAAACAGAACATGAATAAACAGAACTGAGCACCATTGTTGTGTTTCACAATAGTGTACTTACAATACTCTTTTTTTCTTAGCTGTAGCTTGTTGTCATGCAATCCTTCTGCTTCTTTGCAAATTAACACCAATGAGAGGACAGATGATACGGGCAACCTGATAATCTGTGCTGCTCCACCTTAGAGATGGGTGCTTAGTTCAGCGGGAATAGAGCAGGAACAATAAGGGAACATAGAAAGAATATATTCCTGAGAAATTCAGGGAGGGAGAGCTCTCTGGATCACTACTGCAAGTTGTAAACACATACATCCTTGTCCAAACCTTTCACCTTTTTCTCTGCTATATTCTCAGTGACTGCAGTCATTGTTAAATACATGTGGGACAAAGTTGTAGTTAGGGCACTTTTTGGTAAATAACATGCATAGTTTACTTAGTTAAAGTGATCAAATACAATCATGAGAGAACTGTCCTTAACATAGGAACAGGAAAGGGGTGTAGCTGGACAGTCTTTGCCAGCTGTCCATTCTGGGGCTGTGGATTTTGTTGTGGCTGACTGTATATATGAATACACAGATTAAAATGATAAATATAAGAACCACAAACAGTTATAATTTTAGAAGTATTGACAGTACTCCTCAAGTGTGCTTGTCATAAAAAGTGTGCTTTTGGCTGCAAAATATTCCAGATAGTATGTGATCATCAAAAAATAAATTATCAATAAAATAATTTCATTCTCTTTACCCAATAAAAATCAACTAAATGTTACTTTCTCAGTCTTTTGTGTGTCTGTACCATACTCAGAATGTTTGCATGGTTTTCAGACACCTAAACAAGATTGCTCAATGAAATATAAAGCACTGAATCACTTTGTATGATGTATAGAATTAGTGGTGCTTTGTAAAGTACCATATCACAAAAGGGATAAAAATGTCCCACTGAAAATGTTGCAGTTTCTGCATGTGATGGATTGCCATACTGTACACTTTTCTCTTGCAGCCGCTGTTTGAGACTCAGACCCTTCAGAAATGTTCTTATTTATCACTATTCATCTAATAGAGGGTGTCCCTGTTGTTCAATGAATCAGTGAAGTCTGGGGAAAGCAGTGAAGAATGAATGAATAGACAGACCATTCTGAACCTGCTAAATGGAACTTAAGTCAATGTTTTGCAGTTCTTGAACTGAACATGATTGTCATTGGTAATAGTTGTTTATGCATTTTACTATTTTCCAAGGATTTGTTTACATGAGTGACTGCTAGGCTAACTAACTGCATTAAGCTGTTATTATTAATAGCCCTAATTTCATATAGCTCAACAAAACACATTTGCACAGTGTTGAAAGGAGGATTGTCTAAACAAAGGCTTACTAATGCAAAAATGGATTGACTTATTTATACAAAGTGTCACAGTGCAAACAAACAAAAGTTACAGTTACAACAACAGAAACAGTGCAAAAAAGTAACTAATCCAGGAACTATTGACACACAGAGACATATAAAGACATGTCAAAATTTATTACTACAATTCACCATCTTATTGTAAAAAGGGAAAGTTATGCAAATCTGTCTCCAGCTCCTATCAACAACTACCATCCCCTGTTTAAGTCTCAACCATAAGTAGTACAGTATAGATGTTTTTATGATATTTGATGACAATTTGGATTCATTGTACCTAGTTTTTATAGTGGATATTAAATGCTTTCTACTGTGGGTACTTGCATGTTACAAAAACCTACAAGGCAAGGAAGTAGATATTGTTTCTGCTGTTGTGAATAGACTGATTTCGAAGGTTGATTTTCAAAGAGGCTCTTACCAGGATTAAACAGTTCTGGTAGTTAAGCCCACCCCCCAGTGACTCGTTGTGACTGTGAAATGCCTCCCTGAATTCACATCATATCATGGTAAACAAATGTGATGCTGTTCACTCCTAAATTATCTCCCAGTTTTTTTACAAAACTGTTGCTGTCTGTAATTAATGAGTATTAAATTCCTCTTACCAGACAGAAAGAAAAAGGAGGTGGCCTTTCCCATATGGTCCAGCAGTCAGGATTCCTAGTTTTCACCCAGACGGCCTGTGTTTGGCTCCTGCTATGGCAATGATGTTATGTGATGGGAGTATATGGTGCAATCCATTCCGGAGGCCTTTTCTTTCAATTTATGGCTGAACACTGTTAACTTGATAACATTTGTTGGAACATGTTTTCTCTTTACCGATAACCACTTAATTGAAAGGGCAAAATCAGGAAAAACAAATGTTATGAAGTGGAAGGCATTACTGATTTCTTCCCCAGGAAATAACTGCATTTTATGAATCATATCTAAGGCAATATTTGAGCCTGTCAGCAATTTGTCAGAACGTGCATGTTGAAGAAGTACCATTCTCTGAGTACTGAGACAATGACACAATGTTGTTTCAGGAGCTCACCTATGTATTGTGCCGTTATTGTGTAGTGGTTAGTACTCTGTGTTGTGACCGCAGCAACTCTTGTCCGAATCCAGGTCACGGCAACACACATGAAAAACGTCCATATTGCTTCGACACACTAAAGGTTTCTGTCCTTACACATATTTGTTTAACTTTGGAAATTTTTGCACAAAATTTATCTCTGTATACCATGTGATGGACAGTGTTGGGGAGTAACTCTCCTCCATCGTCAACTCATCTTTTACTACTGGCCTTGTAGAGATCTTAAGATCTCTACACAAGATCCACAGATCTTAAAAATGCTCTGGTTACTCCCCTGCTAAAAAAACCTACTGCTGACCCATCTGACATGAACAATTACCGTCCAGTATCCCCCCTGTCATTTGTATCCAAATCCCTTGAACGTGCTGTACTTAGCCAACTGTCTCCCTTTCTCCACAAGCACAACCTCCAGGATCCCCACCAGTCTGGGTTCAGACCCGGGCACTCAACCGAAACAGCACTCCTGGCAGTGACAGAGGCCCTCCACACAGCTAGAGCCTCCGACCTGTCTTCGGTCCTAATCCTCCTTGACCTCTCCGCTGTGTTTGACACCGTCAATCACCAGCTGCTCATTGCCAAGCTCTCAGAGATTGACGTCTCTGGTACCGCCCTTTCCTGGTTCAGGTCCTACCTGACCAGTAGATCTTCCCAGGTCTACTGGAAAGACTCCATCTCCACACCCACTCCCCTCACTACAGGTGTCCCCCAGGGCTCTGTATTGGGACCTCTCCTCTTCTCCATCTACACCAACTCATTTGGTTCAGTCATTAACTCGCATGGTTTCTCCTATCACTGCCACTCAACTAATCTTTTCTTTTCCTCCCTCCACCCCCCAGGTCAACGAAAAGATCTCCGCACGCCTTGCTGACATCTCCAGATGGATGGCCTCCAACCACCTCAAGCTTAACCTTGACAAGACTGATCTGCTGTTCATCCCGGCCAAGTCCTCTCCTCTTCAAGAGCTCTCAGTTACTGTCGACGGCACCACTTCCTCCATTTCTGTGAAGAGCCTGGGAGTCACCCTCAATAATAGGCTGGACTTCACTGATTACATCTCCCAGACAACATACTCCTGTCAATTCCTCCTCTTCAACATCAGGTCCTGATCCGCCCTTTTTTGGCCACCTACTCCACCCAGCTGCTTGTCCATGCCACTGTGCTCTCCCGCTTGGTCTACTGCAATGCCCTTCTTGCAGGCCTCCCAGCCTGCACCATTCAGCCGCTGCAGCTCATCCAAAACGCAGCTGCTAGGCTGATCTACAATCTCCCCAAGTTCTCCAGCATCACCCCGCTACTGAGATCCCTCCACTGGCTCCCAATCGCAGCCAGGATCCGCTTCAAAACCTTGTCTCACCTTTTCTGCTGCAAGAAAGACCGCCCTGACCTACCTCCAGGACTTCATCCTACCCTATGCACCTGCTTGACAACTTTGCTCTGCTACATCCGGACGCCTCGCTCCTCCCACCAACAGAATGAAAGGTCCACGCTCCTCACAATGACATTTTTCCATCATCACCCCCCAGTGTTGGAATGAACTCCCCACCCCCCTGAGAACAACTCCTTCACTCCAACCCTTCAGACGTGGACTGAAGACACACCTCTTCAGACTCTACCTGGCCTGACACCCTTACCATTTTTGACCTTGTAACTTTGACCTTGTAAATCTTAGATTCCTGACTCGTACTTGTAGATTTATCTCTTACCTTATATTGTGCACGTTTTGCCTAGGTAGTATAGTGGTACTTTACTGTCCCTGTGATTGTATTTGACATATGTAATCCTTGATGAGATTAGTTCTGGCTCGCTACACCGAACTTGCGCTCAGCTTTAGCACTGACTGCATTATATGATCTGTACACATCTTGCCCTTGTGCCTGTCTGCCCACTATATGCACTTTTGTACGTCACTTTGGATAAAAACGTCTGCTAAATGAATAAATGTAAATGTAAACTAGTTAGATGTAACTGTGTTACGTAATTAAATTACAAAATAAATGTAACTGTAATCCGTTACACTTACTGAGAAAAAATACGTAATTAAACTAGAAAAGTGCATTTCCTGAAAAAAATGCAGAGTGTGATTGTGACCCAGCAGCAAAAAGGTGCTAACATGTATGGGATGATCGCTGGGATGTGGCTAAGTGGTTGCCAGGGTGTTACTAGCTGGTTACTAGGCTGTTGCTGGGTGGTTGCTAAGGTATATAAGGTGGTTGCTAGGGTGTTTCTAGGTGGTTGCAAGGGCGTTGTTCGGTGGTTGTCAGGGTGTTGCTAAGTGGTTGCTAGGTGGTTACTAGGGTGTTGTTGGGTGGGTGCCAGGGTGTTGCTAATTGGTTGCTAGATGGTTGCTAGGGTGTTGCTAGATGGTTGCTAGGGTAAACAATATGGTTGCTGGGGCATTGCTAGGGCGTTGCTGGGTGGTTGCCAGGGTGTTGCTAAGTTGTTGGTAGGGTAAACAACATGGTCGCTGGGCGTTGCTGGGGTGTTGCTAGGTGGTTGCCAGGGTAAACAATATGGTTGTTAGGGACACACCCACATTTGGTGAGTTTTGGGTCACATGACCCAAAGCAGCATATCAGGTCCCGTGGCTATTGGCCAAATGGTGACTGAGTGGTAAGGCGTTGTGAAATGCACTGAAAGGAATGGGGGGATGGAAGGATGAATAAACAGGTAAAGGATGAGTGCTGGGTCAGTATGGCTTTCAATGAGTGTTGGGTGGCATGACCTGAGCCAGCATATGAAGTATGTTTGCTGATGGTCTAAGTGTGACCGTGTGATAGGGCTTTGAAAAATGAATTGAAGTCGGATGGAGGGATGAATAAATGAGTAAAAAAACTGGTGAAAAAAATTATAAAAAGATGAGTGCGGGTCAAGACAGTCTTTGATGTGTGTTGGATTATTTGTCCTGAGGCAACATGTGAGGTATGGTGGCTATGGGGTGAAAAATGACCGTATAGGAAGGCCATGAAGTGTGAGGGGAGTGATTTTGAAAATGAATGGGAGTCTAAGGGAAAAAAGGGATGAAAAAACGTCAAAAACCGGAGAACGAGTGCAGGTACGGCTGAGCTGTATACAAGCACACCGATCGGGGTCAGACCGGACGGGTTACAGTTGGTTTGGGGTCAATATCTCGAAAACTGTGGGAGGGGAAGCGGGACAAAATTTGGTGGAATAAGAAGAAGAAGAAGAAAACCATCGGATAATAATAGTGTGTTTGCAAAGCAATCACACTAATAAAACTATGGGATAACAATTAGACTAGAACAACTAGAAAAGTGCATTTCCTGAAGAAAATGCAGAGTGTGACTGCGGCCCGGCAGCGAAAACATGCTAACGTATATAAGAGGATCGCTAGGATTTTGCTAACTGGTTGCTAGGGAGATGCTCTGTGGTCATTAGGATGTTGTTAAGTGGTTTCTAGGTTGTTGCTAAGTGGTTGCCAGGTTGTTGCTAGATGGTTACTAAGGTATATGAGGTGGTTGCTAGGGCGTTGTTGTGTAGTTGCCAGGGTGTTACTAACTGGTTGCTAGGTGGTTGCTATGGTGTTGCTAGGGTAAACAATATGGTCGCTGGGCCATTGCTAGAGCATTGCTGGATGGTTGTGAGGCTGTTGCAAAGTGGTTGCTAGGGTAAACAATGTGATTGCTGGGGGGTTGCTAGGGCATTGTTGGGTGGTGACCAAAGTGTTGCTAAATGGTTGCTATGGTGTTGTGAAGAGGTTGCTAGGGTAAACAATACGGTTGCTAGAGACACATCCACCATTGGTGAGTATTGGGTCACAAGACCCAAAGCAGAATATCAGGTGGTAAGACTTTGAAAAATGAACTGAAGTGAATGGGAGGATGGAGGGATGAGTAAACAAGTAAAGTGCGGGTCAGTATGGGTTTCAATCAGTGTTGGGTGGCATGACCTGAGCCAGCATATGAGGTGACCGTAGGCTGAAAGGTGACCGAGCGGTAAGACTTTGAAAAATGAATTGAGTCAATGGGAGGATGAGAAGGATGACAAGTTGATAGCTCAAACAAGATGGCCGCCATCAGCCAATCAAATTTCAGTAGCCCTTAAACTGATTTAACTATGACCTATCATCATGAAACTTGGCAGGTACTTTCCTAGAAAACATTTAAATCCCCATTACTCAACTAAATTTTTTATGCTTCATCAAAGTTAAGGATCCTAACTTATGAACTTATGAAACCTCCACGTCAGCCATTTTGTGTTTCATCCATCTTTGATTTTGTCAAAAACGCATTTAACCATCTTCTCCTAGAGCTTGTCACAATGCAGTTTTGTGTATTACATCTTCAGACCATTGTCTGTAGGAGTTGTTAAAGGATAGTTGCCAGGTTGAAAAATATGGCCTCAGTGTACCCATAAATTTTCCTGTGAAGTCACCATAAAGGAAGAGTGGCCATATCTCTGCAATGCTTTTGTTCATTGGCATAAAAGTCGGTACACATGCTTACCATGAGGCCTGGGTGGCACACACCAAGTTTAGTGAATCTTGGCCACTTTGGGGTGCTATACTGAAAAACAGAGTTAAACACCCATGTTTCCGTGTACTTAGATGTTAATGACATTTTGTTCCAATGGACATCACAAGGCACAGACCACACAAAGAAAATCAGATATTGCCACCAATTTTTGTAGATCATTAAATCATTACATGTCAGGTCCTAACTGGGAAATTAACTCATAGTTTAATGTCCAAATGGCATGGCTGCTAAGACACAATCAGTTTGCAGCATGTAAAACAGGCATATCTCCTGCACCTTTTGACCTACAGCCACAACAACTACACTAAATAGTGTTGAAGAAACACTTGGACTTTCCATATTGGCCTGAATGTAAGACAGGGTTTTTTTTTTCTACTTCGGAAATTACATCTGAAAAGTGGGACTGTCTTACATGGGAAGACTAGACTTTTTGAAGTCATTATACATTAATAACAGCAGATGGCGCCATTTATCTGAGATTGTTGAGTGGTATTAGAAATCCCAGTAGACTATTTTTATTTTTATTTAAATAACTTATTCATTTGAAAATGTGATTACATTTTATTTAAATGTGGCAATTTCATCTAAAAGAAGTAGAAAATATATCACCGTACCTTGTTTTTTACCAAATCTGTCTTTTACCAAATAAAGGTGTTGAAAAATGGGGTGTCCTTTTCTAATCAGGGACATGTTATTATATTCAGCTAATATGGTATGTTCTCTGTCATTTTTCCCACGATTTTGGATTTTTTCAAATACCCAAAAATTGCACTCCTCTGACAGCGTTGTTGGTACTTCCTAAAAATTCCTAAAAATAAATAAATAAATAAATATATTCATGCAATCTGCTGCAATCTTTAATCTTTACGCTTTAGAACTTAAATTGGGAAATTGGGTTACATTTTGTATATTTATATACTTATTTGAATAGATGCTATCTGTCACATATTCCACTTAGTTCATGTGAGTTCGTGTAATAGCCTACTAGGAGATCTTATATACAGTATGTGCCTCTGATGAGTTCACATGCACACTAGTGAGTGTATTGTATTTTGTATTGTATTGCATTTTGTATTACTTTAGTTTTACTCTGTTTCATTTAAACCAGAGCTTGGACGCTATATCCTGACTTTGCGTGTTTCTTGAAAGGAGTTAGGCTGGCTGCAAGAATTGTGTTACATGCCACAAACACACAAGGAAGGCAGTACAAGTAGTAACGCACAGACATGCATAATGTAAACATACAACCACACCCTGCATTTTCTTCAAGAAATGCACACAAATCTAGTTTCACTTGTACTACTGTATCCCTGTGTTAAGTTGCAATCCTTATTAGGGTTAGATGTGATTAGTGGGGTCGAAGCATTGCAAGCAAACTATTGTTATCCGATAGTTTTATTAGTGTGCTTGCAATGCAGTTGCCGTCTTGTTTGTAATCCGATAGTTAGAATTTTTCACTATTATTATTATACCTTCTCCT
This sequence comes from Megalops cyprinoides, assembly GCF_013368585.1. Lineage (NCBI taxonomy): Eukaryota > Metazoa > Chordata > Actinopteri > Elopiformes > Megalopidae > Megalops > Megalops cyprinoides. The sequence goes on from NC_050586.1 coordinate 42,098,302, forward strand.
CTGGGAGTCTATGGCAGCCCATAGAACCCCTTGGTGGATTTTTTATGAAATTTGGCACATTGATAGAGGACAGTCCAAAGTGTCCAGGCCTCAAATTTGGGGTCAATCCAATCATCTCTGTAGCGCTGCCAACAGGCCAAACATCAAGGTACATTTTTGCTTATAACTTTTGAACTGTTTGTCCTAGAGTTGTGATCTTTTTTCCCCTGAATGCTTGGGTCATGACGATTCAAATGCACCCACTGGCGTTAAAGTCCGCCATATTGGATTTTCCGCCATTTTGAATTTTTTGAAAAAACCTACTTTTGCGAGCTAGTCCTAGGCTGTTGATCCTATCACCACCAAATTTGGTATGTATCATCTAGGGAAAATGATGTGGCCGCTGTTGTCCAATGAGTTTCCATGCCGAAGACACCAAAACAGGAAGTGAGCCATATGTCAGCAATTCTTGGTTGCAGTCACGCCCAAATTGGTATATTTTATTGCCAGGGGGAATATTGGGTACCCACCCAATATTATATAAGTTTCATGAAATTTGGCCGCTTGGGGCGCAATACCAGAAAAACTGAGAAAAAAATTCAAATGCCTATAGCTTTGAAACCAAAGCAGATGTTTCAACCAAATTTCTTGTGCATCATCACAGTGAAGGACCCTAGCTGGGAAAGCAGAAACCTGTGTGTTGGCCATTTTGTTTTTCGGCCATCTTGGTATTATCATTTTTTAAATGGTTTTCTATGGCAGGCCATAGAAGCCCAAGGTGGATGTTGGTGGAATCTGGCACCCTCATAGAGCACAGTCCAAGGTATCCAGGCACCAAATTTGGAGTCAATCCATCAATCCCTGTAGCGCCACCAACAGGCCAAATTTCAGAATACATTTTTGCTTATTACTTTTGAACCGTTTGTCCTACAGTTGTGATCCTTATTTCTGCTGAATCCCTGGGTCATGATGAATTGAATACTCATCCACTGTATTGGATTTTTGAAAATTCATATTTTCAATTTTTTTAAAAACCTACTTTTGCAAACTAGTCCTAGACCGTTGATCCTATCACCACCAAATTTGGTCCGTATCATCTACGGAGGGTTCTGACCAAAAGTTATTCAAAGAATTTTGCTAGGGCAAACGATGTGGCTGCTGTCGTCCAATGAATTTCCATGCTGAAGACACCAAAATAGGAAGTGAGTCATATCTCAGCAATGCTTTGTTGAAGTGATGCCAAACTTGGTACATTTTGGTATTAGTAATACTGGGTATGCACCAAGTTTCATGAAATTTGGCCACTTGGGGGCGCTATACCATTAAAAAATCTTTTTAATACCCATTACTCTGGCAGAAAAGCAGATATTTCAACTAAATTTCTTGTGCTTCATCAAAGTTAAGTATCCTATCTGGAACTTATGAAACCTCAACGTCAGCCATTTTGTGTTTCATCCATCTTTGATTTCGTCAAAAACACATTTAACCATCTCCTCCTAGAGTAATGGCACAATGAGGTTTTGTGTATTACCTCTTCGGACCATTGTCTTTAAGAGTCATTAAAGGATAGTTGCCAGGTTGAACAATGTGGCCTCAGTGTACCCACAAATTCACCTGTGAAGTCGCCATAAAGAAAGAGTGGCTGATATGTGGGGTTGTCTTACTTGGGAGGACTAGACTAATAAATGTCATTATACATTAAAAACAGCAGATGGCGCCATTTATCTGCGATTGTTCAGTGGTATTAGAAATCCCAGTAGACTAGTTTTTTTTTTTTTTTTTAAATGTGGCAATTTCATCTAAAAGATGTAGAAAATGTATCAGAGTACCTTGTTTTATTCATCATGTTTTGTTAAACTGATTTCGGATTGAGATTTCCTTTATTGTCATTTTATCAAGCACTTGTGTACAATCAAGAATGAAATACGGTTTCTCCTATATCAACAGTGTATGGAAATTACAAAGAGAATTAAAACAACATATATCCATAAACAATACACTCAGTTTTGTAAACATTTGGAGGGGAATAGCAGCATGGCTCTATAGCAGCATTTCTTTATGGTATAGTTGGAGGGGAATAGCGGCATGTACTGTCAATAAATGATCTTTTTTGTCTGTATAAAAAGTGCCAGGTGCAGCATGAATTGCACTAGTGGAGAAGAGTCTGTCTGGTCCTATGGGGGGGTTCAGTGGGGGGGGGGGGGGGGCAAAGCCTGGGGTATGAAGCTATTTAGAAGCCTGGTGGTATCAAATGAAATGATTTCTTTAAATGAATAAGATTTGATCTTCAAAACGTCTTTTGCCAAAAAAACGTGCTGAAAGATGAAGGGTCCTTTTCTAATCAGGGACATTTTATTATATTCAGCTAATATGGTATGTTCTCTGCCATTTTCCCCATGATTTTGGAATTATGCTATTACCCAAAAGTTGCACTCCTCCAACAGCATTGGCACTTCTCATTGTCCTAAGAAGGCACACTGCATTTTATGGCACTGCTTATGTTTAAGATTGACAGTGTAGATGTAGATGTAGTAGGGGGCAGTGCGGTGGTGCAAATGGGTAGCACTACTGCCTAACAATATGGAGGTTTCAAGTTCGGGGTGCGTCTGCATTCAGTTTGTACCTTGTCCCTGTGTTCATGTGGCTTTCCTCTGGGTATTCTGCTTTTCTAACACAGTCCAAACACATTCAGGTAATGTCAATTGGACATGCTACATTGCCTATAGGTGTGAGCGTAAGAGTGGGTGTCAATCACCCTGTGATGGACTGGTGTCTTGTTCAGGGGTTGTTTTGAGTAGTTGTCTACCTGGTGGCCCTGAGGTGCTTGGCCCCTTCATTGCTGCTTGCAGCTATATTTAGGGGTCCAAGCACCGAAGGTGCTGGAACCCTCTTGTTTTTACTTGGATTATTATTATTAGGGGTCCAAGCACCGAAGGTGCTGGAATCCTCTAGTTTTTACTTGGATTATTATTATTATTATTCCGCTGCTTTTCCAATTTGCCCATAAAACCAAAACCGTGCATCAAAAAGTCACCAAAATTGGTAGGATGGTAGAGGGTCATCTTCTGAACAAATGTCTGCAATATGGCGTTCATTGGTCACATGACCTGGCCACCATCTTGGATTGAAATCGCCATTTTCAAAAGCTCAGGCTCCTTGACCCATTGGACGAAAAGTCACGAAATTTGGTATGGAGGTTCCCTTCATCACAAGGAACAACTTTGCCTCTTGAACCTTTCAAGTCCGCCATATTGGATTTTGAGCTAATTTGCATAATTATGATTTCAGCAAAAATGACATCTTCTCCTGAACGGTTGGACCAATTTGCACGAAACTTGAAACACGCCATCTTGAACCAAATCCTGACTTACATTGCGAAAAAGAAGCTGCTACATCAAAAAACCTGGCCGCCACAAGCCAATCAAGTTGCTTCATTTCCTAATTAATATGCAAATTTGCCAATATCATTCACTGTTGCATCAATAATTCTGAAATTTCTTGTTCACAATGACAAGGCCTCACTGATACCATATTCCAGATTTGAAATCAATTTGTCAAAAAGTGCAGACTCCACAAGTGCTTCAACACACCCATTTTTATCCCAATTTTTAATATGTGAAAAATATGCTTAAAAATCTTCTTCTCATGAACCGTAACTTCAATTGATGCAAAATTCCATATGTCGGGCCTTTGGGTATGCTCTATCTGAATTGGGAAGGAATAGTCGCTACGTCAAATAACACCAGAGCTATGTATCAATCAAATTGCAATGGTGACATAATGAGTTTTTTCACATTTAATACTCATGTGCTTCTGAACCACTGTGCTGATCGGCACTATAGGCACTTAGTTACTATATCAAAAAACACAGCCGCTACAAGCCAATCATTTGCTTCAATTACTAAGTGATATGCAAATGAGCATGAAATTCTTAACACTGGCCTGTGAAAATCTTCATCACAGACTTTTACTGCATGAAATTCAAGACCCCCCAGGCAATTAGCTTATTTGTGCTTGGACCCCGTAATTGCTGCTTGCAGCTATATTCATCAGTTTTTTTACTCATTTATTCATCCCTCCATCCTGCCTTTGACTTCAATTCATTTTTCAAAGCCCTATCACGCGGTCACGCTTAGGCCATCAACAAACGTCCCTCATATGCTGCCTCAGGTCATGCCATCCAACACTCACTGAAACCCACACTGACCTGCACTCGTCTTTTACTTGTTAATTCATCCCTCCATCCTCCCATTCACCTCAGTTCATTTTTAAGCTCTTACCGTTTGGTCACCTTTGGCCCGACAGCCACTGTATCACATATGCTGCCTCAGGTCAATTCACCCAACACTCATTGAAAGCCATACTGACCTGCACTCATCTTTTTGTCGTTCACTCATCCCCCCATCCTCCCATTCATTTCAGTTTATATTTATGGTCTTACCGTGAGGTCACCTTTCAACCTACGGTCACAGTACCACATATGCTGCCTCAGGTCAAATCACCCAACACTCATTGACAGCCATACTGACCTGCACTCATCTTTTTGTTGTTCACTCATCCCTCCATCCTCCCATTGACTTCAATTCATTTTTTAAAGTCTTACTGCTCAGTCACCTTTCGACCTACAGTCACAGTCCCTCATATGCTGGCTCAGATCATGCCACCCAACACTCAATGGAACCCATACTAAGCTGCACTCGTCTTTTACTCGTTTATTCATCCCTCCATCCTCCCATTCACTTCCGTTAATTTTTCAAAGTCTTTCCACCAAAGGTGGGTGTGTCCCTAGCAACCATATTGTTTACCCTAGCAACCGCCTAGCAAGCACTTAGCAACACCCTAGCAACACCCTAGTAACACGTTACCAACCACCTAGCAACCACTTAGCAACACTTTGGCAACCACCCAGCAACATCCTAGAAATAACCCAATGACCATATTGCTTACCCTAGCAACCACCTAGCAACACCCTAGCAACAACTTAGTAACACCCTAGCAACCACCTAGAAACACCCTAGCAACTGCCTAGCAACCACTTAGCAACACTTTGGCAACCACCCAGCAAAGCCCTAGCAACGCCCAGCAACCATATTGTCTACCCTAGCAACCACTTACCAACATCCTAGCAACCACTCAGAAACACCCTGGCAACCACCCAACAACACCCTAGCAACCAACTCATATACCTTATTAACCATCTAGTGATGCCCTAGTAACCACTTAGCAACACTTTAGCAACCACCTAGCAACACCATAGCAACCACCTATCAACAACCTAGCAACCACTTAGCCACATCCTAGCAATCGTCTCATATACGTTAGCGTGTTTCGCTGCCGGGTCGCAATCACACTCTGCATTTTCTTCAGGAAATGCACTTTTCTAGCTTCACTATCATGAATAATAATTTGATCAATGTTTACAAATGGCAACATGACCACATCTGGACTGTGCAAAAATTACATTTCATAGCATATAAGATGCATGTACTGGTGTGTAATAAAATACATGGCAGAGTAATAACAAGTGATCCATATGATATCAAAGCTCTGCAATTGCCCATGGAGAATCACAGTCCCAGCCACCATATAAAAACTGCTGTAGAATATTCTAAGACATATTAAAAATATATGGTTCATCATCAACTGTATTTTTGCTACCAATAGACCTCTGTCTAAAAAAGTAATGAACTAAACCAAACAGATGTTATCCATTTACAAATGCCCTACACTGAGGTCATATATTTGTGAAATTTTGCCCCGGACACCCAAGGGTTGGGCAAATGAGTTGACTGTAACACTGATTGTTTCCCAAAGGGGAAAATAGCTATGGGAGCTTGGCAAAAGCAGAGATCTGCACACCACTTCACCGAGTAAGATTATGTCCTCAAGGAATGTTCAAGGTTTTGCAATCTTTGAGAATGTGTGGGTGAACCCATTATGAAAGTGAATTGAACCATTAACAAACAATTTGCACTCAGTTGTGTGCTGGCTGCACTGTTGGTCCTTGCTGTCTTTGAATATTTGCCCTCTCTCATACCTTGCAGGATACATTATGTAGCAGTTGTTGACATATAGCTCAGATGATCACTTGCTGGCCTTGACTGAGACTAAGGAGGAGTTCAATAGAAGAGAAACATGCTAAAAGAGATTGCATGAAAAATTAAAATTTTGTTTTCAGTCTTACAGCCTTAATAGTGAGTACACTCTGTTAGTGAGTTGTACATGTAGGTGAGTGTGTCAGTGCTAATATTAAATCTTTTCATGTAGAGGAGATAGAACCTTTGTTGAGCCTTAACAACATAGTCTGTATGATCACAAGCAGACAGGTCCAGGTCCATTTCTGTGCCCAATTTGAAGCATTGAAGGGGAAGGTCCACAATTTCCAGTGGCAATATTTGGTCAAGCGAGGTGGCAAACTATTATAGAATGGGACCGGGAGTGGGCAATCAAGAACTATCTCAGACGAAGGGGTATCCGGGCTTATTCAAACAATGTTCACAATGTTCACCTGGTTTACTCAGAACCGACGCTGTGACCTCATTATCATACAGGCAACAGGTTTGGCTCATTTACATTAAGAACAACCTAAACTGTATATATGAGAATTAGTCTGAATGTTCGGGGTTCACTCCGACACCACTGAACCCGAAGTCTGTGTTTTTCACGTGCTTCGATACTGTTTTCTACTGGATTAAAGACTTTCATTTCAACATGCATTCGTCTTCTCCATAGCAAAGGGTCTGAATGCTTATGTCAATGTGCTATTTCAGCTTCTTATTTTTAATAAATTTGCAAAAATTTCTAAAATTCTGCTTTCACTTTGTCATTACAGGGTATTTAGTGTAGATTGATGAGGAAAAAAATGAATTTAAACGATTTTAGCATAAGGCTGCAACATACCAAAATATGAAAAAAGTGAAGGGGTCTGAATACTTTCTGAATGCACTGTATCCAGTAGGTGATTTGTTAATTTTTAACAAGGGGGACGGCAGATGCACAAGCAGCACTCTCTCTGCTACTAACTAGGGGATGGAGAGGGGGGATGGCAGGTTAGCAAGGGGGATGCATTTTGGTCATTTTTCTAACAAGGGGGATAGCATCCCCCTCATATTGCCTACTGCGACAGCAATCTTATATCATGAGACTAAACCACAGGAGGCAACTTGAACAAGTAAATGTGATAATTCATGCAAAATAAGGTTCGTGTTCTAGGCAGAAAAGGCATCACTCATTACAATCAATATGAGTACCATAGCTTGTAGGATGACTGAGACCACACCAGACAGAGAAGAGACTGTGAAATAAACCTCCTATAGGCCACAGCATATACTCAAAATTTTCTGTAAATATGACCAACCCAGTGGACAGAATTGGGAAGTGGATCACATAGCAAGATTAATCAAAGGTGTAAAAGCCTACCCTAGGCAAAGCCAGTTAAAAAAGGATAGGCTAGATAGTGCTTGGCGCTGAATTAAAAAAAATCAGTTACGTCCTGTGGGTTTTGGATGCTGTTTTTTTCTCTCTGTGAGTGTGTGCTTGTGTCAATCCTTGCAGGCATGCCTGGAGACTGTTTTTGAGAGCTGTACGGGAGCTCTTCCGAAGAGCCGTCACAGAGAGAGAGAGCTGTAGTTGTTTTTTTGGCTATTGCTTTTTTGTTTTCTTTTCTTTTTTGTTCTCTTAATAAAGTTAACAGTACCCATTACTTTGTTGTCACGTTGTTTCTTTTTTTTGTTATTTCCCTAACCCTACACGGGGACTTGACAAATCAAACCTTAAAAAACAAAAAATAAAGGGTCAAATGTCTAAAAACAGAAACATTGTGTATCTCTTTTATATTTCTTAATTTCACAGTCAGCATTCCCAGGAATACCAAATTACAGCACAGAGAGCTGTCGAAAACAAAATTTTAAAAACAGCACCATACTGGGCTCCCGAGTGGCTCAGTCGGTAAACGCACTCGTTCTGAGTGTAGACTGAGCACTATGGCTGGGGTTCGAACCCGACCGTGTCACTAGCCATATGAAGACATATGAAATGTCTTCCTCCGACTCATCTCTGTGCTAGCTTAGCTTGTGGACCACAGTGTGAAAAGAAGCAGCGGCTAACATCACGTGTCTCAGAGGAGGGCACGTGCTTGTCCACGTTCTCCCTGATTGACAGTGGGGGTTGTGCAACAGGACCGAACATCGATGATGACAAATTGGACATTCCAGAATTCGGGGAATTAGCCATTCCAAATTGGAGAGAAAATAAAAAAACAAACAAAAATACATCATACCACACAATTGATGGCATAAACCCCTTTTCCAAGCCGTTCACATTCATATTTCACACTTGCGTTGTGTCTTCTGAACAATGACAGCAGAGTGTCAAAGTATTTGGCAAAGTATATGGCTAAAATGCATTAATGAGAATTGTGCCGTCACTGGCACAGTGAACCAATGTAGCAGCCAGGCCCGGCCCAAACCAATTTGGCGCCCTAGGCGAAAATTTAGGTGGAGCCCCCCTTGCATCGGAGTAAATTCGACTGCTGGTGTACATACTCACAAGAAACTGAATAGCTTTGTCTTCGACATTCTTTTATTTGCGATTGCAAAATCAAAACACTTGGAACAAATTAGAAAGAAATACAATAAAAATATGAAATGAATTTTTGAAATACAATATGAATAGCTTAAATAAAGTATAAGATTTAAATAGCCACAAAATAAAAAAAGTGTAAACCAGTGGCATAAAATAAATTATAAATACAATATAAATAAGGCACTGCACACAATAAGATGTTAAAAAAAACCCAGTATTGCCAAAAAAAAAAAAAAATTACAAGAATATCAATAAAAGGGGAGAAAGGGGGCTCTTATAAAGACATCTACTGGTGCTTTTTGGTACTGCATCAAAACTACACAACCACCTACTCATATCACCTGCTGCTACAGCTTAACTCTCCTGCTCTTTCTTACAGCAAAGTCATCTATAACATCATCGTATGATAGCTTACTTGAGACCACATGATTTATACTAATGATGGCAAGTCCACTTAGACGTTTCTACATCATTGTAGCTCTCAAGTAGGTTTTTATCAGTTTAAGCTTTGAGAAGCTTCTTTCTGCAGTAGCCACTGTGACAGGAAGAGTGGCAAAGATTCTCAGAGCAACCCACATGTTGGGGTAAATTTCTGCCAGCTTCTTCTCATGCAGGAAGGTCAAGAGTTCCATGTTTGTCACATTCTTTGATGGCAATGGTGGAAAATTCTGCATTTCCTTTGCAAGTTCTGTGCCATCAATGTCCGGCTGGCTGATGCTGTAGATGACCCAAGATTTGCAGGGGTGGGACTGAGAAACCTTAACAGCGCATCTGAAGAGAGAAGAGGAATATATTACACCAATCTAATAATAAATATGATATGATACATAATATGATTTTAAGAATAAACTGAAATATGACAAATTAAAAATCTAACGGATATGTGCATGATGACTACGCTGTACATGTTTAATACTTTTCTGATATGCAAATGATATAAGATTCAATTTTTGTCATTACAAGGAAATGCTGATTAGCAGAATGCAAAGAAGTAGTAAACTGCACTATAATATAGAATGTAGGAATGCTAAGGTATGCTATAACAGGAATGATGTGCACTGTGCAGGCTTAAAACTATAGGAAAAGGAATAACATAAGCTTTTTGATTAAGGCTAATATTGCAAGCTAAGAAAACGTGAGCTAACCAGTTTTCAATAAAAATGTAAACAAGTTTTATTTTAATTTTAACTCTTGCTGACCCTATAATATTTACATATTTGGAAGCTGGGTGGGAGTGCCATTTTTCATAACAGCTTTGGTCCTTCGTAACATGCCATTAGCCTAACTGAAGTTAAAACAGTTCACGCTAGCTATTTATTGATTAGCAAACCATGTTTGGTTAACAACGTGTCGTTGTTCTCCTACGTACAAATAATGTCATGACATCACCTTTATTGTAACATTACCTCTGTCTTTCTCTCTTTTTTCCTCCTCTTCTTTTCTTTTTTTTCCTCCCCTGGGCATCAGACAGTTTGGGACGTTTTGACATGTTGTTGTTGTCCTGTCGTCGTTGTCTTGTTGTCGTGGTTGCTTTTGGGGTCACGTCAATGCGTGCCCCCCTCCCCCCTCCGCCAGCAGGTAGAGCCTAATTAGTCCGGGGGAAGGGGGAGCATCTCAGGAAAGTAAAGTGTGATCATCATTTTTATTATTATTTTTATTCATATTTAATAGGGTTTGCTATGCAGTTAGATATTTTTGGCTCATTATCTTCCTATTAAGATATATAATACCAACTAGTTTTAAGAAGAGTAATTTTTTTTCTCTCCCGTTTTTGGCGCCCCCTGGATGGTCGGCGCCCTTAGCATTTGCCTATACTGCCTATGGCGCGGGCCGGCCCTGGTAGCAGCAATTCAATTCTGGGAATTACATTACTTGTCAGGGCTCCGCCCCCTAGCTGTGGTGTTTTTGTTTTTTCCCTGTCCATGTGCTTTTTGTTTTCCTTGTGTTCCAGCCCCGCCCCGCTCCCCGCCTGGTCTCCGCCTGCCTGATTGCCCATTACCTTCACCTGCCTGCCTGCCCACCTGCATCCCATCTCCTCATCTGCCCAGCCTTATTTCTACCCTGCTTGTTCCTGTCTTGTTTGCCCGTTCGTCTCAGCGTTTTTTTTTTTTATTTAAAAAAACCTGTTTCGGTCCCCGCCGGTTTCCTTGAATTCTGATTTCGCCGTGTTTGACTCTGCCTGCTCTTCGTCTTTGTTTTCTGCCTGCCGTCTTGTCCTGTTGCCTGATCAATTGCCTGCCCGGTTCCTGTCTCTGTTTTTATCCACGGACTGCCTTCCGGTTTTCGACCCTGCCTGCTTTTGTTTTGCATCTTGCCCCACGTTATTAATAAACCCGCCTGGAACCTGAAGCTCTCTTGGTCTGCGACTGAGTCCTTGCCTGATCCGTTACATTACTGGTATGCAGGTAGAAATACATGTGCTTCTTCCTGTATTGCCACATAATCTCTTGTCTCATCTGAGTTCCTGAAACAGTAATGCATTGCTATGTTATTTTGTAATGCCACAAGACCCAAAAAAATAGCAATAAATTTACATTTTAGCAAAGATGCAACAGCAGATAAACCAAACCTACCTTTGCTTCAATGCAGAAAGGTACCCTGCAAACAAATGACAAGAAAAGATGCAGAAAAGTACAAGTACCTAACATTATACCCACTGCTACCCGCATATATAATAAACAAGGTAAAGGAAGGGTATAACAGGTTTCTATGATGACACTTACCTCCTGGATACACCTACTCATGTATCATTTTTCCCTTTTCTCATCTTGTACATTTTCTTCATTATCTTAATGTACCTGTAAAACACTGGGGGCTGAGTATGTTCACACAGAGTTTTATGGTGTCATGTTATAGTATGCCCTTCACAGCTACTATGATACATTTCCTCTCAGTTTGGATGATTGTCCTCCTGGATGCTAAATGATGTGTTCATAGGTGGTATTAATATGGGCTCTGAAGCTGTCCTGTAGCTGTATCTGAGGCATAGGTAAGAATAGGCAAAAAGTCATTTTCTCCATGGTTCTCCACATAACCATTATTTGTAATTTGACTCAAAACAATATTTATCACTTTTTATTTTTAATTTTATCACTTTTCATGAAGTAAATTGGATCAATGGATGCCTGTCTGGTCTGCTGTTAACCCTTTTGCACGTAAATTATTTTATGCTATGTAGTGCACATTTTATGTTACATTTATCTTTTCATTAGCGTTATTAAGCTTCTCATAGTTTTCACCACTGAATTTGCTATATTTTCAATGTTAAATCACTGTTTCCTCAAAGCTAAAATTGAGCTAGAATTTTTCCAATCTCGTGCTCTAATTGCACCAGTTTTAGCATACACACTAAACGGCAAACACTGGTGTGAGCATACACGCAAAAGGCCTCCAAAGAACTGTTTCAAGTCTCCTCTGAAGGGTGAGAATCTTTTTCACCAACCTAATGAATGAGGGTTAAACATCCATTTGATTACATTCTGATAGAATGTATTTTGTATCTTTGCATAATTTCATCCTTTGTTTCCCTCATCTCATGTTCAGCTCATGCTCAATTGGTTCCATTATCTGAACAAAGCATTGAGACCTCATCTGACTACTAAAAGACAAAGAGCATAGACGAATGAATCTGTATCCAAAGATGGTGCTTTCTTGATGTGAACAGTGTGGATAGCTAAGCACGTAAACATGACTCTGTGTCTCTTTATGACACTTATTTACTGTGAAAGGTCCAAAGTAATGCACACCAATGTTCCTGAACGGTTGTTCATCTGGCAACACCCTTTCTGATTTGTAAATGAACATGTAAACATGTAGCTATGTAGCCACACTTAATACACTTGAAAATGATTCTTCTAATGGCTTCCTTGGCATAACCAATCCAGTGTTTGTGCAGCTGAGCAAATGTGGTTATGATGGATCTGACAAAGGAGTTCAGCAAATTGAAGATCTTTCCAGAAGATGGCACTTGTTTGAGATATGTAAACATGATTTGTAAATATAATCTTCTCAACTTGAGGATCCATGCCACATTTTGCCTCAGAAATATCCATGAGGGGATGTTTTCAATCATCTGCTTCACTGTATCCTCTTCAGCCATTGGAGCATTCACCACAGCCTCCCTTTTGAACTTGGCAGCATTTCAAATCGACGGAAAAATGCGGAGAGGCTCAAAGTGGTGACTGCTATGAATGCAGTTTCACCAGAGGTGCACACAGCTGTTTTTCAGGGTTTGGGCTAGGCCCCTTATTTCCAGTGAAGGGCAATCTTAATGCTTCAGCATACCAAGACATTTTGGACAATGCTATGCTTCCAACTTTGTGGCAACAGTTTGGGGAAGGCCCTTTTCTATTCCAACATGACTGTCCCAGTGCACAAAGCAAGGACTATAAAGACATGGTTTGATGAGTTCGGTGTGGAAGAACTTGACTGGCCCGTACAGAGCCCTGACCTCAACCCCATCCAGCACCTTTGGGATGAACTAGAACGGAGATTGCGAGCCAGGCTTTTTCATCCAACATCAGTGCCTGACCTCATAAATGCTCTACAGAATGAAGGGACACAAATTCCCACAGAAACACTCCAAAATCTTGTGGAAAGCCTTCCAAGAAGAGTGGAAGCTGTTATAGCTGCAAAAGGGGGACAAACTCCATATTAAGGTTTGTGTATTTGAATGTCATTACAATGTAATGGTCAGGCGTCCGAATACTTTTGTCCATATAGTGTATGTAATGCAAACCCTGCCCACTTCAAATGAACTCCAATTTACAAATGAGACAGTCATCTAACCTGTATAACCAAACATATCCATCCAGTCTGGCCAGGGCAGGCCACAGACAGCCCAGTGGAGATAAAGCTTTAGGTAAATGCATGTCATCTGACCATCCTCCCATTTTGTTTCTCTTATAGTTTCTTTTGTATTAGAACATAAGAACATATGATGACGAGAACAGGCCATTCGGCCCAACTAAGCTCGCCATTTCTTAGAGTATCCAAAACTGCATCAAGTCTAGACTTGAACACAGCAAGGATCTCTGCCTCAACTACATGACCTGGCAAATTATTCCATGTATTGATAACTCTTTGTGTAAAATAATATTTCCTTATATCAGTGCGGAACTTACTCTTAACTAGTTTCCATTTATGTTCTCTTGTTTTACAGACTGAACTCACCCTAAAGAATCTATTATAGTTAACCTTATTGATTCCTTTTATAAATTGAAATACCTCAATTAATTCACCCCTAAGCCTCCTCTCGCTTAGTCTAAATAGGTTAAGTAACTTGAGTCTTTCCTCGTAGCTTTTATATTTCATGCCAGCATTTAGTTGCCCTTCTTTGAACCTTTTCTAGAGCTTCGATATGTTTTTTATAGTGCGGTGCCCAGAACTGCACACAGTATTCCAGGTGCGGTCTGACTGCATTGTATAATTTCAATATAACCGCCTTAGATTTATACTCAATACTTTTGCCTATATATCCCAGCATCCTGTTGGCCTTTTTTACTGCTACAGCACACTGCCTAGATCCTTTTTCAAATTGAGCACATTCTAGTTTTTTTCCACCCATGAAGTAGTCTTGTCTAAGGTTCTTATTTCCCACATGCAAGACTTTACATTTATCTAAATTGAATGTCATCTGCCAGGTATCTGCCCACTTTTGGATGTTGTTTAGGTCTTCCTGTATTACCTTAGTTGATTCTATACTGTTGGCTAGACCCCCTAGTTTTGTGTCATCTGCAAAATTTTACTGTTTTACTACTAACCTCTGCATCAAGATCATTTATGTATATAAGAAATAGCAAAGGCCCCAACAATGATCCCTGCAGGACTCCACTTCGTACAGGACCCTGCTCTGATACAATTCCTCCCACAGTTACAGTCTGCTTTCTATTAGACAACCAACTTCGAACCCACTCAGTGATAGCTCCTGTAATTCCTGCAGATTTCATTTTCAATATGAGTCTCTCGTGCAGAACTTTGTCAAATGCCTTTTGAAAGTCCAAATAGATAATATCATAAGCTTGGTTTGAGTCCAGACATGCTATAGCTTCCTCAAAGAAGTCCAGGAGGTTTGTTAAGCATGACCTCCCTCTGTGAAAACCGTGTTGGCTATCATTTAGAACACCATTTCGTTCCAGGAATAATTCCAAATTATACCTAATGATGGATTCCAGTATTTTGCATGCCATTAAGGGATTGCTTAAAAATAACTGTCAGAGGCTTATAAACCACCTCTGCTAGTTCTCTGAGAATTCTTGGATATATTCCATCAGGGCCTGCTGCCTTATTTGTTTTAAGTTTTTGAAGTTTATCTAGTACTTCTGCATCATTTAAATCAATTTCCTCTATAAGTCTCTGAGAACTGACTGCACCTGAAGGCATATGCGAAAACACTTCACTAGTGAAACTCTCCACAAAATAACTGTTTAGTGTATCAGCAATAGCTTTGTTATCGTAAACCATAACCCCATCCTTATTTTTTATACCTCTTATTTCATCCTTAACTATCCTTTTTTGACCATAATATTGAAAAAAACGTTTAGAGTTGCTCTTTGCATCTAGTGCAATCTGTCTTTCAAAACACCTTTTAGCTTCCCTTATTTTTTTCTTAACTTGAGCTTGCATATTACTGTATTTAATCTTATTACTGTCTGAGCTCTCCAACTTGTAATTTCTAAATAATTTCCTTTTTTTGTTTCAAACTTTTCCGTAGCAACTTATTCATCCACTGTGGATGCTTCTTTTTCAGTTTCCCTTTTCTCACTTGCGGAATGAATTTACGCTGTACATCCAGAATAATCATTTTAAATATGCACCACATTTCTTTCACAGTTTTACCACCTAGAAGAGGTACCCAGTTTATATTCCTTCTATAATCACGCATCTTAATAAAGTCAGCTTGCCTAAAGTTGAATACTCTAGCATTGGAGAATGCAGACTTAACTTGCCCAAAAACATCAAATGTAATTGAACTATGGTCACTTGTACCGAGTGGTTCCCCTACCTCAAAACTGCCGATTCTATCAGAATTATTACACAGAACCAGATCTAGGATTGTGTTCTCTCTCGTGGGTTCAGTAACAGACTGTATCAAAAAACAGTCATTTACAACATCCAAAAACTCTTCCTCACTTTTACCTTGACCTAACACAGCTTCACAATTAATTGAAGGGTAATTGAAGTCCCCCATTACTATTGTCTCACCCTCCTGACATGCTAGTTTAATGTTATCAAAGAGCATACTACTGACATTGCTGTCTGAGGCTGGTGGCCTATAGCATACTCCAACATTCAGACCTTTTTCATTTTCCCCCAATATTTTAATCCATATGTCTTCACTAACACCAAGAGGCTCCATTCTATTATTGTGTTGGTAATTTCTCTGCTCCGCTGTTGTTTTTGAAGGCAAAAGTATGATGATATTAAGATTATTATGATATTAAGGATGATGGTTATTACTGACATCAAGTTAGATGAATCAATGCACTTGTCTGTGATTAGTCATATAAGCAATGTTAGTTAATGATTCGGATGAATCAGTGGATTAGACTCTTGTAACACACAAAGTATATTTAGTTGCTATCAATATCACATAACTGTTCAATCTTTCATTTCCTTCATTACCTGATACATGTTGTTAGTTAACATATTGTGATACATTAAACTCATGAAGATTTGTGTTGCTACTTTGTATAAGAGAACTTTGTAGATATTTGAATAGCTAGCTAGTTGCATTTCTACTAACTGGCTAGCTGATTGGTTCACCATGTAGCTAACTGTATGCAAACTAGTTAGTGTGCATCTACTTTGCGTGCAGAATAGTTTATCATCAATTTCCAGAAGCCATTAAGTTTAGCCGGTTTTTTGCTATCTAGTATCTAGTATAGTTTTTCTAGTATCCCTATTTGCTGTCAGTTGTGCTTGTAGCATTTCTCCTTGTTTTGGGTCAGCATTTTAAGCTGTTTTGCTTGTTAATTCGCTTAGTTAATTTATCTTACTGGTAACTTTTTTGTATTTTCACAGATGTACCTGACCCTAACCAATCTTTCCCTGAATCTGACATCCTCAATCTAACTAACACACTTCAAGTTGCAAATGCTGCCCCTCTCCCTTCTGTCCTTCTCTTCCTAGATCTATCAGCTGCCTATCCACCACCAGATCCTTCTGTCTGAGCTGTCGGCCCTGGGAATCACTGGAAAGGCCCTGGAATGGTACTCCTCCTACCTCAGAGGTCACTCCTACCAGGTCTACTGGCAGGGTTCCATCTCCTTGCTCCGGTGCCTGAAGACAGGTGCTCCACAGGGATTGGTGCTGGGACCACTCCTGTCCTCTCTCTATTCAAGAACACTTGGAGAGGTCATGACAGCACATGGCCTGTCATATCATTCATATGCAGATGATGCATAACTGTTCGTTTCCTTCCCTCCCAAGATGGACATCATTCCTCAAGTATCAGCGTGTCTCACTGACATCTTAGGCTGGATGACCACGCAACAGCTCAAACTGAACATTGACAAGAACACTGACATGACTGGGACTATGTCCCAGTATACATATGTCCTCCAAGGAACCTCTGAATATGCGTTGAAAACTCAAAGGTAATGGCAACCATAGTTACCAAAGACCTAGGGGTAACCTTAGACAGCAATCTGTCTTTCAAATTGCAACCACAACCAGGATCTTCCTTTTATTCAACATTAGGAAGATCAGACTATACCTTTCCAAATACACAGCTCAAGTTGTGATCCAGGTTCTTATCCTGCCACATCTGGACTACTGCAACTCGCTGTTTGCTGGCCTCCCAGCATATGCCATCTGACCACTGCAGCTTATCCAGAAAGCAGCAGCCCAACTGACGTTCAGCCTCCCCAAGCAGGCCCATGTGACACTTTTCTTTGAATCCTTCCACTGGCTACCGGTTGCAGCACAGATCAAGTTCAAGGCGTTGCTATTAACCTTTAAGGGACTTAATGGATCGGCCCCCCCCCCAATACATATAGGACACTCATACTCTTCTCAGTACTGGCTCTACACTCATGGAATGAGCTTCCTGCTGAGATACGTACAACAGACTCCCTGGGCGCCTTCAAGAGAAAGCTCTCTATCTATCCCTATCCAACCTATCTATCCTTAGATTCTATAAGAAAGCACTCTTCACTAGTTTATCACTTAACTCAGTATCTTAATGACCTCTTGTAATACTTCTCGATAACTACTCTTAGCATAATGATGCGCTTATTTGGAAGTCGCTCTGGGTAAGCACATCTGCTAAATGATTATTATTGTATTCTCCAAAAGCATATAAAAGCTAAGGAATATGTTCTTGTACTTATTATATTTGACAGTTCATCTTGAATATAAGATTATTTCTAGATGTAATCAAATAATTTGCTGGACAAATATGTGATCATGTCAAATTTTATTCAGAGAATTCCATTCAAAATACAATCAAAATAAGGCAAAATCACCCTTGGTGCAGTAAAAGACAGTCACAGAACCCAGAGGGTTTCTGTGCAGAGTACAATCACATCAAAGTACAGTGTGCTGACTTGACAAAAACAAAAAGACCACAACAGATTAAACATCAAGAGTTGTAGTCCACCGATATCCTGACGCCCTTTCTAGATTAACAGCCAAATTTCTCTTTGGCATCTTATACAAGCTATTTAATGACAAAACCTGAGATGGGCCTTCAGAACTTAAACCACGACCAGTTTAGAGCCTTGATCCCCCCTTTAGGACAGATAGCATACAGGAGTAATTATTAAAGCAGAGAACACGCTGGTCGTATTTTCATTGTAGAATCTTGCAGTTTTTCAATGATAGGATATACAATAGAGTGCTTTTTGGGCTCATGACACAGAGCAGTCACAATTAGGAGCACCATTGACATTCAAGTCAATTCTGTACTTTATTGGAAGGTGTTTCTGGAGGAAGAGTTGATCCAAGTTGGCATACAGTTTCTAATTATTAACCTTTCTCAGTATAGACATCCTCTTCAAAAGTTTTTGATATTTTCTTGAGGGTAATAAGGTTATGAAGGTTCCTCAGTAAAAAAATGTTTAAGGAAAAATGGTATGACTCTCATTCAAGAAGGTAGAATATCACAGCATAAGCACACATTTCCACACTTGCACAAAACAGGTTCTACAACTCCACAAGAATGGAGGGAATGTGAAGAATTTCTCTGCCCACATTTGCCACCATGGTGTATACCACCATGTTTTTTTTCCTGAGGATTAACTGTATGAAATTAAAAAAACAGGAAAACATGTTGGTATGTCTAGTAAATTTGTTGAGACACTTACTCTTACCTTTTTTGACTCTTTAATCGAAGGCAACAATGTGTAGGCAACAAAATGAAAGTGTTCCATTATAAATTATAATCCTGACCCAATGTATACCTCTTAGCTCAAGGCATTTACTGTTAATCAGAAGGACCTTTCAGGGGCTGGAAGCCAACAGCCCAGCTGTGATTTTAAAGATGGCATGGTTGTGCCTGCAGGCCTTGCTAAATAAGAAATCATCTCTGAAGTGCTTTTGGGAAGAAGTATATAATTTGATGAGTGCTAATAAGTAATCAGATATTAATTCGTTATAAAAGCTGTTGATTGTATGTAAAACTTAAAATCGGTTTTGTACATGTTACATGAGAAAGGTAAATGATACATTTTAAAGAACAGTCCTAAATGCCTTTTAAAGACTGAATGTAATAATTTTAATCAAATCCATATTAATACTTTTTAACAATTTAATCAATTTGATTACACATGTAAATTTCATTTACTGCAGAATACTTCTAAAGCCATAATTACAGTCACTCATGAATGGAATTAAATCATGTTTTCACAACAGTAAATCTATAGTCAACATGTTTACAACAAATTCCACAAGTTTCCAGGAATGCCCAAAACATTCCTAGAAAACGAAAAGGGTTACAAACAGTTGTGCTCACCCTGATTTCTCTGGTAAGACTGATAAGCACTGGCTGGGTACATCCAGATCATATATATGTTGCCATAAATGTCTCATTATTGGTCATTGTTACACTTCACAATACAGACAGAGCTTTGTCAAAGAATTATTGGATGCTACTACATCATGCAGCCATTAGACAGAAATTGTGGTATTTCCTCAAGATGCATGGCAAATGTAAAAAATACAGATATTTAATTCATTTAATATGGAGTTAATAAGTGATTATGATTTTGAATCTAACATAGCAAACCACAGCGAACTACTCCATAAAACACTAGGAGATCTTTTGATTGTCAAATGGTAATGATTAAACTTCCTATACACATAATTTAATTGCTGATGGAGATCAGTTATAACATGGAATGATTTTCCAATTATCTCATGAACTGTCTTGTGCAAAACTGTAGAAGTGAACAAAAGCAAGAAATACAGGAGTGCAGAAACAGCTTCTCATTATCCAGCACATCTTCTCCACTGGCCCGTGTGTGTTAATCTTCATAAAACTTGTTGATTATATCTTCATACATTTTGAGAACAACAGGCCTCTTCAGCTTCATAGTAGGGCCTGATCAGAGTAATAGAAACATATCGGTAAGCTCAACTTCAGACTTCCAAGTGGGGCTACCATTGCACAGATGCTGTATGCGGTGTTAATAAAAGTAAATGAACAAAATTTAAGCTTCTAAGTCTGACATTCATTTTCAAGAAAAATGACAGCAATTATGTACAGAAAATCATACAATGCAAGAGATCAGGATGTAGGTTAGGATTTACCACTGGTACTTTTACCTGCTATTTATCCTATACATACTGTATATGTTTCTTTTCCATGATTCTGGGCCATAAGAGTCAAGTGTATTTTGTTGCCTAAAACACTCAATAATGATTTCCTTGTTTCATTTCATTCAGTCTCCCACAGTTTAGCTAGCTGCCCCTTGTCCTCTTCCCTTTTGTTGTCTTCTGTGAGTCATATTATCCACATCTGTGCAAATCAATCTTTTATCACAACTCACAATATTAAGTGCAGTTGTACATTGGGACACATGGTGCTGTCAAATGCAGATATAAATAGTGTTTTGGTATTTTCAACACCAAGGGCCTGATTTCAATGCCAAAAAAGCACACAGCAAGGGGGTTCTCAAGATGACATTGGACCGCTGTGTCCTCCACAATATAGCCATGTGAAACAAGGCATTCGTTCACCACCAGATGAACGGGAATGAGAGGACCCTTTGTCCGAGTCTTTCCAGAGAACAGGGCTATGATTCAGGCTGTCATAGATGTGATGACATGATATACTGTATACACATCATGGGTTTATACATATTATATCTACATTTATTCATTTTCCAGATGCTTTTATCCAAAGCAACTTATACGTGAGGCAGAGTACAACACAAGCAAAAGCCATATAATGAGTCAACAATAGTAGAAGTGCTGCATGGCCAGGTTTCAATAGTTGGCCAGACAAGGTACAAGTTAGCTGGGAGAGACACAAGTGCATTAAACCATTAGATTAGATTTTTTTTTTTTTGAAAACAAAGTTTGAGATGTAAGAAATTGCTATAGGTGGTAGTGTTTAAGTTGTTCAGGTGAGCATGGAAGATGCTTCTTGAAGATAGTGAGGGGCAGTATGGATGAAGTGTGAAAGATCATTCCTCCTTCAGGGAACAACGGCGGAGAAAGTTGTGGATAGTGATGTTTTGCCACGATGCGGCGGGACCACCAGATGCAATTCGTTAACAGAGTGTAGTGGTCGGGTGGGAACATAGGCTTGTAGTAGTACATTCAGGTAGGTAGGTGCAGTTTTGTTGGTTGTTCTGAATGCAAGCATCAAGGCCTTGAACCTGATGTGGGCAGCTATTATATTACATATATGGGATTTTCAGGACATTTACTTATTTTCTCGATGTTGGGTGTTTCAGCATGTTTCATGAATCTGACATTACGTTTTCATGCACACTTTTCCCAAGAACAAAATACAATCATTTCTATGAACATTTTGAGGAATGTGTGTAGTATGCTTGAACTAATGGCAGTCTTACAGGGAGCAATGTTTATTTTTTTAAATAGGGCCAGGTAACATATGTTTTTAATTAACTCCAAAACCCCTTGTTTTATTTCAGGTATGTTCTACACTACTTGTAAGTAGTCTGTAGTGAAAATAAAACAGATTGTATGATTAAATTATACAGCTAATTGTTTAGAAAAGCTGTAAAATTCAGAAAGATCCAGATTCTACTGTCACATGCAAACCATTCATGCTGTGCTCAGCCTGTGCACACAATGGGCATTATTCATCAAAATTCCAGGAAAGAAGAAATTGATGAATTCCATAATGTTTGTCAATTCACATGAATAGTGAATCTGGACCAATGTTCTTTCCATCAGACACCTGTCTAATTAGACAACGGTTCAATCAACATTTGTGTCCTTTAAATGCTCTTGCTAAAATAAAAATCCATTAACTGGTCATGTGCTTGTGTTTTGCACTGATTGATAAATAATTGACAAACAAGTTGAACAGAGCCCATTTGTTCTGCTGCAGGCTGTCAGTCACTGTCAGCTAGTGACATGGCTGGGACTGAATCCTGCCTGTAGAGCTCATCTTTCACTCAAGACAAGCACCTCAATCACAGAGCTACTTTACTACCAGGTGTTGAAAGCACTTACCAACAGTTAGTAAAAGAGTTTGTGGCCTTCAGAGGGTTTCACAGTCAAATCATGCTCTAGGCATCTGCAATGTTTACTGGCTAGTCCAAATATTATCTAACTAGCCAATTAGCTACTGTAGCTATCCATGTGATCATTTTCTGTCATTATCTACCAATAGTGGTTATTTACAGACCCCATGCATTGTATTGAATTTTGTATATCAGTCTATGAGAGATAAAATTTCAAAATAATGTCAAGGTAGGACGTCCTGCACAGGCACAGGGCCTAAGTCCTAGACAGCTAAACTAGGGTGAGTGTTTGGAAACCCTTGTCTTCACTTACCAAGTTCTCCCCCTGATATGGAGAAGTCCCTCTCTAGTATGGCCCACTTCTGGATCTTCTGAGCATTGGAGGTTGCCCTAGTATTGACACGTTCTATGCCCTCCTGGATAGCCTGGTAAATGGCTGGCTCTTTCTTGGCAGTGATGTCTGAGACACGGATTGCTGTGACACCACGTCGCTGGCAAAAATCCACTGTGGCTGGGGTCAGCTCATGTGTTGGCTCTCCTGCATCATCAACATTACACTAAAAGAGGATAGGGGGTGGGGGGGGGGGGGGTCAAATTTTAAACATGGGTTCATCAGTCATGATCCCTTTAATGTTTGGCACAATTTGTTTTAGTTCAACAGCTGTTATTGTGGTCTTACTTTGAGTGTGAGTAGCATGGAGAGGAACTTCCTCTTGTCTCCCACCAGCATGGCATTGCTGATGATAGACACCTCTTCTTTCACTGCATCTTCAATGGGCACAGGAGGTATGTTCTCCCCACCAGCAGTGATGATCAGCTCTGCAGGAAAGAATTGCAACCATCTGACTCTGTAACATATCATATGTGGACACATGAAAAGTAATTTACGAATGCACACAAACATTTGGTGCCATCCATATTAATTCATACCACAGATAAATTGATAACCAAAAAATGCTATAACAAGAATGGATCTATTGGATTATTTCATTATATTGTTTAATCCAGAAAATAAGGATCACACTACAAACACCTCTGTTTTTAGTATTTTGTAAACCCTGCACTGGCAGGGATGTAGTGTTCTGTGTAGTAATGGGACATCTTAGGGGGGATTTTTACCATTAATTCAATGAGAATTGCTCTATGTCTTTTTAGATCTTTGGGTTTTCATTTGTAAACTGCTTAAATCAAAATTACAGAGGTTTTATAGAGTCTGGAGATTGGGATGGTCAGCTAAAAACCTTTATGCACGGGTTGTTAGTAAATGTAGATTAATTCCTTGTAACATTGTAATACTGTACTGTACATTTTCAGCAAAGTTTGTCCCTCTTGGCAGCAAGAACCAGGTTTTTGGCCAAAATATCCTGGTACATGCTGGAGTGCGTGATTCACCTCAAGAATTACCACAGAACTGAATGTTCTTCTTTGTGATCCACTCTCAATAAAAACTGTATGTTGTGAGCTTGTAGTAGGGCTGCTGTTCAGAAACCACTTGTAACCAAGGCCAATGTTCACCTATGCCTAACCTGGTGAAATAACGCTGTGTGACTCCTTAAAATGCAATGTAAGGACCATTGTTGTGAGCGGACTCCTACCCTTTATCCTGCCTGTAATAAACAGGAAGTCATTTATGTGTTTCCCCAGATCTCCAGAGTGTAGCCAGCCTTCCTGATCAAGTGCTTCCTCTGTCTTTTCTGGCATATTTAGGTAGCCCATGAAAACATGGCGACCCCAGAAGCATATCTCCCCATTCCCTTCTTCATCTATTTTGTCCAGCTTAGTTCTGCAACCAGTTACCACCTTGCCACAGCTGTGAAAGCACAAATGAGCAAGACCCAGAGAAACATGTCAGGTCCTTGATGTTAGAAAGAGTTATTATGATATATTATGGCAATCACACCACACTGATATATCTACCAATAATTCTGTAGTTTTTCCACTAAAGTAATACTTGATTGAATTTTGGAAATCAAATTTGGATGTTTTGCAGTTGGTCCTTGCATTCAACAACTATTCAGCATTAGTCATTATTTACAGAAAAAAAAATCTAAATTGTCTGCGACCACATTGTGTAAGATAAGAGAATAACGCTTGCTTAAATTTGCTGGTCAGAGTCAAGGATACACTGTAATGCTTTCATAAGACAAGCTCATACTAGTGTGTAGTTAATGTTACATACAAATATCTTATTTTTTTAAGTTACTGAGCAGCAGACCTCATGATGCGATAGGCACCCTGCCAGGAGATAGTGTGTGGTCCAGTGCTCTCACTCATTCCATACAGTTCATACAGGGGGATGTTGAGGCTCATGAAGTACTCCAGTGTGTCCTTGGTGATGGGGGCAGCTCCAGTAAAGCAGGCCTTGCAGCGATCCAGACCCAAAGCTAAACGCACCTTCTTGAAAACCAGGTTATTCGCCAATGTGTAACCCCAGGGTACTGTCAGATTGCTAAAGCCCAAAGAGAAAAAAGAACAATATTAGGTGAACCAACATGAGTTATTTTGAGTTTTAATGGCATTGTCAAACAGTCAGAAGGTGACAAATAAGGCTAAGTTAGACAATATTTTGGATATGGAATTTTCAATTCATTTTCAAGAAGTCAAAGGTAAAATCCACCAAAAATGGACTTTTTACAAATAATTATGGATTTACACTATATAGACTGAGTATACCATTAAATTTTTTTGAATTTTCCTGAACATATTCCAAGACTATTCCACAAAAATAATCATTGTCATTGTGCCCATAGATTTATTGACTAATAGCACAGTAATATATGGAAAATGAGATAGACAGGTAAGACCATCTTTAAAGTCTTCCCAAGAGTCGTCCCAAGAGCAACACTTTACACCATGACAATATGACCTACTGGGAGAATGACAATGTGTTTCAATGGGGCTGCAGCAATTGATTGCATCACATACACAAGCAAATGTGGACTTGAGCAGTACAGCATTTGCATTTGGCTGTGCTGCACTTCGACACTCGCAACTACATGTGACAAACTCCACAAAGGCTTCTGGAAAATGGAGTAACTCCAAACAGCCTGCAGGTAACTTGAGTCCTTAGTTCAGGCTGAAGTTGGAGCTGCAAGATCAATAATATCAGTACTCCCCTTGTCCAGCTGTGGGTTTGCAGCCAGACCTTTGACTTTTCACAAGTAGTTCACATAGTCTTCACAAGTAGTACATAGCCCAACAGCATCTCTGGTACAAGGTAACTTTTCTAGACTTCCCTTTCATCTCAAAAATAGCTGGAGCCTAGCATGGTAAACAGCTGACAGCTCAGTTGTGGTATCGAGGTGACACACAAACTTCCCATTTCCCCATCATGGCCAGTATCCTTGACAAAGTGTAAAGTTGTGAGAAAAAGTTGCTGTGGCATGACCTGAAGCAAGCTGTTCATGCAAGACATCCCAAAAAAATCAATGACGAAAAACAGTTCTGTAAGGAGGAATGGTCCAGAATCCCTCCTAGCCATTGTGCAGATCAGCAGTTACAGGAAACATTTGGTTGAGATTATTGTTGCTGAAGGAGGTTCCATCATTTACTAAATCTAAAGGGTCATATACTTTTTTCCAACCTAGCATGTGATTCTTTAAACCATGTGTTCAATGAAGACATCAAACAGTACAATTGTTTTGTGTTACCTGTATAATCAGATTGTGTTTATGTCTTATTGTGACTTGATGAAGATCAGACCACATTTTAGGACCAATTAATGCTGGAATGCAGGTAATTTCAAAGGGTTCACAAACATTTCTCCCAACTGTAGATGTTTTCAGCAGGTTTTCCACGATTGGTTGTGTCAACCTCTTGGATATCGCATGTATTGGGTAGCATTTCCATTGTTTCGCTGTACCAGAAATCCACAATTCAGAGGTTGTCATTGACAGAAAGTGTAACATAACATCTTTGTCTGTACTGATGACTAGCAATTGTTGCAAGATGTATTCAGAGTATCCACTCCTGTTACCAGTTGATATCGGTGGATATCAATGATTATTGGTTATCTGTAGAGACACTGTCAGTGACAGCCTCTGGAGTGTGAATGATGATATTGAAAGGCTGGTCCAGAAACATCCACATCTTGTTGAAGGTGTTGGTCATGATGGGCAGCATCAACCAATTTGAGCACTTTATGTGTCACTTCTAAAATATACATATAATAAAAAGTTGTTCACAAAAAACAACTTTTTATTATATGTTTTTTTCCCATATAAATTGATTTCTGAGGGCCCTATCAGCATGGATACCTCTTACCCATTCATGTGATTGTAGCCGGCTTGAAGGCCTATAGACTTGGCCCAAGCAGCTACTTTCTTCCTGACCATGGAGACCTTGGCTCCAGTTGCCTTCATACTTTCTTGCATCTTCTCCCAAACACGGGGCACACCTAAGAAGCTGGTTGGGCGCACTTCCCGCATTGTATTCACTAGGGACCCCTGAAACAACACATTGAAAGCCTATTCCATTCTGATCCATTCACAAGAAAACAGCTCAATTATCAAAAGCATCCAAACTGATTTAGGGGTAATTTTGAAAAATTCCAAGAGATTCATACAATTGTCTGAAAGGCAACTCACTTTCAACGCATCTGGTTCAGCAAAATATGTTGTCCCAGCAAACTTCATGCAGATCCACAGATCATTAACCTGGGCTGCCACATGACTGAGTGGTAAATAGCTTACTACTGCCTCTTCCCCCATCTTTAGCTGAGTCATCGTTCCTGCTGCATTGGAAATCCATGTTATCTGGTGAAAGAATTGGAGGTGCTGTCACTTTTTACCAAAACAATGATGGAAAGTTTATTTTGTAAAAGGTATTTTCCTCTGAAAGAAAACGTTACATTCTATAAAAATAGCTCCTCTAATTCATAGAATAATTTATGTAGCAGGCAGGACCTGGTAGGGCACTAGGACACAGCAGATACCACTTTTAGTGTCATGCTCATTTGACGTAGTCATTGCATTCCAAACCAGCCAAGCCAACGTTGGAGAGGGAAGCCGCGGTAGGTTTGAAATACTTTCTCTGGTCTTTTTGGTAGTGGTTACACTTTGATGTTAAGATGGGTTACTTTTGCAACTTCGTGCTTGTGTGTTGTTCATGTGCGATGTGTCCAGTGTGATATTTGGAAGTTTCAAACTGTGAGTACTCCCTATACCACATACTGAATAGTGCTGTCTGCTGTGAACATGCAATTCATTAGAATGTTTGTTTGGTAGGTTACCGAGTTTGTGTATGACTCCTCTTGTGCTTCAACGCGCAGAATACTAAAGAACAGCCTTTTTAGAGGTTATGGTGGTTCATTTCCTTATGTTGCATCTTTTATACTGTTTGCTGATGGCAAACCATTTGGTATCTCTGCTTAAAGTCTCTGGTTTGTTAAACACATTAGTGGCGGTACATGTCAGCTTCACTGGTCGTCAATGATATAACGTATCTTAGTTGGACTAACTTAATGCACTTTTACCCCTATTCCACCAAGGTAGTTCGAGGGCCAGTTCGGAGCTGGTACCTAATCTCTTACCAATTCTTTGTGCCAAAGAACCAGCTCTCTGCCAAGAAAACTGGTTAGAGACCGGCACCAACACTTTGCTGGTCTAGAACCAAGAACCGCTTACGTCAGGGGCGTAACACGTAACAAGCCAATTGATTTGTTAGCTTAACTAAGTTGACTACACCGCCATCTTCTTTTTCTTTTCCCGGGGAATTCTTCTTCAGTTATTGGGGCTCCAGCTGACTTATGGGATAGCGTAGTGTAGTACATTTGTACACACAAAATTTCAACGGTTGTAGTAGGTCATCCAGGTATCGTTCGACTACTATTAAATGCCTACTGAGTATTCAGACACGCTGTGGATTGTGATGTACTGCTTTTTGCGTACTATATAGTAAGACAGTATGAGTATTCGGATGCAGCCCTAGTCTGCCTAAAAAGAAGAAGAAAAACCAGTTTTATTTTTCAAATGTTTCGCCTTGTTGCCAGCCAGCTATGTATTTCTTAGCTGTTTAGCGAGCTACTAATCTCTCACATCAATGTTACATTCGTAACATTGTTACGTTCGACGTTCGTAACATTGATGTGAGAAATTAGTAGCTATGCTTGCTTGGGTAATGTTAGCTGACCAACAGCTAGCTTGCCAGCTACCGTAACCTTGGTAACAGTAGCTAACGTTAGCATGCTACTTTCTAACATTGCCATTGACTCACCAAACAACATCACTTAACATTTGGCTTCACAAAAGGCTAACATTGTATAAAGTGTAGTGGACAGGTTTGTTTTTTAAAGCACTGTTCTCTTGTTTTTGTTGTTGTTGTTTGTTCCCACTATCGGTGGAGACGTATACAGTGACGTAATGACGTGGCTATCTAGCCCATGGAAAAGCAAACCGGTTCTTAGAAGGTTCGCAAGTTGAACCAACTCCAAACTGGCACCAGCCCAGAACTAGCACCTAGTTCGCGTTGGTGGAAAGGGGGTATTTGTCTATTGAGTATATGCCTAGCGGTTTCTTTATTATTTAAAGGAATGCCAATTACAGGCCCGGTGCCAGGAAGAAGTGACTGAGGGTGCAGGAAAAAATGGCAAGGGGACAAAAATTTTTATATAGTAAAACAGTACGTTATTGTCCTGCTATGCCTATTTCTGCATTTTTTCATCCTGCGGGTGGCAATAGTGGAGTTTTGAATAGCTTTTGAATCTATACTAATGTGATACTGCTCAACGACCTTCTACTCTCCTGTGACAATGGCTGTATCTCTCTTCTTGTGCTGCTAGACCTAAGTGCAGCCTTTGATACCATCGATCATTGTATCCTCCTTGACCGCCTCAAAAACCTGGTTGGCATAAGTAGACAGGCCCTATCTTGGTTTAGGTCTTATCTATCAGAATGATATCAGTTTGTCTCCATCAACTACGAATCCTCCGCTCGTTCCAGAGTAAGATATGGTATACCTCAAGGATCTGTGCTTGGACCTCTGCTCTTCTCATTATACATGTTGCCTATTGGCGATATCATCCGTAAACATGACATTAATTTCCACTGTTACGCGGATGACACTCAGTTATACATATCAGTCAAACCCGATGTCCCTCTGAATATTTCAAACATGGAGGCCTGCCTAACAGATGTAGAGAATTGGATGGCCCGAAACTTTCTCCTCCTTAACCCGGAAATATTGGTCATAGGCCAAAATTCAATCAGGAGCAAACTCACACATTTTACACTCGACCTTGATGGTGTCTTCCTTGCCCCGAGTGCAGTCATCAAAGACCTTGGTGTTGTTATTGATCCCAAGCTCTGCTTTGAAACTAACATAACATAACTAACACCTCTAGGACTGCCTTCTTCCATCTGAGAAATATTGCTAAAATCAGGAAATCGTATCAATTAACGACGCTGAAAAACTTATCCACGCCTTTGTAACATCCAGATTAGACTACTGTAATGCCCTCTTGTCAGGATGTGCAAACGTCTCATTAAAACCCCTTAGCTGCTGCAAAATGCAGCTGCTCGAATCTTAACTAAAACTAAACGCTTTGAGCACATCACCCCAGTTCTGGCTTCTCTCCGTTAGCTACCTATTAAATACCGGATCGTTTTTAAAATACTCTTACTCACATTTAAGGCTTTAAATGGGCTTGCCCCCCCTATCTTAAGGACCTTCTTCACCCATATCTTCCGCAGAGAAACCCTTCACTCCCAAAATGCCGGGCTTCTCACCATTCCAAGAGTGGGCAAAACTACTATAGGCGGTAGAGCCCCTCTCCTGTGGAACAGCTTAGCCTCCGAGATTCGGGGAGCAGACTCTCTCTCCACCTTTAAGTCTAGGCTCAAAACATATCTATATAGTAAATCCTTCAGCTGAGGGACATGGCCTGGTGCTGGCGTGGATCATAGAGTCTCTGGTGGACTAAGTGGTCATTGCTTTCATGGACCCTGTGTCGTGATCTGGTGTTGACTGTTGACTTAGGGTCGCCCTCATGACTATGCCGGTCCCTTGCCTCCCGTCCCCTAGGTATGCTGCCATAATGTTAGCCTGTCGGGGTTTTTCCTTGTTGCACACCTTTTTCTCTGCCCCTCCTCTCCTGCCTCTCTGCTCTACATCCTTGCCATTCTTATCATCCACTAACCACTGTTTTCTGTTTGCTTCCTATCCCTGCTCCGGGCTCCTGTCCGGAGCTGTAGCCCAAGTGTCTCATCCTGTTTTCCAGTCCTGCTACCTCGCTGCCCTGCCCATCAAACCCAACTGTGTTCCAAGAACTGGACATCCTAGGAGACATTCTTATAATCACTGTGCTGTCAACTACTATTGTCTGTCAATCGTAAATGTCTTAAAGTACATTGCATAACTTGTCTCTAACTCTATCTGCCCAGTGCCGGCCAGAAGCAGATGGGCCCCCCCTATGAGCCCGGTTCTGCTCAAGGTTTCTTCCTGATAGGGAGTTTCTCCTTGCCACTGTTGCCTTAGGCTTGCTCTCAGGGGGTCTCAGGCCTGGGAACAATGTAAAGCTGCTTTGTGACAAATTGTGTCGTAAAAAGCGCTATGCAAATAAAAATGAATTGAATTGATGAGTTCTATAGTAAGCCAGGTGAAATTAGTGAATGTATTCATTCAGTCAGTCAATATAGATGCATTTCTTGGGAAGGGACATTGTCATGACATTTCTGTGCAAACCTCAACATACTTCAGTTCTGCATTTGACAGAATTGACCAACTCACATTGTCATGGCTCAACATGACCCCCTTGGGGTTTCCTGTGGTTCCGGAAGTGTAGATAAGAGTACAGCACTCATTTGCTTTCTGACTCAAGATGATACTGTCCAAGACCTCACAGGACACATCCTCACCGACTTTAAGAAATTCCTCCCACTGTTTAGAAAAAGAATTGCAACAGAACGATAATGAATGAAAGCCAGTTTATATCTGTAGTGAAAAGAGAAATCTGGAAAATGTATGTGGAAAAAACAGAAACACTGTCATATCTCCTGATTTGACAAATTTCACAGTGGAATAGGAGCAGTGGAACCATTCCAATCCAGATAGATGGAATGGCTGAGCAAGAGGCTGATGTAATGTTTCCTAAAAGTAACATTCTTTCCCATAAGCTTACCGTGTACAAATTTGGCAGTTTTTGTTCCAGTTCATCCTTGTACTGAACAATAGCTTTCAAGTGTGGCAGCTGATCCTTAATCTGTAATGCAAGGGAAGACTGAATTAGAAAATCCTGCTGTTAGATCCTGAAGTATTTGCAGATACAAGTGTACATATTTCTTTATACTGTGGTTCATGAAATTGAGAGTAAAAGTTGAATTTAGAATGGCTTTTCTGACCACTCACCTTTAAGATCTTTATGAGTTGTTTGTGATTCTCCACCACCAGAATATTAGCTTCACAGTTATTTGCCACATACTGACATGCCTCTGAGGAGTTGGTTGCATAAATACCTGTTGCTAGGCCCCTACAGCACAATGGCAAACATGTTAAAAGAAGTGGAATTTGAAGAATTTTCATTAAGAAATTCAAGTAAGCACCCCAGCACTACAAATGCTATAATATGTCCATTATATGTCCAAGAATGTTGTTATACTCTCTTAGGTATGCTCATATGATAAATGCTGTACCATTACAGTTAGGCCCATGTTGCACCTCTACCAAGATATACTGTAGAAATATGCATATATGTTCATGCTTAACTTAAATCCATGCATGTTCCAAATGAAATAGCAATTTTCCAGTTGTTTACTAAATGTATATTCACATTAAATACCCAACACATGGAATTGCAACCAATTCTATACAAAATTTCACATAATATGTATATTGAAAATAACTTTGTGAAAATGTGGAGGCTTTACCCTGCCATAATGCACCCTATGTCTGCAATGAACCACTCTGGGGAATTAAAGCCTAGAATACCAATGCCATGGTAACGTTCTAGTCCGAGCTGCAAAGAGAAAAAAAGAGCATGCAACATGTTGCCATCAGCCATGTTTGACCTACATGATGCTTTGAAACCAGCTCCACTACTGTTGTTCTTGACATGGGTAAGAAACTGGATATGTAACAAGAAGCTTAACCTGAAACACACCCAGGTATTAGCTTTCTGCAATATACTGCCCTTTGATAAAAAGTGAGTATCATGGAGACCAGTGAAAGATCAATGGAATTCACAATCTACTTTTTCACCCTTCTTTTGACTGTTCAGTCTGATTTTACGGAAAGACATTTCCTATTTCACATGTATATGTACAAATGCAGAACATGAAAAAAAATGAAATAATCAAAATGATCTTTCATGTAAATCAAAGAATCCTTGTTTAACCATCATATGCATAATACACATTTCCTCTCAGACTAAAATATGAAAATGAATAAAAAGAATCCCAGAATTACAAGATGTTAATCTTATAACTGACCTTAAGGAAGCTCTTAGCTGCTGCTCTGCACTGCTGGAAATATTCCTTGTATGTCAGTGTCACCCAGATGCCATCCTTTTTGCTTGCCAATGCCGGTAAGTCTCCATAATTCATCACTGTCTCCTGGAACATCTGACAGATGGTCAAAGGGGTCTCAGAGCCAGGGCCTGACTCGGAAATTCTCAGCTTGACAGCCTGGTCTCTCATACTGCTCCATAGTTTCTCCGCAGGGGCAAGTTTGACTTCAGCTTTCACTGGCTCAATTGGAATTGCATTCTCTTTGGAAGAATCACAACACGGGCAACATCGGCACGCCATGAGTCACAATATCATGTATACTCCTTAAAATGTATTTACTCCTGAACATACAAAGACACACTTGTCAGAACGTCTGTGTGACAGGCTCTTCCATCTCTAGTCTGACATCCATCCTGCTTTCTCTCTACCCAAGAGTCACACCTCACACAGACACAGAAGTAAGGTAGGATTTTCTTCTACAGAGCTATATCAGGTTACAACAGAAGCAGGCAATGGAATGGAATGGAATGTCACCCACATCAGGTGTTTCCACTGTTAAACTGGTTTTGACAAGGGAATTTACGCCATTATGTTGCCAAAAATGTAAACAGAAAGTATAAAACAAAATTATTTTGCTCCTTTGCTCACGTCAGTAATCAGATTTAAGAGGTAATGATGTCAATTAAATTCCGGATGTTTGAGCTGACATTCACCAAAGCTAAAATACACTAGAAAAGAGCATAGTTCTATATTTATACAATGACATATTTCGATTGGTTAAAGCCCATTCTTTATATTTTAAAACAACTACATCAACAGCAATTAACTTTCAACATCTTTTAGGTGCTGTTAGGAGTGATAGACTATGATCGTTTGCATTAGGAATCTGTTTATAAATGTTTCTTTTCATTCAGAGGGATGAAAAATCAGACATGTCAAAGTTGGAACTATGATGTAGAACAGAAAAAGTATCTAGTGTCATTAGCCAATTTATACTTAGTGTCATGAAGTTATTTACTCAATTCTCACAAAAAGAGTTTCCACTTAAGTTTTCTTGGAGTCTTCTTGTTGAAATGAATGATGAAGTGAAAAGAAAACCAGAACCAATGCTTATAAAGCTACCACAAGGCAGACAGCTTTAACATAAACTTGTTTGTATGGAATACAAAGTCTACCCAATCACCATATAAGATACTGTTTATGTACAAAATGAGATATGAGAAATACAGATCACTGAAGGTGGTTCAGTTATTTTCTTGAAAAAAATGGGACAGCCAAAACAACAAAGCAAAATCTACTTTGTGTCGGATTGGCTGATTCCTCTTTATTTGGGGAATCAGCCAATTCCCCCTGTGTGTTTAGGTCATTGCCCATTATGAAATTTGGGAACAGTAGGCCATTTCAGTTGTGCAATTATAAATGCCCTTTTACTTTTAGTGATCATTGAATAGCATTCAAATAATATAATGTAGCAATTGCCTTTCAGATTACTCTGTTGTCTGCATTCTGAGAAACACTGCAAATAGATTTGCATTTAAATGCTGTGGGTATATGTGAGAGCTCTGCAGTAAGCAGTTGCTTTACCTTTCAGTCCACTTGCTCCCGGTGATCTGGGTGGCTTTTGTGGGGCCTTGGATGTATCTGAAGCACTTTCCTTGACAGAACATTTTGATGACATCTGGTTGACATTCCTTTTTGCTTTTAGTTCTGGCACAACAATGTTTTTTTTCTCTGTGTTATGTAGTTGGAGGTTAGAAGATGGTCTGAAGTTAGTTAGGTTCGGCCTGGTTTGGTTGGGTAGACTGAACTCTTTCTGTGGGCACTGCACTTCCAAAGTGTTTGCCCATCTCTCAAGGCCAGAGTTACCTTCTCTAGTGTGCCCATTCTTTTCCATGAATGTGTTTTCATCATTCACTCTCAGCCCTATGCAACCGCTCTGACCCTCTTCAAGGGAGATGTAATCTCCAACATTGATAAAGGGGTATGAATTGTCATTCTTCTTGCCTTTTGAATCTTGGAATGATTCTGTGATCTGAGACTTTCCTTGGATTTCTTTTCCAGGAGGAGAGACGCGCATGAAACTTTTGTGAAACAGAAAAGAAACAACTCTTGGATGACAGCTTATGAATTCTTTTAGCACTTGTCAAAATGCATACACTGAATGAGGATAATATGTAAATAGTATTCACATAATGTTTTTCTGCCAGATAATTTTCTATCATGTAAAACAGTCTGTATATGTTGTAATTAATCTTAAATGCATCAAAAAAATTCCAAAAACACAGCCCTATTGATAAAACTGTAAAACTCACAAAAAAGACCACAGTACAAATCTTTCACAGTTGTACTTCTCTCCTGACAGGGAAACATGAATAGGAAAGTTTGACAGAGTTGAAGTGCATGCACAGTACCTGTCTGAAATTTCCTCCATGACATGCAATCCATTGTGAGAGATTGCTTCTTCAGTAGGAATCTCAACTCTATTCATAGACATCTTGCAGTCACTACACAGAGGGAACACTCAAAGCTCAATATGAGGTTAAATGAAAGCACATCGGCGCTTGTGCTAATCAATGTCTTCTTAATGCTTAACAGCAGTAAAGAGGAACTATTTCACTGACACTGATATCATTTTTCAACCAAAATTATGTTAGGAACATGCATTAACTGCAGAAGGATAAATACTTCTAGAAATTACGTTTTCAAGCTATTGCAAAATGACAACTGAAATAATTTCTCAAATGCCTTTAAAAGAAGTGAAACACCAATCAAATGTTGAACAAGACAGCTGTTCATCATAAATACCTTGAAATACTGAAAATCCTATTAGAGACACAAATGATCCTTGAATCCTCTCACTGTCTAAATTAAATGCATAGACCAATTCCAAAAGCCTTCCAATTTAGAAGTGTTCACTTGTTAATGGTTTCCACTTGTGCAGTGCTATTGATTTTGAAACAAGATGGTCTTGCTGGGTCCTTATATAAACCCCATTCACAGGGTATTACAACATGACTATTTCAACAAACATTACTGCCAAGGGTTGCTTCAGTGTGACTTATGACAAGACAAACGTGACGAAATTTAGAGCTGAGGGTATGCACATAAATGAAATATCAGCAGATGTGGTCTTAACCTTTAATACATTTTAATACACACCCACTAAGAATACAAATCAAATCATGGAGGTATGGAAGACAAGTGTGTCTGCAGGAGGTATGGTTTCAGACAGACTTTACATTCAGATAAAAGCAGCAGTGTTGCATTTTAGAATATTTTTTTTAGTTTGCTATACTTAAAGAACTGCAATACCAATCAAACCATTTTGGCTCAAGATGTAGGATATTCCATTACATGGCCTGCATTTCACAGACACCCTTATCCAGAGAACCCAGCAGAACAGAACATAACTAACACCATGACAGGGTTTATGATGATACTCTTTGACATTATGAGCCCTGTTTGGTATGGGGCCCTACATGTAAGGCACAAAGCAGCTTTAAGTGACACTCTACTGTATCTAAGTGTTTATCTAAGTGTTTTAGAAACTCATATGTAAAATCAGATATTTTCCTGCTTTGACTTTTGTTATAT
This sequence comes from Megalops cyprinoides, assembly GCF_013368585.1. Lineage (NCBI taxonomy): Eukaryota > Metazoa > Chordata > Actinopteri > Elopiformes > Megalopidae > Megalops > Megalops cyprinoides. Next base: position 42,134,558 of record NC_050586.1, read on the forward strand.
ATTTGTTGATATTGTTTCTTAACTCAGTTTTACTGCATGCATGATGTAGCCAGCAATCGGATACCAGACCTGGATCAAATATGTATTTCAGATATTTTATCACATTTCATATTTCTTATGCTTTGATTTGATGTATTAAAAAAAAACACTGACAAGTGCAAGTATTTGATGATTTGATGTATTTGGATTTGATTATATATTTATTTTTGAAATTTCCGCTGAAATATTTCAAAATTTTGAAACTATAATTAAAAAGTAGCATAACTCTAGCATATCTATATCATATTGTATATTCTGGCTCCCCATGGACAGCATCACTACCAATTCTATTTTCTTGACTGGTAGATCATTGGGTTGCTCACCCTCTGCTGTGTTAGTGAACTTTGTAGTGAGGTCACTGACATGAGTAGTGAAAGTAGCCTTCCCAGTGTTATTTACACCAAACTAATCTGAAGTGTGGGTCTAAAACTGAAGCCTTGTACCTTGGTTAAACAGACGCTTTACTGCATGGAATGATGTAGCTGAATGTAACATTATTAAGTATTAGAACCTTGCATCCAATCTGTGGCTATCTTGAAGGGAGTAAGGACAACCACAGTTTCACTAAGCACATTCCTCTGATGAATAGATAGCTTGTTGACTGAAAACTGGTTTGACTTTGTTTCATGAGCCTCAAGAACAGAGAGAATCATTTTGAGCTGGGAATTCCATAGGCTTATGCATCACATTTGTTTTGTTTTGTAGCCTGCTATGTTGATTTGTCAGTATTTATTAATAAGGACTTTATTCACGTTAAAAGGAAATGTGATGCCAACATTAAATAAATCACAGCCTACGTAAAATTGCAGTTGTGATAAGAACTGCGATACATTGTGCGCACTTAAAATATGCTACTGTTAAAAATGTAAATATAAAATTATATTCCAGGTAGATGAGCAAAATACTATTTAATATTATTTTTAATTCCTATAATAATGTCACGGAAGCGCTCTGATTCCTTTTGCATCGCCACAGTCAATAGCGGATGTAGCCCAAGCCTGCTATACTGCGAACTAGCGACTCTGGCAACACGTAGTCACCAGGTCTTCATAGTCAGTGAATCTTTGGAGTCTGAACGAACTGGTGAACTGAGGACTCGATCACAGTTCCTTTGAGTCCGAACGAACTGGTGAACTTGCATTGTCCCACGTCGTCAGCTGTGTCGAGATGGCCGGTGGGGGGCAGCTTCGAGTATTTTAGCATTTCAGCCATTGGCTAGTTGTTGTCATGATCGTACTGCTGATACAGTTTTGTGATAGGCTGCTTCGTGGACAGACCACATATCTAATATCCACTGGAAGGAGAGTTATAGCTGCTATGCCAGCTAATTAGCACCCATGTTTACAAAGAGGAAGGAACGAATCTTTTAGACTAAGGATTCAGTACACTCAGTTCACCTCAAAGATTCGTTCAAAAGGATTCGTTCATTCACGAACTGCACATCACTAGTTGGCACCACCAGCAGAGATTTACGTCAGCTGACGTGCTGTCTCTTTGAATTGCCTGAGTCTGACATGCTGTAGTAGAGCTTAGGCTACATTTTTTACTTGGCCCACATGTGTACTGCCGGTGTTAAACGTAGGCCTATCCACAGCTTCCTAGCATTGTTCGAAGATTTTTTTTTTCCGACCCATTTAAACATCACAATTAAATGGTGTGGTGGGCTATTCTATCACTACTGAGCGGTTACCAACACTGGATTACTATCTGGTGTTTGTGATTAAAAATGAATTAAAGTGAGGAGGTGGCTCATTTACCTACAACTATCTATTTACAAGTTCTCCCCACAATCGCTTATCCAGTAACTACCCCAGGAAACTTGGATGGGCTATCACGTAATTATACGAAGTAGCCCTAGGCCTATTTATCACACATTTCATTCACTGATGTTAATGTCGTAGGCTAGAAGACCATGTCCAGGGTCAGGGTTTTAATTACACAGTATGCGGTTAAATGAAGCACAACATAAACAATGGCAGAATAGGCGAGCAACACTATCTGAATCTTAAAGCGATTACATATGGATAAGTCACCAGAACTGGTCATGTTCGCGGCAAAAATCGGCAGCTATCGGCTCACTGCCTGAGTAATGAACACAAGCAGACTGTCATCGCGGCGCAAATGAACAGCCATCGACGGCTATCGGTTCACTGCCTGTGGACCGAACACTGGCCGACTGTCATCAGCTCATGAAGTTTTTTCATCAGCGAATTTTATTGGATTCTGTCTGGTAAGTAGGCTAGGCCAACACTCTGATATTTTACTTGTAATTCATCATTATCAGTCATTAATGTAGCCTAAATGGTCACAGAAAGTGCCGGAATAATCAACCAGAGTGTAACAAAACTTTGCATGGCACAAACAAGTAGCCTAGTAGTTGATCTTGACTAATGGTTAAAACATCGTAGCCTATTCTTCAACAGTTGGGTGTAACTTTATCGGTAGCGTCGAGCAGCTAGCTGGTTAGTGTTGATGGTAAGCACAGTAAGTTAACTTAGATACATGGGTCCTTCCCCTGCTTAAGTTATAATTTTACTCGCCAGAAACGAGTAGCTTCAACTTCTAACTCGGGCATTTGACAGCTACTCTGCTTTCTAAGTGCACGCACTTGCCCTTTCTATTCACGTTCAGAATCAGCTTTCAGGTGGTTTTCTGGAGGGGTGATTGCGTGTAATATTGATAATCTTTAAATGGGACTTTGTTTGACCTTTTTAAATCCAGTAAACAGTGCTAAACCAAGTGTTATGTCTGCATTGTGTAAGCTGTACAGAACTGCCGTGAGAGAACGTCATTGCAAGCTTTTTACAGGCTAGTGCAGCGGGCTACACATCGATTACACCCGCCCTGTCGAATGTAGGCTAGGTTCGAATGCAGAATTCTTTATAAGTGCACCTTATCGCGTTATCCCAGAGACCATACAGATGGGACAAAGCGAGAGTAAAAAAAAACTAACATCTGTGTCTATAGACAGGTTCTCAGCATTCATCCACAGATCAGATGACTCTCAAATAGAAAATACTGCCAAACCATCAAATACCAATTGTCAATGTTATTTAATAGCCTAATAGTCCTCACTTGTTATTTAATCTAAACCAGCAACAGCAACATATAGGCTACATGAGCACCTTGACAAACATCTGCAAGTCATCCAGTGTCTGGTTACAGTGATGAGCTCTTGGAGATGGCTAGCCTGGAAACGTACTAACATATCAAATTAGAAACTAAGTTTATTTCAAAGATATTGTCTAGCAAAGAAATACTAAACCATATACTATATAAAGGAAAGATGCAAATCAGTTATAAATAATGTTATTAAAATAAACAGTTTGTTACTATTGTTACTTGTGTGCTATTTGTGTTTGATGTTGATTTCTAATGTGTCTTTCTCCTAGGCTGAAGACGGAAACACATTTAAGGTACGATGCACACTGGTGAACATATGGATAGACGTACTCTTAGAAAGAGAGGAGTGAAAAAGGTGAGTTCTTTCCTTGCCTCCTTTCACAATGAGGAGGATGACTTCACTGCCTGTGGTCCTGAGACTGCTGCAGTGAATTGTGGTGAGAAAGTAGAAAACCAGGATCAGGAGGATCAGGGACAAGTATGGGACAGTGACGATGAATCCCAGAATGATGACATGGGAAATGTCACGCCTTTGGATGAGTCTTTGTGTGATTGGGCAGTTCATTTCAGGGTGCCTTTGGTAGCTTTGACTGCCCTTCTTTCCATCTTGAGAATACATCATCCCTCACTACCAAAGGATGCTAGAACTCTCCTAAAAACCACAACCTCCTACACCATCCAAGATCTTGCTGGTGGTACTTACCACTACTTTGGCATTTTGAAGGCCTTTGAGAAAAGCTTGGAACAGATGTGGTCTTGTATTCCAAACACGCATGTGTTCAGATTGCAGCTGAATGTAGATGGATTGCCTTTGTTTAAGAGTTCCTCCTTACAGTTTTGGCCAATCCTTGGCTTGCTACAAGGTGTTGTGAGAAAGCCTGTTGTTATTGCTCTGTTTTGTGGCAACTCAAAGCCAAATTGTCTCACTGACTATCTAAGAGATTTGGTCTGTGAATTACAAGAGCTGAGCAAAGGATTTGTTCTCCATGAGAAACAGTGCTTCATAAAATTGACATCTGTAATCTGTGGTACTCCAGCCAGAGCTTTCATTAAAGGAACGAAAACTCACACTGGTTACTCTGATTGTGATAAGTGTGTCCAAACAGGCATTTATCTTAAACATAGGATGACTTTCCTTAGATCAACAGCCCATTCTGCTCTGATCTTTCTTTTGAACTGATGTCTAATGAGGAACATCACCTCATAAGTTCTCCATTAAAGGATGTAGGCATTGGCATGGTGTCAGGCTTTCCTCTTGACTACGTGCACCTTGTCTGTCTTGGGGTAGTATGTAGACTGTTGGATTTATGGTTTACAGCAGGGCCCTTGTCTTACCGCTTGTCCTGACGTCAGATGGAACAAATATCAAGGAAGCTCATAGGCTCAAGATATTTCATTCCGATGGATTTTGCTCGCAAACCTAGGGGGCTTTCAGAGAGGCTGAAGCAGAAAGCAACAGAGTTGCGTCAGTTTTTGTTGTACACAGCGCCAGTGTTTCTTCTCAACGAGTTGTCAGCTTCTGTCTATAACAACTTTATGTTATTATCTGTTGTTATTATCAGCTCTTAATGATTTTGCAGACACATTACTTGTCTCTTTTGTAACACACTTCAGTGAATTGTATGGTCCTGAATTTGTTACGTACAATGTTCATGGTCTAATCCACCTTTCTGACAATGTTAAACGTCATGGACATCTGGACTTAATATCTGGATTTCCATTTGAAGATTATTTGGGTAAGATGAAAAAGATGGTTAGAACTTCACACCATCCACTGGCTCAGGTTATTCGCCGAATCTCTGAGATGGATCGTTTTACAGAAAATGAGGCTTTACAGGGAAAGAGAGAGTTGCAAAAGCAGCATAGCCATGGACCAGTTCCATCCTCTCTGGTGGACTTAAATGTAGTTCAGTTTGAGGAGCTTGTTATGAGTGGTACCACAATCAAAATATCAAGTGTGGGGGACAGATGTGTAAAGACTGGTGACCACATCGCTTTGATTGAAAACATTCTTCAGTCTCTGGGCAAGATTTACATTGTCTTTAGAGAATATGAATTGATGGAGCCTTTTTTGAGTATCCTCTGAATTCAGAGGTTGGGTATATATGTGGTTGGCAAAATCTTATCACAACTCAAAGTCATTGAGTTGCATGGACACATTGAGAAATATGTGAGGCTACCACATTATGACAACTTTGTTGCAGTGCCACTTCTGCACATGAGACAATGATGCAATTTTGTCCCATTTTCTTTAGCAGACCATTTGATTCAATTTTGACTATTTTGTACCATTCTTATATTATTTGACTTGCAAAACCTTCTGGATTGTGGCACCATAGAGCCTGCATGGGTTTATCTGAAGAGGTCTTATTTAGAGCCACCTTAATCTATGGGGTATAAGTATGGCTGCAGAACTTTGGACTGACATTTGATCATGTGGAGAGGTGTATCTGTTGTTGTCTCTGGGATGGACACATACAGTATTGTTATGTATTAGCTTTTGGTTTTACAGTCATTACAGTGTATGTACTATAATATACCCTGTTACATTTAGATATTATAGTAAGTTATTGTAGTCACTTTATGGTCGGGCAGCCAAGTTGTGTTCAGCAGCTGTGCTGTGAAGGATGGGCTTACCTTATGAATTCCTGGTACAACATGCAGCGCAGGTTGCGACTGTCACCAGCCCTGTTAAGTATTATTGTGTGTCAGTATTAAAATGAATGTAACTTATTTGCTTTTACTTTTTTGTGTATGTCCATGTGAAGTCTGTATGTCTTCGTTAATAATTCATCTAACAAAAATTAGTTTTTCATTAACTAAACGGGTCTCACTTTCTCACAAATAATCAGTTTAGCTGCCTTATATAGCAGTGGTACACATTGTTTAACACACCTTTTTATTTCTCTATCATTTGACACTGACATTTAGGCTATTTTGTAAACTACGGTATGCATCTTGCACGTTAACCTGTTCTATGCTTTTTCTTTTTTCCAGAAATGTATTCAATGGTTGAATTCCTACAAACCCAGGAGGTGGAGCTAGTGCCGACCCTTTGGGTGAGTGGTGGCCCCTGCTACTGGCCCAGTTCACTGAGAGGCATGGCCCTCCACCAGGCCATCAAAAATGGAACAGAACCAGACCACAGCTGGGACCAGTGGGAGGTCCGCACTATGTTTACAACTGGTAAGTTTGAAATTTTTGTGCTTCCACTATTCTGAAAACAGTATATTTTTGCCAAATTCTGCAAATTCTAGCAAATCCAACGTGATTATCATGCATTTACCATGCACTTCCTTTTCTGTCCACTGTGTCACGACTCAGGCAAGGACTCAGGAGGGGACCACACAAGTTTCAGATTCTGTGCGACTTTATTTGAGGAAGATGACAGCGTAGTGAAAACGATAACAGGCAGGGTCTAAACCAGGCAGGCAGTCCGAGGGCAATTCCGGGGAAGGCGATCGTGGAGTCAGGCAGAGTCAGGAACCAGGCAAGCAGGCAATCAGGGCAAAAACAGCAGGCAGAGAACCCGGTCGGGCGCAGATAGAATCGGAAACCAGAAAAATGAACAGGCAGGAAAACCGGCAGGGACGAAACAGGTGAAACACACTGAAACGAACTAGCAACAAGACAGAGACACGCAGGAAGATATAGGGCTGGGGTGATGGGGAGATGGGATGCAGGTGAGCAGGCAGGCAGGTGAAGGTAATGAGGAAATCAGGTGGGCGGGGACCAGGCTGGGAGCGGGGCGGGCTGGAACACAAGGAAAACAAAAAACACAACAGCTAAGGAGGCGGAGCACTGACATACTGTCTCTTTTGACTACCTTCTGACTTCTGCACTCTCATCCTGATTGTCCTGTGATTTTTGCAAAGTATTTATTGCTACAGTAATGTCTCCTTTTGTGACATAGCTTGAATGTTAGTCCTCACTTGTAAGCCACTTTGGGTAAAAGCATCAGCTAAACAAGTAAATGTAAATTGCTTCTAGCTGTTTGTTCTGTTAATGCTCAAGTATTAGCATCTGAATCCAAATTCCACCTTAAATTTTTATTGTATTATTATGTTTAACCATTGGGTTGGATATAGCTGACATAATTACTAATGTGTAGTGCATCTTTATTTTACAGACAGGTATGAAGAAGGTCGCCTAAAAGCAAAGGAGGTGGAGATGACCTCAGACTTCCACTCTGAGGCGGAGGCATGTGGCCAAAGGACAATTAGGCGTAAAAAGTATGTTGGTTTGCTCAGCATATCAGTACTATTTCTTCACCTTATACCCTTTCAAGCCCCATTTAATATATGTCTTGTATTAAACATTATTTAACAGAATCAGTATAAGTGCCATAATACACAAGTTTCCATTTAATTTTGATCAACTGTATGTTTATGTCTGAAAATAGAGTGTCCGACTTGGCCCCCTGGGAAGTCTGGAAGGGGTGGACTCAGAGAAGGACAGGCCCTCACCACCCTCCAAGAAACTCGCCCCTGCCCCCATCTTACAACTCCCCTCCACTGTCCCTGTAACCCAACCTCCTAACCCCCCCACCAACTTACACTGAACACAGAACCTGGTAAGGTCAAGTGATTTCTGCTCAACCATCTCTCTGATATTTTTCCATGATACAGCTATAGTCACACCACTAAATCTGGGCCTTGTCTCTGTGCTCTGCCTTGATCACTAGTGATGTACTACATAGTGAAACAGACATTTTAAGAGATTTTAAGAGATATTTTGTTGAGTACACTGGGAAATTGCACAAAGTTCTAGGATTGCCCCTATAAAAAGCTAAAGTTGTATTTTATTTAAATTTTGCCATAGGGAATGTGTTGTGGTGTGTATGTGTGTGTTTCATTTTAACACTGTTAAATTCTTTTCAGCAGAACTACAGACAAATATCAACCAAGGGGACACACAATGTAAGCATTGTGTACCTTTTGTTGCAGTTTTGCTGCACTAGATATTGCCATTTTGACTGTACCCTAACATTATAGGGTTTTGTGGTGTATAAATATTTGTATTTCATTTTAACACATTGTGAACCTCTTTTTCTATAGCACTACTAAAAGAGGTCCTGACAAAACTGGAAATGGTGCTGGACCAGCAGACCACAATTCTAAGGCTGCTCCAGCATCGGGAGGCACGGGGACCTGTGGTGGAGCATATAGAAGGCCTGCCCCTCCAAGACCTTTCACAGCTTCTGAGTCTTGAGCAGAGGCTCCAGATCCCAGATTACAAAGAGAAAATGGTGAGCATTGATTTGATTTTTCTGATTTTTATTCATTTTAAAGCAATGGATTGCACTTAATTTCCATTTTTTCATAACAACACACATACAAACAACATGCACAACAACTGTGGCTGGACAAACAGTGAAACAATTTTTATCACAGTTTATAAATGATTGCTTTTCTTTTAAAATCTGTTGTAGGTCAACTATCTGGGAGTAATTGGGGGTGCAGATTTGAGGAATATAACGTGGCAGGTCCTAAAGAAAACCATAAGTAATGCACTGGCCAGGAAGTTAAACTGGAGGGGCATTAATGGGAAAACATCACTGGCCGGCCTTCAACTGAGGGAGGTGATAATCGGTAAGTATATTTGGGCACATACAGATTTGCAGTATCAGAGGCCATGACTAAATAATGTTTAATACCACATAAAGGCTGTATGTATTCATGTATCCATTCCATTACCATTTCCCATATCCATCCAGCTGCAGTTCGGAGAAACCCACTGGTGGAGGCGGCTGCTGAAGTGGAGGTAGAGGGAATCATGAAAAAGTGGCTACAGCTCGCAGCGGCCAACAGAAACAACTGGTGTCATTTTACTGCAGGTGGGCCAGACCTGGGCCAACAGAAACAATGAGAGTCATCTTACAGTATGTGGGCCAGACCTGGGTCGAACAGAAACAATTAGACTCATTTTATTGTGTGTGGGCCAGAGCAAATTTGTTGTCATTTTTCAGCGAGTGGGCCAGTCTTGAGCTGGTTGCCACTAGTTTCCTGTGCACTCAATGAGTGTCAACATTCGTAAACGTGTCTAAATTGATTTAATCTTACTTCATGAACTATCTATCGACCTATGCTTGCTGTCAGCTAACCTTTCATAAAACAGCTGCTACATGACTGCATGAGTCCTGCGATGCATGAGCACCCTGCTGTCTGGATCTCCCCTGTCTCTGTAGTAACCACCCATGCTTGTGTAACAGGTGGTATCTTGCTGCGTTGTGTATTAGATGTTACGTGGTCGGCGAGCGAGCAAGTGAGAACCTCGGTTCGAAATTCGCTCGCTCGCCGACCCAAGTAACATCTAACTTGGTGGTACGGACTCTTCAGGCTCTGGCTAGGCTTAATGTCCGCTTTTAAATAAATGTGTTTGTCTACAGTCTTCACCAGAACCCGTCCAACCTTATTGCTGTGAAGATACTGTAATGCTTCTGAGCTTTTCAGGTTGTTCATAGCTTCTCTGTCGCTTGCTAAAGGCTCGATAAAGTAACTAAAAATACTACCATACGTAATTCTTGCCCACTTTTTCATATCATCCTCCCATCCTTTTACGGTAAAGGGGGGTGGGGGTAGGACAATATAAAGTCGTTTTATTGTTGTCTTTATCTACCTTATTCCTGGGGGCATTACTGAGGATTATGGGTGTAACTTCCAGTGAAGCAGCAGAAGTAGCCGTAAGCGGCAAAAACTTATTATGCTTCCGAGTGGCTAGGCACCCACAGCGGTCCGTTCAAACGCATCTAACATTATATAGTGTTACATATATTGCTTTTTGGGGGAATATATTTCTTTCTGTGTCATTAGCGTTGCTTGAAATGGCATTAGCTCAGGTACATGTTGCGTCGTTCGCTGCTGTACTAATAACCAGGCTAAGCTAAACGAGGCTTCAACAACAATACTTTGATCATGCGCCAAAAACAAAGAGGGACTCTAGCTGTCATCAGTTGTAGTTTTCATCGCCTGCCAAAAGATGATGAATCGAGACAATATTGGCTGAAGAGCCTAAACTTAAAGAGAGCACCGAAAACACTCTATGTATGTTCATGTCATGTTGACAAGAAACCGACGGAGGCAATCGCATATCCTACTTTGTGGTTGGGCTACGAACGACCACCAGGTTGATATAAATATATTTAATAATACATGATATGTCTCATTCATAGTACAATAAAAACAATGTTTCTAATAATGAAAGCGAGTCTGTCATCTATGGCAAAGTGGATCAAAAATTTGACGTGTGTCTGTATCTACCTTTTGAAGAAGCAAAGCAGAAATGGCCAGATGGGTCGCAAAGATCCAAAACCAAATCTAATGTTGCTATACGTAAGGGCTGGCATAATTAAATTATTATTTAGTATCCAAATGTGAAAATCCTCCCAAAATAAATTAGACATATTACAAGAGAACATCAGATGTTGAATTGTTTCTGTTTCAGTTTTGCAAAAAACACATTCATTTGAATCCATATTAAGTCGTAAAAATTCACTGCAGGGATAAATATCCATCATTGTTTTAAAATATACTTCTTTAGCTTTAGGTGGTATAGGGAAACAGAGATATCTACATCTAATTCTCTCATAGTGGAGTATTCCTGCAATATGTGCTTCCTTTTTAGAGGCGAGGGAAAACATTCCTTGGTGAGGGATGATCTTAAAAATTGATTACATTTCTTGTCTAAGAAAGGGCAACCTTTCATGGACAATGGGGACAGTCTAGGTATAACCGACGTATACATTAAGGCCCCCTTAATCGCACCAATAAGGGCTTGTGGAATTGCCCTAATCACAGCACAATATTCTCTACTGGAACATGTTAGATTGTATTTACAACTGAACTCATTGTAGTTCAACATATTGCCTCTGTCATCCATTAGATGTTGGATAGACCATATCCCTTGTTCCATCCATTCTTTAAAATAAAATTATTTCTTCTTTATCAATATACATCTATTACTCCACATTGGTGTGTTATGGGGAGAAAAATTATGTTTATAGATCTGTTTCCAATAATGGGGGACTTGTTGGTGAAATGTAGATAACTTGATTGGCAGTTTACTAATCTCAAAATCACATTTCAACAGGAATTCTACACCTCCAAAATCCATAAAAAAATTCGAAAAGTTAAACCAAAAACTTTCATACTGATTTATAAAGCTTTGTAACCACTTCAACTTTAAGGTACCATTCATAGGATCAAAATCAATGGCATTCAATCCCCCTTCTTCCAGAGATTTAACAATGTCTCCCTTTCTAATATAATGATGTCTATTTTTCCAAATAAAATTAAAAAATAATCTTGTTAATCGTTTTAATCATATTATCAGGGATAGCCAAAGAATATGCTGGGTAAATAAATCTTGAGCTTCCATTTTAGATAGTAGGATCCTTCCAGATATAGATAAATCCCTCTGTAACAATCATTTTAGTCTTCTTCAAAATATTTTCAATATTAGCTTTCTCTCTATAACTTAAATCCTTAGAGATAGTAATCCCCAGATATTTGACTTCATTCTTAACTGGTATGCCTTGAACAGATATTAAAGGGTGATCATGGATTCCCATCAATTCACATTTGTTCACGTTCAAATATAGCCCTTAGGCTTTAGAGAAGGAGACAACCTTTAAAGCTTTTGGTATTTGTGCCGCATTCTTTAAGAATAGGGTTGCATTGTCTGCCATTTGATTTATAACCAATGGACGTCTCATGACATTCTATTGTTGTACATCATCACAGTGCTTAATCATAATTGCTAGCACCTTTGCAACCATAATGAAGAGCAGGGGTGAAGCTGGGCAACCTTGAGGGATACCCCTCTTCACTTCGAACCTTTTGCATGTGCCCAAAGGTAACGACACAGAACTATTTATATCTCTATATAACATCCCAGTCACCTTCTGAAAACATTCACCAAAGCCTAAGTGTTCCAGCGTTTTCAAAATAAAAGGATGTTCAACTCGATCAAATGCTTTACAAAAATCTAAAAACAAAATGAAACCATCATCCTCAAATCTATCTCCATAATCTAATAAATCTAATACCAAACTGATGTTGTAATGAGAAGAACGACCTTTGAGGGAGCCAGTTTGAGATTCACTGATAACTTGTGTCATGCCCTCTTTTAATCTATTGGCAATGATGTGGGCAAATAATTTATAATCCATATTAAGTAATGTTATGGGTCTCAGGTTCTCTATATATTTTTTATCCTTTTCAGATTTGAGGATAAGAGTTGTTAACCCTTGTTTCATAGTAGGCATCAAAATCGTATTAGTAAAACATTCCCGAATGGCATAAAACAACAGTTCCTTTACATCTTCCCAAAAGAATTTACAGAACTTTGAGGATAATCCATCTTGTCCTGGAGCCTTTCCTGATGAAATTCCTTTGACAGCTCTGTCTAGTTCCTTCATTTTAATCTCAGAGTCACACAGCGTTATAAAATCTGTATTAATAGTAGGAATGTGGGTTTTTATGTTCTCAAAAAGGGCAACAGAATCCTCCCTGGAGTAAGAGGAGGAATATAAATCTGCATAAAACCTATAAACTTTTTCAGATATTAGTTTAGGGTCTGTACATTCCACATTATTAATCATGAGTGCATAAACCACATTCCTCTCTTGTCTTCATTTTTCCAAACCGCAGAAATAAGCAGTATTTTTATCCCCTTCTTCTACCCATTTGTCTCTGGACCTTCTAAAAGCTCCACGAGGTCTCAGATACAGCTCATCCAATTTAGATTGAAGACTTATGAATGTAGCCCTATCTGTCTCTGACATTCTTACAGCAATCATCAATGCCTTGTACCAATTTGAGTTCACGTTCCCTTATTTCTTTACTTCTTTTTTTCCCAGAATGAATCGAAATTTGTCTGACCTTAAACTTTAAAAAATTCCCATCTACTACTGTAGCTCCCAATTGTTGAATCAAATTCGATTTCTAACATTAAATCCTTGATTATGTTACAGTATTCTTCACACTTCAGCAGATCAGCATTAAATTTACAATGAACATTCCTCTTATTAATCCTTGTTTTTGGTTTCAGGTCAAGGTGTAAAAAACAGTGATCTGTTAAAGGTGCACTTGATATGGATATCTCTGATACATATTCTGCAACTTCAGGAGTTGATCACCATAAATCAATTCTAGACTTTTAACTCCCATTAGGCTTTACCTATGAAAACTGTCTAACATTCGGATTCTTGTTCCTCCAAATATCAATGAGTGAGTGAATATTACAAAAATCAAATAACATTGAATTGTAATGGTGATTGGTAAACTTAGGTGGGCACCTATCATCAGGTGTCATATTAAGGTCTCCCCTAAATAAAATCAAGTTTGTACTGTAAAGGTTCTTATACAGAATAACAACTTCAGAGATCTCTGACAGCAAAAGCCTATTTTGATTGGTATTATTATAGCCATAAATATTCATTAAAATAACAAAAGATCCTTCTATGTTCAAAACAACTGCCAACCAATGTCCATCTTCATCTGCCTTGTATGTAACTACATTACCAGGACATCTATTAAAACAAATAGCAACACCCGCGGATCTATTAGAGCTATGACTGAACAGTATCTGGTCTCCCCCCTGAGTCGACCAAAACGTGGAGTCCGAAGTGCATGAATGAGTTTCTTGTAGAAAAACGCGTTGTGTTTTCTTCCCCTTACAGAATAAAAAAAACAGCTTTCTGTTTCACATTGTCCTTGAGACCCCTCGTATTCAATGAAACAAAAGATAACTTGGTTTTCAAACAAACCATCTGCTGGTTAACCTCGCAGCAGCAGTAACCGTAAAGCAATTAAACAAGCAAAAAGAAGCTTGCTTTAGTTGTAAAACGAGCAGGATCTTTCCTCTTTAAACAATATTTCCCCATATAACTTCACGGTTAACTTGTATAGCCCATCTTTTAAAATGTTTCTAATTATTTGTCTCCAACCTGGATGAGGTGTCCATTTATCAATCCAAATGGCCCGCCAAATGCCTTTTCCCCAGCCTTCTTTGCCTGGCTAATACGAGGCCACAAGGCTTCTCTTGCCAACTTGTCCTCCTTTGTGAGATCCTCCACAAACTTGATCCCCATTTCTTGGTAAACAACTCCTCAACTCCTTCGTCAGCTTCCAAAATGCTTCTCTGTGTTGTCGTCTTGTGAACTGGACAATGATGTAGCGCATCCTGTTCTCAACTTTCCGACCGACCCGATGGACTGTGTCCACGATATCATCCATTTTCGTCTCCCAGTGGGGTGCTATCTTGCTGAGAAGTTGAATTACATCACCCCTGGTTTCCTCGTTCATTTTCTCCTTCACCCCTTTTATGCTTAGATTCCATCTCTGTTTATAACGATCTTGTTCTCCTGACCTCTCCTTTAATTCAACATTCTCTGACCTTAAGCGCTCCACTTCTTTTTCCAACTCTGACACTCTCATTTTGCAATCTTTCACCTCCACTGCATTGAACTCAGGTGCTTTGGTTAGGCTAGCAATCACAGCACAGTTTTGGTTTAGCTACGTGCTGAAATATTCTAACTTCTTTTCCTGAATGTCAAATCTCGCAGCTAGTGTGTTAATCGCTGCAAGTATAGTGGAATTTGATACTTCATCCTTGTTTGGTTTGGCCACCTTTCGAACATGAGCCCCTTTAGATGGGGTGGAGGTGAAACTGACTCACACATATCCTCCAACCTTCGTTTATCACTGCTGGTGTAATCAGTGTCCATCGAGTCTGACTCGGCATAGTCATGATCCACTTCTAGGGAAAGTGAAGAAGCGCCTTGTCTAGACTCTGACCGGGACATTTTATTGTTGTTCTCTCTACTAGAAATACTTATAGCATCAAAGATAAAACTTTAGTGGGGATGTGAAACCAATAAACGTGTTTAGAGGAATTTTGCACAAGAGGACTTCTCTAGTACAACCGCTCAGTCCGCCATTTAGCCCCCCTGCTAGGAATAAGGTGGATATGTCCCCAAATTTCTGCCATTTTACCATAGCATTTAACGTAACGTTTGTTTACACTAAACTGGAAGTTCTGCACATATTCTGCGCAACACATCATGGGACTTTGGAAGGCCTTTATCACACTTCCTGTGAAGCAATGTATCTGTACTTCCAGTTTATCGAGAGGCAAAGGCCAAATCCTCTCGCCGGTGTTATTGCAGTGTACCTGGCTGCTCTAACTCAAAACAGATCGATGCTAAGCTATAAGCTTTACTTACTTGTTAAACTACATAGCTACAGTTCAAAACTAACAAGACACACTTTGGCCACTAAACATAATTTGGCAACATTTAGGTAAAGGAGGGGATTGTGTACATTTCATTTTTGGGTCAGGTTGCTCCCTACTATGCCCCCGATTCAGCTAATAAAATGCAGGATAAAAAGCTGATCATTCCTTCCGAGTGTAGACTGAACACTACGGCCCCGGTTCGACCCCAACCGTGTCACTAGCCGACAGTGACTGGGAGCTCACAGGCGGAACATAGGGGTGGGTACGTCGGCAGGGGCTTTGGTCCCATTAGCAACAGCAACCCCTGCTGGTCGATTGGGCGCCTGTGGTCCACGTGCCAAAGCTAAATATGAAATGTCTTCCTCGACTCATCTCTGTGCTAGCTTAGCTTGTGTACTGCATTGCAAAAAGAAGCAGCGGCTGATATCACGTGTCTCGGAGGAGGGCACGTGCTTGTCCATGCTCTCCCGGATTGACAGTGGGGGGTTGTGCAATGGGACCGAACATCGATGACAAACTGGGCATTCCAAAAACTCAGGGAATTGGCCATTCCAAATTGGGGAGAAAATGGAAAAATGGAAAAAAAGCTGATCATTTGATTTGGGTGTTTTGCAGCAGGGACAACACTAGCACCCAACTTTGGTCCTGCAATACCCCTGCTTTGCATGTTTTGATGTTTTTCCTGTTCCAACACAACTTCTCCTCTCTCCACTCTGTTTTAATACATAGTGCTGTGCGTTCCCAGGAGAGAAAGATGAAAAAACACTGCTTTACAAGGCTGATGAAACGTCTCAGTTTAAAGAACAGGATAATTCCTAATGCTTTTATCTATACTTCAGGTGAATTGGATGCTCCTGCGGAGGAGAATTAGAATCTCAGCTCAGGGACCTATCTGCCACAAAACTACAAATCAACAGATACTATGCAACTGATGAAGAGTTTAGATTCTACACTCGTTTTCCACCGGAGAAGGTATTTTGGACATTTTAGGAGTCAGATGCCCCCTCAGCATCCAAGTTATTGTAGTGGAGTAGAGCATCGAGGATGGACGATGCAATGGAAATTGAGAAACCAAGTCTAAACCGTAGACTGGCACTTGTGTATGAGCTGTTCATATACTGCTGCTGTGTTGAAGTCGGCCTGAAAGAGAAGGTCACAGCAGATATCTTTGGCATCAGCACCACAACTGTAAGCAGAGTCATCATCACATGGGCCAACTATTTATACCTTATCTTGGGGTCAATAAGTTAAATAATATTCTTACATTAATCTCAACATGAGATGCTAGATATTTATGACTAGATTTAAGATTAGCATTTTTTGGAGTGTTCAAGTTGTCAGCTTGTACAAAAATATATTCACTGGCAAATTATTGCATTTTCAGGTAGGTTTCCATATATGTGTTAAAAAAGAACAGGTTAAGCTTATTCTTCATTTCCAAATGTAAATGATCAGGCAGTCATCTTGCCAAATTCTCTCAACTGTGAGGTCACTTTTGGTAGATGTGATAAAATCACACCAGGGCAAACCAGTTATGGCCAACTGCCCTTGGACCTGCCAGAAGTACTTGCGGTTCTTTTTTAGTTTAGCCTGACCACTGATGAATTTAATGTGTATGGCATCCCTTATACTGTCAACGTTTGGGCATATGACTTCACTAAGGTAAGGTGTATATGTATTTGAATACAATGTCATTACAGTCCCTGTTGGTGAAATGGTCAGGCGTCCGAATACTTTTGTCCATATATGTTGGACATGTGTTTATGTAGCTTTTAGGGTGATCACGTGATCAGGTTATGTGATACAGTCCAGGTTACCACTGTGATGCTGCTGTTGAACTAATCACGCCCATACACACTGTGATTGTGTGTACGTGGTGCAGGCCGACTAACTGAGAGGCCCATGATTTCATACACTCATGTAGTTGTTATCAGTTCAATCACTTCGTATTTCACAACCACAATACTTCATACCTTTGAAGCTTCACATTATTATCCTGGGTGATATAGGTGCATACCATTCAGTGGTACCATTCAGTTGTACCCCATAACCTACTCTCCCACTCTGCCTCCCCTGTCAAGGTTTGTGACAGAGAGGAGCCGGGTCAGTGTGTGCTCACTATCAATCCAAGGACACCTTCTGGAGCAATGTTTTTCCATTAGGTGCCACAGGCCATGCAAGGTCGAGCAAAATTAAATATCCTACAAGGCTTATGTAAACAATTCTATTTAGGTTGCTGTTGGGTTGCCCTCGTGTGCAGAGGGAGACGAGACAGAAATGGTACCACAAGAGGGTTGAGGAGTGTGTAAGGTGTGATACTGTAAGCACAAGACTTTGTGAGTGTAACATCTGAAACTCTGCTGAGCTGACCATTGCCTGTGAAGCCTTGCTGCATCGAAAGACCATAAATAAACTCTTTTCTCTCTCCTTCAACCGAGGTCCAGACTAAAGTTCTTTGTGTTAAGTTTTATTGGTTAGTTTGCAAATATATCAAGATTGAAGCAATTTTGTTGTATTTTATACCTCTTTATTTATTTTATTCAATTTATTCTTATGTTGTTTTGATGTGTGCCGGACTGTGCAGTTGTGACACTCAAATTTCCTTCGGGATTAATAAAGTATTTCTTATTCTTATTCTTATTCACCAAGTTTCAACATAACTTTCAATTTTTCTATTTTAAACTAATATTCAGAAACGTTGCCTTTTCTTTTTACTTTGATGTTGCGTGTTCATTCTGTATGATCATTGTGAAACTCAACATTCATTATAGAATAAATGGAATATAAACAGAAAATGCAGAAAATATAAATAAAATATAAAAGAAAAATGAAAGAGGATCTTTGCATAAGTACTCAACCCCCACACATTAACATTTGGTAGAGCCACCTTTTACTGCAATAACTGCCTTAAGTCTTTGGGGCAAGTAGCTGCTAGCTTTGCACAGTTTGGGAGTGATGTTTTCCATTCTTCTCATCAGATTTGCTCCAGGTTCTTCAGGTTGGGTGTATGACACTTGTGGAATGCAATTTTCAAACAGGGCCACAGATTCTCAATGGAATTGAGATCTGGACTGGGTCACTGTGGGACATTCACCTTTTTGTTGTTGAGCCACTCCGATGTTGCTTTGACCTTGTGCTTCAGATCACTGTCCTGTTGAAAGGTGAACTCTCTTGCAGTATTTCCCTGTATTTTGCTCCATCCATTCTTCCTTAAATATTAACAGGAAGCCCACTCCCTAATGATGAAAAGCATCCCCATATCATGATGCTGCCACTCCCATACTACACTGTTGGAATGGTCTTTCTTGAGGCATGGGCAGTGTTAGGTTTGGCAAAAAGTTCTGTCTTGGTCTCATCTGATTTTGAAACTAGGTAAATGCAGATCAGGTGTCCAAATGCAGAGGTTTAAGTGTAAATTAGCAAATGTTTAGGTCAAACGACCTTCATCAGTGGTACATAGTTGCTGAACCCCTGGCTGATGACACTGCTGATCAACCCACAGACACCACAGCTGGGGGCTGCATGCAACCACATACATGTACTCACTCTGTGATGGAAAGCACTATTGGTGAGCTAAAAGACCGACGGATGTGTTTAGACACAGCAGACACCATGCAGAGAAGGTGTGCAAGATGAGGTTGGCCTGCTGTGTCTTCCACAATATAGCTATGAAACAAGGCATTCACTCTCCATCTGATGAACAGCAAAAGCAGACCCTAAACCCCATATTCCCCCAAAGAACAGGGTTAGGATTCAGACCTGCATAGAATTAACTGAGCATCTTTCAGTCATGGTGTGAATTACATATAACTGTGCACCTTTTGGTTTCATCTCTGTTAGGTCAAGTCTACTCCCACATACTTTCTATCTGACTGAAACAAATTTCCATGTTATAAAAACATAAATAAATAAAATAAATAAAAACTCTGGGACTAATTTTGATTTTTTGACTGATGCTAATGTACTTGTGTAATTATAAAAATTACTCCTCATACAAACCAATATTGCAATATTTGTACCATTTGTGAGTAATTAACCTCTTGTAACTTTCCAAATATCATCTGAAATCCAATAAGGTGCCCATACCACACGAACACTAATTTTCCCAAAGATACACGTTATCCTATGGGTATCTGAAATCTCTCCAAATTTGAGGACTTTTAACAATGTCAAGGTTTTTCGGCATTTTATGAAAGGCAAGGACAGGAAATTGAGAAAAGCTTCCATTTGTTTGGCTTGTTGCAGCATATTGTTTCATGTTGAAATTTTCTTTCACAAAATGAAGACCAAAGGATATATTCAAAGCCTCTTTTCAATAGGTCTAATGGTCTATGAAAGGATATAAGATGTCAAGTCCAACAAAAATGTGACTAAAAATCATGCCAACAGATTCTTACCTCTGATACTTACTAGGGATTTTTAAAGACATATTCGTAAATTACAAACAATTTCCAAGCTGGTGGTCATAACATGTGATCATACTACACTGCTTTGCTCATGTGCAGACAAAATTGTTTGTCAATTTCATGACAAACATGTCGGCTTTTTGGGCATTTAA
Source organism: Megalops cyprinoides (assembly GCF_013368585.1). Classification (NCBI taxonomy): domain Eukaryota; kingdom Metazoa; phylum Chordata; class Actinopteri; order Elopiformes; family Megalopidae; genus Megalops; species Megalops cyprinoides. The sequence continues at coordinate 42,154,515 of NC_050586.1, forward strand.
AATAGGAAAAACTAAAACCCAAGATCGGAGCTTTAAGAAATTACAACATTCTGCCCCAGAATGTGTATTCCACCAGACATGATCTAATTTGAATAGCCACGTCACCCCAAATGGCTAGATTATCATAGAGACACTGACAGGATGGTCCACACCTCTGCCAACGCCATTACAATTGGGTCAAGCGCGACGGCAATCAATTATAGAATGGGACCAGGAGTTGGCAATTGAGAACCATCTCAAACAAATGGTATCCTGACTTACTCAAACACAGTGTTCTGATTTCATTGTCATACAGGCAACAGGTCTGGTTGTTTTAATCAATACAACCTTGGTCTGGCTTCAAGTCCTCTTTTAAATACTGTCTCAAGATGCACTTTTACAGGTTTGCTTACACTAATGCCTAGATGTATGCTGAAAAAAGGATTTTCTACATTCCTTCTTTTAACTATCCCTGTTATTGTGAAGCATTTTGTACTGTATGCTTGAGTACTATATAAGTGCTAAAGAAATGAGGATATTATAATTAATGTTATTCTGAATAAAGACATGCTTCCATAGCTCTTCATACTTCTTCATACTTTATACACATCTGTTAATGACAAGACTGGGCCACAATTGCTAGTTGATTCCAGGAAGATCCTCTTCTAGCCAGGGGGCCATTTCATCTGTCTTCCTCCCAGAATGTGGATATGAAGGTGATAGACTGACTGTGCTCCATGTTTTCCATCATTAATCACTGCAATACATAAGCACATAAGTGCATACAGTAAAATACCATATGCAACTACTCAAAATACACAAGACGGTAAGGCTCTATGCAGACATCATTTCTGTATGTGCATTATACCGAAATATTGTACATATATTTTGGTTTTCTGCCCATAAATAGTACTGCAGGTAGTGTACTGCTGAAGTGAAAAATCTTCAGTTCATTGATGAGCTCAAGTTATATTCCATAGCTAACTGCAGCTGAATGTACCACTACTCAGGCACTGTTTTCACAAAAATCTAACTAATAAAGACAACAGCTGCTGTTATTAGCTGAATAATATCAAAATATTGATTATGGTAGAGTAAAGAAAGTGTCTCCTTATTGCTTATTGCTTTATAACAAAATGATCTGCAAAGTAAGGAGGAAAATGATGATGGAGTTGTTTCAAAGTACAAATTCACTTCACATACAAAAATGCACTCCATTACACTATCTTAGATAAATCTTCCACTTCTGATGCACACTGACTACAACATCTAATAAAAAACAGCAGATATATAACCTTTGCTTTTCAACCAGAAATATGTTTGTACTTTACCTAAACAAATGATACACTGCCATACAAATAAAAAGTGGTATTGAGTCAGACTGATCACTGGAAAAAATCAGATATTGTGGTATCAGAATGAGTTTCAATAATCAAAAAAGTGTTTTAACAAATTTAAATGTGTTTTTATACAAAACCAACTCGGAAAAAGTTGGTATGGAGAATGCAAATAAATAAAGAAAGCAGTGATTTCTAAATTTACTTTGAACTTTACTATGTACACAAGATATTTCATGTTTTGTCTGGTCAACTTCATTTCATTTGTAAATATACACTCACTGAGGAACACCTGTACACCTACTTATTCATGCAATTATCTAATCAGCCAATCATGTGGCAGCAATGCAATGCATGAAATCATGCAGATACGGGTCAGGACCTTCAGTTAATGTTAACATCAACCATCAGAATGGGGGAAAAAATGTGATCTCAGTGATTTGAACCGTGGCATGATTGTTGGTGCCAGACGGGCTGGTTTGAGTATTTCTGTAACTGCTGATCTCCTGGGATTTTCACGTACAACAGTCTTTAGAGTTTACTCAGAATGGTGCCAAAAACAAAAAACATCCAGTGAGCGGCAGTTTTGCAGACGGAGACACCTTGTTGATGAGAGAGGTCAATGGAAAATGGCCAGACTGGTTTGAGCTGACAGAAAGGCTACAGTAACTCAGATGACTACTCTGTACAATTGTGGTGAGCAGAAAAACATCTCAGAATGCACAACATGTTGAACCTTGAGGCGGATGGGCTACAACAGCAGAAGACCATGTCGGGTTCCACTTCTGTCAGCCAAGAACAGAAAGCTGAGGCTGCAGTGGGCACAGGCTCACCAAAACTGGACAGTTGAAGACTGGAAAACCTTGCCTGGTCTGATGAATCTCAACTTCTGCTGAGGCACACAGATGGTAGGGACAGAATTTGGCGCCAGCAGCAGGAATCCATGGACCCAACCTGCCTTGTGTCAACAGTCCAGGCTGGTGGCGGTGGTGTAATGGTGTGGGGAATGTTTTCTTGGAACACTTTGAGCCCGTTAATACCAATCAATCATCACTTGAATGCCACAGCCTTTTTGAGTATTGTTGCTGACCATGTGCATCCCTTCATGGCCACAATTTACCCATCTTCTAATGGCTACTTCCAGCATGATAATGCACCATGTCACAAAGCAAAAGTCATCTCAAACTGGTTTCATGAACATGACAATGAGTTCAATGTTCTTCAGTGGCCTTCCCAGTCACTGGATCTGAATCCAATAGAACACCTTTGGGATGTGGTAGAACGGGAGATTCGCAGCATGAATGTGCAGCTGACCATTCTGCAGAAATCGCGTGATGCAATCATGTCAGTTCTCTAATTTTATGAGATCATTTGAGCCATACAGTTACGACTGCTCTTTAAATAACATGGTTGAAAATTTCAACAATGCCTTGTCGTCTGCTCTAAACACTGCTGCTCCACTAAAGGTTAAAAAGAGGTCGACTGACAGAAGCTCCCCATGGTTAAACAATAACAGTGTTAATGAAATTAAGAGAATCTGTCAGGCAATTGAAAGAAAATGGAGGAAAACTAGACTCACAGTTCACTATAATATATACAAAGAAGCCATGACTGCCTATAACAAAGCAATATGTCTGGCAAGAAAGGATTACTTCTCCAAGATTATTACAGAGAATGCTGGAAACTCTAGAGTATTGTTTTCCACTATTGACCAGCTACTTAACACTGCCCCCACCCATCTGCAGTTCTCTGCATCAAAATGTGAAGAACTTGATTTGTTCTTCAATGACAAGATAACTTCAATGAGAGCCAGTATTGCTGCTAATGCAAACACAGATGACCTCAGCAAACCCTTTAAAAAAAGATGTAACCATGGAAAAATTTACCTGTATTACATTAACTGAGTTTTGTAAGACTGTCACTGAGTGTAACTCCTCCAACTCATGTATTGACCCTGTACCTGCAGCATTTTTTAAGTGTTTCATGTCATGTCCTGAAGATTATAAAAACATCTCTTCAAACAGGTCTCTTCCCAGATGCCTTCAGAACAACTGTTGTAAAACCCTTACTAAAGAAACCAAACCTAGACAGTAATGCACTGACCAGCTATAGGCCGATATCCAACCTTCCATTCATTAGTAAGATACTTGAAAAGATCGTTTCAGTGCAAATAAACTCCTTTCTTAAGGAAAACAATATCCTGGAGGAATTTCAATCAGGATTTACAACATACCAGAGCACTGAAACTGCTCTCACTAAAATAATCAGCAATCTCAGACTAAACTCTGATGAAAATAAGGTCTCAATTCTTGTCCTCTTAGACCTAAGCACAGCATTTGACACGATTAATCACGATATCCTAATCAATCGTCTTGAAAAGTTGGTTGGTCTTTCTGACCGTGTGTTAAACTGGTTAAAAAATACATCAAAGGGAGAAAGTTTTATGTCAGTCTTGGAGATCATGCGTCTGAGGAACATGACATCTGTTTTGGGGTTGCACAAGGGAGCTGCCTTGGTCCATTATTATTCTCACTATACATGCTGCCACGTGGTGACATCATTAGAGAGCACAATATATGTTTCCACAGTTATGCGGATGACACACAACTGTACATCTCCGCTGAACCAAATGATGCTGCAGCTATAAACTCCATTACTGCCTGTCTTTTGGCAATAAATAAATGGATGAGCAATAATTTCTTAATGTTAAAACGAGGACAAAACTGAAATCCTACTAGTCGGCCCGAAAACAAAAAGGGAAATTCTGTTTAATAATCTGTGGAAATTAACTCCCTGGATTAAATCTGAGGTTACAAGTCTTGGTGTTATTTTAGATTCTGATCTAAGATTCAAATCCCACATTAACAAGGTGATGAAAGCATCATTTTTCCACCTTAGGAACATAGCTAAAGTATGACCATTTATAAATCATAAAGACGCTGAAAAACTGATTCATGCTTTTATTTCAAGATGACTCGATTACTGAAATGCACTTTTTACCGGCCTCCCAAAAGAAACCACTGAGAGACTTCAGCTCATTCAAAACTCCAGCTCGACTATTAACCAGAACCAAGAGGAGAGAGCACATTAGTCCAGCTCTAGCTGCTCTGCACTGGCTTCCTGTAACATTTAGGATTGATTTCAAGGACCTCCTCCTTATATACAAAGCCTTTAATGGGCTAGGACCAAGCTACACTGCTAACTCCCTTGTCAACTATTTGCCATCAAGAATGCTGCGATCATCTGCTGCTTGTTTACTGAAAGTTTTCAGCAACAGCCAACAGAAAATCTGGGATGCAGACTTTGTCAATTACACCCCAAAGCTATGGAACACACTACCTATAGATATCAGGGAAGCCAGCTCGCTAAATATTTTTAAAAGGAAGCTAAAAACTTATCTCTTCACTTTAGCCTTTAACTAGTGATGACTTCCCTAATACAGGCCTGAAATTCTAGCTATGACTTTCCTGATACAGGCCTGAAAATTTTTTTATGCAATACTGTACTTCTTTTAAAATGATGTAATTTAATTGACTTTATGCATTCTATGTATTCTTTTAACTTTATTTTTATTTTATTATGCAACTATGTATTCTACTTTCACTTTTATTTATCTTTTTGTTACTATTTTTATTTTCCATCTTACCTTACATTAATTACGGCATTCTATCCCTGTTTCTATGTTCATTCGATGTGAAGCACTCGGTGCGTGTAACTTCTTGCATGAATCAGATTTTCAGCATCTTTTTGATTTATAAATGTTTGTACTTTAGCTACACTATATGGACAAAAGTATTTGGCCACACCTGTTTTTCAGGGTTTGGGCTAGGCCACTTATCTCCAGGGAAGGGCAATCTTAATGCTTCAGCATACCAAGACATTTTGGACAATGCTATGCTTCCAACTTTGTGGCAACAATTTGGGGAAGGCCCTTTTCTATTCCAACATGACTGTGCCCCAGTGCACAAAGCAAGGACTATAAAGACATGGATTGATGAGTTAATAATAATAAATAATAAACAAAATTTGCCGTTCAGCACATCTGCGTTTGCCACGCCTTTTAGTAATTCAGTCAGGTAAACTCAGCCTCAACTGCCAACCAAAACATCATTTGTTCTGCAGTCAGCATGAACCCTGTGAGCACAGGAACATGTAGAGAGGGAGAAAACATCAGCCCTGGCAAAACACATAGACCTAAGTGGCACCCTCCTGTTGACCTGGAACACCTGTTGGAGCAGCAGAGGGAAGCAGTGCGGGCAATATTGTATGAGGAGTGTGAGGCATTCTCCTATGATGAGAATGACATTGGTTGTATACCAACACTGAACATGCACATCACACTCCGTGATCCTACTCCTGTACAGAAGACATACATGTCCATCCCTAAGCCACTCCATGCAGAGGTGAAGGAGTATATCCAGGACCTGCTGAACAAAGGGTGGATTACCCCCTCTTGGTCCCCAAACTCCTCTCTTGTGGTGTGTGTGAGAAAGAAGGATGGAAGTCTACACCTGTGTTGTGACTACAGGGAGTTGCACAGCAAATCAGTGCCAGACCGCCACCCCATTCCACATATACAGGACATGCTGGACTCCCTGAGTGGCAGTTCCTGGTTCTCTGTTCTGGATCAGGGAAAAGCCTATCATCAGGGGTTCCTGGATCCTGAGAGTCGCCCGCTGACTGCCTTCATCACCCCGTGGGGCCTCTATGAGTGGACAAGAATCCCGTTTGACCTTAGTTCCGCCCCTGCTGAGTTCCAGAGGAGCATGGAGGAGTGCTTGTTGGGTCTCAGAGATACCATATGCCAGCCGTACCTTGATGACAACCTTGTACATAGCCCCACATTTGAAGACCACCTGGGGCACGTGAAGATGATGATGCAGAGGTACAAGCAGCATGGTGTTAAGCTCACCGCCTGCAAATGTGAGCTTTTCAAGAGAAATGTCAGGTTTCTGGAGAGAATGGTCAGTGGCGAGGGTTACACCATGTACCCAAAGGACATAGCCCCTGTTCAGGCACTCAAGGAGAGGAGGCCAGCTACTGTAGGAGAGCTGAGACAGATCCTCAGTTTTGTCTCATACTACAGGCCATACATAAAGGGCTTCTCAAAGAATGCAAAGCCCTTGTATGCACTCATCTCCGCAGACACATTGGGCCCAGATACACCCAACCCATCAGCAGCCACACAGGAAAGGGGAAAGAGACCAGCAAAGAACTCCAGCCAGAAGCCCTCTCACACCCCTATCAACTGGACCCCACTCCACTAGTCCATCTTGAACCAGCTGATAGACTGTCTGCTGTCCCCTCCAGTTCTAGGTTACCCAGACATGACACAGCCGTTTGTCCTGCATTATGATGCCTCACAAGATGGTCTCGGAGCTGTCCTCTATCAGAGACAAGGTGGTAAAATGGCTGTCATCGCCTATGGCTCCAGGACTCTTACACCTCCTGAGAAAAACTACCATATGCACTCAGGCAAGCTAGAGTTCCTGGCCTTGAAGTGGGCTATCTGTGAGAGATTCAGAGATTATCTGTATCATGCCCCATCCTTTGTTGTGTACACAGACAACAATCCCCTCACCTACATTCTCACCTCTGCAAAGCTTAATGCTACTGGTCATCGCTGGGTAGCAGAGCTGGCTGACTTCAACTTCACCATCAAGTACCGGCCTGGCAAGTCCAATGCAGATGCAGATGGTCTGTCACGCATGCCTTTGGATATTGACAGCTTCATGGGCCAATGCACAGAGGAGATTCACCCTGAAACTATCAGCGCCACCATGACTGGAGTCACTCTGGGGAGAGAGGAACCTACCTGAGCGAGTGTGTGCATTCGGGCACTGACTCTTGCCCATGAGGCCACCTCCCATGCCTTGGTCCTCCTCTCACCCCCAAGGAGCTCAGGGAAGCCCAGGAACAAGACCCCACAGGCAGAGCCCTTTTGTACCTCCGCTGCAATCAGAGGCTGCGAGACATGAGCTAAAGGGTGGAGACCCTGAGGTCCGCATCCTGTTAAAGCAGTGGCCGAAGCTCTATGTCAGTGGTGAGGGAGTATTGCACAGGAGGACATTGGAGAGAGATCAGCTTGTCCTGCCCCGAGTTTTCCATCCCCTCGTATTTCATGAGCTACATCAGAAAATGGGACACCTGGGAGAGGAAAGAACACTGAGCCTCGTCAGAGACAGATTTTTCTGGCCGAGGATGCATGTCGATGTTGAAGAGTTTGTCACCAAGAAATGTGAGTGCCTCAGGAAGAAAAAGCCAATAAGACACACAAGAGCCCCACTTGAACCCATTAAGACCACCTGCCCGTTTGAAATGGTGTCCATTGATTTCCTCTGCCTGGACACCTGTAAACATGGATTTCAGTACATCCTGGTGGTGATGGACCACTTCACCCAATTCGCACAAGCCTACCCCACTAAGAACAAAGAGGCCAAGACTGTTGCAGACAAACTGTTCAATGACTTCATCCTCCGATTTGGCTTCCCGTGTAAAATCCACCATGACCTGGGAAAGGAGTTTGACAACCAACTCCTCAAGAGGTTGAAGGAGCTGAGTGGTATCCTGGGATCTCATACCAGCCCATATCATCTAGAAGGGAATGGCCAAGTAGAAAGGTTTAACAGGACCTTGCTGGGCATGTTGAGGACCCTGACAGAGGAAGAGAAGGCCTCTGTGCCCAAAATTGTCCATGGCTACAACTGCACACGCTCAGAGGCGACTGGCTATTCTCCCTATTTTCTCCTGTTCAGCAGATCACCCAGACTCCCCATTGACCTACTGTTCAACCTTGAGGTCGATGAGAAACATAGTGGGCATAAGGACTATGTAGCAAACTGGCTAGAAAGAATGAGAGAGGCCTACTCCATTGCCAGTCACACAGCAACAAAGGAGGTGGCTCGAGGGAAAGTGCACTATGACAAAAAACCTACGGTCATGAATTGCAACCTGGAGACAGAGTCCTGGTCAGGAACTTGTCTGAGTGTGGAGGAACTGGAAAGCTCAGGTCCTACTGGGAAGACAAGGCGCATGTAGTAACCCAGAGAAAGACTCCTGATGGCCCTGTCTATGAGGTGGTGGCTGAGGATGGGAGAGGTGGCATGAGAGTGCTCCATCGTAACCTCCTCTTACCCTGTGACCACTTGCCTGTGGAGGAACCAGTTGAGTCTGTAGTCCCCAAAACACGCCCTAAAAAGGGACAACCAAACAGGGAGAGACAAACATATTCTCCCCTCACAACAAGGCCGGCGGAGCACAGTGACACAGACTCATGGGGTGACATGGGGTTCATCTGAGCCCCCTGCCCCTGGACCCCTGACTCACTCACCTGTCCCTAACACCCCACACCCAGTCTCCACTGTCTGCCATGTTCCTGAGAATAACATCCCTGTGCCACACTACACTGGTGTGGACGGTGTGGGGTTGGAGGGGTGTACAGGGGAGGCACAGGTCCAACACCACTTGACTTCCGCTGAAGTTGAACACAGTGCCATACCAGCCCTGCCCCACCTGTACCCACAAAGGAACAGGAGCCAACCTCAGAGACTGACTTATGCTGCACCAGGTATGCCTGCTTATGGGGATATTAATGTGGTGGACATAAACATTATGCCCCACTCGCACAACAGCCCAGCTTTCTCACTGCCTTGGAGACCTTGGTAGTTTATGGACGCTACTGTTTTATGTGCCTGCTACTATGCGTATGCTTCCTTTTTGTGTATATTTATTGATTTCTGCACCTCTTGGTGTGTCAAATGTCAGGAGACATTTTGAAAAAAAGTGGGGGGAGATACAGGATATTTCATGTCATGTAATATTTAATATGTTTAATAAACATAAGCCATACATGTGTGGTCCTGCAGGATTATACAGGTCATCTTGAATGTCTATAGACACCACCCCATTTCATTTTTTTCCTGTACTGTATTTTAACTGTTCTGTTTGAGTGTAGAACGCACGAGACCACCTGTGGGTATTTAAGCTGGCAGTTGACATGAACTGAAGTAAAAAATCAGCCGACCCACAAATATTTGTTCATTCATTCTTTCAGAATCCACCTATTAAAAATATGCCACCTGTGGAGTCATCTCACACTCCATCTGCGTAACACTTGGACCCCTGATTAGTACACAATAAAAAGGACCAAAAAGAAAATGATAAGAGACAAAAATGAAACCTGAAAAATGTAATATATATTATAACCCCTATATTCTGAAGTATTACATGCAACTCATAACATACACACATTGTGTAATCACTTACCCACTCTGTAACCTTCTTCCAGCCCCTCCTGCTTTGCCACAACTTTTGCCACCACCAAGAGATGGCCTAACAGCTGTGTAAAAAGGGATACAGGACAAAAGTGTAAACAATACCACAGAATTAACAATATATACTTATTGTTTTGTTGAAAATACATAACCCAAAAATGCTTATAAAGGAACAGACACTTATTTTTGTGTGTGGAAAAAAATTCTGCATTCTCATGATTACCTTTAATTTCATACTGGCAAGGTTCCTGTTGCTTTAGGTATACATGACTAATGTAACTTCTGCTTACGGCCCTTAACAATATACTAGACATCCCACCCTGCAAAAACTCATTTCAGGGAGGTAGCACCACCACCCCAGCCCCCTGCAACCCCATCTCCCCTAGGTCAACCTCCAAGGGTGTATTTTTATATTTTATTTATATATTTTATATTTGTATTTTAGTGATTTTGTCTAATCTGTAAACCAAGTTGGGTATATGCATAAAATGTGACATTAAAATTTGCAGTTATATTATATTATATTATATCATATTATTCAACTCATGGAGTCATTTTTTTTTATTCTATTACAACTTTAAGCAAGTCTACAGGGAGTTTGGCCTCATCACGCAGGACATCAATAGAGTAGCTCCTTAGCAGCTAGCCAACTAGTTTAAATAACGTTACCTATGCCAATGAACAAATGACACCACTTAAACTCACCTCAACATGTCTTTTACGGTCATTTAACCCACCATGGGCAATAGAAAAGTCACTGTTGCAAACAGTGCAGCGAAAAACACTGTCATTATTTTTGACCCCTATTAGGCAGGGGTACACTTTACACTGTAGTCTGGGGTGAAGTGCGTTTTATATTTTCTTTTTTTGGAACACTCTGCCATGGCACTGCAGGACACTAAACTGAACTGATGGACAATGAAAGAGAGGCCGACTGTAAAGCCCTCCCACAGAGAATTGGAGAGATTGGAGATTGGACTCTTTGTGCTAAGTAGACCTATCAGCATGCTCTCTCTGTCACTCTCTCGCTACGTCTGTCACACTCTCTCTCTCGCCCTCTCGCTCTCAAAAAAATCGATTTCCGGAATACTGTATTTAATATTCGGGTGTCACGGAGCCGCTATCAATATGCGGGAGACTCCCGGAACTTCCGGGAGAGGTGGGATGTCTGATATACATATTAATGAAATGTGTTTTTAAGGATGACACTGCAGGTGTTGTACGTGTGCTATATTATTGATAGGGTAGGTTATTCTTTATCCTGAAAATGTTTAAGTTAATTTATAGCCATTGACATCATTTATCAGGGCTCCAGACTGCGACCATTAGTCGCATTTTGTGATCATTTTTGGAGACAGTGCGACTAAATCTTATAACTAGGGCACCAGTGTGATTCACAGGGCTCCAAACTGCGACCATTTTGAGAGTGTGCGAGTTAAAATTTCACGTGGTGGCATTCGTGCGACTGCATGATGATCATTAGGCCTAGGCTGTTTTGGTGCCCCTCCGGCATGGGTACTGCCATTGTGATTGAAAGTACTTTTTCTTCTTCACTGGCTCAGTCGGTCTCTCACCAGCGTTGCCAGATGGGAAATGTTGAGGAAGATTATCGTATGCGAGTCATAACCAAGAGAGCAAATAGGCGTAAATGTGTAATTTCAGAAAACACCCCACAAACCTGGCACAAGTGGCACTCGTTCGGCACTGGCATACGGCATGTGAGCCTAACATGGGCCAGATGTGGCAGAGGTGGCACTGGTCTTAATGTGGCAAACAGCATGTGGACCAGTTACTGACCAACGTATTTGGCCCAAATGTCAAAACAGACCTCCGGGCCACAGGTGTATTGCCAGTGTCACCCCACATTCACAGTGTTATTTCAGGTATTATTTTGGGTGAATGCCATCATTTTCATACTGTTGTTTAACAATAACATCATTAATCTGTTCCAGTTCCTTCCACGCCACTCTTTTCATGGAATTCAGCCTCCCCAATCTGCCATAGGCCTGCGCCGAATAGTGAAATAGCGACATTGTACATTAACATAATTAGCAATCAACACAATAGCAGTGATTTGAAATTTACAGCCAAAATTACTACAACACGTTAATTTTAAATAGACTCTATATCTTCTCGTGGCTTCGCAGTAAACTGTCTACATCAGTCCGCGTAAATGCTGCTGTGTGTCACCAGAGGGAGGACGAGGGCCCTCGAACACTACACTGCTGAATCTTCCAGAAGCTACTGCTGCACTGTGTGACACGCTAATGCACTCTGGATGAGGTAGCAGCAAACCAGGGGTAACTGAAATAAATTAATGTCAGGAACACTTTTACTCTTTTTAGACACTATTGGTAATTGTTACCTTTTAGTCGGGAATTATTGAATCAGTTGTGGGACTCCATGTTATTTTTCACAACCTGAGGTAGTTGGCTAACAGCAGCAAGCTAGCAATCTTATTGTAAGCACGTTAAGCTAATTTTTTTTGTTAAATATGAAGGGCACCAGCAAGCATTAATCATTTTAAAGTCGCACGCCTTGACAGACAAGCTAGACTAACTTTTAAATAATGTGCTGTATCCTTAATTCATGAAAAAGGCGACTGTTACAGCAGGCATTTTCGTGTAAAATTGGCACTCTTTCTGGCTACGGGCAACTTGAGACAGTTTAGGGCAGGCTTGACTGGATGCATTGCTGAAAAAGGTTCCTCATATGTATTATTAAAATATCTTAATACTCGCTAAGTAGATTTTTGTTCATATGAACAGCACAAGTGCACATTAGTCATTTGAAACAAGTCACACGTGTTGACACAGATTATCTAGACTGACTTTTTTTTTTAATGACTGGTAGCCATTTGTGGGTATCAACATTAATTAATGCTAGCATAACATGTGCAATGGTATAAATGTCAGGTAGCGTGGGGGAAAACATTTCACAGCTTCTATCCTTGTAATGGCAGGTAAATTCGACCATAAAAGTAAGATATAGGCATTTGTCGTGTAATGCCTCCCGCAAAATGCATAATGCAATGCATCCTTTATGAGGCGACCGTTACAGGGCAACATTCTGAGCAATTTGGCGCGCAATGTTGGCTACAGCCAACGACACCGAGCTAC